>NW_027185392.1:1830000-2430000 GCF_022577435.1 Embiotoca jacksoni | reverse complement strand
GTCTCCAGTGGAGAGACCGGCCACGACGAATTCTCGACCCAGGCGCTGGTCAGGAAACACAAGGACGCCGCAGTGGAAGTGGCCAGCTACAGATCGGTCATCGATTCGCTCCATGAGCAGGCCGCCGCCCTGCCCAAAGAGGAGGCGGAGTCAGAGGAGGTGCGCGGTCGACTGGCTGGCATCGAGGAGCGCTACAGAGAGGTGTCGGAGCTGACGAAGCTGAGGAAGCAGGCGCTGCAAGACGCTTTGGCTCTCTACAAAATGTTCAGTGAGGCTGATGCCTGCGAGGTTTGGATCGACGAGAAGGAGCAGTGGCTGAACAGCATGGAGATCCCCGAAAAACTGGAGGACCTAGAGGTCATACAGCACAGGTAGGACCACACGGTTGTGTTTACCTGCTTGTGATTATACGTCTCTGTCAACCAGCACTGATGGGGAATGTGTCCTTTGCAGGTTTGAGAGTCTGGAGCCAGAGACGAACAACCAGGCCTCTCGCGTTGCCGTGGTGAACCAGATCGCCCGGCAGCTGATTCACAATGGTCACCCAAGCGAGAAGGACATCAAGACCCAGCAGGACAAACTCAACAACAGGTACAGATGCACTGAAGGTTTGAGATGAACAGTCCAAGAAGAGTTAGTTGGTCTGCTTTTACAGTGATGGTCCTCCTCTCTGCCTCCAGGTGGAGCCAATTCCGCGACCTGGTGGACCGGAAGAAGGAGTCCCTGAACTCAGCTCTGGGTGTGCAGAACTACCACCTTGACTGCAACGAGACCAAGTCGTGGATCAAAGAGAAGACCAAAGTCATCGAGTCCACCCAGGAGCTGGGCAACGACCTCACCGGGGTCATGGCCCTGCAGCGCAAACTGACCGGCATGGAGCGCGACCTGGCCGCCATCGAGGACAAGCTGGGCGACCTGAGAGGCGAGGCCCAGCGGCTGGCCGAGGAGCACCCTGATCAGGCTAAGGCCATCACAGGCCGTCTGGCTGAGATCACCGCTGTCTGGGAGGAAATGAAGAACACTCTGAAGAACCGAGAGGAGTCTCTGGGCGAAGCCAGGAAGCTGCAGCAGTTCCTGCGTGAGCTGGACGACTTCCAGTCCTGGTTGTCTCGCACTCAGACAGCCATCGCCTCAGAGGACATGCCCAACACGCTGGCTGAGGCCGAGAAGCTGATGGCCCAACATGAAGGCATCAAGAATGAGATCCAGAACTACGAGGAAGATTACCAGAAGATGCGGGACATGGGCGAGATGGTGACGCAAGGCCAGACGGATGCGCAGTACATGTTCCTGCGCCAGCGGTTGCAGGCGCTCGACACCGGATGGAACGAACTGCACAAGATGTGGGAGAACCGTCAGAACCTGCTGTCCCAGTCCCACGCTTATCAGCTGTTCCTGCGGGACACCAAGCAGGCCGAGGCCTTCCTCAACAACCAGGTAAACATACAGGATCCTCCTGACTGCAGTCTGTCTGAAACATGGACGCTCATGTCCTCAGAGGTCCCAGTGCGTTTCCCTCCAGCGTCATCCTCAGCACAAACCCACCTCAGTCCTGAACCACGTGTCTTTTTCCTGCAGGAGTACGCCCTGGCTCACACCGAGATGCCCACCACTCTGGAGGGCGCCGAGGCCGCCATCAAGAAGCAGGAGGACTTCATGACCACCATGGATGCCAATGAGGACAAGATCAACGGTGTGGTGGAGGCCGGCAGGCGGCTGGCAAGTGACGGAAACGTCAACGCCGAACGCATCCAGGAGAGAGTCGGCTCCATCGACGACAGGTAGGCCGCCGCTACCTCCAAACCTTTAACAGGACGCCTTCCAGAAGTGTCTGTTCTGGAGCTTTTGACCGTTATCGTTCATTATAGAGATCCTTTTTACCTGAGCAGTCTACAAAGTGCAGTTTTTGCCTTCTGTTCACACCAAAGGCCACGAAGGTTCTCAGAGCAACTTGGGGTTCAGCGTCCTTCCAAAGGACACTTTGGCATGTGGTTTGAACCGCCAATCTAATGATTGGTGTGTGTGACCATCTGAGTCACAGTTGCCCACACAATTGCCATGACTGAACTTCGATGTTGTCTCATCACGTCATCTGTTGGCTTTAAATGGAGGCTCGCGGTTCGTTTTGACGTTGGTTCAGAAGCTCCAGAACAGCCACATACATGAGTTTATAATTTCCCTCCACTGATTAGAAATATAGTATGGATGCCCTCTGCAGAGGTCGGAGCTGTTACACTCACTAGGAGTGTTGATCCTTTAGTTTGTGGGTCCTTTGGTTGTGTAAATGTGCTGTTGGTTTGTTAAAGTCAGTCACTCTGAGCACGTCATCGTTTCAGGCACAAGAAGAACAGGGAGGCTGCCGTGGAGCTGCTGATGAAGCTGAAGGACAACCGAGACCTGCAGAAGTTCTTGCAGGACTGCCAGGAGGTCGGTCTCACCTGAGGTTACGCAATAATACAGATCTGAGTTATCCAAGCAGTCCAGGCTGATTTTAAAGATGACACATGTTGTGTAATTGTTGCTCCAGGCGAGGCGGGGTCGTTTTGGTTCAGAGACAGATAAATACGTCCTGAATGTGTTCCTGCTCCCCAGAGGATGATCCCTTGGATGTTTTGTGTTTGTGTGCAGCTGTCTCTGTGGATCAACGAGAAGATGCTGACAGCTCAGGACATGACCTACGACGAGGCCAGGAACCTGCACAGCAAGTGGCTGAAGCACCAGGCCTTCATGGCCGAACTGCAGTCCAACAAAGAGTGGCTGGACAAGATCCAGAAGGTAGAGGGGTCGTTCAGGAGCTTCGAACTGCAGCTGAGCAAGCGAACCGCTTCTGTAATGGGGAACCACAGACGGTTGATTTAATGGTTTAAAGTTCAGTTGAAGCTGCTGATCGAAGTTCTTACTGCAACATCAGGTAGAAACACCTGCTGGATGACTATTGTTAGCTAAAGCTCAAAATTAATTACAACAAAAATAAACTCTGTCAGTAGGTTCTGACATGATGTAATAATTAAGTTTAGCTGTCAGATAACGATAGCCTAGTTAGCTCCCTAGCTAACATATTTAGCTTGTTAGTAGTAGAGAAATTCATAAAAATATAAGTGCAGCTTTACAATGCAAATATTTATTAAGCTCCAATTATTTAGCCCGTACACTCGTATTAGCATATCAGGCTAACATGTTTTCGTTAGCGGTAGCTAGCTATTATGGTGTTTCTCAATTGAAGCGTCAGTTTGTCTCATTTCTCTTCAGGTTAATTTCCAGTGGGATATTTTATGCTTTTTACACTGCACAGCGCAGGCTAAAAGCGAACGGCTAACAGCTCCCTGTGGTCATTTTCTTTAATCCGTGCAGAAATGACATCACTGAGAGCCAAAGTACTGAATCCACATCATAAATTATCAAATTGTCGGAGAGCAGCGGGTGTTTTATTGATCGAGACATTACTTGCCATTATCCAAGGAGTGAACCGGGACCTGACCCGGGTTTTCTTTCCTGACCTCAGGACGGCATGCTGCTGGTGTCGGAGAAGCCGGAGACGGACGCGGTGGTGAAGGAGAAGCTGTCGGCGCTCCATACCATGTGGGAGGAGCTCGAGTCCACCACGCAGACCAAAGCCCAGTGTCTGTTCGACGCCAACAAGGCGGAGCTGTTCACCCAGAGCTGCGCCGACCTCGACAAGTGGCTGGGCGGCCTCGAGGGTCAGATCCAGTCCGACGACTACGGCAAAGACCTGACATCCGTCAACATCCTGCTCAAGAAGCAGCAGGTAGGTGGTTCCTGTGGTTCCTGTGGAGCAGACAGAACACAGAAACCTGGTCCGGGTTCCGGTTTACATGCTGATCAGGCTTTCCTGCTCAGTGAGTAAACCGGGCTGGAGAACCAGGACTGTGAGGTGGTGGTGGTGGTACGGTGCAGGTGTAGCAGAAGGCTGAGTCTGACTGTCCCCCCTGCAGATGCTGGAGAACCAGGTGGAGGTGCGTCAGAAAGAGGTGGTGGAGCTGCAGAGCCAGGTGAAGGCTCTTGGTCAGGAGGTGAAGGACACTGAGGAGGTGGACGGCCGGAGGCAGGTGGTAGAGAAGAAGTTCCAGGAGCTGCTGGATCCGCTGAGACGCCGCAAGAACTTCCTGGTGGCGTCCAGAGAGGTTCACCAGTTCAACCGGGACGTCGAGGACGAGATCGTAAGTAGACCTGACCCTGACCAGATCTGACCCCAACCAGAACTGACCCCTCAGGAGTAGAACTGGTACTTCAGACCCTCACTGTGGTTCTGGTTCTTGGTTGCAGCTCTGGGTTCAGGAGCGGATGGCTGTGGCCACGTGCACCGACCACGGACACAACCTGCAGACGGTTCAGCTGCTCATCAAGAAGAACCAGGTGGGGGCGCGTTTTTCAGGGCTTCAACTGTACTTCCTGTGTGTGCGCTGTACTTCCTGTCTGTGTCCTGACTCTTTTCCTGTCGGCATGAACATCCTCAGACGCTGCAGAAGGAGATCCAGGGCCACCAGCCGCGCATCGACGACATCCTGGAGCGCAGTCAGAGCCTCCTGCAGGACGAGTCCTCCAACGCAGATGTGATCCGCCAGCGCCTGGCCGACCTGCAGCAGCTGTGGCGGCAGCTGATGGAGGAGGCGGAGCGTCGGCACGGCCGGCTAGAGGAGGCCCACAAGGCCCAGCAGTACTACTTCGACGCAGCCGAGGCTGAGGCCTGGATGAGCGAGCAGGAGCTGTACATGATGTCAGAGGAGAAGGCCAAGGTGGGCGGGGCACCAGTCATTCACACCTCGACTAAACTCCACCCACGTGATGCAGGTTATTAACTGATTGATGAATGTGATGCTTTGACCAGGACGAGCAGAGCGCCGTCACCATGCTGAAGAAGCACCATATCGTGGAGCAGGCGGTGGAGGACTACGCCGAGACTGTCCACCTGCTGTCCAAGACCAGCAGAGGACTGGTGGGGGACGGACACCCCGAGAGGTTCTGGTCAATAATCAATAATCAGTATCACAGGAGTTAATATTAATTTGTAACCAATGATTTATCTGACTAAACCAGGACACACTGCTTTTACTTTGAAGGCAGCTATGACAGAAGGAAAGCACTTCCTTTCCATATGTGTGTCTGTGTGTGTGTTCTGTCTGAGGGACCGAGTCCATCCAGTAACAGGATTGTGTGTGTGTGTGTGTGTGTGTGTGTCTGTGTGTGTGTCAGCGAGCGGATCAGCATGCGTCAGTCTCAGGTGGATAAGCTGTACGCGGGTCTGAAAGACCTGTCAGAAGAGAGGCGGGGCAAACTGGACGAGAGGCTCCGCCTCTTCCAGCTGAACCGGGAGGTGGACGACCTAGAGCAGTGGATCGCGGAGCGGGAGGTGGTGGCTGGGTCACATGAGCTGGGACAGGACTACGAGCACGTCACGGTAAGTGCCTGCTCTGTGTTCCTACTTCAGACTGTTTACTGACCTCTGACCTCTGACCTCCGACCTGCTGTACAGATGCTACAGGAGCGTTTCCGGGAGTTCGCCCGGGACACCGGGAACATCGGGCAGGAGCGCGTGGACGCCGTGAACCGTCAGGCGGACGAGCTGATCAACGCGGGGCACGGCGACGCGGCCACAGTGGCGGAGTGGAAGGACGGGCTGAACGAGGCATGGGCCGACCTGCTGGAGCTCATCGACACGCGCACGCAGATCCTCGCCGCCTCCTTCGAGCTCCACAAGTTCTACCACGACGCCAAGGAGATCCTGGGACGCATCATGGACAAACAGAAGAAGCTGCCAGAGGAGGTTGGCCGCGACCAGAACACGGTGGAGACACTGCAGAGGATGCACACCACCTTCGAACACGACATCCAGGCGCTGGGAACGCAGGTGAGACCGCCGCACCTGATGATCCGTCGGCTGACTGACAGGATGCTGTTGTTATCTCGCGTGTCCTGACCTTTGACCCCGTGCTGCAGGTGAGGCAGCTGCAGGAGGACGCGGTGCGCCTGCAGTCGGCGTACGCCGGAGACAAAGCGGACGACATCCAGCGGCGGGAGAGTGAAGTGCTGGAGGCCTGGAGGAGCCTGCTGGAGGCCTGCGACGGACGCCGGCTCCGCCTCCTCGACACCGGGGACAAGTTCCGGTTCTTCAGCATGGTCCGAGACCTGCTGCTGTGGATGGACGACGTGATCCGGCTCATCAAGGCCCAGGAGAATCCCAGGTAGGCCCGCCCCCGATCTGCTGCACGTCAGCCAACCTCAGCGGATCAGAACCGCGCTGACCGGAGCCGTTTGTGTGTTTCAGAGATGTTTCCTCCGTGGAGCTGCTGATGAACAACCACCAGGGCATCAAGGCTGAGATCGACGCCCGCAACGACAGCTTCACCTCCTGCATCGAGCTGGGGAAGGCCCTGCTGGCCAGGAAGCACTACGCTTCAGAGGAGGTGAGTCCAAACACAGAGGTGGCCTTGCTAGAACCAGAACCAGAAACGGCAACTCAGTCAAAGAACAAATGAAACAAGTGGGACGGAAAGTCTTTCATAACCAGAGAAGTCGTCATGTTTGGAAAGTGATGTCACAGCACAACGAGAAATAAAAGACATGACACAAGAAAATCATATAACAAGAAAAACATGAAATAAAATGAAAAAGTGGTAAATAACATGATAAAAAGGTTTTTGTGAAAATGTCATATTGTTAAATTTGTATTTATTTAAAACATTTGTATTTTGTCAAATTGTTTTTGTAATATTGCAACTGTATTCTGCAAACATTTTGACTTTATTGTGAAAGTCTTTGTGGGCGGAGCTCATAATTTGTTTTGTGTTGTTCAGATCAAAGAGAAGTTACTGCAGCTGACGGACAAGAGGAAGGAGATGATTGACAAGTGGGAGGACCGATGGGAGTGGCTGCGACTCAGTAAGACTCACTTCCTGTTTGTTTACTTTCTGTAAACCTCAGAGGTCGCAGCTGATTGGACGCGGCTGCGCTGAGTCAGCGCTGATGAAGAGTCCTCCGGGTCTCGGCGTCCTTTAACGAAGCCGACCGAGCGTCTTCTGCTGTCAAACCAATCAGGAAACGCTGCAGGTGGTTGAGTCACGAAGTGCAGCTGCTTCGTCCAAACGTCTTCTGACATGCCTTCATCCTCCTCTTCATCATTTTGTTTTCTGACAGATTCACTCTTCTGACGGGAAACATCTGATCGGTCAACCGGCAGCTTATTTAACAGTTAAACTGGCAGCAGTAACACGTCGCAATACCACTCCTCAGTGACGCGCCGCAGTAACGCAAAGACCTCATTAAAAACTGATGTTCAGAGGTAGTTACCCGGTAGGAGGCGCTGCCTTCAAGGTTAAACTCAGGAATCAGTAAACAGATGACAGACGTCGCCTTCACTGTCCTGCAGCTGTTTCTGTCTTCACCCCCCATTTGACGAAGCGTCAGTCTAACCTTCCTCCTCCTCCTCCTCCTCAGTCCTGGAGGTGCACCAATTCTCCCGGGATGCGGGGGTTGCGGAGGCGTGGCTTCTGGGCCAGGAGCCCTACCTGTCCAGCAGGGAGGTGGGCCAGAGCGTGGACGAGGTGGAGAAGCTCATCAAGCGCCACGAGGCCTTCGAGAAGTCGGCCGCCACGTGGGAGGAGCGCTTCTCTGCGCTGGAGAGGCTGACGACGGTGAGGACGGTGATGAAAGGTAGTGATGAAGGTGGCGATGAGGAGGAAGAGGATTTGTAGCGATGATGAAGATCTGTACGTCTGTCTTCCAGTTGGAGCTGCTGGAAGTGAGGAGGCAGCAGGAGGAGGAGGAGAGGAGGAGGAGGCCGCCGTCTCCAGAGGCAGCTGTGGTGCTGCTGGAGGAAGCTCCGCAGCAGAGGTGAAAGCTCCGGAAACACCTGCACACACTCAGAGCACGTTTATAATGAGACAGTAAGGAGTGATTTCATCTTCTGTGTCCGCAGCGTCACTCAGAACGGCCTCCCGTCGGACAAGGAGTCCCCTCGGGTCAGTACCACGAACACATCATTCTGTTCTTATTTTGAAAATCCACAGGGAAGTTCTGACTTCCTGATTATAAAAGAAGCTTCACATTTTAGATGAACGTCCACCTGCAGAACTGTTCTCAGGTGGATATTAAAACTGACTTTCCAAATAATAGTCCAGATGTGACTTCACTTCACTCGTGAAGATTTCATACAAACTGATTAAAACTACATTTAAAATCAATCATCCAGAACGACAACCACATGATTCATTCATTTATTAATACTCTCAAACAGGAACTTTATTTTGAAGTTTTGATCAGAGAAAGTTTAATTTACAGTCCGAACCTCTTGAGTGTCATCGAGGACAAAAAAACTGGTTATTATTATCTAATGGGTTGTCTGCTCCACCGGTCCAGGACGGAGTGGACGGAGTGGACGGAGTGGACGGAGGAGATCTGGTGAACGGCGTTGTTGAGCGGAGCTCCAAGGAGCCGAGCCCCACCCCCTCGCCAACCTCCGGCAGGAAGAGCCAGTCGTCCACGCTGCCCGCCAAGAACCAGGACTCGTCCTCACAGCTGGAGGGACTGCTGCACCGCAAACATGAATGGGAGGGGCATAACAAGAAGGCCTCCAACAGGTGAGACCCTCAGCCGCTCAAGATGGCCCGCTTAGCTCCGCCCTCACTGACTCCTCTGCTCTGTGATTGGCAGGTCGTGGCACAACGTGTATTGTGTCATCAACCACCAGGAAATGGGTTTCTACAAGGACAGCAAGGCGGCCGGTCAGGGCGTGGCCTATCACAACGAGCCACCCGTCAGCCTGAAGGACGCCAACTGTGACGTCGCCTCCGACTACAAGAAGAAGAAACACGTCTTCAAACTCAGGTAACAAACTCGGGTAACGCCTGACAGCACCGGGTCAGAGGTCCGGTCAGGGAACACAGACCAGATCAGAGGCACCAATGCTGTCTCACCTCCGTCTCACCTCCGTTTCACTTCCGTCTCACCTGTCTCACCTCCGTCTCACCTGTCTTTCAGAGTCTCCGATGGAAACGAGTACCTGTTCCAAGCCAAAGATGAGGTGAGTTCCATCCAATGAAAACGTTTAGTTGAAGCGTCCAGTAATAAAAACAACAACAACAACAACAGTAATAATAGTAATAACACCGGCCTGTGTCGCCCCCTGCAGGAGGAGATGAGCACCTGGATCCAGGCCATCCTGAACGCCTCCGACCGTTCCGACGTCCAAAGCAGTAACCCCGGCACGCCGGCCTCTGGGCGCGCTCAGACGCTGCCGGCGGCCGTCACGCTGACCACGGAGTCGAGTCCCGGGAAGAGGGAGAAGGACAAGGAGAAGGACAAGGAGAAGCGCTTCAGTCTGTTCAGCAAGAAGAAGTAGTAGGAAGGAAGAGACGCGGCGCTTTGGTGAAACGACGAGTCCGGACGCTCTGATGCTCGAACACGCCGGCGTTAGCTTCTTTACGAACGTTTTGTCTCTTCAGCGGGAAACTTCCGAACTGGAATCGGCATCAGAGCGCGCTCCGACCTCGGAGGCTGTTCGCTTCACGAAGGCGGAAACCTTCCTGAAGTCAGATGCACTTTCACCTTCTCGCACGTTGACCTCTGACCTTTCCTGTTCAAACACAGTGCTGCGACCAAACTTGTTCCCGCCATGTTGGAGAACATCCGTGAATTCGATTGATTGATCGATCGATCGATCGGGACGAGCTCTGCTGGAGAACCGGAGCGCCTGTCCGATCAATAATCCGCTTTCCGAGGGAACAGGAAACAAGCACACCTGGTGGTGACATCGCCGTGATGTCACTGCCGAACAGCGAATGGCAGAGGTTGACTGCGGGGAAAAGTTTCACCAAAGCGCGACGTCGATTTTTATTTGTGTTTACTCTGAATGCGGTTTTTTGTTTGTTTTTGTTTTGATATTTGTTTGTTTGTTTGTTCGGTCGCGAGGCGGGAAGACATCGCTCGGACACGTCGAGGCGGTGATGTCACAGCGGTTTGTGACATCGCAGCTCATCGGTAGGTGATTGGCTGATCAGTCGTCTCCTCACTGTTTCTCGTGACGTCGGCGGCGACCGCACGCTTCACGTGTTGTTGTTGTTGTTGTTGTTTTTTTGTTTTTTTTTCTGAAATTATTTTTCTATTTTTCCGAGCAGCTCAGAGTTTTTGCGTCTTCGGAGACGACCGACGTTCTTCTGCCGTGGAGAAATTGGACCAACAGTGCATTTAGTTTCTTCTTGTTTCGACCTTTCCGTCTCTGCAGCCTTTTTCTTTTCCGTCTCCTCCGAGGATGACGATGTAGAAATGTCCACCTGCATGCTTCATCAGCCCGTCGCCTGAAACTCACCTGAAACTAAACTCCTCTTCTTTTAATACGTTTTCTTTGGTTCCTTCTGCTGGAAGTAACGAAGCTCAGTGTGTAATGTGGAAGCGGCGATGTCGACCGGCGGCGGCGGCGTCCCCCGGCTCGCCTGGGCGTCCCGTCGGCGGCGTACCGTCGGCGTCGTACCGTCGGCGGCGTCCCCCGGCTCGCCTGGGCGTCCCGTCGGCGTCGTACCGTCGGCAGCGTCCCCCGGCTCGCCTGGGCGTCCCGTCAGCGGCGTACCGTCGGCGTCGTCCCCCGGCCCGTCTGGGCATCCCGTCGGCGTCGTACCGTCGGCGTCGTCCCCCGGCCCGTCTGGGCATCCCGTCGGCGTCGTACCGTCGGCGTCGTCCCCCGGCCCGTCGGCATCATCCCCCGGCCCGGCTGGACGTCCCTCCGTGGACTGATGAAGGTCGCTTGCTTGTTGTCGGCACCGCGCTGCGTTGGGTTTTCTGCTCTTTGATACTCGTGTTGCTCTCCGTCACTGTATATCTATCGTACTGAACATGTATGGAAGTTAACGCCATCTTACTGCACAATCAGATCTGCATCTATAGGAATGAAGAAGAAGCTGTTCCAGGCTGAATATTTAAAGTTAGATCATAAAAGCTTTTCTCATGTATGAAACTGCACCTGTAGACTTTAACGCTCTCTCTGTCAAATATGTGCGATGTCATTAAAGCTTTTAAACTTTACGGCTTCCTGTTTTCTTTACACGCCTCACACAGAACATGTTTTCACCAACCAGACGTCTTCTGTGACAGAGCAAGTAGGAGGTCGATCAATAAGTTCAGAGAGTTCCTGAACGCAGCACGACGAGTGTCGTCTCTTGATCAACATCTCCAAACAGGAGGTGACGTGAGCTGACGGAGCTCCACACGTTTCTATGTCCGCTGGTACGAGATCATTTGTGATTTCACCGTGGACCTGAAACTGGAGCAGAGAAACATCAGATTTTGAGGAGCAACGTGCCTGTTTACAGCCAAGTGTTCCTGAGTCCCTGCAGTGATTTCCACTACAGAAACTACAGGTTTCAAGAGGGGCGGAGCTTCACTGTCCGAGACCGAAGAAGGCGGGTCAGGTCAGGAGACACCAGGTGGGTTTTCCTTGACAGTGTGTTGTGTCACGGTGAATTCGTCCCCCAGAGTCAGACTGTCAACACTGAGTTCCGCTGGGACCTTCCGAGTCGGCTCTTCTGGTTTGGACTTATTTTCTGCTTTGTGGTCTTCAGGTCAGTCTGGGTTTTGTGCTTCCTGGTTGATTTTGAAACGACTCGCCTCTTGTGTCTGTCTTGTTTCACTTCCTGTCCTTTGCGTGATTGTTGGCCCCGCCCTGATTAGTTTCACTTGTCCCTCGTTGTCCTTCGCTTCCTGATGTATTTTTACAAACCACCTGAACTGTGGGGCCATTGGCAACAGGGTTGTCCAACGTGACGTCACGACCGCTCACAGCGTTTTAAAAAACGGGCAAGTTTCTCTCTTGAAACCGGAACGCAACAACACAATCGCTTGACCTCTGACCTCTGAATCTGCGGTCCATCGTTCATGTCTTTCTCTCTGCAGACATTTTGACTTAGAAACTAAACGTTCTGCAGAGAAATTATTTTTGACGCCGCTCCACGCTAACAGACGGCAGCTAACATGTAAACATTAGCTCGTAGAAACACCACAGTAACAATAATAATGACGCAGGAAGTAACGCGAGGTGACTGATTTCCGGCCTTTGAATCAGAGTGTTGCTTCTGTTAATCGGAGAGGATCTCTGCAGCAGGTGGACGTGATCTGACGTCAGGGGAAAAAAAAAACAAAAAAACACTACAGCCCCCAGCATGCACCGCAGCACTGAGCGCAGTCCGTGATTCATGAAGCCGCTGCTAAACCGCACCTGCTCCAACAGAGGCGGGAAGCTCGCGGAGGTGAGCGCAAAGGAGATCGGAAGCTGGGAGTTTGGCCTTCAAAATAAAATATGAGTTTGTCATTCGAAAATAATTGTCTTTAACAAATATTGTGTGTCTGAACACAGTTTGCCGATCCGTCTGTCCCATCGTTTCTCCGTCTGGTTCCGATTCTGTTCGCTGTCTTTTACATCTCTTTATGGTTGTTTTGTCTTTCAGGTCAGAAACATCTCCAGGGCCGCTGACGTCTTTGTCCCCTGTTCCTGTTTAGCTGTCATCACTTGCACAGATTTTCAGGAGCACTGGGTCCTGTGATAAGAAGAGATGTTTAGCTGTGATAATGTTTTCACAATGTGAAGTTATTCTATAAACCTTTTTTTTTTTTTGTGTGTACAATTTCGATCTACCCATAAAGAGAAGAATCAAGTTAAAATGTTGTTTATTAACCTCAGAATAATAAATGTCATGTATAACATAATTTAAGAACAGACAAAAACAGGTTCAGGTTTTGATCTTTTTTTCGTGAACAACTTATTCTGAATTAAAGGGGAAAGAAAAAGATCTGTAAATAAAAATTAAAAAAAACCGACAATGATTTCACGTTTATTTTAAACGTAATTTTTGTTAAATATTTTCTCAAATATCGCGTTTCCTACAGACAACAAAAAGCAGCCCGTTTTATTTTGAAAGTCATAAGAGGAAGTGGCCGTGGATGTGGTTTCCAGCCTGCCACCGTCGGTGGTCCCTGGGATTCCCTCAGATCTTCTGCTGCACCGTTTTTCTAGATTTTCCGGGCTGTTTATGACCCGCGGAGCCGCAGCGGGAGTCTGTCCGCCGGGTCGCCGCAGCAGGTGCAGCCGGAATCTGTGTGTTCGGTTCGGGCTCCGGACCCGCACCGGCGGGGATCAAGCGGCGCCGTAATCTCCGGATTTCAGCTGGAAGCACGGCGGAGGGATTTTGTGGGACTTCAGCCTCCAGACCCGTCGATGCTCGAATAAATCTGACATTTAACTGACGGAACCTGGAACACGGAGCCGCGGTCCGCTCTGAAGCTGGGACATGTGGTCCGGACAGGTGACCTTCTGAGCCCGAACCGTCCGGCGAGGTTCTGCTGGCGGTGTTCCGGTTCGGACCAGAACGTTTCCACGGAACGTTTCGTTCATTTAAACGTTCCGGTCACATTTAACGAAGCTTGTCAATAACGGAGATTCGTTCATAAAAAAATATATATTTCAGTCAAACCGAACCGACGAATCAGAATATTATTTAATAATATTAATTTATTTACGGGTTTAGCTGCATTTTTTTTAAAAACGTCAATTTTTTTTAATTAAATCTCATCATTTAACAAAACAATGCTCGACATTCAAATAAATGTATTAATGTTAAAATATATTTTAACGTGTATTTAAACTGATATTGCAGCGAGTTTAAATCAAATCTGTTTTAATAAAAAAAAAAATTACAACTCTACCTACAATAATGAAAATCTCTTTAACGTCACATCATTTCTCTTTATAACCAAAATCTGAGAGAAATATTCTTAAAACATCGTCACAACCAGAAACTGGTTTTATTTGTGTTTTAAAAAGTTTCTGCGTGATTATGTAATATTCAACAAATCCACACAGAAACACCTTCTGTTTAAACATCTGTTTAAACATCTCATGTGGATCATATTCTACAAAAAACTGAATTCTCTCAAAGTTTTGGATCCAGAAATAATTTGGATTGATTTTATATTCTGATATAAAATGGTGGAAAAAAGATTTTATTACTTTGTGTATTAAGTGTTCGATGAGTCGACAGATTCTACGAAAAGTGAAAAAGTCTTTGTGCTGTTAGCAGCTAAAATATTTGAATCACCACATCATTGAATTATAATTTAATAGATTAGTGATTTCATAGCTGAACCCGTCGACTTGTAAAGGTTCAGTCTGCAGTTTCACTCGCTCACACTAAACTCTGCAGGTCGTAAAAGGTTTCGCTCCAACGTCAGAATTCAACTTCCCGGTTTTACTGTGAAAAACAAAAAGCTTCATGAACTTCCTACTCAGTTTGAAACAGTTTGTGTTACATTGCTAACTTTAGCCGGCAGCGCCAGGCTGCAGTGTGGAATTATGGGAAGTGTAGTTGGATGTTGCTGCTGTGTTAAAGGGACTACAGTGATGGACTACAGCGCCCAGCAGCGTTAGCAGCACCAGACTCGACCGGTTTGTGGCAGCAGATGCTACATCAGAGCAGACAAACCTGCTCGGGACTCATCGCACTTCCTGCCTCAAACGGGAAGTGGTCGGTTTGTGATCCGCTGGATGTTTGAGCCGACATGGCGGATAAAACAGCTCCACGCTGCCAGCTGAGGCTGGAGTGGATCCACGGATACCGAGGCCACCAGTGCCGCAATAACCTGTACTACACAGCCGGAAAAGAGGTGGTGTACTTCGTGGCCGGAGTGGGCGTGGTCTACAACACCCGAGAACACACCCAGAAGTTCTACCTGGGACACAACGATGACATCATCAGGTGAGGGGGAGTGGTTTAGTGAAGGTGACCAACATGGTTCGTACTCTCAGGCCTCCATCGTTATTCTCTTCGTTGGGTTCTCATGTTCTCTGACGAGGACACGCCCGTCTGATCTGATTGGAAGCCTAACGATACTACGTCCCGCCCACCAATAGCTGTAACCTGACTGCACCTAAGACCTGTCAATCAAACAGACAAGGCCCCAAAAACACATCTTTTTTAAGCTTATTTTCTAATTAATAATGTTTTTTCAGATGGACCGTCAGAAAACTAATAAGGAGTGACTTTAGCTAACAACACTGAAATAACTGGTGTAAAACATTTATTGGCTTTGTATTTCATGAGAGAAGTTGAATGGGAGTCTATGGAGCCAGAGGCTTTTTGAAGCCGACCTCTACTGGCACTCGGTGGTATTGCAGTTTAAGACACCTCTGCATCGGCCTAATTTTTCAGACCTGGATGCTACGAACACTTTTATATACAGTCTGTGGTTCATACAGTTCAGATCTATAATTAACAGGAGCTAGTGAATTTTCAAAGAACAGATTTTTTTTTTTACAATTTACAATGTAAATACAAATATAGTGACGTCCTCCATATTAATAAACAAAAGGTCCTCATTCAAACTTCAGAGTGCAAATAAAACTTTGTGGTCTCCTTAAACTGCAGTACCACTGAGGACCACTAGGGGCTGTCTCCAACAGACTCCCATTGAAAAAGCATCAAGTTCTCTCCTGAAATACAAAGTCAGTAAATGTTTTCCACAAGTCATCATGGTGTCATGAGATAAATTCCCTCCTTCTAATCAGTGTTCTGGTCCTTCTGGAAATAATTCATCATTCATTACATATTAGGACTCAAACAGATATGTTTGGGGGCTGGGCTCTTTGATTGACAAGCCTGCGGTGCAGTCAGGTTTCTGCTATGGGTGGGCGGGGCATAGTGTTAGATCCACCCATCACTGGAGGCTTCACAGACCGACAGGTGACATCTCAGTTGGACTGGTCCAGAACTTTTGAACGGTTTGCGTTGCTTCGAAATATGTTCAAAAATATGTTCCTTTTCCTGCCGCTTTACAAGGACACACACAGACACAGACACACACACACACACACACACACACACACACACACACACACAGTGACAGATGTTGCAGATGTTGCTGCAGGCTCTCCTGCAGGTCTCTCTGTGACCCAGTTCTGTTCTGTCTGGTGTCACCGTGTTAAAGGACGAGATTCACCTCTGTGTGTGTGTGTGTGTGTGTGTGTGTGTGTGAGTGTGTGCGTGTGTGCGTGCGTGCGTGCGTGCGTGCGTGTCACAGTAATGACCTCATCGACCTCGTGGCGGGTTGTTAAAGACAACGTGTGTGTGTGTGTGTAGACACATTTAAATGCGTCGTCAGCCAATTACAGCTCAGCAGCTGTCCCTGTGAGGTCATGCTGAGTGATGAGGTCACTGTGTTGACAGGAAGTGGAGCAGGTTCATGCTGGTCGAATACAGAGGGATAAACAGCAGGACCTGGTCCTATATGCGGACACATCTACATGGGTTCAGTGCTGCCTCTCGTGGACACAAGATGTATAACATTTTTTATTATTACTGATGTGTCATTAACATGAAGCCTGTCTCTCTGTCTGTCTCTCTGTCTCCCTGTCTGTCTCTCAGCCTGGCGGTCCATCCAGATAAGATTCAGGTAGCGACGGGTCAGGTGGGAAAAGACCCGTACATCTGTATTTGGGACACCTACACCATGCAGACCGTGTCCATCCTGAGGGACGTCCACACC
The DNA here is from genome assembly GCF_022577435.1 of Embiotoca jacksoni. NCBI lineage: Eukaryota > Metazoa > Chordata > Actinopteri > Embiotocidae > Embiotoca > Embiotoca jacksoni. Next base: position 2,413,461 of record NW_027185392.1, on the reverse strand, counting down.
CACGGAGTCGCCTGTCTCGCCTTTGACTCTGATGGACAGGTGAGACCACAAAGAGACACAAAACCAACAGCTTCATAGAGGACAAGACATCCAACCTGTCAATCATTGTCCCGTTGGTAGCATTGTCCACTCACGTACCTTTGGTGGTGATGGGGGCGGAGCTACACAGCGGTTTAAATTCCTGGACCTCACACCTGTCTGTCTGGTTTCTGTTGACATAGCGACTGGCCTCCATTGGTCTGGACGCCAAGAACACGTTGTGCATTTGGGACTGGAGGAGAGGACGAGTCCTTGCCACGGCAACCGGGCACTCGGACCGGGTACGAGTCATCAGCGATCGACAAATCAGTCACTCGTAGTCCGAGGTCTCCTCTAACTCTGGTTCTGGTTCTCATACAGATCTTTGACGTCTGCTGGGACCCGGTTCAGTCCAGCCGGCTGATCAGCTGTGGAGTCAAACACATCAAGGTGAGACAGGCCCCGCCCCGTCGTCTTCACCTGAATACTCAGAGCTCTGAAACCTGACACCACCTGATGGTTCACAGGACGATGTTGATAGATAGATAGATAGATAGATATATACCAGAGTGAGACATCGACTGTCTCCTGTCTCTGTAACGTTGTTGGTGGTGAACACGTGTTCTCCGTTGTTCTGCAGTTCTGGACTCTGTGTGGGAACGCTCTGACGCCCAAGAGAGGCGTGTTCGGGAAGACAGGTGACCTGCAGACCATCCTGTGTATCTCTGCAGCCAAAGACGAGCTGACGTACTCCGGAGCGCTCAACGGAGACGTGTACGTGTGGAGAGGGACCACACTGATCAGGACTGTGCAGGCCGCACACGGGGTACGAATACGCAAAACAGCCGCACACGGTGGTCATGATATCATGATGACATTAGCTAACAGGAGAAACACTACTGAGCATGTGCAGTGGGTCACATCCTGGAGGCTAAAGAACTTGTTTGGCAGCATGCGATCCTTCCATTCAGATCGACTTCCTGTCCGTGTGGCGGGCTGGGCCCCTGCAGGGCTGATGGGAGATGTTGTTTTTCTGCAGGCGGGGATCTTCAGCATGCACGCCTGTGAGGAAGGGTTTGCCACCGGAGGACGGGACGGCTGCATCCGGCTGTGGGATGTTGACTTCAAACCCATCACCAAGATCGACCTGAGAGAGGCCGAGCAGGGCTACAAAGGTCCGGACCGGGTCAATCCTATTGTGATCAATCATATAATAATCAATCATACACTGATTAACTGCGGCACAGTGGTGCAGTGGTTAGCATTGTCGCCTAACAGCAAAAAGGTTCCGGGTTCGATTCCAGGCCTGGGCCTTTCTGTGACGAGTTTGCATGTTCTCCCCCTGTGCTCTCTCCGGGTACTCCAGCTTCCTCCCACCATCCAAAGACATGCGTCTCAGGTTAATTGGTGGTTCTACAAATTGCCCTTAGGTGTGAACGAGAGAGTGAATGATCTTTGTTTCCGTCTGTCTCTATGTGTTGGCCCTGTGATGGACTGGCGACCTGTCCAGGGTGTAACCCTGCCTTCGCCCAAAGTGAGCTGGGATAGGCTCCAGCCCCCCTGTGACCCTGTTCAGGATAAAGCGGGTATAGATAATGGATGGATGGATACTGATCAATCATATACTAATTATATAATACTGAATCATATTCTGATCAATCAACTGAACTGATTAACTGAAGTAAACAAAAACGAAACAGAACCAAATAAAGCAAGAAACGGTTCCACTTCCACAAGAATCACTGAAAAACAGAGACAATAGTTACCACATTAAAAACTTACCAAACATTTCTGAAACAAGGCAAAAACCTGAAAAACAGAACCTGAACCAGTTACACACGTTTGAGCTGAAGCAATTCGATGATAATTTATTGTTAATAAACAGTCCATGTCCGTCCCAGAGTGCAGAGCCTGTTTCCTGTTTCAGGTCTGTCGATCCGGAGCGTTTGCTGGAAGGCCGACCGGATCCTGGCTGGGACTCAGGACAGCGAGATCTTCGAGGTGATGGTCCGAGACCGCGACAAACCAGTTCTGCTGATGCAGGGTCACAGCGAGGGCGAGCTGTGGGCACTGGACCTGCACCCCAAACAGCCAGTCGCCGTCACCGGGAGCGACGACCGCTCCGTCAGGTCGGTGCGACCCTCCAACACCGCCGTCATCGGCAGACTTGCTACCCGAGTTTCTTCCTCACCTGTGTCTCTCACCTGTCCGCCCCTCAGGCTGTGGAGTCTTCCTGACCACACTCTGTTGGCTCGCTGCAACATGGAGGAGTCCGTTCGCAGTGTTTCCTTCAACAACGACGGCTCTCAGCTCGCTCTGGGCATGAAGGACGGGTCGTTCACTGTGCTGCGTGTCAGGTGACCCGCTTCATTTATCCCTGCCATTACTGCGGTTTCTTTTCGGTTTATTTACAAACGGTTATTAAGTTAAAAGAGAAGGTGGTTTGCGTGTGGGTTAACTAAACAGCTACTTCGGCCAGCTGGTACGTTACCCTGAAAAGAGACCCGTATGCAAGTAGGAACCGAAGCTAAACCAGGGGGCCAATCTCTTGTGTCTACCTTTGTTTGGACAAGCGTTTAAAATGACTGATATAATGGTGAAGTGTATTCAGATGCAATAGGCCTCAGTCTTAAAGCGAGCTGAACAGCCACAGGTGGAGGTGTGTGACGAAGGCATTCCACACTTTTCACGAGGGTTTGTTCCCAGTCAGCCCAAGTTATTTAGAGCGAGAAGGGGCGTCTGGGTTGTGGAGTGAGAATGAAACAAGTCAGTCTGCCATCAAAAGCATTTTGAAATGATAATTTTAAGGTAGAATAGTTTAATAATGTTACGTATGTAATGTTATAATGCTTTCATTTGTAGATGTTGTAACTGAAGAACACAAGATAACACGTCTTTTTGTACAGGGACATGACGGAGGTTGTGCACATCAAAGACAGAAAGGAGGTGATCCATGAGCTGAAGTTTTCTCCGGACGGGTCCTTCCTGGCCGTCGGATCAAACGACGGGCTGGTGGATGTCTACGCTGTTGGCCAGCGCTACAAGAAGGTGGGCGAGTGCAGCCGCTCCATCTCCTTCATCACCCACCTGGACTGGTCTGTCGACAGCCGTTTCCTGCAGACCAACGACGGAGGTGGAGAGCGGCTCTTCTACAGGATGCCAGGTATCGACTTTGTAGTCTCAGGCTCCAACATGGAAACACAAGACTTACCTTCTAGACTTGGGATTATATTTTGTACAGATGTGGAACTAGATTTGCAAGTTATCTGTCTAGACTTGTAATTTGACTTAGGACTCACCTGTCTGGACTGGGGACTTGTGTTGGGACTAGGCCAGGACCCGAGTGAGGATTTACATGTGAAGAATTGGGACTATACATGGGACTTAGCTTTCTAAACTGGGGACTTGCCTTGGGACACGCTTTTCTGGACTTGAGACTTGACTTGTGACTCACCTGTCTAGATTTACCCGTCTGAATGGAGACTTTTTTTCAGACTGCCAACTAACTTAGGTCTCATCTGTCCAGACTTGGGACTTACCTTTCTGGACTGGGTCTTACCTTCCTGGACTGGGGTCTCACCTGTCTAAATTTGGGACTTACCTTTCTGGACTGGGTCTTACCTTGGGACTCACCTGTCTACATTTGGGACTCACCTGTCGGGACCTGCTGGAACTCACCCACCCCCCTTTCCATTTCTTGCAGCAGGGAAACTGGTTCCAAAAGAGGAAGCGAAGGGGATCCACTGGATGACATGGACGGGTACTGTTGGGCCGGAGGTCAACGGCATCTGGCCCAAATACTCCAACATCACCAACGTGAACTCTGTGGACGCCAACCACAGCAGTGCTGTGCTGGTAACAGGCGATGACCTGGGCCTCGTGAAACTCTTCAGGTTCCCCTGCCTGAAGAAAGGTTGGTGATCTCCTTTGTTCCACAGGAAAGATTTTTAGTAAGAGTCCAAAATGTCTTTGTGGTGTGAGTCCTTTATGATGGATGTGGAAGTGTGAGTTTTACTTATTAGTGTAGTAGTGTTCTTTTGTTTCTTAGTTACCAGACAACTCCTTTTATTTCTAACAGTTGTTAAACTGATAACGATCATCTTCATCAAACAGGGGCCAAATTCAAGAAGTACATCGGTCACTCTGCCCATGTGACGAACGTTCGCTGGTCCAACGATCTGCAGTGGGTTGTCAGCACCGGTGGCGCCGACCACGCCGTCTTCCAATGGAGGTTCCTGCCTGAAGGCGTCATGAATGGTGTCTTGGAGCCCCTCCTCCAAGGTGATTTATTCCAGATACAACAATACTGGCTCACAAAATCCCCAAACCTCTTTTTTACCTTGTGAACAATCTGTAAGTCACCATTTATTGTCCCTAATCGACCTCGTCATGGCCCTGACATAAATTTTCTTCCTGCTTCGTGTCCTCAGAGGGTTATGCTGACTCCAACAGTGGAGAGTCAGACTCGGACGTGTCTGACGTCCCGGAGCTCGACTCGGACATCGAACAGGAAGCTCAGACCAGCTACGAACGTCAGGTGACCAGGAAACAAATGCTATAACTTGCTGTAAATAACCTGTCTGTCTGTCTGACTCACCTGTCTCTGCCTGCAGGTGTATAAGGAGGACCTGCCGCAGCTCAGGAAGAAGCTGATTGGTTCGCTGAAGCGGCAGAAAGCTCCGGAGGAGGGGCTGCGTTTGCAGTTTGTTCACGGGTAGAAAGGAACACTATCAAATATCACAACTGAAACCAAATACGCTTCACACAGTCACGGGGCCGAGCCTCTCATTATTTGTTATCCCTTAATCACCTGTATCAATCGTCATCATACATCAGTGTCTCTAAACAATCCCCTGAAGTCTCCGTTTTTATATCAATAAACCACCATTTATGACCTTTATCGTGGCGATGCTGTTTCTTGTTTCCTGCAGGTACCGTGGCTTTGACTGTCGTAACAACCTGTTCTACAGTCAGGCGGGGGAGGTGGTGTACCACGTGGCCGCGGTCGCCGTCGTCTACAACCGGCTGCAGCACAGTCAGAGGTTTTACCTCGGCCACGATGACGACATCCTCAGCCTCGCCGTGCACCCGCTCAAAGACTTTGTTGCCTCCGCACAGGTACACCCAGCTAATCAGAGCACAGCATGCTACTGTCGGACTGTCTGTGATTTTAATTTGCTATCTGTGCGTTCAGGTGGGCAGAGACCCGGCCGTCCACGTCTGGGACATCCAGACTCTGAAGTGTCTGTCGCTGCTGAAGGGACACCACAGCCGAGGAGTGTGTGCCCTGGACTTCACAGGTACATGCACCGCGCACTGCGCCATTCAGGATCCCAGAGTCAACATGTGTTCATCACCTGTAATCCTTAAAACAACATTAGTTATCTCTGAAGCACAATTTTGTCTCCATAGATCACCTGTGCCTTTGTATCTCTTTGTATATTTTTATTTCTTTGTATTTCTGTATCTCTGTCTCTTTGCATCTCTGCATCTTTGTGTGTCTGTTTCTCTTATTGTCTCTGTATCTCTGACTCTTGTGTCTTCGTGTGACTCAGCGGACGGGAAGAGTTTAATCTCGGTGGGAATTGATGAATTTCACTCTATCGTCATTTGGGACTGGAAGAAAGGAGAGCGACTGGCCAAGGCCAGGTAGGCACACCTGGATACAGTCAGATAGTCAGTTAGAATCCACAAAGTGTTATGTTAGAAACACAACACTTTGGTTTTCCATGAGTTGAAGTAAAAGATCTCAGACTTATGTAATTTATCTGTGTCCTGCAGGGGTCATAAAGATAAAATATTTGTGGTGAAGAGTAATCCCTTCAGGATGGACAAACTGGTGACTGTGGGGATGAAACACATCAAGTTCTGGCAACATTCAGGTACATTTTGTTTTAACCTTCCCCTGTTAAATGAATGACCTTGTTTAAAGGTTCAGGAGGCCCCGCCCTCTTTTATTATCTCTGATGTTCACTGGGTTTATTTATTTCTTGATCATCACTGCCAGAGTACAGCTGTAAAACAGTCCTTTTCTGAGTGAATGAATCTGTCTGACACGTCTGTCCCCGTCCTGCAGGTGGCGGTCTGACGTTCAAACGGGGGATTTTCGGGAACCTGGGAAAGCAGGAGACGATGATGTCAGCATGTTACGGTCGATCTGAGGACCTGGTCTTCTCCGGAGCCACGAACGGAGACGTCTACATCTGGAGGGACACGACGCTCATCAAGACCATCAAAGCCCACGACGGCCCCGTGTTCGCAATGTGCTCCCTGGACAAGGTGACAGATCATCCATCCATCCATCCAACCATCCAACCATCCATCCAACCATCCATCCATCCATCCATCCAACCATTCATCCATCCATCTGTCCATCTAGATAAAATATGCATTCTATATTTTTACAACTTTATGAATTTATTTCTCGAAACATTAGAAAAAGTTGAAGATTACATTGATTACTTCTATTTTGATTTTACCGGTTCTGGCCTTCCATACTTTTAAAGTTTTTCAAAATAAAAGTGGACTAAGACAGAGATACAGTAGATAAACATTTCCGTGCTGTGAAGGTCGGTGATGACGTTTGTTTTTGTTTGTTTCCAGGGTTTTGTGACAGGGGGGAAGGACGGCATCGTGGAGCTCTGGGACGACATGTTTGAGAGATGTTTGAAGACGTACGCCATCAAGAGAGCCGTCCTGTCCCCGACCTCTAAAGGTTTCACACCACCGCTCTCAGTCTTTATATTTGCTTCTGTTGTATCACAGCGTCTGAGGTCTGTATTGTTTGATGTCTTTGTGTGCTCTCTGATCAGGTCTGCTGCTCGAGGACAACCCGTCCATTAGGGCCATCACTCTGGGTCACGGTCACATCCTGCTCGGAACAAAGAACGGAGAAATCCTCGAGATCGACAAGAGCGGACCGATGATGCTGCTGGTTCAGGTGAGCCCGAAAGACAGAGGTCCGTTTGACAGCACTCTGATACCAACACCAGCATCCACCGGCATGGATGGATGGATGGTTCCATGGCAGAATCCACATCGTCCCTCCAAGGTCGATTCAGTCAGAGCCTCCTTTCCAGATACTCTGAGCATCTGGTCGGTGCTGCTCCCCCCCGGGTACCTCTTCAGGGTCTGGTTCCAGAACCCATCTACAGTTAGTATTAGTCCACCTCCTGCACCAGTTCTAGCTCGTCCACTTCAGAGAGGTGACATTTCATGTCTCTAGAACTCTTCTATGATGCCATGGGTCGGCACACCCAGCGCCCCGTCTTTGGGTTCAGGTCAACTTTCCCAGCATACATTGGGCCCGTATGATGGTGACCCCATGTTACTTCTTCAGGCTGTGCCTCACTGGGCCCTCTGGGTCAAGGCGCAGGTCTGCCTCCAGGACGAGGCTCAGGAAGTTTTGGTTCTGTAAGGCTGCATTTATCCACTAGTTCTGGACCAACATCCTTCGGTCGATCCTGCCACGGGCTGTTGCCCCCGACAACACAGTGCCCAGGATCACAAACCCTCCACCATGCTAAGAGGGCGGTTCTCTCAGTTATCCACATGGAGAACAGAACCTCAGCATCTCTCTGCTTCATCACAGGTACATGTTGACCCTGTATGTACTGTGTTGTGTTCAGGGTCACATGGAGGGGGAGGTGTGGGGTTTGGCGGCTCACCCTCTACTTCCTGTCTGTGCGACCGTCAGTGACGACAAAACTCTGAGGATCTGGGAGCTTTCAGTCAATCACCGCATGGTCGCTGTCCGCAAACTAAAGAAAGGTGAGATGAACAAATACAAATACTCTCTTGTATAATATGCATCTGTACACCTGCCTGTTACCTGTGTCTCACCTGCCTGTTACCTGTTTCATACCTTCGTGTTTCCTGTCAGGTGGGCGGTGCTGTGCCTTCTCTCCGGACGGTAAAGCTCTGGCAGTCGGTCTGAACGATGGCAGCTTCTTGGTGGTGAACGCTGATACCCTGGAGGACATGGTGACCTTCCACCACCGCAAAGAGCTCATCTCAGACATCGGCTTCTCCCAAGGTACCTCAACTCACCACACAGGTGTGACCCAGGATGGAGGTGATTGGTCAGTCGGTGACGAGTCCAGTGTTTGTTTCAGATGCGGGGAAGTATCTGGCTGTGGCTTCCCACGACTCCATCGTGGACATCTACAACGTGCTGACCAGTAAGAGAGTTGGCATCTGTAAAGGAGCTGGAAGCTACATCACTCACATTGACTGGGACTCGAGAGGTGAGCGCTCACCTGTACTGCTTTAACCGCTAACTGTTAGCTATAAAGGCTAACGCATGTCTGTCCAATCTGTTTCCTGACTCTTCCTGATGTTTTCCTCGACAGGTAAACTGCTGCAGGTGAACACTGGAGCTAAAGCGCAGTTGTTCTTTGAGGCGCCGCGAGGACGCAAACAGAACATCAGTGTGGCTGAGGTCGGAGACACAGCGAGATTTTACTTCTTTGGTCCGAGTTGTTTTCTTTAAGTCTTCTTGTTCATCAGAGTGTTTTCGTTTGTGTGTCCAGTTTGAGAAGCTGGACTGGGCGAGCTGGACGTCGGTTCTTGGTCCAACCTGTGAGGGAATATGGCCAACACTCAGCTTCGTTAACGCCACCGCGCTAACCAAAGATCGCAAACTGCTTGCCAGTGGAGACGACTTCGGCTTCCTCAAACTGTTCAGCTTCCCGTCCAGGGTGAGCCAGGAAAAGAAGTCATGAAGGGAATTTTACTCTGAATCAGTTCATGTTTTCTCCTCTTTCTAACTTTGCTCTGTACACGTTCTAACCTCAGGGCCAGTTTGCCAAGTTTAAGAAGTACGTGGGTCACAGCACCAACGTGACAAACGTACGTTGGTCCAATGATGACTCCATGCTGCTGTCGGTGGGCGGGGCCGACACCGCACTGATGATCTGGACCAGAGAGCCACCAGGTCACAAAGAGAGCAAAGCTGTAGACAGTGAGGAGTCAGATGACGACACAGAGGAAGATGGAGGTAACACAGTCCAAACTAACCTCAGAAACTGTGAGGCACCTAAACAAGTAAAGGATCTACCTGTAGAGGTCTGGAACTAGATGCAGAGGTCAGGAACTATCTGTAGAGTTCTGGAACTAGATGCAGAGGTCAGGAACTATCTGTAGAGGTCTGGAACTAGAGGCACAGGTCTGGAACTAGCTGTAGAGGTCTGGAACTAGTTGCACAGGACAGGAACTAGCTGTAGAGGTCTGAAACTACCTGTAGCGGTCTGGAACTAGATGTTTATCTGTAGATGCAGCTGTGTGATGGACATGTTGTGCCTTCAGGATATGACAGTGACGTGGCCCGGGAGAAGGTGGTGGATTACGTCACCAAGATCTACTCGGCCAGCATCAGGAACATGTCAGGAACTAAACCACACCTGCAGCACAAAGAAGTTCCTGTGGAGGAGAGGTAGCATGCTCACGTTATTACACGTCTTCTATGGAGTTCAGACGCAGTCCGTCGTTAAGGTTGGTCCTTCTTTTCAGGCCTCCTGTGAGCCGAGCTGCACCGCTGCCAGACAAATTGTTGAAGAACAATGTGACCAAGAAGAAGAAAGCGTTGGAGGTCAGAACGAGACGTCTGGTTAGCATCAGTCTGCCGACAAGTCTTCACTTCTAACAACAGTTTTTTTTCGATGTTAGGAGCTGGTGTTGGAGCATGTCTTTGGTTACAGAGGCTTCGACTGTCGCAACAACCTGCATTACCTCAATGATGGTGCTGACATCATCTTCCACACCGCCGCCGCCGTGGTCATCCAGAGCCTGTCCGCCGGTCGGTAGAACTCTGTCAGACCTTCTGTTGTTGTTGACCTCACACTCACTGTTTCTTGTCCTGACAGGAACTCAGAGTTTCTACCTGGAACACGCCGACGACATCCTCTGTCTGACGGTCAACCAGCATCCCAAATACCAAAATATCATCGCCACTGGACAGATCGGTGAGTCCCAGACCGAAACCGGAACAGACATGTCTGAGCCCTGAAATTTAACTGTTGCGCAAGTCTCCTAATGTTCTGCAACCAACACGTCTGCAGTTTGGCCTCTTGAATGAGCTACAAACATTTCTCCCTGAGGAAGGAGAACACACATCTGCACTAACACAGCTAACACACAAACATGCTGACACGCCTGCAGCTCTGCTGAGTCAGCAGCTGATGTCAGTCAAGTCCATAGACTGCATATAAAAGTGGACGTAGTGTCTGAAAAATGAGGCCGATACAGGAGTGCCTTAAACTGCAATACCACAGAGTGCCACTAGAGGTTGACTCCAAAAAACCTCCAGCTCCATAGACTCCCATTCAACTTCTCATTAAATACAAAGTCAATAATATTCCTCCACCAGTTATCTCGGTGTTGTTAGCTAAAGTCGCTCCTTCTTATTCGTTTTCTGGAGGTCCATCTGAAAATAATCCCGTTATTAATTAGTAAATAAGATTAAAAAAGATGCGTGTCTGTTTGATTGACAGGTCTGTGGTGCGGTCAGGTTACAGCTATCGGTGGGCGGGATGTAGTATCGTCAGGTTTCCAATCAGATCAATCAGATCCACCACTCGCTCCTCCCCAGCTTGTCCAAATATGGTCACTTCCTGCTCCAAACCGCTCCGAACTAGCAAGATGATGACGGACAGAATCTGAACTGGAGGCTTCATAACATTCACAAACCAAGGGGTGACCTCACTGCTGGTCGATACTTGGTCCTGTCACTACTGACAGGAAACCAGAAAAAGCTTTTATTTTGTAAGACCTGCACAGAAAAGCAGGTCTCTAATTGTGAAGTGTGATGATGTTGAAGGATGGAGAACTCAGCTGTTACAACAGATTGCAGATTAGATTTATTGATCACCGTGTTATTCTCATGCATGACCTGGCTGCTCTCTGCCCATCGCACTTCTTTTCTTTTTCACTGCTTCCTCATTGTCACCACCTCACCTCATCACCAGGTGACATCACTGATCTGCCAGGTAAGTCTGCGCTCACCTTCCTCATCACTCATCACCATTCTATTCACACACACCATTCATGTCATGTGGAGAGTGTGTAACGTGTTGTTGGCTCTCGCTGTGTAGAGGCGGAGGTGTCCGGTGAGTACCAGGAATCTGGATCCGGTTCAGGTGTGGTCTGGTTCTTCTGTTTGTAGCTCCGCCCTCCCAGCAGACTGTGTGTCAGAGACCATGCCTGCACTGATGTGGAGTCACATGAAAACACATTCTCACTAAACTCGACCTTTCAAAACAAATGACTTCCTGTGATTCTCCCTTTCTTCATAGATTTTCAAAATAAAAGTAGTAGTTGGAAGATACTTTTATTGATTACAGAACAACAGCATCATTTATAAACTTTTAACTTCACATATTTGCAGCTTGGTATAACTCTGAGAGCTGCGTTTGTGTGACAGATGTCCACACACCAGGGGGCGCTGTAGAGACGGGTAAATTCTTTCTGTATTGTTTCATCCACAACGTTCACATTAGCAATGTTGGATATTAAGAACCTAAGAGAAGGGATTTAAAACAATCACCCAAGCTAAATTTTCTCAGCCGCAGTCTAAAGCTGGTTTCGTCTTGTGAATCTCTTCAGTGATTTCCAGACAGTTACCTCCTGTCAGACCTGTAACTACAAACAAACATCAGTGTGGATGTAGAACCTACAGTGTTTTCAGGTGTCTCCGCAGCAGTGTGAGCATGGCTGTAGGAAACCAAAGCAAGTCAGACTCAGAACAGAACCTTGCTTCCTGCTTCTTGTCAGCATGTTAAACAAGCCTGGTTGTTTCCTGTGTGTGTATTTGTGTTTTCGTGGTAAGACTGTGATTCAGAGGACACACATTCTCTCTTAAAGCTTCACTTGGATCTGTTGTGTTTATGCGGAGGACACGACAGTCTTTGTGCAGTGATCCTGTTCTGTTGACCCTCCACAGCCGTGATCACACAAATCTGTCCAACACGGGGACCGGACATGTTTCCATGACGTTCCCTGTAGATGCTCGTGACCATGGCGACCCTGATCTTCTTATCGGGGCTCTTCCTCTTTTACTTTTTAACGTTAGTTTCTCTTTTTGTTCTCAGCGGTTCTATCTCTGCACTTTTACAACTCTGCGGTTGGCGACTTTGACTTTAAACATCAGAAGGAAGGTGTTCAATGTGATCATGGTCAGAAGTGTCAATAAAGTTCACCCTAAAAGTATGAACACAGGATGGATTGAAAAAGAACTCTGAATCTAACTCAGTCGCTTACCAGTCCTGTTGAACCAGCATGTCGGTACCAGTTTCCGCCTCCTCCTGAACCAAATGGAAGTACTGAATAATAGAATATGGTCCATCAATTGGTCCCCTACCGGTTTTTCTCCCCCCCAAACATCTAAATCTCAGCTTGTTCCACCCGATACTCAGCATCTCCAGTTCTCCTTTAGTTGCTCCATAGGTTACTTCATTCTCTGGTGTTTTGCTACCTTGATTCCATGATTCTGTGTTTCCCTTTTTTCCCGTTCCTCTGTTTGTTGGTTTCTTGGTTCCTCTACTACCTTAGTTGTTTATTCCATAGGTTCCTCATATCCTTGCATGTTTGTTCCACAGTTCCTGATAAATAACAAAAAAGTTCTTTGGTGTTTTGGTTCTTTAGGTTCCTGGGAAGACTAAAGTCCCTGGTATCTTGATGCCTTGGTTCCTTGGCTGTCTTAGTGCCTTTAATCCCTGGATCCTTGGCTCACTGATACTGTTTTTCTTAGCTTCCATGGTCCTATCATTCCTCTGGTTCTTTACCCACATACTGACTTAGGTTCTTGGGTCCACAGTTGCTAGTTCCACAGAACCTCAGCTCCTTAATGTTCTGATTATTAGCTTCCTTGGGCATAAGATTCATTAGTTTCTTTTGTTACCTTTATGTGTAAGGTCCTTGGTTCCACAATTGCTAGAATCCTAATGACATGGATTGCTTAGCACCTTATTCACCTGGTCCTCTGGTTCGTTGGTGCCTGGGAAATTGTATGTCCTGCGTCCCAGGAACCAGAGGTCTTAGAGGCTTTGGGTCCTGGGGTATTTGAAGCCTTGGCTACTCCGTAATCTTAATGCCTTTGGTCCTTCATACCTCTGTTCTTGGGATCCTTGATACCAATGAACCTTTGATCATTCAGGTCTTTGGTTCCACAGTGACAAGGATGCTAAGGACTTTGACTACTATCTTGGGAGTACCTTTGGTAGTTAGGTAGTTACCTTTGGTTTCTTGGCTCTTGGGCTACCTGAATGCCTTAGGTCCATCCTTCTAGTTGTAGTGATTCTTAGCTTCCTTTGACCTGTGGTTCTTTACCTCCAGGGGTACCTCAGTGCCTCAGGTCCACGGTTCCTTGGATGCCTCGGGCCTGGCCTACTTGCAGCCGTGGTTCTTTGGTTGCTGAGCTTTGTGGTTTCTATGGTTTTGGTCTCTTCCTACAGGCCTTGCCCCATCCATCCATGTTTGGGATGCCATGACCAAGCAGACACTGTCCATTCTGCGTTGTTCCCACGCTAAAGGTGTCGGCTATGTCAACTTCAGCGCTACAGGAAAGCTTCTGCTGTCTGTGGGGGTGGAGCCTGAACACACCATCACAGTGTGGCGGTGGCAGGAAGGTACCAAACTTTTCTCTCACATTAAAAAAAATGCTCCTGAAGGACAAGAGGTTGTTGTGTTCTCTCAGAAAGTCCGGTCCAGTTGTCTCATTTTATGGATTTAGTACTGCACTGATCTAAAAGAAACAATCACAGTAATAATGCAGCTGAACCTGCTGTTGAATGAGGTCTCCTTTGAAATGAGACTAAAGTACCAGAAGAAGTTATAAATTACAATATTCAGAGGAAGAAGTATTGTAAAGACATCCTCTTTTTAAATCCTAAACTCAAAAGACCTTCAGACTAAAACAAAGCAAACAGAATACTACTATGTATATACCATAGATTGAACGTGACCTCTGACCTCCCTGCCAGGCACCAAGGTGACCAGTAAAGGTGGCCATGCTGAGCGGATCTTTGTGGTGGAGTTTAGACCAGACTCTGATACACAGTTTGTGTCAGTGGGAATCAAACACATCAAGTTCTGGACTCTGGTTGGAGGTTCGCTCGTGTACAAAAAAGGTGTGATCGGCTCGGTGGAGGACGGCCGCATGCAGACCATGCTGTCTGTTGCATTTGGTGCAGTAAGAAAGGCTGATTTCAAATCTGTGGTTCTCTTCATGAAATATATATAAATCCCCAGTTTTACGAATTTGTTGTAACCTAACGTTTGTCTGATCCAGAACAACTTGACGTTCACCGGTGCGATCAACGGAGACGTGTATGTGTGGAGGGAGCACTTCCTAGTGCGAGTGGTGGCGAAGGCGCACAGCGGTCCCGTCTTCACCATGTACACCACGCTGAGGGACGGACTTATTGTGACCGGAGGGAAGGAGCGACCGTGAGTAATTTATATGTCACATAAAGGTCCCACAGCCCTTCAACACACCTGTCTGGGTACCTTTTCATTGACAGGTTGACCTTTGAAAGACAGACGGTACTCAGATTCTTACTGCTCTGGTCCCTATAGGTTAACTTTTAAAATCTTCATATCAGTTGTTGTGGAGATGTTTGTGTGCCTCAGCTTCGTTTGAGGTCACTCTGGGGTCAATTCATGGATCTCAGGCTGGTTCTAGTTTATCTGCATCCCTACTGGCCTCGGTACATAGGCCCTGTAACCAGACGGGCCATCTGCCAGGTGAGGGGTGTGGTCCCCCTTGGTAAAGACCAGGGTCAAGGCGGATACATTGTGGGAATCCACCACTCTATGAATGCCTTTGAATTTGAGGTGAGTTATGTTTGTTGGTGTTTAACAGGACTAAAGAGGGCGGCGCTGTGAAGCTTTGGGACCAGGAGATGAAGCGATGCAGAGCGTTTCAGCTGGAGACCGGCCAGCCTGTGGAGAACGTCCGCTCCGTCTGCAGAGGGAAGGTACGATCCGCTTCACCACGATCACAACTTCCATGGTCCACTGCTAGTTTGGGATTTTTGACTTTCCGACACATCTCTTCGATTCAGGGTAAAATCTTGGTGGGAACCAAAGACGGGGAAATCATAGAGGTTGGAGAGAAGAACGCTGCCTCCAACACCATGATCAACGGACACACTCAGGGAGGGATATGGGGTTTGGCAACTCACCCTTTCAAAGACGTCTTCATCTCTGCCAGCGATGATGGGACCATCCGGATATGGGACCTGGCTGATAAGGTAGAGGTTTGAAGCTGTGAGACTCTGCTGCATTCACGTGGTACAACACGCTACTGTAATCCTGCTTTCTGTGTTAGAAACTCCTGAACAAGGTGAGTTTGGGTCATCCTGCCAAGTGCACGTGCTACAGTCCTAACGGAGAGATGGTTTCCATCGGCATGGAGAACGGAGAGTTCATCGTCCTGCTGGTCAACTCGCTTACCGTCTGGGGCAAGAAGAGAGACCGCAGCGTCACCATCCAGGATATTCGGTAGGACATCAGCTGTTGGCTCTTCTGTGGTGTACTTCAATCAGCTACACTTACTGGTGGGGTCTCTTGTGGTTCAGGTTCAGTCCAGACAACCGGTTCCTGGCGGTGGGTTCGATTGACAGCGCTGTGGATTTCTACGACCTTTCTCTCGGACCGTCACTCAATCGGATTGGTTACTGTAAGGACATCCCCGGCTTCGTCATCCAGCTCGACTTCTCTGCTGACAGCAAACACATCCAGGTCAGAGGAGTTAAGCCTTATTGAGTCCTGACACAGTCACTGAAGTGGGTTTGATCTCGGTGGCCTTGTTGCTGTGACCTCTGACCTTCTTTTTGTGAGGCTCAGTGAAAGTCTTCAAGAGGAGAATTCATTATCAAATGTCTTTGATTTTCCCGCCAGGTGTCCACCAGCACCTACACTCGCCAGGTGCATGAGGTCCCCTCGGGGAAGATCGTCACGGAGCTGACGGTCATCGAGAGGATCACCTGGGCAACCTGGACCAGGTGAGGCTGGCCAGCAAGTTCAGGTGCTGCTGTAAGGTGTGAGAGCATATCACACTGGGAAGTCTCTGTACAATGCTGTGTTAGAAACATGGATGGATTACTGACGGGACCTACGGACCGCTGGGGCCCCGGGGTCAGGAGGGCCTCCCGAAGTCAGAGATCCAGTTTCAAGAGATGGGGGAAGTTTGTTGATGGGAAGTCAATCAAACGTCTTCAAAGAGACATAAAACGTCCATGAAGACAAACAGAATGAAACAAAGAGAAACAAAACGACCACAGCAGAGATACAATACTAAAATGTGATTTGTGTTGTGGTGTTTTGTAGGAGGGGGTGTTTTACATGTCTGTGCCCATTGGCTGATTGTTAGGGAACTAACAAGGTACATAGTGGGAGGTATTGTGCATCAATAAGAAACACAACATAGAGCTTAGAGTGTAGTCTAGGACCAGGTCTTTAGACTTGAGGGAACATATTGTAGATCTTCAAGAAGACACTGCGGGTTACTGTGTTTGTGTTGTGCTTTCTTAGCATCCTGGGCGATGAGGTTCTCGGTGTTTGGCCTCGTAACGCCGAGAAGGCCGACGTCAACTGTGTTTGTGTTTCTCACGGCGGCCTCAACCTGGTGACCGGAGATGACTTCGGCCTCATCAAGCTCTTTGACTTCCCCTGCTCCGAAAAATTTGTGAGTGAACTTCACACGATATTAAATTCTCGCAGCTTTCTGAAACTTTTGTTTAGACAAGTCCCAAAATGATAAATGCGGATTTCTGTCCATCAGATCACTTCATCACCTCCTTCTGATGTTTTCCAGGCGAAACACAAGCGCTATTTCGGTCACTCCGCTCATGTGACCAACATTCGCTTCTCCTGTGATGATAAATACGTCATCAGTGCCGGCGGCAGTGACTGCAGGTAAATTATATCAAACTTCTCAGGACAGTGTTTCTGTAGTTTTTGCGTTACTTACGTCTTTTCCTGGTATTTTTTCTCTGCAGCCTGTTTGTGTGGAAATGTCAGTGAAGTGTCTGGACTCCACCTGGACCCTCCACCCAGACCCTCCACCCAGACCCTCGTTTCCTGTGATGCTGCACTCAGCTGACTCTACAGTCTGTGAACCTCGAGGACCAGAAGACTGAGAACGACCGGCAGACTGAACTGACCTCCGATCAGTTCATTGATATTCACCGGGAGTCGAACCTGTGATCAGTTTCAAACATGTGACGCAGCTCTTCTTGTACATTCGATGTGAACCAGACGTTTAAGTTTCGGGTTTTTGTCGTGAACTTTCTGGCTGTTTCATGTAGCGGTGTTTTGTGCCTTTTTCACAAACTCTGACCAAACATTTGATACGACTTTATTTCTAATCGTGGTGCTATGAAACGTGAACCATGTAGGGCTTTTACACATGTGGATGCTGAAAACTGTTGTTGTGAATCTTGTTGTGTCTGATGATGATTATGATGATGCAGTCATCACTCAAGTTTAAAAACAGATGAAGATGGATCAATGTTTGATCCCAGTTATTAAAAACTGAACATAAATAGAAAATAGTTTGAATAAAAAAGAATTCTACCTCAAAACACACTGAAGTGAAACTGAGTTAAACGTAGATGTATTTATGGTAGAAAATATTTATTCAAAAGAGACTTTTATGTTTGTGTAGACTTTTACATCCACAAGGTGGCGCTGTGTTCATTGTCTGCTGAGGAAGCTCAATGCTGCTGTTTAACGTCTGAACGTGGATTTAAAGGGAAACTGAGCCGTTCTTTAATCTGCTGATCTACGTGTTCATGTAGCGTTTGTAAAAATTATCCAAAGAAAACAGAGATTCTTCTGCGGCCAAACACAAATCAGAAAAGATCTCTTTGTTTTTACGGATAATTTAATGACTTTGGGTCGTGCTAACTTCGCACCCGCTGCCTCTGTTGGAGAAAAAACAACGTAGACATCTCGATGAGAACATCCGAGTAGAGTTGGAGTCGTAAATTCTCTGTTTCCCAAACAGAGGTGAGAAGTGCGAAGTTAGTTAAAACCCAATGTCACGAGGTTCACCTCTGTTCTGACAACTCGGCTGAAAAATGCCAAATTAGAATTAAACTGAATAAAATAATAAAGAAGAGCACAAAACAAATGCTGTGCTGCAACAACATGCTGTACTGTGTTCTCTGCTGCACATTGAAACAGACGGTGCGATGCTGCTGTTTCAGGCAGGTAGGGGGCGCTAAAAGCAAAGTCCAGTGTTCCCGGAAGTCTGAACGTAAACAAGAAAAGCGAGCTTCTGTTCTTCAGACACTGTTCTCCAAATTTTGATGTTGGCAGATGTTCTCCACTTCTGGTTCTGGTACCAGATGTTCTCCACCTCTGGTTCTGGTACCAGATGTTCTCCACCTCTAGTTCTGGTTCTGTTAACAGATGTTCTCCACCTCTGGTTCTAGTTCTGTTGGCAGATGTTCTTCACCTCTGGTTCTGGTCCTGATACCAGATGTTCTCCACCTCTGGTTCTGGTTTTGTTGGATGTTCTCCACCTCTGGTTCTGGTTCTGTAAGATGTTCTCTACCTCTGAGTTTGGTTCTGTTAACAGATGTTCTCCATCTCTGCTTCTGGTTCTGTTGGAGGGTTCCTCCTGTTAAAGGGATGTTCCTCTGTGATGTTCTAACATTCTGTTGTTATTTATTGTTACTTATTTATTGTAGGTAGGTATTTACGGTAGGTATTTACTTTATTAATCCCCGAAGGGAAATTTTTTTCAATACAGCAGCATACAGAAGCAATAAGATAATAATAGAAAAAATATTATGTTGAAGAAGATGACTTTGAAGATGACTTTGGTTCCTACAGGAACGTTAAAAGCCTGTTGATGGAGTTAATTATAGGTGTGTGACGTCGTGTTGCGGTGTGAGAGGCGGACGCTTTAGATGACGTCATTATTGCAGTTTGCTCAGAGGACCGGTCTGTATATAAACCAGGTAACTGACTGACGACACTTCTGACACAGAGCTGGAGTTGAATTTTTCCTGACAGTTTTATTCGTGAAGAAGTTCATGAGGTCACTGCTGAGAGCTGAAGGAACAGACGGAGACAGTACAGTCTTCTGTTTCAGTTCTGAATCAGACGGTTCTGCGTGATGTGTCAACACTGTGGAATAAACACGCAGAAGCAGGTTCCCTCCGGACCAGCAGGGGGCGCTGTCCGCGTCCGCCCGGGCCTGTTAGCTGACTGTCGTGGCGGCTCCCTGTTGCAAGTGTTCTTCACGGTGAAGTTTGAGTTCCGGGATGAGCTGAGAAGAGAAGCTGCCGTGTTTCAGGTAACGGAACAAACGGAACCGGAGATTCGGCTCAGCTTGTGTGGTGCAGCCGCCTGCGGTACCGTGCGATCAGGGAAAGAGACGAACTTCCGTCCGCGTGGTGCTCGGAGCGATGCACCAGACTTCACTGAAAAATGTTGCATCGTAGCGCCGGCAGGTAAAATCTCACCGGAACAAACGGAAATTTGGGCTATTTATGAAATGTTCGGTTCTGGTTCCAATCCGCCTTTAATTATAATTCACCACAGACCTTGTTTATACTGTTTCTTCACATATTCTCTACTTGTGCGGCGGTTAGTTGAACCAAATCCGGTTTAAATTCATGTTTAATGGGCGCATTTTTTTTTTTTTATTATATAAGTTGATATATTTGTCAGAATTATTAAGTCTCTCGTTCGGCGTCTGTTTAATAAACCCAGTACCTTTGTTTACGTGGATATTGTTGGACTTGGGCTCCTGCTAGTACAAAGCCAATATGTGTCAGCCCCCAGTCCTGCGTGTTCTTTAATGAGGCAATAGGAGAAGATGTCAGGCTTCAAGATATTTATTTAACAGCAGCAGAATAATCAGTTTACAGAGCTCTGGGTCCAGACTATGTTTCCCTGACCGCAACAGAGTATGTGTCAGTTCACGAAGTCTGACCTCCTGACTTTCCCTGACCCAGTCTTCTTATAGTACTGAAAACAAAAAGTCATGTGTATTGATGTATCCGTTGTTGATTGGTCGAGGTGGTGGTTGTCTTCCTTCACACCCTGGAGTCCTCCAGACAGCCGTCTGTTCATGTTAATGCCTCAAAGAACAACAGTATGTGACCCCACAGGTTGCTGACCCCCTCCTGTGACCTTTTGGTTTGGCACAGTACTTTCACTCTCATTCACAAACATAGCCTTTTGTCTCCACCTTCATTCACAATCACAGCCTTTCGTCCCTTAGGATATATAGTTGATAATACGACCTATATATAATTAATATGATATGGCATACATATATGTTGTATTATTGTAAACGTAACCTAGCACAGAATCGCACAATTTCTCCATTTATCCTCCTGGTTCCCTTCGTCCGCTCTGATTGACTGCGTGCCGAACCTTATTTACAAAAAAGGCATTTTTTTTTATATTATTATCATTTTTGTACTTTCAGCCCTTTTAAAGGAAAATGGAACTTCCCCTTTAGATTTGTTTGATATTTCATGTGAATTCGGCACCTGTGTGATCACACCAATCATCTCTCAGCAGTGTTTATGAAATGTAACATTTTAATGTAAATAAGCTGATTTTTCTTTTCTTTTTTTTTCTTTCATGTTTTAAAGTTTCACAGTTTGATCAGAAACATCAGCTATTGATCAGGAACAGGAAACACTTCTGCCCACCTGTCTGTCTGCAGGGATGAATGTGATGTCATCAGTGATGCGGGGAGCCCGGAGGCTCATCCACACTGACCCCGCACTCCTCAGCCACTTCCTGTCTCCGCCCCTCCTCCGTCCTGCCCAGAGCTCCGCCCCTCTGCTCACCTGTCAACAGAACAGGAACTTCGCCCTCAAACAGGTGAGACCGAGTAACGACGTCAACATTAAAGCGTAAACTTTTCTTTGGTAAGTTTACGAGTCGCGGCGTTTATTTGGTCAGACGTTTTGTGTTTTATTGATCCGATCAAATGTGAACAGGAAACAAATAATAAGTTGTGTGTGCAGGGGAAAGGTCAAAGGAAAAATCAGAAGAGCCAGAAGGTCAAAGCCAAAGTGGACAAACAGGAAGTGGAGATCAGACAGGGGATGACGGTGGCAGCACTGGCCGAGGCCATGGACAAAGACTTCGGTAAGAAACAACAGACGTCTGGTCAATAAAGTTTTCTGTTTCTGATCAATAAAGTTTTCTGATCAATAAAGTTTTCTGTTTCAGATCACGTGTTGGAGGCTCTGCTGAACACCTCAGTGGATCTGGACTCTCTGGAACTGGACTCGGTTCTGGAGGAGCAGTGGATTAAGGAGGTGGTGACCCGATCAGGGATGAAGTTCCGGTGGGCCAAACTGAGCGCGACCAGAGAGCGACCAAACCGAGACGTCTACAGGAGGTAACGGGAAGTCTGACTCCAAACAAACCATTCAAGTACACCCCGAACGATCGCACACCGGCCAATCACAGCAACGACACACCGGCCAATCACAGCAACGACACACCGGCCAATCACAGCAACGACACACCGGCCAATCACAGCAACGACACACCGGCCAATCAGAATGTCTTAAATATCTGCAGTAGACTTTTACAAACTTTTCTTGACTTCGTGACTCTTTGTGGTTTGACCTGAGGATAAAGCTTTCTGTGACCTTTGACCTCAGACCGCCGGCAGACCCAGCCCTCCTGGTGCTTCGCCCCCCTGTGGTCACCATCATGGGTCACGTGGACCACGGTAAGACCACCCTGCTGGACAGTCTGAGGAAGAGCCAGATCGTGTCAACGGAGGCGGGAGGGATCACGCAGCACATCGGAGCCTTTCTGGGTAACAACACTCACCTGTATGAAATTTATCGACACAGCAGGTCACGAACAACAACAATCAGACGGTAAACAGAGACGATCAGCTGATCATTCGGTCTGAAAGGTGTCACGAGAAAACATGTTTCCTCTGATCACCGAGGAAAGATTATCTTCTGAGAAGCTGATTCATTTATTGATTATCTGCTGCAGGCTCCGTGTTTTTCATTGATCTTTAGTGAAACATAATTTCTTCATATTTTAGATCACGTCCATCATCGTGTTGGTTTGTGTTGACGATAAAGTTTTTCCTCGGGGTTCTTTTCTCCAGTCCAGCTGCAGTCGGGTGAGAGGATCACTTTCCTGGACACCCCGGGTCACGCAGCCTTCTCCTCCATGAGAGCCCGCGGAGCCAACGCCACCGACATCGTGATTCTGGTGGTGGCGGCCGACGACGGCGTCATGAACCAGACGGTTGAGTCGGTCCAGCACGCCAGGAGGGCCGGAGGTGGGAGCTGCACCTGCCAGTCACAGCTGAGGGCTGAAAACCAAATCTATTGTTTTTCCTTCTGTTTTGACTGTTTCTACTGTGTTTCAGTGCCGGTGATCGTGGCGGTGAATAAGTGTGATAAGCCTCAGGCCGACCCTCAGAGAGTCAAACAGGAGCTGCTCGCTCACGACATCGTCTGCGAGGAGTTCGGCGGAGACGTTCAGGCGATTCACATCTCGGCCCTCAAGGTGAACTGATTATCAACAATCAATAAGTAGAGAAACGAATGTGAACTGATGATGAATAAGTGGAGAAATAAAGAGCCTGAAATTCAAACCACAGACGGGCGCCCAGGTTTTTATTCTGCAGTGTGCTTCGTGCTGTTGATGGCATCTGTCCTCCCACAATGCATTGCACACAGGAGATTTATTGTTTGTTCAATGTAACGGAGCTGATGATCACAGGCATGTCGATAAATGAAATGTCTTCAGAGAAATAAACTCAGTCACTAAGCTGGAGGAGAAATAAACAAAGTATTAAATTTGTTAAATTGCTGATCTCGTTGTAAACTGATGATTTCATCGTGGCGGTTTCTAGGGTGACAACCTGCTGGCTCTGACTGAGGCAACGGTGGCGTTGGCGGAGGTTTTGGAGCTGAAGGCGGAGCCCAGCGGCCCCGTGGAGGGACTCGTCATCGAGAGCCGAACGGACAAAGGCAAAGGGTGAGTCAACCAGGCGATACGTAACTCTGGTTCTCTGAGTCTGAACCAATCAATCTGATCTAGAACGTAACTCTGGTTCTCCCAGTGTTTCCAATATAGTCAGTATAACCAGTGGTGTCTCCTCAGTCCTGTAACGACAGCCATCGTCCAGCGGGGGACGCTGAAGCGAGGGTGCGTCCTGGTTGCGGGGAAGTGTTGGGCTAAAGTCCGCTTCCTGTTTGATGAGAATGGCCAGGTGGTGACGAAGGCGGAGCCAAGCGCAGCGGTGGAGGTGGTTGGCTGGAAGGAACTGCCGTCGGCTGGAGAGACCATCCTGGAGGTCGAGTCTGAGGTGAGCGCTGACCTCTGACCCCTGACCCCAGACCAGCTGACCTGGTCACATGGCCTTCAGAATAAAAGCCCGTGAGCGCTCTGGGTGACTCCCCTGCTGTTTTGTGCTCCTGCAGCAGCGAGCGAGGGAGGTGGTGGAGTGGAGGACTTACGAGGAGGAGCAGCAGAAGCTGCAGGAGGAGCAGAGCGCCATCGAGCTCAAACAGAAGGTGCACCTGGAGGAGTACCACAGGGACAGGGAGGGGTTGACTCACCTGAGCTGGAGGCAGAGGAAGGCGGCTCTGTACCGGGCCAACAAGACCCGGTTCTCCCAGAGACCCAGCGAGAGGATGCAGAGCGACCAGCCGAGCCTGCCGCTCATCATCAAAGGTACGCACACTGCCCGCCTCCGATCGGCTCCTCTCACCGATATCATCCTCATGTCTGACCTTTGACCTCCAGGTGACGTGGACGGCTCGGTGGAAACCATCCTGAACATCCTGGACAGCTACGACGCGCAGGAGCAGTGTCAGCTGGAGGTCGTCCACTTCGGGATCGGAGACGTCTCCGAGAACGACATCAACATGGCTGAAACGTTCGGAGGTAGGAGCGCCGGGTCGGAGGTCACAACCGGGTCGGTGGGTTTAGAGCGGTAAAGACTTTCAGTGAAACTCTTCTGGTCTTCAGGTTCCATCTACGGCTTCAACGTGGCGGCGAGCCGCCCGCTGCAGCAGCTGGCGGCGAAGAGAAGCGTCCCGCTGCGACTGCACGCCATCATCTACAAACTCATCGAGCAGCTGAAGGAGGAGCTCAGCGGCAAGCTGCCGGCGCGCATCTCCCACAACATCGTCGGTGAGTCACGTTCATCACTCGATCTGACCTCTGACCCCGTAGTCCGTCCTCTGAGGTCACCTGTTCACTGCAGGCAGTTTGATTAATTGGTTTCTGAGACCGATGAACAGTGCGAAGGTAGAAGTCGATCAGTAAAGTACGACGACATAAAGACACATTTCTCTCGACAGGTAACGTTCAGTCAGAATCATCTGTTGATGCACCTGTCCTGTCTAACAAACCGTTCCCTCTGTCCGTCTCACCTGTTGGCCCCTCCCCCTCTGGTCCAGGTGAGGCAACGGTCCTCGCCATGTTCGACGTTTCCGTGGGGAAGAAGAAGGTTCCTGTGGCCGGCTGCCGGGTCCAGAAAGGCCAGCTGGACCGGCAACTCAAGTTCAGACTGATCCGAGGACGGGACAGCGTCTGGGAGGGTGAGTGAGACCGCACTGAACCCCGGTCCTGGACCCGAACCAATCAATCTGATTGATTTATTTAAGGTTAATCTATGAAACCCCAATGTTAGAGACACGAAGAACATCTCAAACATAAAGGTGTTCAGAACCAGAACTCGTCTTTGCGTTCTTTGAATACAACTTGGTTGAAATGCACTTATTGTAAGTCGCTTTGGATAAAAGCGTCAGCTAAATGTAATGTAATGTAATACTTGATTGGGCTGCAGGTTCGATCAGTTATCAGCTGAAATAATTAATAATTAATCAAAAAGACGAACAGCTCAGGATCCAAACAGCCGACGTTCTCCTGACATTCCTGTTCTGGATCAGTGGAACCGGCGGTACTGATCACCTGCAGCTGTTTGTCGTTTGATTACATCATCAGTTTCTATTTTATGATGTTGCCGTGACGACACTGAGGTTCTCCTGACATTCTCAGGTTCTCTGGCAGCGCTGAAGCACCACAAAGACGAGGTCCAGACGGTGCGGACCGGGATGGAGTGCGGATTGTCGGCGGACGGCGACGTGGACTTCAGAGCCGGTGATGTCATAGTGTGTTTCGAGGAGCAGAAGGAGCCGCAGGTCACTTCCTGGGATCCCGGCTTCTGATGTCCCATCATGCTCCGCTGCCGGCGGAGCCTGAACTGAACATTAACCAGATTATTTAAGTATTATTGTTGATAATAAATCGAGCCGACGTTTCATCCAGTTTCATCATTTAGAAGCGAAAAATCAAGCAAAGTGTTCAGACTTATGAAACTTTTAATCAGTTCAACATTCAAACATTCCAAAACTCTTCGTTCTGATGGACCAAATCGTCAAAAAAACAAAAACACGGTGATGTCGCAGCCGTCGATCGATTTAAAACCACGTCCTGTGAATCAATCAGCCAATAATAGAAGAATATGGATCAATCTGAACTCGAGGTCCACTTCCTGCAGAGGACTCGACCACATCTCACCGTCTTCCTCCGCTAAGCAGGACAGGAAGTGGACCTTGAGTACCGGAGCATTTAAAAACAGCCTCCTGACCCGCTTCACTTCCTGCGGGTTTTGGCCGGTTTGGCGAGCAACGCCGGGTCGATCTGATCAGGACTCAGTCCTCTGACGGAGAAGAGCCGGGCGGCGCGCTCTGACAGCGTCCCCCCGCACTTCAACCCCCGAGACATCAGTTCCTCCTTCAGGATGTCCAGACCCAGAGACTCCAGCTGCTGGACTGAGGACACAGAGGACACATCCAGGTTCTGGTCTGCTGTCTCTGGGGATTTCTGGTCTGCTGTCTCTGGGGACTTCTGGTCTCCTGTCTCTGAGGGCTTCTGGTCTCCTGTCTCTGAGGGCTTCTGGTCTCCTGTCTCTGAGGGCTTCTGGTCTCCTGTCTCTGGGGATTTCTGGTCTGCTGTCTCTGGGGGCTTCTGGTCTGCTGTCTCTGGGGGCTTCTGGTCTCCTCTCTCTGGGGGCTTCTGGTCTGCTGTCTCTGGGGGCTTCTGGTTTCTCTTTGTGGGGTTCTGGTCTCTTTGTGGGGGCTTCTGGACCGCTGCAGGTCTGACTGTTGGACCAGCTGAGGACGAGCTGGAAGAGACAACCTTCGTCAGACAAAATGTAGACATGGATCTGTGGATCTGGTCTTTCCTGGTCTTTACCTGCTGCCCGGCTCAGGCTCCTCCTCCTGTGTCGTCATGGTAACAGCAGTGGCTCCGCAGCTGGACGTGGACGGAGACTCTTGATCCTCCTCCTCGTCGTCCTCTGAGCTCAGCAGCTCGTCCACCCCCGTCCTGTAACCATGATGTCAGGTTCAAACAACAGAAAAAGTACACGTGACAACAAGCCGTTTGTTTCCCCGGCAACAGAAACCGACCAGAAGCCAGCTGCCGCCGTCTTCTTCGTCCTCTTGGTGGCCGGCTGCCCGCTCTGATCCCAGTTCGGTCTCTTGGCTGCAGAGACGTCGTCCACCTTCACCTGTCCACCGGAGGACGCCTGCAGACCTGCAACACACCTGCCGTTAGTGAAACGTCCGGTCGGGTCACATGACCAGCGTAAAGAAGGGGGCGGACCTTTGAGCACGGAGTCCTCGAGCCTCTCGGACAGGTCGTGGCACTGCTGCTGGTAGTGCGGGTCGGTGAACTGATGTTTGGGCTCCGTCAGCTTCCTCTGCAGACGCTCCAGCCGCCGCTGCTCCTTCTCCGCCTCGCGCTCCGCCTGCTTCTTCAGCCACTCCGCCATCCTGCACCACAGAAGAAGAAGAGGAGCGTCAGCGGCACGTTTCTACACGTCCACGGTGACGAACAGCAGCTCTTCAGGTGGTGATCAGGTGGTTATTCCGTGTAACCTCGGCTCTCTGAAGACGCTCTTACTCTTTCTCGTGGTTGACGTCTCTGAGGCGTCGTCCGCTCAGATCTCTGCACGCCTCTCGGTTCGTCGTCTTCTCGATCTGAGCGCCGAGCGCTCGCAGCATTGAGCCGAACCCTGGAACACAATCCGTCAATCAATCCGCCAATCAACAAATCAGCAGGAACACAGATTGTAAACAAAGTTGGCCTGCCACGTCCACCACTTCCTCTCGCCCCCACCCTTTGAACTTCACATAGCTTTCTTGACGGTGTCGGACTGTTACGGCTGCTGGCTGTACGCTGATCACGTTCTTGATGTCAGCCATCTTTAAAAACAGTGGGAACTGACCTCCTTTCCCTCCACAGAGGCGGGGCTCCAGGTGATAGACGGCTCCATGCTGCAGGGGATCCTCCAGATCCGACAGTCGACCGTTTTTGACCACGTAGAAGTCCTGACAGGAAACACACACACACACACACATTGGGGAAAATGGAACCAACACAAACAGGAAACCGACAACGTTTCCGGAAGTAGACTCGTCCTGTAAAATAAATGTCCCGCTGATGTTCACCGTCTCTCTGACGTATCGGCACATTTATATCGATTATTAATCTCTTTTCAACCTTTTGAGGTCATCTCCTGCTGTTGAATCCGGTTTACCGTACAGAGCAGACCGTTTGTTTGCTTGTTTGTTTTTCCGTAGTAGCCTTTGGTGTCAGCGGTTGTTAGCGAACATTAGCACGTCGGCTAACTGTGACTCCGGGCTCAATTTAAACCGGGTACGGTGTGTTTTCTTCCTCGGTCCGGTGCCGTTACTCACCTGCTGCTGGACGAACCGTTCCAGAACGTCTCTGACCGCAGAACCAACGGGAAACACCGCGTTACAGAACCTCACGCTCGGAGCGACCACAAACACCTCCATGTTGGCGTCGCGACTAAGGGTGCGCATGCGCTGCTCTCCTCTGCTGGGGGATAGATCAGACCGGCACATCCGGGAACTTTGGCCTTCGGAAACGTCCCCGCCCCCTTTTGGGGGAAACAAACGACTCTCTCCTTCGACTTCAATATAAAATATTACATAAATTATATATTTATATAAACTATATAAATATAAATTCTATAAAATATTAAAAAAATAAAGTAGCGTTACAAAACCAATCCGTTGTAAACCACCGGATCAAAGTGACTTAAAATAGCAGCTCTATGTCTAGGTTTTATATTTCCACTCCACCTGCCATATAACATGCTGGATATATGAAACAGTTTAATTTGATCCCTCCTTAGTCCCTTCAGTCTTTCCTTCTTTAGAGTGAGAACCCTGCTATCAGGATCATTTTTTTAGGACAAGACAGACAAACAAATCGGACATAAAAGTTCTTTACGTCATTGTTGGTGCAACTAACTACACAACAATTATTTCGGGCATAGCATTATTATTTAAACCGGCTAGTTTAAAGCAGAGGTTTGGAGAAAAGTCACAACTTCCCACGAATCTGCGTTGTGGTCAATGCAACGCAATGTCAATGTTTTCACCCAGAAAGGTGCGAGGTCATGAGAACCCACCTTGGATGACGAAATACAAGTCTGATCTATTCTGACGTCAGCATGTCAAGTCAGATCGGCGCCGCCTGGCTGTGGAAGTGACACGCAGCCAGAAGGATTCAAAGTTGGTAGAGTTCTTTAAAGTTTCAGATTTGATTTAAACATTAAGGATCTGTTAAAAACAAGCTGTGACAGGATGACGATAAACTTAATGTTTAAATCAAATCTGAAACTTTAAAGAACTCTACCAAGTTTTATTTCCTTTAAAATCGTCAATCTGAACAAATCGATATGGGATTACAGACCTATTGCTCTCTATCAGTAATATTTATCAGTAATATTTAGTATGACGTTTTCATGACTTTTGGACAACATACCATAGTATGACATTTTTTTCACATTTTGGACGACATACTATATAGTATGACATTTGTTATATATTTTGGACAACATACAGAGCTTTAACTTGTCACACCGCAGAGCTTTAACCCTTTAAACAGCTGTTCTGTAAAATATTTTAAAACTTGTTTGAATCAGTAAACAAACATGAAACCTGTCTGTCCTGTTTGATTTACAGTTTCGGACTTTTATCTGTCATGTTTCAGAAAATAGTTTTCGAAGCTCTTGATGGAAACTGACGAAATGATTGATGGTCCATTCGGTCCAGGAAGACTTAATGATCTGTTTCTGTGGGCCAATCAGAGAGGAGAGATGAACAAACATTGAAGACGACGTGTCACTCACTCTACTTTAATACTTGAAGGAAAGACACTGCACTCTGAAGCAACAGTTGCTGCTGACATCATCCATCAACCAATCACATTACAGAATATCTTTGTTCACAGGTGGAACTTTAAACCTGTGATCGTAGAGATCAGACACAAACACAGTTATATCCAACAAGGACCTCTGACGGCCTTCACTCACAACTTTAAAATGAACTACAATTCAAAATCAGTGCAGATATTCATGGAGGTGAAACACTATCGCTGCTCTAACATCAAAAGTCCTGCAGGTTGTCAGAAGTCTGAAGCATTCATTATCACAGCTGCTCCTGGTCTCTGCTGTGGGCGGAGCTTCAAACAGTTTACACATCGCTTGAAAGGTTCCACTGAAGGATTCGTGATGAAGGTAAAAGTCTTTACATGTTCGGGAGGTCTGTGAGGATGAAGGTAGTCAAGTGTTGGCGGTCACCGGGACTGGACAGCCAGAGAACCGTCCAATATGGACACCAAAGTCAGTCAAACAGGAGGTTCTGGAGTTTTCAGGGTTCCACTAGAACCTTCAGAAATCCATCAGGATCCTTTAGAAACCCATCAAGGACATTCTGAACCTTTTAAAACTTTAAATAACCTGAAAGAACGGCACACTTTGAATATTTAGAGATCTGTTAAAAACAAGCTGTGACAGGAATTCAACCCGCCACGGCACTGATCCGTCCTCCAAAACCTTGAGAGATCCGACAACTGTCAGGAACCCGGTACAACCTTTAAACATCGACCTACACCTTTCTACAAATAACACATTAAAGGAGGTCGGCAGGACCGTCAGAAGTTTATCCAAGAAAACATTAGAAGTCCATCAGAACTGTGAAGAAGCTGTAGAACCTTTGAAAACCCATCAAACATATTCTGAACCGGTTAGACCTTTAAAGAACCTAAAATAACCTCTCAGTCCATCAGAACCTTTAGGAAACTGTCGGACCTCGTTAGAACCTTCAGAATTCTTTCAAACTATCAGATAAAAAACATGTGATAGGAACCAGCACAAACATAATCCATCAGAACCAATTAGAACTCATTACAAGCTGTTTGGACCGGCCCAGAGCAGAACCATTAGAAGCCCTCTATGTGGCAGTAGGCCTCCAGCGAGGAGAAGACGATATACATCAACCACAGGCTGAAGAATAGGCTGGTGGTGAGGATCTTGGGGACCCGCGGGCCGCCGAGCTCCCCGCCGATCTCGGGCCGGCGGCGGTAGATGAGCACGGCGATGCAGATGAAGGCAAAGATGGTGAAGAGAGTGACGGAGAAGGCCAGCGTGCCTGGGTCGACCCGGAACTCCTCGCCCTGGGTGTAGTGGTAGATAGCGGCGATGGACCAGGCCACGCCGATGCCCAGGAAGACGTTGACGGCGTTACTTCCTGTCACGTTGCCGATGGACGCGTCGGCATATTGGTCCTGAATGGCTGATACTTTACTGGCAAAGGTGTCTGACGGAGAGAAGAGACGGGAAGTTAGAGATCAAAGTTCACCTGCTGTTGGGTTTTATTTTAGACTAACTGACGCGTTAACGTCTGAGTGTGAAGATAGTCCTAAAGATGTCATAGCGATGTCATCAGTGTAAGGACATACAACATTATAAACTTTTTCAACTGGAGGTGTGGAGTTGTTTAACGAACAGGGGGATTCTACTGAAGAGAAATTTTTTGTTCAATCTGTCTCTCACAAGTAAAATTACTGAACTGAACACACTGCCATCTAGTGGTTGCTGCCTGAATTACCCTCCCTGTGCTGTACAGTGCTGCCTCACAGTGTTGTTACCAGCAGTGTTGGAGGCACAAAGTTATAATAACAATAAAAATATACTTTATTTCCTTTCATACATAGAATGGAGCTTGAAGTGCTTTACAGGAGAAGGTAAAAACAAAAACATATAAAATAGGATAATTCAGTTAGTAAGACGAGTTACCAATAAAACAAACTTGGAATAAAAACATAAAACTTTTATAAAAGTAAAATTTTTGTAAATTTTTGTAACAATTTGCAGCATCATAAATGTAAAAAGGTGTTGAACCATTAAGAGTCGTCAGAGAATTAACATTTTGCCAAATTGTTAATTTGTGTGAATTAAAATTTGATTCTGAAACAAGGGAACGTTTTTTTTTCCTGATCTGTTCAACAAAATACTTGAAACGTTGTCAACCCATTGAACAAAAAAAATCATTTGGACTGTTGAGCAGCTGAATTCCTATATCAGGCAAAAATGGGACAACATTTCACTTTCAAAACTCCTGAAACTTGTCTCCTCAGTTCCCAAACATTTACAGTGTTGTAAAAAGAAGAGGTGACCTTTTAAAAATGTGTTGCTGCCATCAAATTAAAAATGAGCGTTTATTTTTATGAAACTTTTTTTTTTTCGTGGAATTTTAATGTATTTATTCTACGTCTCAATAAATAAAGTGAGCCAAGTGTGAGTCAGACCTGGAACAGAAGTGCCTAACGCCACAAACACCACGGCAGTGACGGAGTCTTTAAGGCCGACGGTGCAGCCGAAGTGCGACGCCAGGTCTCCGATGAAGGCCGTCAGCAGGCCGATGACAGAGATAGAGATGACGAAGCAGGGCCAGCCGTTCCAGTAGTCGGTGGGAGGGACGAAGGCGAACAGGAGCTTCCAGAAGACGGTGAGGAAGTGCATGACATAATCGAAACAGGAGGGCATCTTCTCCTCCCCACATTCACCATCATCATCATCATCATCATCATCACCTGGCGAGGACAGAGACAAGAGTCATGTTTACAGCTTTGGGACCATCAGCAGCTCTTCTACCTGTCCTCATGACACAGGTAAACGTACCTGAGTTGACCGTGACGGCCTCCACAAACTGCTCCCTCCAGCTGTTGGTCCCGATCAGCAGAGCCAGGTTGGTCTTCTTAATCAGCTTATCCACCGTGCTCTGAAACACAGCCGGGAACCATCTTTAAACCCCGCCCACCATCCTGTGACCATCCGATGACCACTTCATAAACCCCGCCCACCCCGATGACGGTTACCAAACACGAACTGTTCCCACCTTGAACTCGTACGACTCCTCGATGATCACCTCCAGTCTGACGTGTTCGCCAAGCGTCGGTCGGCCCATCTCTGCGATCCTCCTCTCCTCCTCCTCCTTCTTTGTCAAAACATCCTCACCTGCTTCTGAGAGAGGGGGAGGGGGTTGGATGGATCGACAGTTGGATGGGTGATGTTTGGATGGTTGGTTGGATGTTTGGACGGATGGATATTGGATGGATGGTTGGATGGATGGAAAGATGTTGGATGGTTGAATAGATGGATGTTTGGACGGATGGTCGGATGGTTGGACAAATGGTTGGATGGATGGATGATGGATGGATAGACAGACATATAGATAATGGACAAACCTGTGATGTTGATGATGGCAGAGGGGGCGGGGTTCTCTCGTCCCTGGACCTTCCTGTAGACGTCTCTACCTGAACAGGTGGACAAATAATAAAACCAAAACCAGAACCAGAGTCCAGAATCATCACTGTGACGGGCTCAGATAAACCAGACCCGAGTGATGTTTCACTGTGTTCACTTCCAACAGGTGCAGGTTAGTCTGAAGGAACTGCAGTAGAACTCTGATCCAGTAAATCTGTTCTGCCGAGTCAAGTGATCAGATGAGACTGAGACAGCAGTAAATACGAGGCTACAGCCAGCAGCAGGTTACATCATTTTCAGGAGAAAACAAAGTGGTTTTTTTTAACTGTTTAAACACTGGACTAGATTTTATACTGATTTTGGAACTGGTTACAGGAATATTTTAGGACTGGTTTTAAACTGTTTTTTTGAGTGGTTTTGGAATGGACTTAGGACTTGTCTTGGACAGATTTTAAAACTGGACTTTGGACCAGTTTTAGACTGTTTTTGAGACTGGTTTTAAGACTTGTTTAAGACTTGTTTTAGGACTGATTTAATTCTGGTTTTAGGACTGGTTTTAGACTGGTTCTAAGACTGTTTTTTAAGACTGGATTTAGGGCTTGTTTTGGACTGGTTTAAGACTCAAATTAAACCAAACTCCATTATATTTGGCCCAAAAAATAATCACGTCCCCTGACTTTACATGTCTGGAAGAAACTTTTTATAATTCCAGGATATTCCAGGAATTCTAAGTCCTGTAATGAAGAACTGTTGTGGACTATTTCCTGCTGGGAGCCGTTACTGAAGAGACTCTGAAGAGGCTGAAACCAGCGAGCGTGTGGACTGATGTAAACCCACACGGATCCAGACAGAATATTTTGGTTCATTTCATATTTCCAGGTGTGTTGGTGACAAAGGAGAGGCAGGTGAGACGTTTCACTGTGACGTTAAAGTGCTGATGATCCAAACACTTAAAGCCAACATAAAGGCACAAAGAGGAGTCTTACCAAACTGCTGTTGGTCTGTGGAAAAGTCAGACAGGAAGCATTAATGAAGGCTCATCCAACAGTAATGAAATTATTTTAAAAAGTGTTTGAGTTCACCGACCTGTCTTTACGAATCCACCTGAAAGAGCAGAAAATATGAAGTCAGTTTGTCATTAACACCAAAATCCAGACAATGCATGAATGTGGTTTTTACGACAGACAAAGAGGAAATGAAGCCAGCTTACCGACTTCCTGAAGCAACACAGCTGAAGAGAAGAAACAGACGAGAGAGACGTGAAGCAGAGAAACAGGAGCAGGTGAAATGATGGAAGGAGCTCAAATCCTCACAACTTATTACACTGATCATCTGTAGTTTCTTCAGCTTGAACATGACGGTCGATCAATAAGTTCAGAGGGTGTTCCTGAACGCAGCACAGTGATGCACACGAGCAGGAGGATCAACAACCTTCACGAGGAAGTATTCCAAATGTCGTCTCTTGATCAACATCAGCACCTAAGAACCAGCTAAACTCAACTCAACAGCTAACTATGCTAACATTCAGCTTTCAAAGCTGACAAGTTGCTATTTTTGCTTAAAACCCCCAGATAAACTCAAGTTAACAGCTAACAACAATAACCACCTACTAACAAAGCTAACAAAAAGCAAATTGAGCTAAAAAAAAAATCAGCTAATCTCAAGCTAACAAAAAGCTAATAATGCTAACAATCCTCAGACGCCTCAGAAGGTCCCAGTTGAACTCGGTGTTGACAGACTGACTCTGGGGGACGAACCAATGCCAACAAAAAAAACACTTGGTGTCTCCTGGCCTGACGCACCTTCTTCGGTCTCGGACAGTGAAGCTAAGGGTCTCTGTTGACCATTTCCAGAGTTTGACCTAAAATCTGATGTTTCTCTGCTCCAGTTTCAGGTCCACGCTGAAATAACAAATGTTCTCGTACCAGTGGACGTAGAAACGTGTTGAACTCAGGTGCTGATTTTGATCAAGAGACGACACTTGGAATACTTCCTCATGAAGGTTGTTGATCCTCCTGCTCCGTGTGCATCACCGTGCTGCGTTCAGGAACACCCTCTTATTGATCTACCTCATCTGGACAAACTGTCCTTAACCTGGACTTCACATTGATCAACATGAAGCAGGACAAACATGTTGGCGGACAGTTACAAACTGTGTCCATGAACGCGTCTAATGGTTTAGTAGGTTGTTGTTAGTCTGTTCAGGGTTTCAATGTTAATTTTGGTGCAAAGTTGAACTAAAAATGTGAAATAAATTCAGTCGAATAAAAGTTTAATATGTCTGTCCAATAACAAGTCCAGACCTGTTGCAGGTAGTCCTAACCTGTCCTGATGTGTCCTCGTCTGTCCCAACCAGCCCGGACCGCTTCAGATGTCTTCAAACTTCCCATCAATTGTCCTCAAATGTCCAGACCTGCTTCAACTTGTCCCAGTTTGTCTTAACCTGTCCTACAGTACCCTGGTCTACCCAAACTGGTTTCAACATACAACACATCCTAACGAGCCCCCCAATGTGTCCTGGACCTTTGTCTCCCAAACCTGTCCAGACCTGTCCAGAAGGTCCAACAAATCCAACCGTCCTTAACAAGTCCAGGCCTCCTTCAGTCTGTCCTTACCTCTGTCAGCGGGTCATAACTAGTCTGTTATCTTATCTGAACCTTCTCAACCTGGGCTAAACCAACCAACCTGTCCTAGCCTTGTCCACATCTGTCCTAACCTTGTCCCGGCATATCCAGTTCTAGACCGTCCTTACCAACAGGACGCCAACTGACCAAGTCATGAAAGGGGGAGGAGCAGAGCAGCGGAAGCGAGAGCAAACGGAACAAAGACACAAAGACAGGTCAGAGGTCAGAGGTCAGAGGTCATCCGAGAGGTCACGGTGCCTCTTCGCACCTGTCCATTTCCTCCTGTTCCAGCACGGCTCCTGCAGCTCCACGTAGAAGCTGGCCTTCTTATCGTACTCGTCATGGTCAATTATTGTAACGGCTATCGTCTTCCTGTGGACGGGGTGGGGGGTGGGGGTTCAGAGGTCAGGGGTCATGCATTAGTTCACCAGCACACACATAGACTGACAGGTCGGAGTCACCATAGCAACAGGGAGACGAGTTCATCTCAGAGTCTGAGGTTAAAGTTACGATGAGCGCCGCTGAGAGGGTTCACGTGATTAAAGGGCACGTTCATCGTGACTTCAACTGTCAGATTCTGAACGAGGCTGAGGTCAAAGGTCATTAGTGATGGGGGCGGGGTCAGGGCACAGGAAGGCGACGCCCCCACCTTTCCTTTCACTCATCTCCAGCAGCCGAAGCTCTCCAATCTCTAGGAAGAAGTTCTTGTTTTTCTCGTACTCCTCGTCATCGACTATATTGATCCGAATGGTTTTGCTGAAAGAGAAGAAGAAGCAGAAGGAGCGGTTGCAGAGGGAGGCGTGAGCAGAGACGTGACGGAGAGAAGAGACGCCGTGGTGCAGGAAGCAGCAACACATCAACATGGACAGAAACACTTCCTGGAATGAGGCCAACTTCCTGTTTCACCTATGACTCAAACTGCAGAGTTTAACAGTTGTGAATATGAAACTGTCTTTACGTCGTTAAAGGTGAATAAATACGGGAGAAGGAACCACGATGTCCTCGGTTAAACACCATTAACGGCATGAATTTAACCAGAACGTTCATGGCTGAAACGTTTTACTGCATTTAAGGTCACATCATTAAGTTATGCTGCATGACAGACCTGTCAATTAAACAGACACGCCCCCAAAAACACGTCCTTTTGAAGTTTATTTTATAATTAATAACGCGATTATTTTCAGATCGACCACCAGAAAACTAATAAGAAGGAGCGACTTTAACTAACAACACTGAGATAACTGGTGGAGAAATTTTATTGACTTTGTATTTCATGAGAGAAGTTGAATGGTAGTCTATGGAGACAGAGGCTTTTTGGAGCCAACCTCTAGTGGCGCTCGGTGGTATTGCAGCTTAAGGCACTTCTGCATCGGACTAAATTTTTAGACCTGGAAGCGACAAACACTTTTATACACAGTCTGTGGTATCAGAGATCTTCAGAGGCCTCCGTTTCTATCATTACGCTGTAAGAAGTCAGTCGACATGTGAGACGGCCAATCAGTGATGATGTCATGATTCCAACACGATGATGACACAGTTGGAAGGTTTGTTGCACCCGTTTGTTGGTTTTGCCTTTGAGTGTTGGAAGCTGCATGGTGTGTGTGTGTGTGTGTGTGTGTGTGTTATTGTGTGTGTGTGTGTGTGTGTGTGTGTGTGTGTGTGCGTGCGTGCGTGCGTGCGTGCGTGTGCGTGTGCGTGTGTGTGTGTGCCAGCAGCGTGGAAACTCCATGTTTATTTAATATGAGCAGATTGATGGTTTGGAGGTTCAGGGACACAATATGTTTTCTACGATGTCACAGTTTTAGGATA
Source organism: Embiotoca jacksoni (assembly GCF_022577435.1). Classification (NCBI taxonomy): domain Eukaryota; kingdom Metazoa; phylum Chordata; class Actinopteri; family Embiotocidae; genus Embiotoca; species Embiotoca jacksoni. The sequence continues at coordinate 2,376,393 of NW_027185392.1, read as the reverse complement.
CTTTGAGCATTTTGGATGTTTGCTGTAAATCAGCTAAAAATCTGAAGTAAACATCCAAATTCAATGTGAAATTTATTTATAAAAGGTTTTGAGGTAATGTGTGCTCTCTCCTGACATGATCTGTTCTGTGGTTTTAATCGATAAAAAAGAGAAAGATGTTAATGTTTGTTTAACTTCTAGAGTGATTTACAGCACGGACACAAGGAGTCAGACCATTGTCATTTTTAAAATAAGTTAATACATTTTTTAAAGAACCTATTTCGATCACTACATTTTTGACAATTTATACAAACCTACGCCTTTAATTTTTTACAGTAAATATGCAAAACTGTATCAACTCCTGTTTTATGATCACAGCAGCTGAAACGGAAAAAGTATTTAAATCAAAATACAAAACAGTTTTTAACACTAAACGGTGTCCAACTTTCAATTAGACTGAAGCAGTGAGGCAGCATGAGCAACATCAACAGGGTAGCAGGCTAAAGAGCTGAAAGGCAAACATGCTAAAGGTCTAATAGGGTAACAGGCTGACAGCATATACATTTGTAATTATTCTATTTCTTAGTTTGGTAAAAGAATCATAAAAAATAGGTAGAAAATAACTGCTAATAATGTGATGTTGATTAAGAGAACTTTTTTTTAAAAGCACAGAAGAATCCATCAATATTTAATCTGGATAACTGTTCATGCAGCTGATCTGAAGCCTGTTTTGATCCAGCAGGTGGTTTATGGGTCAGTTGGGTGCAGGCAGGTTTGCAGGGACCCTGTCACCATGTTGCAATAAATAGGAGTTGGAAGAGGCTGAAAATCTGCTCTGAGACACATAAGAACAACACAGAGGCTGTGATTTACTGTGAGTATAAAAGCACTGATTAGGGGAGCTGCTGGAACGACACGTTTTACAAGAGTCGGTCCGCCGTGGAGGGAAACAGGCAGCTGCTCAGATAAAAAATACGGTGAGGTTGGAGACGTGGCGGCCGGCCAGCAAGGCTGGCCAGCGGCGACCTCCCCCGGCGACGGCTGACAGAAACAGGCTGCAGGCGTCTGTCTGCTTTATGGGCCGACGATGAGCAGCGTCCTGCTGAACACAGGACGGCCAAATAAGGAAGAGAGCGGCGTGATGTTTATCTGCCGACACACCGCGAGCCACGACGCCAGACATCTGAACCTCCGACTGAAAACCAGTCGCACTGAACACAATGGTCTCTGAAGACTCTGTGAGCAGACATCCACCCATCCAACATCCAACCATCCAACAAACATCCCCCCCATCCAACCTAGAAAATAGAATAGAATAGAATAGAATAGAATAGAATAGAATAGAATAGAATAGAATAGAATAGAATAGAATAGAAACAGAAAGGTGGAGCAGCTCTGGTGTCATTAACTGGCAGTAAGGGAGTCTGTTTCAGTTCTCCTGCGGAAAACCTGACTGCATGCCAGGTCTGTCAATCAAACGGCCCCACCCCCAAACATATCTGTGTTAGAGTCCTAACATGTAATGAATGATAAATTATTTCCAGAAGGACCAGAACACTGATCAGAAGGAGGGAATTTATCTAATGACACCATGATGACTTGTGGAAAACATTTACTGACTTTGTATTTCAGGAGAGAACTTGATGCTTTTTCGTCGGGAGTCTATTGGAGACAGCCCCTAGTGGTCCTCAGTGGTACTGCACTTTAAGGCTTTGGCTGTACTTGTTGGACCTGGGAGCTGCGTTCACTTTTATTTACACACTGTGAACACACTTCATTATTTTAATTTCATGACAATCAGCACTGGAGATTTGTAAAGAAGATTTATACTTACAAGATCTCATCGTTCTCAAACTCCAGGACTCCGTGTGTGTCCTCAAAGTCCTCGCCGCCCCCTTTAGCCGTCCCCTCGATGGTTTTGTACGGCACCACCACAACACCACGAGCTCCCGAGGTCCGGCTCACCTTCAGCTCCATCACCCCAATGCTCTCGCTCACGGTCACCACGGGCTCCTCGAACGTAAAGATCCCAGCGTGGTCGTCGTCGAAGATGGTGACGGTGGCTGTGCACGGCAAACCTAAACCTGCGACGGCATCCAGGTGGTTCGCCTGGCGGCCGTTTGAACCCGCTTCCTCAACTACGACTTTCACATTGCTGAGGTGAACCAGGAAATGTTCGTCCTCCTCAAAGATATCGTCATCGATAATGTTGATACGGATTTCCTTCTCGCTCTCGCCTGGTTTGAACACAACAGTTCCTTCGGTGAACTGGTAATCTGAGCCGGCGTTTGCGGTGCCGTCTTCAGTCCGGTAATCCACCGAGACGATGCTCGTTAGGTCTCCGCCACGACGGACGACATTCAGCGCCACGCTGCCGCAGTTCTCCAGACACTGGTAGGTGCCTGGGTCGAAGAATACTTTGGAGGAGAAGGTGTTGGCCGACGCCTCGGAGCAGACGTCGTGCTGGGTGGCTCTCTTGGCTTGGTCAGCGGCGTGCTTCTTCAGGATGTTACCTGCTCCTGTCATGATGCGGGTCGCCTGACAGCGGTAGAAGGCCCGGCTCTTCTGTTGTTGGGTTAAAACTTGGTAATTGGCGAGCTCCATCAGCTGCTCCATCTCCTTCTCCGGGTGCTTCTGCTTCAGCTCCTTCAGGATCCTCGCCACCTCCCTGCGAGCCTCCTCCTCTTCCAGCTCCTTCACCTCAAGCCCCGCTTCTCGGTCCACGAACTCCTCTCCGTAAGAGTTGAGCATTTTGCCGTCCATTTCGATGTCGACCTTCGAGGGAAGCTGTGGTTCACCTTCAGTTTCAATGATCATTCCTTTCTGCTTCCCGGCTCTGTACCGTTTGTACATGTATTTGTAGAACAGGAGTCTACGGTCGGCCACGTAAGCTAATCCAACAAAGATGGGGAAGAAGAAGAGCGTGACAAGCCCCTCCCAGATCTCAACCACACCTGGAGAGATGACAGCCAGGATCAGGTAAAGCCAGGTGTACGCAAACACGCTCCAGGTGGCGGTGATGAAGAACACCCGCAGGTGCTTCACCTTCCGGGTCTCTCCTTCGGGGATGACGGACACACACAGGCCGATGATGACGAACATGTTGAAGGCGGCACTCCCAACGATGGTGTTGGGGCCGAGCTCACCGGCATTGAAGTTGTGACCACAAACTTCCACGACTGACAGGAGGATTTCTGGGGCGGATGAACCCAGCGCCATCAGGGTCAGGTTGGACACCGTCTCGTTCCAAATGCGTACTGTCGTGGTGATCTTCTCTCCGTTGGGTTTCTTGATGGTGATCTGTCTTTCCTGGGAAGTGATGACCTCAATGGAAGCCATGAAGCGATCGGCGATGATGGAGACACCCAGGAACATGTACGCCAACCCCACAAAGTAAATGGCGGCTCTGGCGATACGGTCGGGGAAGGCTGGGTTGAGCGGCTTCCACACCGGCAGGATAACACCCTCGATGCACTCGGTGCTCCCCCCACATTTGGTGTGGTTGCGGACCGTGTTGTTGGACTTGAGGGTCAGAGTAGAGCCTCCTGCTGCTGAAAATGTAAACTCTGTTGAGATGACAGTCATTAAGAAAAGCAGCTGACAGGTGGAGAACCGCGACGAGGTCCCGGCTCGGCTCATGGTGAAGCTTCAGCTCCCGTAAACCTGCAAGGCACAGAAAGAGTCCTCAAAAAGAGTATTTTCATCACGTTTGAAACTGGACGACAGCCCTGCAACAAATTCAGACTACTCCTAAAATGTATTTTCTCTTAGAGGGTTTCTTTCAGTTCGAGGCCACCTACGAGACAACCTCATTTAATGTGAAGATTATTTATTGAAGACACAGTTTCAGATTAGCCTGACTCACGTTTAGTCCAAATCTACGATAATCCTGACCTGGGGTGAAACTTTTAACCGACGTGACAGAGCCCAGCAGTCATCAGGGACCAGCCCAGTAATACACCCGCCCATCCACTAGGAGGTAGCATGTCTTGGACACGCCTGGATGTGTTAAAAACATGAATGTAAATGGAGGCAGGTCACATGTCATGTGATAAACTTGTGTCAATGGAGGAAATGACAAGTAGGATGGATGTCGTACTCTGTTGTACGAGGGGGAGGGGGGTTTCCTTGAACTGCAATACCACCAAGTGCCACTAGAGGTTGGCTCCATAAATTAGCTCCAGGATTAGTTATGATTTTGAGTTGGTTTCATGTTGGAAAACTGTATGTTTTATAAAAAATAAATACTATTTCGACCCATGCCTTAGACCAATTTAATTTATTTGCTTTATTCTCAAAGTTTACAAAGGAAGAAGGCATGCTGGGAAATGAAATACAAACACAAAATCTGGTGTGTGTGAAACTGTCATGATAAAATTCTCTGCAGCTTTTTGACAGATTTTCAGGCACAGATTTGTCGCATCATTCGACAAACAAACGATCAGTTCTTATCAAATACCATTTATGTGAGAGTCACACAAACATCAAAAACCGTACAAGTGGTTTTTAAACATTAAAACTGAGGTCACGTCCTGTCAGCTGACTGATTTTTATGAAAAGACAAACTGTTAAAACCCAAAACTGCATAAAAATAATTTCCTGATTGTATTTAGAAGTTAAGTTTAGAGAGACAATTTTTATTTTGTATAGTTGGAAATCAATGATCTGATTTATATCAGAGTTCCTGAAAAGTAATTAATTTTAAACAATAGAATAATAATAAAAATGTCCCTCTGCTATTAAACACACTGTAACTGTACTTCCACACAATCATAGTATTGAAATGTACAACAACATTATCATCAGACTGCTGCAGAGAAGCGTCGATATAAATCAGAAACCTACCGTCACTCAAACCGTTTCAGGACTCTTTTTTTTTTTTTTTGTAAAAGATCAGAATCTCCAGAAAAAGCTGAGCAGAGTTTTCATCGTGGAGCAGAAATCCGGAGAGCGACCCGTCTGCTTCTCCTCCGGCAGAGAGAGTCTGTCAGACGCTGAGGAGACGAGAAACAGAAGCAGCAGCCCTGAAGCACCACCCGCCTCCACCTCCACCTCCCTCCGCCCATCTCCGCCTCTCTCCATCAACACTCAGAGCAACATGTGATCCTCAGCGCCCAACACAAGACACCAGACCTGTTTTTACATGACCGTCCCTCAGGGACCTGCAGTTATGACGGTAATCATCTGTTCTGTCAGACTGAGCTCGATCCATCAATTCAACACACAACTCTTCTTCTTCATCTTTACTTTCTGTCTGTTAGTGGATCGTTTTAACTGTTTGGACCTCCAGCACTAATTCAAATCAAACTGACCCTGCATTATTTTGACTTTTAGTACGTACTGCCGCTACGATTAAAAAGGATGTATTGTTGCATGTGGTATGTATATAGCTGGGACCACTTCATCATGAAAATGCAGCTTGACCTTTGACCCTCTGAGTCATATCCGTCACGATCCGTAGCGTGACGTTTGTAGTAAAAAGAAAAGGGATACGATTTGGAACGAGAACACTTTATTTCTATGCCTCTTCTTCCTTTTGTGGGCGGAGCATTAGCGCCACCAACTGTCTCAGTTGATGTGACGTATCTTCAGCTGCAGAGGATTGTGGGTCAGAAAAGCCAGAGTAGCATGCTAACTCGCAGACAGCAGATGAAGGAGAACATCCTGGTACTTTTGACATACTACAATTAACATACAGTGTGTCGGGACAGAGTAAATATGTCCGTGTCATTTCTTCATGCTCGGTCCGATGGGCCTCGTGGGACACGGACACCAGACGCTTACCGGCGGGCTCCCCTCGAAGGTCTGGTTGACACCTGAGTCTTGCCGAGCGCTCCTTCATGTTCACATGAAGGTCACCGCCAACATGTGTGAAGAACAGCCGTCCTTCAGGCACGGCGTCACATGACCATCACACCTGCTCAACATCTGTGTTTCAGTGCCATATTGAGGCACTAACAGCCTGACATATTAAAACAGGAAGTGGGAGGGTTCAGGTTATGGACCAGCTGATGGACAGCCGCTCAACCAATCAGAGCGTCTGTGAAGCTCTAGATTGTAGAATTAGTATCAGTGGAACGTTTTTCTGCAGTGTGAAAAAACTTCCTGGATTCAGAACTAAATAAGGAAGTGGAGGCAGGCTGCTGCCACCATAGAAACCATAGAAGAAAAAGAATGTGAAAAGAAGATGAGGAGATAGACGAAGGAACTGGAGTCTGATATAATCATAATAATAATAATATTACTGGCGACAAACTGAATGTGTTGAGTCATTTTTCTCCGTTCGAACAGAACAGACTGAGCTGACAACAAGCCGACGTCACACATCTCCAACCAATCACTGTCAGGTACAGGAATGATGCCTGACTCAGAAACTTGATCAGATTGAACGTTTACAAACACAGACAGACTCTCCACACCATCACCTGCTCCATCAGTGACCTCCTCCTCCTCCTCCTCCTCCTCCTCAGCACACTAAACCACCTGCAGAGGGATGAACAGAGTGAATCCGGACTCACCTGAAGTCCCGATGCAGCAACAGCAGCTCCGAGTGTGTCCGGGATGGAGAGCTGCGTTCGATAACTGCTCTAAATTTAACAGAAACACACACGGCGTTCTAAACATGGCCGCGTCGCTGCCTATGTGCTCCTTATCGGCGCCGTCCCAGCGGGCCGTGGCCATACAAGGCTCTGCGGGGCCCGGGGCCCTCCAGAAGCTCCTCGTCACCGCCCACACGTGGGAGATAACGGCCGACAGCTAACAGCAGCCTGGTGACACCGACAGACCACAACGGGCAGGAATGCTGAGAAGAGACACACCCCCCACCCACACACACACACACACACAAAATCACAATCACACACACACACACACACACACACTGTCCACACTGAGAAGGTGACACCCAGAGACCTGCAGACCTCACGAGGTCCTGAGGAGGGAGGAGTGGAGGACTCCACCGCAGAGACTAGATGCAGTGACGAACTTTTACCAGAACATTAAAACACACTGTCACACCTGGACGTTGGTTCAAGACACACAGCTGTCTTCTCCCGCTGGTTCGGTTCTCGGTGACACTTCGGGCCAATCAGGAGACGACCGGTCCAGGAGACTCCGACAAACCCAATGGGCGCAAGTCTGTTCTCTAATCACAAAGAATTACCCGACGATACAACCCGGCATCATGCCAAGGCTTCTAAATCCCCCATCAGTCCACTACAGCCGCCACGGTTGTAAAAAAGCACGTAGTTATGTTTAGCAAAAAACAACAACATGTGGTTATGTTTTGGCACGAAAACTGCGTGGTTAGGTTTAGCCAAAAAAAACACATGGTTAGATTTAGGCAGGAAAACCACACAGAAGACGTGCTGTAAAGACCGACAAATAGAACACACATACGGCAAAGTCGGTCTTCGTTTTATCTGCTTGTCCTCTGAATGGACAGATAAAGAAGATGAGTCTGAAAACACAGACAGGTTTTTATTATCACACATTATTCAGCAACCAGACACACACACACACACACACACACACACACACACCCAGACACACACACACACACACACATGTGCTCCAAAACTTGAAACCTCTGCTGCCACTATTTCATCATTACACTTAGCCATGCCCACACATCTCTGATTGGTCTAACTTACAGAGGGGCTGAGAACAGGGTTCACCCAAACTGTGAGTGGCAGGTGGGCACAGCCAGGCTGGGGTGGTGACTGTTTATTTGAATCATCAGAGGTGTGTGAACATGAGGCGGACACACACTGAATTCGTCTCTCAGTCCACCCGACAATTCAGTTTCCTGCTGTTTAATGAACGTCAGCACGGAGCAGAGTCTGACCACGAGAACACAGCGAGTACTGAGCGGACAGAGTTTATCTCTGCTGACTGATTAGAACCACTCACATTCCTACAGTCACTTTATTTTTATCCAGTGTGTGTGTGTGTGTGTGTGTGTGTGTGTGATCTTTACTTTCTCTGATATCTTTACTTCAGTTTTGCTGAACACTACACTACAATAAAAAAGACATCTGGCCGTCTGTATTTTGGACTTGGTTTAGGACTAATTTTGGACTTGGTTTAGGACTAATTTTTAACTTGGTTTAAACTTGTTTCACTCCTGTTTCAGATGTGGTTATGTACTATTTTTAGACAGACTTTGGATTAATTTTAAACTGGTTTTGGACTGATTTTCGACTTGATTTAAACTGGTTCCAGACTTTGTAAATGGTGTGAATGTGTGACACTGATCTTGGGTGTCCACGTTGAGACTGTGCTGACTGTATAGATCATCTTTGTGTCGGGTACGTCCTGTCGGGTCAGTCTCCAGAGAGGTTCGCCTAGTCCAGCAGACAGCAGCTCCGCCCCTGCGTCTCCTGGATGGTTGTAGCTCAGGTCCAGGTCTCTCAGGTGAGACGGGTTGGAACTCAGAGACCAGAGACGCACAGCCTCCCTCTGAAATCAGACAAACCTGCAGACACACACACACACACACACACACACACACACACACACACACACACACACACACACACACACACACACATACGCGCACACACACATACGCGCACACATCTTGACAGCAGCGGTCTCATGTTTGGACACGCTGACTGTTGGACAGGACGTATACAGGTGTGCCGCTGCCCTCTGGTGGCGAAACTGTGCAGGTGCTCTTATCGAGGACATGGAGTGGGGTGATTATTAGTAAAGCGGTACTGACTGGACCTGGCAGCATACAGGTGGTGAGAGTCGTCTGATGAACTGTGAGTATATTTCTGATGGGCTGTCTTCAACTGAGCATTAATCAGTCCCTCCAGAATTTATTTTGATCAAAAAATTTTGATTTTGGGGCATCTTTGTTGTAATTTGTGGAGTTTTAAGTCAGTCAGAAAAAAACAAAAACAATTTGAACTTTCTTTACGCTTGTACATGGTAGTCTGCTGAATAGATGATTCAAGCTTTACAGGAGAGCCTCCAGTCTGCAGTGTGGACTCTCCAGCCCAGCAGACAGCAGATTCACTCTTTGGACGTTGTCCCTCATGTCCAGCTCTCTCAGAGTGGACGACATGCAGCTGAGGACTGAAGACAGAGCTGCACAGCTTCTCTCTGATTGGTTACAACTACTCAATCTGCAGGAGAGTTAGAGGAAAACACTGTGATACTGATTCTACTATTTGAAACGTGTTGCTGTCATCAAATTTAAAATGAGTATATATTTATCATTAAACAATAAAATGTCTCAGTTTCAACATTTCATATGTTGTCTTTGGTTTATTTTTAATTAAATATGAGTTTATATAATTTAAAAACCATCAGATTCTGTTTTTATTTACCTTTTGCAGTAGTGTCACTACTGTTTTAGAAACAGATGACGTAATAATGTAATATCTGTGATTATTATGAAGCACCACAGATGGGAGGTTAATGTAACCCATATAGGACTGAGTAGTAGAAGTAGACTGCTAGTTATGGTAAGTTAACAGTAAGTTGTAGAAGTTACAGTGGAAGACTGAAGACGTTAGAGACAGTTTTGTGGTTCTTAGTAGGGAAACTAGTTAGTAGTCATCAGTAGTAGTGGTGGCAGTTAATAGTCGGTCAGTAGTAGTAGTGGTAGTTAGTAGTCGGTCAGTAGTAGTAGTGGCAGTTAGTAGCCGGAAAGTTGTAGTAGTGGTAGTTAGTACTCACTCAGTAGCAGTAGTTAGTAGCAAAACTAGTTAGTAGTCAGTCAGTAGTAGTAAAGATAGTTAGTAGTCAGTCAGTAGTCATAGTGATAGTTAGAAGTCGTTCAGTAGAAGCAGTTAGTAGTCAGTCAGTAGTAGTAGTGGTAGTTAGTAGTCAGTTCGTAGTAGTAATGGTAGTTAGTAGTAAAACTAGTTCATAGTCAGTTAGTGGTGGGTAAGTAGTAGTAGTGGTAGTTAATAGTCAGTCAGTAGTAGTAGTGGTAGTTCGTAGTCAGTCAGTAGTAGTAGTGGTAGTTAATAGTCAGTCAGTAGTAGTAGTGGTAGTTCGTAGTCAGTCAGTAATAGCGGTGGTAGTTAGTACTGTAGTGACTGACTGTATGATGTCATACTGGATCAAATGGAAATAGCAGCCATCATTATTATTATTGTTATTATTATTGTTGTTAAATGGTGATAACACGTGACTCTGCGGTCCTTCGGGTCTGACGTCACCCCCTCCCTCCCCCCGCACCGTCTGCGCTCTCTGAATCCAACATGGAGTGAGGAGGAGATGGGGCTCGTCCGGGGCCATCCTCACCGACACCAGCGCACCGTCTTCGGTCACCGCGTTTCAGCCCGGTCCGGCGGCGGAGAGGAGGTGGAGGAGGCGGCGGGGGAGGAGGACGAAGAGGAAGAGTAAAAATATATATATATATTTTTTTAAAAAGGCGTAGGAGGAGGAGGAGATCGGAGGCGCCTCTTCTGATGCGCTCCGGTAACTGAGGAGTGAACGGAGGAGGATCCGGGAATACAAAACACACACCGGGATTAAAGAACCGAGCGAGGGGCGGGAGAGAACCGGAGCCGCCGCCGTGTCTGCCGCCGAAGGGCGCGGAAACATGAGGACACCGCACCGCGCTACCGCGGCGGGAGCTCGTTATTACCGGAGGTGAAACGGAAAAACATGAGCGAGGACACGCGCCCAGACGAGTGAGTACCCCCCCACCCCGCCCTCCAACCCATGCACCCCATAATAATAACACCTCATCAGCGGTGCCGCTCAGGTTCGTGCAGCGTCACATGGACACGGTTTGATGCTGATCTGTTGTCATGGGCTCCAGTGATGGGGGGGAGAGGGGTCTCTTTCTCTCCCTCCTCCTCATCCCTCTGAGAGCCTTCAGGGAGGAAGAAGAGGTTGGTTGAGGTCGGAGAGATTTCAGAGGAAGGTGTGTGACGTCACTCAGACAGGAGGTGAGGACAGTGAGACAGACAGGAAGTCCTGCAAGTTTGTCCACAGGTGGGTCAACACCTTCCTCACATGACCCGACACTGACAAACATCATCAGGTGACATGTCTGCAGGTCGTTCATCCGTGTCTCCTTCAAAGGGGGTCCGTCTCTTTGTCTTCTGTTTATCTCATTGTCTTCAGGTGTGTTTGTATCTTTGTCCTCAGGTGTGTTCGTCTCTTTGTCTTCAGGTGTGTTTGTGTCTTTGTCTTCAAGTGTGTTTGTCTCTTTGTCTTCAGGTGTGTTCATCTCTTTGTCTTCAGGTGTATTCGTCTCTTTGTCTCCAGGTGTGTTCGTTTCTTTGTCTCCAGGTGTGTTCGTCTCTTTGTCCTCAAATGTGTTCGTCTCTTTGTCCTCAGGTGTGTTCGTCTCTTTGTCTTCAGGTGTGTTTGTCTCTTTGTCTTCAGGTGTGTTTGTCTCTTTGTCTTCGTGTCTTTGTCCTCAGGTGTGTTCGTCTCTTTGTCTTCAGGTGTGTCCGTCTCTTTGTCTCCAGGTGTGTTCGTGTCTTTGTCTCCAGGTGTGTTCGTGTCTTTGTCTTCAGGTGTGTTCGTCTCTTTGTCATCAGGTGTGTCTCTTAAAGTCCGTCGTCATCGCGGATGTCCAACGACACTTCGGAAAATGTGTAAAAATCAACCTTTAAAACGTCAACCATCTATCGTCATCGGGGACAAACGGAGCACGCTCAGCACTTCCTGTAGTTCTAGGAGTGTGAATCTGGGTCGTCATTGGATGGTGGGGGACTGAAACTTCCTGCTCGTCTCCACACATGGTTCTGTGTGTGTGTGTGTTTATTGATTGAGCGAACGGATGCCACCGAACCAGCCAACAGAGACCCGTTAATACTCAATGACAATGAGTGAATAAAGGTCAGCAGGCAGCACTGTCCCTGATAGCAGTGTGCCCCCCCCCCAGACACACAGGACAATATTGATTTTACATCAGAGCTGACCTCCATCTGAGTGGTGGGGTGCAGGAGGGGGTGTTGGACGGGTTGTTAGACGGGGTGTTGGACAAAGTGTTGGACGGGTTGTTGGATGGGTTGTTGGTTGGGTGTTGGACAAAGTGTTGGACGGGTTGTTGGTTGGGCGTTGGACAAAGTGTTGGACGGGTTGTTGGTTGGGTGTTGGACGGGTTGTTGGATGGGTATATGTCGTGTGACATCACGGTGGTGTGGTGTTCAGGGCCTCTGCTTGACGGTGACTCTGGTGCAGGAACAGATCCGGTGGGTGTTGAGTTCATCCTGAACAGGAAGCTCAGAGCTGCTGTCGGTCTGAAGGCTGAACTCTGGTACAGTTTGTGTAAGTCGGTGTTTCGGGTCAAGTTCCCTCCGTTTACAGAAGCCTGTTGGTCTGAAAGCAGAGAAAGCTTCGGTCATGTTGGACTTCAGAATACGAACCTGAAGGCGGCGCGTCTTCCTGCGATAGAAAAGGTTTGTGTTGGACTGGGGGTCGACCGATGATAGGACAGACCGGCAGACGAGGGGACGGACGGGTCCAACGTGTCTCTGTGTGTGAACACGGCGACGGAGCAGCAACACCAAATTAAATGTTTCATCGGACGTATCCGTCGTTACAGAGGTGAAGGTGTCACCGTTTGCAAATGGAGGATCTGTGCACAACCGAACTGTGTGTGTGTGTTACTGCACACTGACGGCAAAAGCAGTGATGACTCATGCTACACACACACACACACACACACACACACCATCTGTTTGACAGGCAGGCTGAATCACACAGCAGAGGGGAGCAGTGTGTGTGTGTGTGTGTGTGTGTGTAAGTGTGTGGCATCGTCAGCTCGACAACTTGTCGTCAGCGGAGAACGTTGCCATGCGGTGACTGTGGATACAGGATGTAGGAGATGTCGGAGCGGAGAGGTTTTTAGTTTGAATCCCTGATCCTGGAGACGGAGTGTGTGTGTGTGTGTGTGTGAGAGTGTGTGTGTGTGTGTGTGTGTGTGTGTGTGTGTGTGTGTGTGTGTGTGTGTATGTGTGTGTGTGTGTGTGTGTACAGGTGAGTAATGCTGTATTCAGTGATGAGCTCGCCGAGTCGCTGCAGAATCGAAGGAGGACGCGGTCGTCTGCAGGAGGCGTCGACGCTGTTCAGACTGCCATCAGTTCTGCGCGTTCTGATTGGACGACAACTCCCACATGAGCGCGCTCGCTCAAGCACCGCTGCAACTATCTACAGTGTCCACTGAAGAGTTTTTTCCTGAGTACAGCATATTTTTTTGAATTGTTTAATGCTTAACGAGGTGCTGAGTGTTTAATTTGAGCTGAATGTTCGGCGATTTTTGTCTGCTCACCGAGACTTACGTTTTTTTTTTTAAACTTTTTTTAAACTTTTTTTAACTAATTGTTTCAGTCTAAACACATTGTTTCAGTCTAAATGAAGAGTTTCATCTAGACAACTGTGAGGTCAGCTAATATCAGGGAGCTGGACTCAACATGAGTTTACACGATCAGGGTTTGACTGTATAACAACGTGTCAGATCTGTGATTTGAAAGACTGAAGGAAACACAGTCTTCAGGACATAGCAGCTAACTGATGCTAACAGATGCTAATTGATGCTACTAGATGCTCCGTCTGTCTCTGCAGTGACAGCTACATCGTGCGCGTCAAAGCGGTGGTGATGACCAGAGACGAGTCGAGCGGCGGCTGGTTGGCGCAGGACGGCTGCCTGAGCAGAGTGGGCGTGTGCAGGCTGCCGCCGTCCGAACTGCTGGGACGCAACACCTTCCTCATCCACGGAGAGAGACTCAAAGACAGGCAGGTGGGTCTCGGCGCTGGTTTCTGAATCCTTTTCTGTTGGTCTGCGTCACGAAGCCTCATCAAACCACCTCCGCGTAAAGATCAACACCTTCTCATGTAAACACCACAGAACGGCTTCTCAAGTTAAACTGTCACGTCTGTTGTTAAATGTGTCGATTACCTAATTTATTAATGTACGGAAAAATACACAAGACAGTTAACGCAACGTCAACAAAAACAAAGACTTTTCAGTTTCACAGTGAAGTCACTGAAATGAGTTATAAAACTCTTATCGTTACATTTCCTGGTTTCCAAACGTTTCCTCTATAAGTGTAACAGATTTAAGGCTGACAGGTAAAAACCTCATAATTTCCTGAAGACAGTGTCCAATAATTTAAAACACAAACAAACAAATATTAAAACCTCCTGATGGCGTTTATACTTTTTATGAACTAGGGTTATTCACATAACCAAGTTAAAAGTTTAATGGAAGTCAACTAAAGGTAAAAAGGTTTTAAAATGATTATGTAGCAGAACATGTCCACTTCTAGTCTCTCAGTTCTTCAGATCGATGAGAGTCAGGTTATAAGATCCTCAGTCCATTTCCTGTTCAGCAGGTTGTTGCTGACAGAAATGCTGAAGCTCAGTAAAAAGACATTATTATGTTTGAAAGAGGAGAACAGATCAAAATGACCTTCAACTGACGGTGATTATAGAAAGTATTGCAGGAGGAAAGATGGCAGTCAGGTGGTCGTTATGGAGCCTCAGAGTTAGCAGGAAGGAGGTTGGGGTGGATGAATAGGTCAACAAAACATTTATGTTTCCTGTTTCAAAGTGATAACTAATGTTTTTTTGTCGTTGATTGGTCGATGAATCAGTGACGGAACAATAATTAGCTGTATTGTTAATATAATCATCATTTAAGTTCACTGTCCAGGCCAAAGGAGTGACAGAGATTTGCAGGTTTTAGCATCTCCATAAAGATCTGAATATTTGTGGACTTTTAAAGATGTTCGGCAACAAGTTATTTGAAAGCAGATTAATTAATAGATTATTAGATAATGATAATAATCGTCATTTGGACCTCTAATAAACTCTTTACTATTGTAACCATGGCGATGACGGTCCTCTGAACTTAATGAGAAACAGATTTTACCCCAAATCTCTCTCTGAACTAGAAACTGACAAAGAAACGTTTTCAACAAGTCTCCAGAGACGACGACACCCGAGCTCGTCTCATCGTCTCATCTGGTTCGTCCCGTGTTTTTTTTTTATCATCAGGTGATCCTGGAGTGTTTTTTAAAAAAGGATCTGGTCTACACAAAGGCCACGCCCACTTTCCACCACTGGAAGGTGGACAACAGGAAGTGCGGCCTGACGTTTCAGAGCCCGTCGGACGCCCGAGCCTTCGACCGCGGGGTGAGGAAGGCTCTGGAGGACCTGACAGAAGGTACGCACAGGACACCTCACCGGTCCGCTCCACCTGTACTGATGATGTAATGTACTGTAGTAGATCAGGGTTCACACTGCTGGGCTCAGTGTAGCTTCAATAAAAGATCCAATTGCAGTCCAGCACACAGACTGTATTGTGTTCGTAGTTTCAGGGTCTGAAAAATGAGGCCGATGCAGAAGTGTCTTAAGCTGCAATACCACCGAGTGCCACTAGAGGTTGGCTCCAAAAAGTCTCCGGCTCCACAGACTCCCATTCAACTTCTCTCATGAAATAAGTCAATTAATTTTTTCCACCAGTTATCTCGGTGTTGTTAGCTAAAGTCGCTCCTTCTTATTAGTTTTCTGGCGGTCCATCTGAAAATAATCCCGTCATTAATTAGAAAATAAGCTTCAAAAAGAATGTTTTTGGGGCGTTTCTGTTTGATTGACAGGCCCGTGGTGCAGCCAGGTTACAGCTATCGGTGGGCGGGACGTAGTATCGTCGGGTTTCCAATCAGATCAGTCAGATCCACCGCCCGCTCCTCCCCCAGCTCGTCCAAATATGGTCACTTCCTGCTCCAAACTGCTCTGAACTAGTAAGATGGTGACGGACAAAATCTGAACTGGAGGCTTCATAACGTTCACAAACCAACGGATGACCTCACTGCTGGTTGATACTTGGTCCAGCACAACAATGTAGACCACGTGAAGCAGCAGGAGCCTCTAAGAATTCACAGTCCAGATGTCCAACACTTTTCTCAAAGAGTCGCCCATGAATTAACCTTTTAGCTTGGTTACTGTTGCTAACGGCAACACTGCGATGTAAAAACACTCCGTTACAGGTCAAAGTTGTTACGAGGTCGTTACTGCAGAACAGCAGCTTCAGAACATGACCTTACAGCCAGAGTGATCAATAAGGTCATCAGATCATCACATCTGTAGTTCACCTTCTTCAAATCAGTTCTTAGGATGTATTTTGATCAAATGGTAAGTTAATCTAATGTTATAATCTGTTTGTATTTGTGTGTTTAGATTGTTGTTGTTATTATTATAATTATTATTATATATGCAGTGTGGGTGATGTAACAGTAGCATGACTGGACTCATGAGCCTGAACCAGTTCCCAGGGTTCTCCTCTCTGGTCGTTGCCATGGTTACGGCTGCAGCAGACTCGCCGCTGAAGTTTTTTCCGAATAAAATGACTAAGTTTGTTCTCCGTGACCCGCAGGCTCGACCACGTCGTCGTCGACGCTGCAGAACGAGGCGGAGCTCGGCGATGACGACGTCTTCACGGTGAGATGTTTGTAATTGTGTCTCCTCAGAAACCCTGGGACTGCTGGAGTGAAGCCTCCTCTACTCTACAGGCAGATGTCCCAGCATTCATTTAGGTTTTACAGCCATGCATCAGCGTCTGCCAAAATATTCCTGAACAGAAATGACGTGTGTCTGCAGCAGAGTTTTAGAGCCTGATAACGAGGACCTTCAGAGTCCTCACAAAGGCAGAGGGACCAACGTGGGCGTGTGTGTTTGGAAGGGTGTCAGACGGGAAGTGTTGAGGACGGGCGGGTCGCGTTTCCTGTTTGGGGTTGTCACAACACACAAATCATTTAAAACATTCCCACACCGGTCGGATGTCACCGGGATGATTCCAGTCTGATGTGTTTCTGAAGTCTGTTGAGGATCAATAAAACCCCAAAACATGTACGTGACCTCTGACCTGAGGATGAAGGAAACACGTTAAATACCGTCAACAGTCTCCTGCAGTGAATCCATGAGCCAGCTCCCTGTGTGGACAACAGATAGAAGACGCGATTAATGTTAAGTTAATATATTGTAATTTTAGTCATGTAGAGTTTCATAACTTAGATAATGTTGATCTTCCCAACGGCCTCATCTTAACCCCGCATGAGTACGGCTGCACAAACATTTTCTTCCAGCGCTGTTCACCATCATCACGCTGTCAGACGTTGCCATAAAACGACGTATTCAACGTTGTTTTAGCTCAACTGAGGAAACAGAGCGAGCATCTTTAACGTTAGCTGCTAGCAAATCCTACTGTCCTATCAACACTAGCGAGTTTGTATGTCCTAGCGAGCCACGCTGATATGCTTTTTTTTTTTTGCTCAGTTTTACCAACGCAACCGTTGGTAAATCCTCGAGGTGTTACCGACCCCACGTGAGGTTAAATCCTGGGACTCCTTTCCGACGAGAAACTCAAACAAGTCCAGCTGCCTTTGGATAACACGTCTTCAAACACCCTGCCTGCAGTCTTTATGCTAAGCTCAGCTAAACAAACAGGTGTGTGGGCGGCGTGTAGCAACGGAGAACCTCTGTGTCCTTGCTCACATGAACTCGGCGCATTTAGAGAGTCTCTCGTGGTGGTCCCTCTATTCTTGGTCCGATGGGAGCGTCACGTCCGTTTCCTTATCACTCGAAGTTTTCCGTTCTCAAAGAAAACAGCGTCTGGTTTCCGCAGGACGTCCGGAAGAGTCGGCGATCTGTCACTGAGCCACCTGTTTACAGAGCTGGCCTGGAACATGGCCGAACCGCCTCGCGTCCGTCCTGGATCCCTCAGGAGGAGGAAGAGGAGGAGGAAGAGGGATGAGGAGGACGGTTGTTTTCAGGAAGGAACTCGACTGTGAGGAGGGAACGATGGGAACGTAGATCAACATCAGCGAATAAAAAGCTCCCCGTCATGACGAAGTGCTTCCGCTCTCCTCTGGACAACAGCAGCAGTTCTGTTACTTTTGAGGTCGTCCAAATGTGTTGGCTATTGAATGTTTTTACCCATAATCCCTCTGTCTGACCCTTTGATCCCGTGCAGGCAGACCTGGGTTCACTTCTATCTCTTCTTCCTTCAGACCGCCACCGACAGCTCGTCCAACTCATCCCAGAAGAGAGAGCCGGCGATGCACGCGCTGGCTCCGCACAGCTTCTGCGAGGCCCGCCGGCACCACTGCATCCTGGGACATTTCTACGAGCAGCACCGGCCCTCTGATCACTACTTCCTGGAGCAGGCAAGTAGTCACAGCGAGAACTTCCTGCTGTTTGACTTAAGCACTAATTTGGTTGAGATTGTAAATATGAAAAAGCAGAAACTGAACGTTACGTACTCTCCCGCAGAGCCCGGCTGGCTTTGGCGGTCGTTCCAGAGTTACGTATTTAAACTTTAAAGTTTCCGTCTCTCTGGTGTCTCTGCAGGCGGTGCACATGTTTCCTCGCCACGTCAGCTTCCAGGTGGAGGAGAAGGAGATTGTGCGCATCAACCCCCGCGAGCGAACATGGCTCACCAGCTACGGGGACTACCACGACGCCAACTCCACACGGAACAAACTCACGCAGCCGCACAACCTGGATGCTTACGTTCACTTCAACAAGAGCGAGCCGCCCAAACATGACTACACCTACCCGTACCCGCTGAGCTGCGACGTGCAGCGGGGTTGCGACGTGCAGCGGGTCTGCGACGGTAAACCCGGCTGCCTGGAGCTGGGCGGCGGCCACAGGGCGGTGGTGACGGTGCAGCCGCGAGCCCTGCAGCTCAAAGGCAAACGGCGGAAGGAGGACGGGGAGCGTTCGCGCTGCATTTACTGTCAGGACATGTTCAACCACGAGGACAACGGGCGCGGGCGCTGCCAGGAAGCTCCCGACCCCATTCAGACCTGCATCCGGCGGGTCAGCTTCATGTGGTGCGCAGACAGCCTGCTGTACCACTGCATGTCGGACCCGGAGGGGGATTACTCCGACCCGTGCTCCTGCGACACCAGCGACGAGCGCTTCTGCCTGCGCTGGACGGCGCTGGTGGGTCTGTCGCTGCTGGCGCCCTGCATGTGCTGCTACGCCCCCCTCAGGGCGTGCTACCGCTGCGGCGTGGCCTGCCACTGCTGCGGTGGGAAGCACAAAGCCGTGGGCTGAGGTGTTGCGGGTCCCAACCCTCCCCCACAAGGACAGCAAGGACTCGCGGGGGGAGGGGGGGGAGGCGGGAAGACAGAGGCCGCTGTGATTTCTCTGTTGTAGTTTTTGTTGTCGTTGTTGTTTGTCTCCATTTCCAGAATAAGGGGAGGAGCTACAGATGAAAAAAAAAAAATAAGTTCCCGGTTGTTTTTTGTGATGCTGAGGACCAAAAGGCTTCCACTGCTCAAGCAGAACTTTCATTTCATTCCCAGATTTTATATATATATATATATATGTATGTATATGTATATATATTATTTAATAAGTTTTACAGCTGAAAGTGTTTTTTTCCAGCGTTGTGTGCGGTCAGTATGAATGTCGTTATGTTTGTAGCGCTCACTGACAAACTGCTCAACATTCAACAACAACTGAAGACATTTTAAGATCTTTTCACCCTGAAGGACTAGTTTAACATTTCTATAAAATGGGTGTTTTCGCCTAAAAGTGAAACTGTAATCAGTGTTGTGAGGAGCGGTTAGCCTACGGGTTTTATTGATTGTGAGCTCACCTGAATCGTCTACACGCCGCCTGTCGTCGTTTTTCTCATTTTACTAAAGCTGCTCTGCGTCTCCGCCCTCCTTACTGGACCCGATAAACCAGTAAGACGACCAGTTTAAAGCTAAAACTAGTGAAGCAGCAGCGCGTCTGTACGTGGAAACTAAACCTCCGAGTTCGTCGCTGCACACAAATGATTTATTGCGGAAGATGCGGGATTTACCGATTCATTTTCTCTGATTTCACGTTCAGTCAAATTGAATTCTGAGAATCTCTTTAAAGTCTTCAAAACGATGGCGTCGGTTCTGGTTTTAAGAATCTAAGACATCTGAAACTTTTCAATTCAGTTGAGTGACCTTATAAAGTAATTATTTAACGTAGTCGCGGTGTGGTTCAGCATTTTAAAATCTCCCCTTCGATGCCTTAATAAACATAAATGTGGCTGCCATAAAGAGGACGGGGATCCGAGTTCCCTGAAAACAACAAAATAAATGCCGCCTTGGGGTTAAAACTCGAGAAGACATACTCACCGTGTGGGCGGCGTTCAGGTGGTTCCGTCGCGACAACACAGTTGCTAAGCAACATGGACGGCCGTCTAGAAGCCGCAGAGGTTAGCAGTATAGCGAGCTAGCAGGCGGGCAACGTAACGCGGGACACGCAAAGGCAGAATGACGGAGAGGCGGAACGTCAACGTTTTCCTCGGGCGTGTTGTTGGAAGTTGTGACGAAAAACTAAACACGACTAAAATTACAATATATTTCGCAACGACGAAGTGACTTCCACGGCCTCCGTTGTTTCCGTAGACGTCGGCAAACACGTCACGACTTGCGAACTCGGCGATCAACGGAAATTTAGAGTTCTGACGTCTTGAATTCCACAAGAGGGCGCCGTTCACGTGGACTCTTCTCTCGTATGCACGACGCCCTTTGAACACAGCAATATTTCTTGCCTCCATCAAACCTCAGAGTTTAGTTAAAACTTCCTGAATACATACAGCGCAGTTTTTATATTTTTTTTTTTGTCATTTCTTTGCATCACGAAATCAGCTGGAATTCATTCACAGGGAACATTTAAGTTCGAGTTCACGTTTCTCCGTGCCGTTATCGTGTCGTGCAGATTCAGTTAAATCAACGTGCAGGCTTCATGTTGACTGTGATGGATTAAAATTGATCGCTGCGGGATTTAGCCGCCGTCGTTCAGCTGCGGGACGGTGACGTCGTCTGAAAAACTTGTGGAGGATTGAGATGAAAAACAGGACTCAACGAAACGAGAAAACGAATGACACTCCCGTCAGCCTCGGACGGACTTTGTGTTCACGGCTAATTAGCAAATGTTAGCAGGCTAACACGCTAAACGACAAAAACTCCCCGACGAGGAAGAAGAAAATAAATCTGTTATGAGATTTGCTGATTTCAACCTAAAGAAAAACGTGATGGGATTAAAAACTAGCTACTACACAACACAATCTGACCTTAGAACCATTTTAATTGCTCGTAAACAGAACTTCCTGTTTTGCGATGTGAGATGGTAAAAGAGTTCAAACTCCACCTTTTAGCATGCCCGTGTCAGCATTAAGCTCAAAGCCCACTAGCGCCTCCGCCTGGAGACTGTTATACATCTGACCTCGCAATATGAAATTCGGGCTAAGCTAACCGGTTTAAATAAATAAAGTTAATGATAATAAATATCAATAAATAAATACAAATGAAACCTCCATTAATTCAAATACAATGTAAGAACTGACCTTGTTTGCAGTTTTAGGTTCCTGTCAGCAATTTTTACAGACATCCGGAGGTCCGTGAGGGAAACGCAGTACCGCGAGTGACCACTGGGAGTGATGAGCAGCGCCGCATCAGCTCCCTGTTGCAATAGTTATAAAGTTGAACTTTGACCTTTGTCAAAGCCAAACCACTGCTTGAACTAAATGTTGCGGTAAATGTGGCAGTGAATGCAGGTTTAGTGAGCGTGATCTGCAGTGATAAAATGTTTTCCTGCTCAGTTATCAGAGAGATGGACTTCGGTCATGTGACAACATCCGATCGGCTTGTATGTAATCTGCAGCACATGACATCAGTTCATTTAAAAAGAGCACCAGTCACCCAACGTCTGTAGGTTCCCTGTTCGTCCGGCTTCACGTTTATCGTAGAGGCACGTTAACTGTATATCTACCTGTCTGGTGAGGAAGGAGGACTGAAAGCTGTCTGTCTGCCTGTCTGTCTGTCTGTCGGCCGCAGCGTCTCGCTCTCTTCAGCTGTTCAAGGAAAGTGCCTGAAGCCTCCTCTTCATCATGTCCTTATGTACATTTCACAGAATAATAACTGTGTCCCAAAAAAAAGAAGCAAAGGTTTATTTCATTAGTTTGTCTTTTTATATATGATTCACATTTCTACCAATGTAAAAAAACCAAAACAGAATATATATATATGTATATATATATACATATATATATATACATATATATGTATATGTATCATGTGTATGATGTACATTTTCAGTTCTATTTTTTTATTGTTTCTAATGATGGATGTAAAAGAGACGAAGAGATGTATAAAAACAAACACATCATCTAGAAATTAAAGGAAACCACTTGCATAGTAACATTCACACTGTGTGTGTGTGTGTGTGTGTGTGTGTGCGCGTGCGCGCTTGTATTCCTCACGTTGTGGGGACATAATTAAGACATCCTCCTGAGGACGTGACAAAGGTCAAAGGTGAGCCGGAGTGTGAACCTCGTAACCATGGAGACCACAGTGGGAATTCCTCAGCCGGGTCCATGGAAACGGTCCCATGGAAACGGTCCCACATTCAGGCTGCTGCCTGAAGTTGGGTGAAAACAAGTGTATTTATTACGTTTGAAGAAAAGCCGTGTTTAGTTAGAGCCCAGAGTTAGTTAGTTAGTTAGTTAGTTTGTTTGAGCTCGACCTGCTGCCACTGCGACCCGATCCCGGATAAGTGGATGAAAATGAATGAATGGCTAGTTAGAGCTCAAGAGTATTTCACTATTTTATTTTATTTTTTATTTATTTTTTTATTGTAACAAGAGTATTTCACAGTATATTTTTTTTATTTTTTTTTTATTACTTTTACAGTCACACAGTATTTCACAGTATTTTACTACTCGTACTCCGAACACGTCCCTCCTCTGCGAGCACGAGCCGAGCGAACGCCCCGTCGTCACCGGACTACAGTTCCCATGACACCGCTCGCCTGGTATTTCCGGGTTGGTGGTCAGACAGCCATGTTTGATTCGATTATGCTGTTCTGGCTGCGACAACCAGTTTAGCCAGTTCCAGACAAACAACACACACACAAAAAAACCCACAAAAAAAAAAACCACCCCCGTCTTTTCTCGACTTACGAGGCGGTTTGAGATTCTTCTGCGACGAAACTGCAGCAGCTTTCACAGCGACGACACTTCGCGACCTGTAGTCAACGATGAATCCCGAATAGTAAGTAGCTTCGTGTCGACGGCGTCCCGGCTGAGGAGCTAAACGAAGCTAAGCTAACGGCAGCTAGCCGGGCGGACCGGGCAGCCTTGTGTACAAAAAAAAAAAAAAAAAAAATGAACGTCAGCTGCTTTTTGTCTTTCGGTGTCGGGGCAGCGAGGATGGACCGCCATCACACGACAGCGTTGGTGGTCAGCGCCGAACTCGGCCTGCTTTCGATGTTTTCCCGGTCAGCGCGGGGCTCCGGCCGAACCGACGGGATTAATCTGCGCTAACGGCTAGCAGGCTAACAGGGCAAGCTACGTAGCGTCACCCGGACCGGACCGGAGACTCCCTCCCCCCCTCCTCCCCACCGTTACCGACACGGGAGGCTCGGTTCGAGTGACATACGAACCGTTAGGGACGCAGTTCTGTCAGTTAACACGAACCGAACCGAACCGCGGGGCACTGATCTGGGCAGATTTCACCGTCATTGTCAAACAGGAAGTGTCCGTCTCCGCTGCTGATGTGGAGCCGGTTAGGTAACAACGATCAGTCCATCGATCAGTGATCAGGCAGGAAAACTCCCGCCACAACCTGCCGGAGCCTCAAACTGTGAAAGTCCACGAACACGGAGGTCAGAAGACGGTCCAGCAGCTGGAGGGAGTAATCCGACTACTGTGAAGTAATCTGATTACACACCTGTCGTGGAGTGAACCTCTCGTTTACGTTTCATTGAGCTGACGCTTTTAATCTCGCTTTAATAAACGTACCAACCGTAACAGAGCTGTCAGCAAGATGTATCTGAAGTGAATGTGTTTTTATTGACGATGTGAGCAGCATGTTAATGAAGAACGCTGCTCATCGATCAAACTGATCGTATGATTCAGCAGGATCTTGATCTGGAGAGTGTAAATACTCCTGTACAGTACCTCAGTACTTGAGTACATGTACTTAGTTACCGCAGGTTCAAAACCACGGAGAACTGTTAATCTGTGGTTTAATGTTGCAGTTTAATCTGTTGATTTATTTGTGAGTTGATCAATCGTATTAATCAACGACTGTTTTGATGAATCAATAATCTGTCAGACAGAAATCTTCCCTGAAATCCTCCTCCGACCTCATTCTCAGCTCCTATTCACTTCCTGTTTACTGCTTACATGTAAACAAACGACTAACGGGACTCGGTACCTGTACATGTCTGGAGGATCAATTGGTGTGATCAGTGTTCAGAGTGGTCTCTCTACGGCAGCCCGGAAGGGACAAAACCAAACACCAGAGATTAAACTCCACCACTAGATGGCACTAAATCCTCCACACGGCTGCAGTCAGAGCTTCAACAGGTCTTTTCATAAGTCTTTCATTTTTCTATTTATTTTTTTTGTTTTGTTTGTACTTTCTGTCCATTTAATCTGTACATAATCTGGTGTTTGTGAACAGTCCAACGTGCTGCAGGAAATCTACCTGCACAGGAAGCGGACGAGGCAGGAAGTGTCTTGTCGGTGCTGACGGGACGATTCTGCCCCGTAGACGAGGAAGTCGAAACCGTTAAAACCGACAACACGCTAGTGATTGGTCCGATGTTCTCAATCTGGATTGATCAATCGATATCGGATTACTCAAGTGAAGATCGATTTGAATCGGGGAATATATTTTTGAAGCCCCCCGCCTCCTCTTCTCATTTATGTCTCTGAATTTCCTGCGTGACGTTACCCGCCTGCTAGTTAGCTAAATTGTTAACCTCTGTGGATTGTAGACGTCATCCACGTTGCTGTTGCTTAGCAACGGTGTTCTCACGAGTCCCATTGAACGTAATGACGTAACGTAAGAACACCGAAGGAGGAGGAGGAAGCGGATGATGTTTGAGTTTTAGACATGAAGAGTTGATTTCCAGCTGATTGATGATGTCATACTAATTGATGATGTCATACTGTCGTGTCCTCAGTGATTATTTATTCAAGCTGCTCCTGATCGGTGACTCTGGAGTTGGGAAGTCGTGTCTCCTCCTCCGGTTCGCAGTGAGTCTTTCAGCTCTGATATAACAGCTGTTTTCTCCCCGTCAGCACTGAGCCGCTGATAACACCTGTGTGTGTGTGTGTGTGTGTGATCCCAGGACGACACGTACACAGAGAGCTACATCAGCACCATCGGCGTGGACTTCAAGATCCGGACCATCGAGCTGGACGGGAAGACCATAAAACTTCAGATCGTAAGGGGGCGGGGCCTGACGGGACAGGTAGGCCGCGCGTTGTGTGTCATGTGACTGACGCGCTGTGCTTTGCCTCCTCAGTGGGACACGGCCGGACAGGAGCGCTTCCGCACCATCACCTCCAGCTACTACAGAGGAGCTCACGGCATCATCGTGGTGTACGACGTGACAGATCAGGTGAGCGCTGCCGACGGCAAACATGTCTGACAGTCAGGACGTCTGCAGCCACGGTTCCTCAGAGGGTCACAGATAACCTTCAATAAATAAATGACTTTATTCATTGACGTAGAACCAACTGATCCGTTTTCTGCGTCTCTGGGTCTGACGTGTTCAGTACCACTGACAGCCACTAGGGGCTTTTGGGGGTGGGGCTGTTTGATTGACAGGCCTGTGGTGCAGTCAGGTTTATGGTATAGGTGGGCAGGCCAGTCAGTCAGATCGACCGCTCGTCCAAATATGGTCACTTCCTGTTTCAAAAGAGGGGTTCCTCCGTCACACCACGGGTTCTCGGACACACCTCTGGTTCTCCGTCAAACTTGGGGTTCTCCGACAAACTCTGTGTCCTCTGACAAACCGCGGGTTCTCTGTTACACTGCGGGTCCTTCAACACAGCTCTGGTTCTCCGTCACACCGCGGGTTCTCCGACACACCTTAAGTTCTGCAGCAAACTGAGAACAGCATAGATGGTTCCTGCAGCCTACTGGTGCTGACGCTCTCTCTGGTTCTGGTTCTCAGGAGTCCTTCAATAACGTCAAACAGTGGCTGCAGGAGATCGACCGCTACGCAAGCGAGAACGTCAACAAGCTGTTGGTGGGGAACAAGTGCGACCTGACAACCAAGAAGGTGGTGGACTACACTACGGCCAAGGTGAGAGAACACAGACACCAGACGAGGTTCTAACAGTCTGACATCACTCCGAGAAACTGCTGAGTCATAATCTGAGGTCAGCCAGCAGCTGCTTAACCAGCCAATCAGGCTGCAGCAGCAGGTTTACTGTTTAGATACAGAAGACAGTAATATAAATACACACACACACACACGGACGTTTAAAGGGTTAAACTGTGTTGGACTCTGAGCTAACGGTGACTCAGCAGCCCGCCTTCTTCAAACTACTGAGTCACTCTGAAGGTGTCTAATTCTCCTCCTTCCTCCAGGAGTTCGCTGACAACCTGGGCATCCCGTTCCTGGAGACCAGCGCCAAGAGCGCCACCAACGTGGAGCAGGCCTTCATGACCATGGCGGCCGAGATCAAGAAGAGGATGGGCCCCGGGGCCACGGCCGGCGCCTCCGAGAAGTCCAACGTCAAGATCCAGAGCAAGCCGGTGAACACCTCGTCCGGAGGCTGCTGCTGAGGTGAACGCCCCCCCCCTCCCCCGAGCTGAACCCCCGAGCCCACGACGTCTCAATGTTACCATGCTCCACAGGATGAGGACAGGAGGACTTTGAGTGGACGCTTTGTAATGTGTGTGCAGCTACAACACCCCCCGACCCCCCTTTTAAAGTCAGCAATAGGACGGTAAGCCCCTCCCCCTCAGAACGCCCCAAGCCGTCGCCCCGCTGACAGCGCGAAGTTAACAAAACACAAACGCGGCCGCTCCTCTCCATCCTGTTTGATAACGAGTCACCTTTCTTCATTTAGCCCCGCCCCCCCGTCTCCTCACACACATGAATCGGGAAGCTCTTCGAATGAAGCACATGCTTAAAACTAGCAATCACGCATGTCAGCTGACCACACGCTGCTGACATCACCGCGTCTCCCCCGGAAACCATGTGCCAGTGCCTTCGAGGCGGCAGATCCACTCGACGGCTCCGCCCATCCCCCCTCCCAAGCCCCACCCCCACTCCGTGTCGTGACTGTATGATAACATTCCTGTACACGCGTGTGTGTGTTCGGCTCTGCGTGCTCTGCTGGGTTCATCATACAATAAGCATGTGCTACATTGGGAGACGTGACGTTTTTCTCTGCTAACAGCACAACCACAGAAGAAGTGAAAGCAGCTGAGTCATCGATAAACTGTAAATATTTCTACATCCTGTAGGAGGCGGAGTCAGTGATCTATGGCTGCAGACGTGACATTTTTGTGGCACAATGTCGACTATTAAAACATGAAGGAGATCTTTGATAACTGCTGGTCCTGCTGCTGTTTTTATTCTTCATCATTTCAGGAAATAATTAATGTAATAATTAACACAATAATGATAACAATCTGTGCAGTATCTTCTCAATTTAGCAAATTTCAAGCAATTTTTCTGCAGAAAACATGAACAAAAGCTCTGCTGAAAGTATTACATCACAAAGTCTCCTTTCAAAATAAAACTGAATTTATTACCAACAATAAGTGTTTATTTCCAACCAGGGAGGCCCCGCACTCTCCTCTCAGCAGGAAGTGACGGGGTTTGTGGGAAATGTCTTGTGATGGGAATGAGGAATATGTTGAATGTGTTTTCTCCACACTTCCAGCTGGAAGAGACTGAACTTTGTTTTAGTGTTGAATGAATGTGATTTAAAAAGCATTTAAAGCTCTTATTGTGACAGCAGATGTAGCCTTTGTTTTCTATATTAGTCACAGACTGTCTGTTCTGTAAAGCTATGTCACTTTTAGACACTTTTAATCACTTTGAGGTTCTCCAAGTTCAATACAGAAAGAAAAACAGATTACAAGTCTAATATTTCTGGGATGTGCAGCAAGATTATTATCACAGGAAGTCAGCACAGATTACTAGAATTTATTTTTTTATAATTTTTTTTCCACAATGTTAAATTTTTCTAATTTCTGCAAAACTCACTTTAAACAAATCATTACAGTTAAAAAAAAAAAGTGCCACAAAATCAAACATTTCAGGTCAAAACAATCTTTAAAAACCTGTGAAGTCCTGGAGGGACTGACTGACCTCAGCACACTTCATCAGGCTGCGTTCACAGTCACTACACTGAACTGCAGTATGTTTGAGCCCAAAGTCACGTACGTTCGGTGAGTGTGAACGGACCCGGGCTCACTACCATGATCGGGTCCAGAGTCTGTAAGGAAGGGGCGGGACAAAAATCAGGAAGTGAACCGCTGAGCATGTGACGTCAGCACACCGTGACTGTCATCAATAAAGGTACGTCCACTTCCTCTTTTCACAGGTAAGTGTGGCGAGTTTTTTCCTCATCTGTTCCTTAAAAACAAAAGCAGTAATGGGTCAGGAAACCCAAGAACCAGGGTGAAGTTACCCTCTAAAAGAACTGCGGTGCGCACGATTACGTGACATATAAGGTTCGATCAAAAAGTCCAGACATTTGTGATTTCACCGCGGACCTGAAACTGGAGCACAGAAACATCAGATTTGCTGTCAAACTCTGGAAACGGTCGACAGAGACCCCTTGAAATGCTTCAGAAAGTCTGCGGCGATGAAGCGACGGGCCGGGGCGAAGTGTTCTGAGTAACTTTCACGTTTCAGGAGGGGGCGGAGCCTCACTGTCCAGGACCGGTCAGGAGACCCCAGGTGGGTTTTCTTTGACATTGGCGGGGTTGTGTCACCGTGAATTCGTCCCCCAGAGTTCGTACCGTCAACCCGGAGTTGTACTGGGACCTTCCGAGGCGTCTCGAGTGAAAACATTCGTTGCAGACCACCTGAACCGTGTCGCCACGGCAACAGGGTTCTCCGACACGTTGGAAAAAAAAAAAAAAAAAGAAGAAAAGAAACGACGACACAAAGAATCTGAGGAGTCGCTTCCTGTGCCACTGTACTGCGTTTCACAGGAAACGGGCTGAACTGGGTTCATTAAAGGTCTTCACGGTTTATTTGACTGTATTTATCTGAATTAATCAGAGGAGTCCGACCAGGTTCTGGTCATCTCACGCCGAGACGACTGTAACTCCCTCCTGGCAGGTCTACCTGCTAGTGCCATTCGTCCTCTTCAACCTCCCTAAATTCACTCACACTACTCCGCTGCTCCTCCTCCTCCTCCTAAATGGTAGAATGAGCTCCCCACCGACATCAAGACAGCGGAAACTCTGTACATCTTCCACCCCAAACTAAAAACACACCTCTTCTGACTTTACCTTGAATAGTAGCACTTAAAATGGCCCTTACTGATAGCACTTTTAAGTTTGGCTTTCTTGAAGAAAATTGTACTTTCTTGATTCCTGTTGTTCTGAATTTGTTCCCTCGTGGTTGAAATGTACTTATTGTAAGTCGCTTTGGATAAAAGCGTCAGTTAAATGAAATGTAATGTCATGTAAAGGAGTCCTCCGTCCCACCTGGTTCTTCCCTGTCCTCCGTCCCACCTGGTTCTTCCCTGTCCTCCGTCCCACCTGGTTCCTGCGCCACTTCTGGGCTGTGACGTCCTTACTGCGTTTTTTTTTTTTAAATCATTTTACTATAAATGAATTCGTATGTATCAAATGACGTCATCCTGATCGATTACTGGGCCGTGTAGTCATGTGACGTCACGTTCGTTTGGTATGTTTGGAAACGCGCTGAATAAAAAAAAGAGTAAAACCTACTTTACCTGAAGGAAGGCAGTGCACCAAGTTAGCAGCAAGTTAGCAGCAAGTTAGCACCAAGTTAGCGCGTGAGCAACAGGTGTGTTAGCGGCTAACATTAGCCGTTTTGTCTCTGAGCTTTTTTGTACACTATTCTCACTGTTGAGCGCCAACCAGACTCTTTCTACGCCGCAGAAACAAAGAGGGGAAACTTAACTCCAACACGCAGCAGCAGATTGATATTAGAAACGTTTCAACTTTCACTTACGTATCGACTGCCGTTTTGAATCCCGCGGCGTCTTCGTCTTCTTCTTCTTCTTCGGTTTTTAATGGCGAACTGTTACAGGCGCATGTCGCCACCTGCTGGGTCGGGGTGTGACGTCAGGACTTCTTACAGAGTTCTGGATCATAAACCTGCTGTCGGACAGTGAACAGAGATCGAGTACTATTGTTTAGATGTTTAGAAAATAATATAATTGTTAGTTTCAGGTTTAAACAACAGCTTTAAAAAAAAAAAAAAAAAAAAAAAAAGACTCTGAAGTGACGTAAAATCTTCCCACAGGTCAACAGAAGGAAAGAAAAGAAAAACTAAAATTATAAATATTTTTTTATATTAATTATATTAATATTAATAATAAAAATATAAAACCTTTTAAATCAGAGGTTAGACAAACATGTTCGGAGATATCAGAATTACCAGGAGAGGAAGATCTCGTGGTGAAACGGGGCCTTCAAAATACTAGTTAGTGATATTTAAAACGTGTACATTTTAATAAACTTTTCCACTTTAAAATTCATTATTTAAAGTCAGAATAAGGAAACAGATTTTTTTTTTTTTTTACTGTGAATGCTTATTTTCAGTTCAGTTTGAATTAATCAACAAGAGGTTTTAAAACTGATCAATGAAACTTATGAGCGGTTTTACAGAAACAGAGGACACGTTTTCTCTTAAATTATTTTAATTTCTTGTGTACACTAAAAGTAAAATTTACACACGTTTCGTCTCATAAGAACCTGGGCATGCACGATAACCTTTCGACAGGCTCCTCAAGTGATTCAGTTTTTTTCCATAGGAATTTCCCCGTACATTTTACAGTCCATAGTTTAACTGTACACAGTCTAAAGCCACAGTGAACTATGATTACATCCATTTCATCTTTACAATGTGCAAAATCCTCCTGGGAGACGGCCGACAGTAGTATGAGCAAAACAAACCAAAACAACAGAAAGCGCTTCGCATCGGAAACAAACGTGGAAGCAGAAGTTGGTCCCTTAGTTCCCTTCGACCTTCGCAAACGCTCAGTGGTTTCACGCTAAATGTCCCCTTTTTACCCCCAAAACAACAAAAGGAAGGAAGAGAGTGGAGACACAGGAGAGGGAGGCGGTAACACCTGGAACACCTGGTTACCCAAATAAAAGGAGACAGCGGAAGGTCGTTCATGTTAAAAAAAAAAGCGACATGACATCACGAACAGGAAACAGGAAATAATTAAAATCGGACTGATGGTAAAAACTTCAAACACAAAACATTCAGCTGGATTTTGCAGGCAGTGTGGTTTCAAGTCCATAAATATATAGATAGATCTTATATATGTATATAAATGTATTAATTCATACTTCTATATTTGCCACTTCACTTTGATTCAGCCAGTGTTTCCTTCACAATAAAACCAACCAGAAATCATCGAGGTTAAAAAAAAGAACAAAAAGGGAAACTGAACATTTAATCCCTGATTATGTACACGTCACCCCGTCTACAGGTGAGCAGCAGCACACACCTCTGGCCACCCTCCCCTCCCCCCAACCCTTACCCCCCACACCCCGCTGCTCCCCCTCGTCACAAACACTTCGCTTTATTCTGAAAAATGATGAACCAAAAAAAAAAAAAAAAAAAAAAGCGTGACAGGAGGAACTACCGCAGCAAGAGAGAGAGAGAAAAAAAAAGGTATGATGTGATTTTAAAATGGCCGGGTTCACATTGATAAAGTAGGCGGTGTCAGCGGAGCCTCAGTCCGGCGTTGCCTGGGAGTCGAGCGGTGTCAGCGTGGCGGGGAACATCAGCACTTTGGCCTGCATGAAGGACAGGTCGGGCAGCGCCGCGATCACCTTGGCCGCCTCCTCGCTCAGGTTCTCATCTTTCCTCGGCTTCCTGTCGGACAGGAGACAAAACAAACCAATCACACGCCTGATCTCTGACACACGCAGCCAGCACACACCTCCCTGACCTCTGACCTCGTAGAGGTGCTGGTCTTCTCCATGGTGGACATCAGGCGGGCGAAGGCGTCGGCCACCCGGCTGCCGGAACCGCCTGAGTCCAGCTTGGCCGTCGTCAGCTCATACAGCTCTGGATCCACCCCTGGAAGGAGAACGGGGTCAGAACAGAACGGTTCTACAGAGGAACCGCAGTGTTTAAAGTGTGTACCAACATCCTCTCTGAGCGGACCTCATGGTGCTGGTCGACTTCACACCAATGTGAGTCCAGGGTTGTTTATAGAACCTGTCCTGTGGAACCAGCTCAGAATTCTGGTTCTGTGCTGTTTTGAAAATTTTCTTGTTGATATTTTGACTCTTGACTTTTGTTCTGTTTCTAATATTCTGATGAGGTCAGTTTTCCTGCCGCTGAATGGACTGATCCGTCAGAACCATCAGACACGCAGGACAATATTTAGGGCCCTAGCACCGAATGGGGCGAAAGCGCTATTGTTATTGTAAATGTTCAAGTCAGGAACATCTCTTTCACTCTTTGGTGCCTCCTGTGGTGACGACAGGTAACTACAGCTGTAAATGGCCTTCAAACTGTCGCTGAGTGAAGTCAGTCAGTTACAGAAAATACAAAATATGAAACATAACGATCAATGATCAATAACTGAAGCTGAAATTGTATTAGTTATTATTAATTTGAATGATTTTAGTTTTTAAATCAGCAAAGTTAAAAGTCCAAACAAGAGGGAGAGGTTAGTTTAAAGAGGAGGAACAGGAGGAGGAGCAGGAAAGGGACCAGGAGGAGGACCAGGAGGAGGAGCAGCGGCTGACCTGGGATGGAGGTGCTGCTGCTGGAGCCTAAATCCTCCACCGGACCGAAGAAATCCAGGTTTAAGAGAGACGAGCCGGCGCTGGCTGCAGCCGAGCAGTCGAGGTTAACGGACACAGAGAGAGAGACATGCAGAGTCAGTGTTCACAAACGTGATGGAGGCGTGTTCACGTGTTCTACAGTGTCAGGCTTCATGCAGAGCAGCGGGAGTGTTATTATTGATCAAATGACATCAGTCCGGAATCTGTCTTCCTCCTCCTCACTTCTGATTGGCTGTGAGGCAGGAAGTGGCAGGCGGAGTCTGGACTGACATCAGAGATCAGGAAATGCTAAGAGAGTGACAGGAAGTGAGAAAACCAGACGAAAGCAGGGGGAGGGGGAGGGGCGCTTAGGGTGGAGGAGGAGGGAGGGGGGGGGCACCTACCGTCCAGCGGGTTCGTAAGGCCACTGCTGCTCCAGTCGAACTGGACGGGTGGGAGCGCCTCCTGCTGGAGGAGCAAGAGAGGAGGTCAACCAGACAGGAAGACATTTGTCATCATCTGTCTCACCTAAACCTGACTGTAACCTAAACTGACCATAACCTAAACTTGAAACCATGTCGCCCCCTGCTGTTCATGTTGAAAATGAGTATGAATAACAAATGCAACTAGTAACGGGTGCTGTGTGTGAATTAAAGCCTGATATACACTATAAAAACTATGAAACACAATACAGATTATTATTCCGCCACTGAAAATAGTCCCCAGTTGATGTAAACGAGCAGCTGGACGTTTTGAAATTAAACCGTATGTTTGTGAGGTGTCTTTGTGTTGGATGTCTTCAGTTGTACTTGGTGGGAGCTTTGAGCCGCGGACGCCAGAGTAACAACAGATTAACTGCAGCGTTATTCTTCAGACCCCGAATGAGTTTTAATGATCAGTGACTCTGTGGACGCCCTGAGGTCTCACCTGGACAGACTCTGAGGGACAGGAGCTGGTCTCTGGAGCCACTGGAGGCGCCTGGGCGATGGAAGTGATCATCTCCGCTGCGGAGACGGGCTTCACAGGCTCTTTGGTTGGTTCCAGCATCCCCTACAAACAGCACACAAGCAGACTGATGAGGAACATGTTCAATCCTCCTCTGAGCCACAAGGGGGAGCTACAAAGTCTCCAGACAGGAAACACTGCACACGATTCACAGGACACAGGAAGTGGACTCACCAGGCTGGCTGCGTACATTGGCACGATGACCGGCTGCTTCTTCTGACCTGTGAACAGCTGCACACATCAGAGCATCATCAGAGACAGGAGACACGAAGAGACAGAGAGGAGACAGAGAGGAGACAGGAGGGTCCAGCAGGGACTCACGATGTTCCGGGTGTCGATGCCCAGGCAGCACAGCAGGGCTTTGTTGCAGTACGAGCCCCCCCACTGGTACCTGAGGCCGAACGCCTCGTGGATGTCCTGAACCTGGGTCCACACGCTGCCACGCACCGACCTGCACAGATCAACGAGACGCCGCGAGTCAGGGACGAGACACGAGCAGCTACAGAAACCTGAGGCTTCCTTCTCTCTGTTCAGATTTAAACTGGTGGAGAAACACTGACCTTCTGCATGGCGACCTCGGCTCTTCCTCGGCGCCGGGCAGTGGTTTGTCCTCTGGAGGCTCCAGCAGGACCCTCAGGGACATCACCTGGTCCTCCAGCGGCCGGGCGGCGTCCTGAGGGAAGCTGCTCTGAAACAGCTTCTCCAAGCGGCTGCACAGCGACGCCTGCAGAGAGCACATCGGCTGAGACACCTCAGACACACCTGAGACACCTTAGGGACACCTGAGGGACACCTGAGGGACCTCCAAAAGACTCCTAAAAGACCTCCAAAAGAGACCTGGAACAGAGGGCAACTCACTCCATTTTCACTGAAAGGTCAACTGCAACAGGTGAGGCTGACTTTTAGCGCCCTCTGCTGGACCACCACACTAACTACCTCACCGACAGACTGAATGTGAACAGGTTCCCTTCAAGAAACGGTGACTGGTTCTACTAACTGCTCGATGAGACAGGACGTCCCAGCTCAGGGTGAATCTGGGTGTTAATCTGAGAGGAATGTGCTTCAGCTCGAACACCTGAGCAGGTCACATTCCTGGAGGGGGCGGAGCCTGGAACGGTGCATGTCACTGTTCCTCCACAGTCCTGTCTGGACTCCACTTTAAAACAGGAGGACGACTTTCTTCATTAACAGGTTGCTTGATGTTTAATACAAACAGTGAGAGTTGGTACGAGGGACGTGACTATTGTTAGGATTTTATCGATACAGATACTTATTGATTCTCTTATCGATACTTCTGTTCATAATTTGGTAAAAAAAAACAAAATAAAGACATAATTCTTTCTTAATTCAATTTTCCCCACATATCTGGTGTGTATGCATGCGGACTGTTTATTAGCTGTCTCTGAGACTTCTACGTCCCCCGCAGGACAACGAAGGACATGAATCAATAAATAAATTCATCAAAGCAGCAGTGTCGGCATTTCCTTTTGTGGCAGAACTATAAAAAAAAAAAAAAAATTAAAAAAAGCCCTTTAATTTTTATTTAGATACTTATTTTCAAACCTGAGTAAATGAAACCAGACTGCAGGTCCAGACAGAGAGAAACACTTCATGAAGCCCACTGACCTCCATGAAGAGCTTACCGGCTGTCGGTGTGTCCTGCTGGTCTCCTCGCTGACTGCAGGAGCCTCACTTTCGTGCCACTCCTCCTCTTCCTCCTCCTCCTCTTCGCTCTCTGGAGGAGGAGTGGTGGTCTGGTCTGTGCCGAAAGCCGCCCAGGACTCCCCCTCCACCTGCTGCTGCTGCTCCCCGAAGGCGCTCCACCCGCCAACAGCCTCACCGCCTTCGGCCGCGCTGAAGTTCCCAAAACTGTCGCTGACGGGGAACTCTGTGAACTTGGCTCCGCCCTCCCCGTCGCTCCCACTGCTGTGAAACTTGGGGGAGTTGAAGTCTCCGAAGTCGTCGTCCTGCTCCGTGTTCGTGGCTCCGTCTGCGGGAGCAGAACTCTGCGACCCGCTCGGGTCCTGCTGGACCTCCAGCTGCTCAAAGTCAGCGAAGCCTTGACCGCTGAACGAGCCGGCGTCCCCGAAGTCCCCGAAGTCCTCGTCTTCTGCCAGCTGGCTGTCGTCGGCGGGGGTCACCGTGTCCCCCTGGAGGGGCACCGAGCCCGTGGTGCTGATGTCCCCGTATTCCTCCAGAGCGTCGGTGGACAGCGGGCGGCCGTAGGATGTCTCCGTCTCAGTCTCGGTCTCGTTCCCAGAGCCCTTCTCGTCCGACTGCGCCCCCTCGCTGTCTGCAGCGGCGTCAGGCGAGAGGTCGTTGGTGTCTTTGGGTTCGTCTCTGTGGGCTCCGTCCACCCCGTTCAGAGTGAGCGGTCTATCCACGCACGCCGCCTCGGGGGCGGAGCGCTCCTGTGCAAAGCCTACGTCCCTTTGATGAGAGTCAGCGTCCGTGTCGGAGCCCCGGTCCGTGTTGCACGAGCCATCCGGGGTCTCAGCAGGAATGCAGCCGGACACGTTGGGTCCAGTTCTGTGTGTGTCCCTGACATCGTCCTCTGAAGTGGTTCCCTGCTCTGTATTACAGCGCTGGTCCTCCTGCCAGTGGCCCCCGCTGGGATCGTCCGAGTCCTTGTCAGCCGTCTGGCTCAGGTGTCCTTCAGCATTGGAAAAAGCAGCAAAGTCTGCAAAGTCGTCCTCCGGGCTGCCGACAGGGACGCTGCCCGTGTTCTCGGGGGACGTTCCTTTTACATGGGAGTGGACAGAATTCTGTGAGGAGGGGCTTCCCTGAAGGTCCAAGGTTACAAACCCGTTTGTTAGCACCTCCGCGCCGCCTCCGTTGCAATCAGCGGCCTCGATGGCGGCCGTGCCGCTCACCGAGAAGTCTAGGGAGCCCGACAGGACCTTTTTGATCTCAGTTCTCTCTGAGGGACTGCTGCCCAGGACGCCGTTGGCCTTGGGCAGCTCGTTGTTGGAGCTGTGGGTGCCGTTGGAGGAGCTGTGGCTGAAGCCCACCACCCCCCTGTTGTTGAGCAGCTCCGGCGGGGACGTGGCGGCCAGAGCCTGGGTCTGGTTGAAAGTGGTCGGGGTGTCAAACTCCGTGAAGCTGATGCTGTTCGGGACGGCGGAGAAGGTGCCGAAGTCTCCGAACTCATCGTCCTCTTCCTCCGCCCCGTCCTCCATCGGGGGTGGGGAGGAGGAGTAGATGCGGATCACGTCGGGCTCCATGATTCTCTGCCGATCAACGAGTCCTCCTGGCTACACCTGAGACAGAGACACAGGAAGTCCTCAGAAACAAAAGAAGACAAATACACTTTCCAACATTCAAACGGGTCATTTAGATAATAAAAGTAAAATAGTATATGTGAATATTGTTCTTCCTTATAGTTGTTACCGCCGCCTGGATGTAATGTGTTACTCCTGTCAGCAGGTGGCGGTAATGCACCTAAAAGCTGTCTGTCAGCCTCCATTAAACAACATCAGAAGAACACTTTGCGCCAGAGCTTTGACGGTAAAACTGTATCAGATAAGACGTCACTGTGAAAACAGCAGAAACATGCAGACACGACTACAGCCGACAGGAAGTTCTGTGTGGAACTCCTTCAAAATAAAAGAAGATGAGGTGCAGGTGAAGCCAGCAGATCATCAGACAGAGCAGCCGGTCCATCCGCTGGTCAATAATCAATGACAGGACGAAGTCAGTTTGACGTTGGACACAAACATGAAACTGAAGACACGCTGCTAATCGGCCGTTTCCACGGCGACGGTTTTAATGAATAGATGGCATTTGTTGAGCCCAATTCTGTTTCTCGTAATGTGCGGCGGCGGCAAGGGGGGCGGGGCCTAACAGTCAAGGAGTTCCCAGTGAAGAGTACTTAGACACACTGTGACTGAGGAGAGCTGAGCTCCAGCACTAATTACCCTGATCAGTGGTTGAATTGAGTTACTGAAGCTCTTGAAGATTTACAAAGCAGGACAGAGCTGTAATAAACCATGACGACCTGCTTCAGACTGTCCTGACCTACAGAAACACTGTGCAGCGCCGACAAGTCAGCCTGGTTTGCACCCGTTTCCTCTCCGACATGATTTTCCGCAACACGGGTCAAAATACACTAGTGAACACATCCTCGTGAACTTCCTGCTTTTGAGTTGCGAGTTTGATTCTTGTCTCACATCTGACAATTGTTTTAAATGTATTAAAAAAACACAGAAAGGATTAACTTTAAGTGTTTTTAAAGAAACGTTTGTAATCCCACAACGTTCAGCGTCACACGTTGAGCTGCAGTGAGCGACGAAGAGACTCTGACGATTAAACACGGCGAGTTTAAACGCTCTCTGAAGTCCGTACAGTCTCATTTAAAAAAACAAAAAAACAGCTGACTTCAAACTGAATTCAGCAACACTTTTTTTTATGGCCGCATTATTTTACAGTCATTTCCTGGTGTTCTTTTTTGTTTGGTAACAATTAGAGGAAAACGTTCTGAAAGTTTTTAGTTCCGTTTAAAATGAAGTGAAAAAACCCCGACTCCGCTTAAAAAAATGTAACTGATCAACCGTCATCAGTTTGTTGCATGAAACTTCACTGTTCGGTGTTTATTGTCCTGTGGGTGAATGTAATCCTTCGTTCAATCATCCATAAGCCACTGATGTCTCCTGAAAGTGGTCCAAGAAGATCCAGATCACCTGTTGAGACCAGCAGCTCCACCCAGAGCTCCTCCCACCGTGTCTGAAGGTCTCCCTGCTTTCGGTCTCCGCTCCACACCGAGGACCATCAGTTCGTCCTTTAACCGACACATGAAGCACAAACACACAACTCTTCCTGGTTCCACTCTGCTGTTCTACGTGATGTTCTGTAGTCATCATTATACAACAAGTAGTTCCGACCCAGAGATCTGATTGGTCAGCCGTACTTTCGGGACACGCTCAAACCAGCATGACGTCACAACCTGCTCATCGCGAGAAGTATCACTCCGCCTTCTCAACTGGAATATACGATTAGAATTGAATTTCATATAATATACAATATGATGTCGTTTTTACCATTTATAGGTACAGTAACACCACGGATAGTCGTGCACTTTAAATCCTAGCGGCGGTTAGTTTGACCGGTTTGGTTTTAAAACGACGCGGAGCTAAAACCGTAGAAATACACGAGTCCATCGATATCGTTTCTCATCCGATATCTTGGTTACAACAAGACTGAGCTAGCCGAGATGTTTAGTGTTTCTGTGTGCTGTTTTTATTCAGCTTGAGAAACCATCCCTAAAACAGACTAGAAATCCTCTCTGTTGCTAGGGTCGTTACTAAGGGTCGGACTACTTCCCGGAGTAAACACTGCATACATTACACAAGAGTCTACCGACACAACTGATTGTTTTCCAGTTCTTAGTCGTACCCCACGTGTTGCCATGGAAACAGAGATCGCGCTCACAAAAAGTTTTATATTTTGAGAGTGAATATTATATGAACATATTTTGATTAAATATTGTATTTAGTTGACAACTTGTTTAATATCCCCCCCTCAAAAAAAACAAAAAAACAATAAACATTCAGATAAAAGGCAAAAAGTTTACAATTTATTGACAGAAGTCTTTTGATCGGCGTCGCCTCCGTCACTCCCTCTGAGTCCGAACATTACAGGAGTGGTTCTTGTGTTTTTAGGACTGAACGAGGAACATGGGGACAGTTCATTTAAGTATTATTTAATCAATTCATGAGTGATAAAAAGTTTAACTTATTAATGTTTTTTTTTTTTTTTTTATATATATAGCAGAACAGAACTACGTAAGGTGTTGCTCAGGCCAAAAGTATTTTCAATAACGAAACAAAAAGCCGACGCGACATATTCCTCTACACAACATTAACTTTATATTCACCGTATCAGCTCCAGCACAGGTTACGAATGTCCCTCACAAGAGGACAGAAACAGGACCTGAATGAGGAAACTGTTATTGTCCTCCAGTAGAGCAGTGGGCGGAGCCTATACGTGTGTGTCCCCCCCCCCCTCCTTCACACCTGGAAGCAGGTAGTGTGTACACGCAGGGCAGGGTTGAGCTGCCAGACAAGTTGTTTGTTTTTGCCTCCATCCCCGGTCAGAGAGGCTCCACCAGTCCGGGTCGTTACGGGGACTGAAAGCAGCTGATCAGTTGTTTTGACAGTCACCTGTTCAGGTGAGCCTCTTCTCGACGGCGGTCCACTAATAAACACCCCCCCCCCCCCCACCACCACCACCACCACCACCGGACTGTCCCGCCCCCCAGCTGATGTCTCGAGTTGGGACAAGTTTGACACATCTCCCCCCCCCCCCTCTCTCCCAACTTGTCGCGAAGCTAGCGAGGCTAACGGAGCTAATTGTTAGGCACTTTAAGTTAGCCGAGCGAGCTAACAGGCTCGGTTAGTGGAGACCCGAGTCGAGCAGCAATAAACCGCCACGTGACTGACAGGTATGTTAGCATCAAGTCGGCTAATTAAACCCCCACAAGACACGTTTGGATGGGACGGAGGGGTGTAAACAGCAGCTAGCTTAGCTTAGCATGGGTTTAAAAAAAAAAAAAATATTAAAAAAAAAAAGCCCAGCGGAATTAACAGGTGTTGCCGTGAGTGACGTCAGCAGTCAACGTCTCACTAGTTGGTCGAGGACTTTACCGAGTCGGGTGTGTTGTGAACCGGCTGAACGTCCCGTTCCGGTGAAGCTCGGGCCGGCGGAGTGAGGGCTAACTACGCAGCTAGCTGAGCGAACAACAAGCATCTCCCGGAGCTAGCCTTCGCCTTTAGCCTCCTCCTCCTCCTCCTCCTCCGGCTCTGTCTGTCGGGACAAGCAGGTGTCTTTTAGCGACGGAGACAAAGAGCGGAGCTCACCGTGGGACGCTGTCCGCCGAGGTCCATGACTCAGGGAAACGACGCCGCAGTCCACGGGGCGTCAGCTGCGGGACGGCTGGACGGCGCAGGACGGCGGGGACTGAAGGTTGAGTCAGCCGGCTGCTGCTGCTGCTACGCTGCCTCAATATCACCCAGCATGCACCGCTGTGGCAGGTCGGCTCCGTGGGCTCGCTGCTCCCCCCCCCCTCCTCCTCCTCCTTCCCCCCCACACACAAACTTTCCAGGTGGAACAGGTAGTTCCGCGTCACAAACACCGGCAGCCGCGAGCCAGGAATCTCCGTTGACACCTGAAGGAGTTTAAATTTTTTTTAAATTTATTTATTTATTTATTTTTTCCCAGTTCAAAGGAAACACAATTAACACATCCACGGGCGGCTCTGTACGGTCTGGGGCCCCCCGGGGCGGGACACGGGGGTGCAATATACACATGACCTGTAGGGGCAGTGTGAAGACGTGACAAGTCCGACACCGTTACAGGACCCTCCAACCATATCGCGATCTTGCAATCGCAATAATTAACGCAAATTCAAGCAAACTCTGCGATATTTGCCGGATATGTTATTTTTTTTTTTTAATTCCCACAAAAAATGTCAACAGAAGCTGTGCCGAAAGTATTGACAACATAAAGTAAA
Source organism: Embiotoca jacksoni (assembly GCF_022577435.1). Classification (NCBI taxonomy): domain Eukaryota; kingdom Metazoa; phylum Chordata; class Actinopteri; family Embiotocidae; genus Embiotoca; species Embiotoca jacksoni. The sequence goes on along the minus strand of NW_027185392.1, from coordinate 2,335,173 downwards.
TATTTTATAAAGGATAAAGTAAGTATCCAACAAAACTCTCTTTATTAACAAAGATAACTCCTCGTTTACAATCAGAAAGGCTCTTCTCCTGTTTTCTCGTCAGCAAATAAAACTCTGCACCGGAGGAAACCGCCGCAAACGGAAATGGCGGGGTTACCGGAAAATGTGGCTTCACAATAAAATGTTCTAATTAAATGTTTATTATCAAAGAAAGTGATTACATATTACTGTACGCTAAAAAAAAAAAAAATACACATACATCAAGTTGTAATAGACTGCTCTCTCTTTTTGTACAGTTTTTGTAACTTTCATTATTATTTAATAAATACATAAAAAATATTAGAACTAAAATATTTCTGACGTGTAGCATGATTATTATCAAAGGAAGTGATTACACATTTATTCCTTTATCAGCTAGTGCTTTAAAAACTCAACTTGCAACTTTTTCTAATTTGTGCAATTTTCCCCAAAAAAACTCACTTAAACTCCACAAATGACATTGCAATGTTTTTTTTTTTTTTTTTTTTTAAACCTGCAAAAAAAAATGTATCGCAACAATCACAAAAAAAATACACACAAATTTGCTCGCTGGTGCGCCCTCTGGTGGAGTCCTCCAGTAACACATGTAGTACATTGTCGGATATATGAACAAATACATTCACAACGCTACCAGTTGCCAACGTGAATGCGTGGTGCAACAGCGGTTACATCTCCGGTTTTAGAGACATACCATGAAAACTAACTGGTTTGTGGCCTCCTTATGACTGTTTTAAACTATGATCAGATTTTGAATCTTTAAAGTTTGATTACTGATAGACGGTTACACACTGCAATCCTTCAATACAGACAGTCAGTGGCAGATTGAACTGCGAGCCCTGGGGTCGGGGATGGTTACAAACAGGCCAGCAGGGGGGGCAGTGGAGCTGCCTCTTACACAGCAGGTCCCTCCTGACACAACTGATGGCTGTTACCAGAACTGAAGGAAGATGCATGTACATGTGAGCCTCCAACATGGACACTGGAGGTTTTAGACCTCTGATCTGCTGCTGGAACCCTGAAACACCTGCGTTGGTGGTGGAGGCACAGACTGGATAAAAAAAGTGGACGTAGTTTTCCAGCTCTGAAAAGCAAAGCCTTAAAGTGCAGTACCACTGAGGACCACTAGGGGCTGTCTCCAATAGACTCCCCTTGAAAAAGCAAAAAAAAAAAGTTCTCTCCTGAAATAAAAAGTCAGTAAATGTTTTCCACAAGTCATCATGGTGTCATTAGATAAATTCCCTCCTTCTGATCAGTGTTCTAGTCCTTCTGGAAATAATTCATCATTCATTACATATTAGGACTCATATGTCCTATATACATATATTTGTAGGCGGGGCTTTTTGATTGACAGCTACACTGCAGCGCTGGCATATTAAAACAAGTGTGTAAGGTGCAGCTGGAGGCCGCAAGACTCTGGTTGCCTCCGTGTTCTCCTCCATAATTAAAGTACCTCTCTGTGAACGTCCCCGGTAAACGCGGCGGAGTTGAGGTCGAAGGTCGTGCGGTTGAATCGAGGCCGGTTACAGCCCTGTGAGTCTGTGATTTGCAAGACTACAGTTACACACCTGTGGGCTGATAACGAGGCTCAGTTTACCGTATCTGCTCCATCGAACAGCTGACAGCTGGTAATGAAGAGACTCGACGAGCCTCGGGGAGACGCCACTTTATGTTTCTGTCTTACTGATTCACATCCAAGATTCACTCTTTATCTTCTTTATTTAATCGCTTATTTTATATTTAATTCTTCAAATGTTACTTTGCCTCTTTTTTATTCCAATTAAACACTATTTTATTCAATTTAACGTTATTATTTTTTCTTTGTGTTTTTATTCCTTTTCTGCCATGTTGACTTTTGTCAACTCGTCAGTCGGCCGTCAAACACTGAAGTCTGATCGATGTTTTATTCAGGCGCTGATGTTACAGATGAAACGTCTGCAGTTAAAATGAACTTTAAATGTAATAATATCAGATATTAGTGAACATTTTGATTAAAATGTAATACTTTAAATACTTCACAGCAGGAGTGTGTTTACCTGCTTGTGTTTTAGTGATTATTTGCATATCTGGAAGGTTCAGGTTGTTTTTCACCTCATGAAATCACAATCTTCCGATCACAATAATTAAAATAAATTCAAACTACACAATATTTGCTGCAGTTTGAATTTGTGCAAAATTCCTGCCATTTTTCCTCAAAAACACTGTGAACAGAATCTCTGCTGAAAGAATGACATCATACGAGTCTCCTTTCAGAATAAAACTGACTTTATTATAAAAACTAAGTGTTCATTTCCAACGAGCGAGGCTCCGCCCCCTCTCTTCTCACCATCAAAACAAACTGCTGTTTGCTAATCCCAACAACAGGAAGTGACGGGGTTTGTGGGTAATGTGGTTTAATGATGGGAATGAGGAAAATGTTAAATGAGTTTTCTCCACACTTCCAGCTGTAAGAGACTGAACTTTCTTCTAGTGTTGAATGAATGTGATTTAAAAAGCATTTTAATCTCTTATTGTGACAGCACATGTAGCCTTTGTGTTCTATATTAGTTTTTCCTCGACTTGCAATTTTTGCTAATTTTACCACCAAAAAAAACTCACTTAAAACTCCACAAATTGCATCGACATTTAGAGAAAATCTGCAATAAAATTAAACATTTCTGATCACAACAATAAAAAAAAAAAACCATCAGTGATCTCCTGGACAGAAAGATTAAAGTGGTTTCTTTCATTTATTTCTGATTAAAATGTTTTATTTTTTAAAACTTCCCTCTGAAGACAAACGACTGTAAACAACATTAAACACTCAAAAGAACAGTCCGTCCTCTCGGTACCGCTGAGTGTTTAGCCTAGCTTAGCATAAAGACTAGAAGCGGAGTGAAACTGTTAGCATCCGTCTTCTCTAAACTAAATAAAATACTTATTGTTTCAGTGATTTTATTTAAGAGCAGATTCTTTATGTGCAAATCAGTGATATCATTTATTTTGAGTCTCTTCTCGGTCAGCGAGATTAAAGGAACAGTTCAACATGTGGGGCGGAGCCTCAGTACAAGTGGGTTTAGCCCAGCTTAGCATTTAGCAGGAAGTGAACATGGCTGTCCTCAGAAATGTAAAAATATGTCACACGTCATTTGTTGAAGCAGAAACATGAGAATGTCAGTTAGTGTTTCCATAGAGCGGCTCTGTGATCCTGAACCTGGGTCAGGTCCGGTCCGGTCCGGCCCGGTTCACACGTTGTCGTGAAAAAGTGCAGACTCGCAACTTTAAAACCACAAACATCTCTTATGTAATGTTATAACATGTGACTCAGTGAGCAGCTGGGAGCTAAACACAGACGCTAACAGTTCCCCCCCGCTTCCAGTCTTTATGCTAAGCTAAGCTAACAACACCTGGACTTTGCTTAAAGGAACATTCAGCTTTATTTCAGCCCTGAATGTGTCTGCTGTCTCTCTGTGGGTCAGACTGACTTTATATCTCCACCTCCATCAGATGGAAGCGGAGACTCAGAGGACGGACAGACGACGGGACGTCCCTGAAAGTCTCTGGAAACAGACTGACTGTTGAACTGTTCCTTTAAAACGTCATAAAAACCCAGTGAATAAAAACAGAAACACAACACAGCCATCACAGACTCATGTTACAGAACAGGAAGTGTTGAGCAGCTGTTTTGTCTGCATTCACCTTCAGCCGGCTCGGTTCGGCCCGGCCCGGTCAGGTCGGAGCTCAGAGGTTCTGGACGTCCTGCAGGCGCCGCCGTCTCTTCTCCATCGCCTGCTGCTTCTTCAGCTCGATCTGTGCGGACGAACATTTCTCCCCCACTGCAGAAGAAACAGCAACTGGTCAACATCTGGAGGGAGGACTAGAGAAACTGAGTGATGAGCGGCTCGTAACCACGGCAACAGTCAGTCTGTCCATACAGTCTGGACCTATGACCCGGTCAGAGCTGCTTCTCACCTGTAAACCTGACCCGCCAAAGTAAAAAGCACCGGGAGGTCAAATCTTTGCAGCTGCTTCACAATAAAAGTTCTACGTATCACGAGGAGATTAGAACAGGTCGAGTTCTCCGTCACCGCCCGTCATGAAGAGAACGGACATAACGCCGTCCCACAATCCCTTGTGGCAGCAACGTTTAAAGCAGCGTATCAGTCGACCGCGTTGAGACAGAACAAACCTACGACAGCTTTATTTTCTCTCTGAACACAGATCTGTATGTTCTTACCTGTGCTGGTCACCGTGGAAACCGGGTGCTGTGGCCTCTTGAAGCTGAAGCCGGCTCTGTTGGCGCGTTGCTGCGTCGGCCGCGGCTCGCTGCTCTCCTGCTGACACGTCGACCTGACCGACGCGACACTTTTAGTCTGCGTGAACTTGAACGGCTCCTTCGCTGCGTTCACCTGTCCGACCAATGAGAGGCCGCCTGGTGCACCTGAACCACGGGGGGCGGCGGCCTGTTGCTGCTGCTGGAACCGGAGGTCCCGCGTTCTGGTGGTTGGCTGCCAGGACGCTACACGGGCAGGAGGCACAGCCTGTTTGGTGGACAGGTGATTCCCTCCCTGCATCTGGTTCTCCAAGTCCTCACACACCTCACACAGCAGGTCGTCGTCCGCCGGGTCGTCCCAGACAGGGTCGGACGAGAACAGAAGGTCCAGGTCGTCGTCGAGGTGGGCAGAGCCTTCAGGGTTCTGAGAGAAACTGCGAGTCATGTTTGAAGTCCTGTGATGAACCGGACGGTTCTGATGATCCGGCTTCACAGGGTCCGACTGCGATCCGGTCCGACCCGACACCCGGTTCTGCTGAGATGCTTTGTTTGTCTCCGAGCTGGAGTCCAGCTGGATTCTCTTCACTGGGAAGTCTGGGTTCGACTCCAGCCTGAAGGTCATCCGCGGTCCGACGGGAGCTGGACTATGACGACCTTTGACCTTTGGTTTCTGGGTGGAGCAGAGCTGCGGGGTCGTGAACTTCTGCGTGTTCTGAGTCATCTCCAGAACCAAGCAGTCATTCAACAGGTCGTCATTTTCCCAGTCGTCGTCAAACTCGTCGTTGGCTGGGGCTGTGGTCGTCGTGGAAACGGCCACCGTGGGGCCACGTGACGAAGCCGACGGTTTCACCTGCGACGTCTGACTGAAACTCCCGCTGAGGTGTTGGGTCGGTCCATCGAACAGGAGGTCCAAGTCGTCCTCCATGTGTTGATCGAGATGAGGCCGCATGTTGGCCCCGCCCACCGCGCCCACAGCCAGCCGACCGTTTCCAGGAAGTGAAAAATCGTTCACACCGTTGCTCTTGAAGACGTCCTCTGTCAGGAGCTCCTTCTCCTCCTCCTCCACCTCGTCTTCATCCTGACGGAACATGTTGAAGTCGAACTGCTTGGCGAGCTTCAGCAGGTCGTCGACGGCGTTCAGTCTGAAGCAGAGCAAACGCAACATCAGCTGACAGCAGGACGCCGAGCTCACAGCGACGATGAAAAGTTCTTCATGTCTGGTGAGACGTTCCCGCCCCGACTGCATGAACACAGACTGAGCATGCTCACTGAGCCGGCTAACTTCCTGTTCAGCACCACGCTAACTTGAAACCTACCTGGGTGATTTCTTCTTGGGTTTGGGCGGCCGAAGATCCGGGGTGCAGGGGATGGTGGCGCTGTCTCCGATCCACTGCTGCAGGGTCGGTTCCGTGACCCTCGGCCTGCCGTGCTTCAGAAACAACAACATCAGTTTGATTATTTTACCGAGCTCAGATGTTCGGTTCATCCCACCAGGCGTGTTTCGAACCTTTGGAGCGATCCGGCTGACGATCTCCGAGATGTCCACGACTCCGGCAGAATGCTTCTTTCCTCTTTTACCTGCAGACATGAACAGAGTCACCCTGCAGCAGAACCAGGACCGGGACCCGGACCCACATCCAAAGTTCTACAGAAACTGTTTTACCGAGTCTGTGGGGTAGAGGCGAGTTGGCGTCCCAGATGATGTCCTGCTGAACGTCCGAGTCGTTGTGTGGAGACTCTGCACTGAAACCGGGCGCTGCTCTGGAGCTGCAGGTTCTGGTGGGACTTTTGAAATCTGGAAACACAAACAACTTTTACTACCGAGCCTTTAAAAACCTCCAGACAAGCAGGAGGAGTTCAAAATTCTAGCTGCAAACCACTTCAAGTTCTGGCAATGACAGACACGAACTGTGACTACTTGCAGGCCGACTTGAAGTGAAGCGTGAATATTTGAGAAAAATCTAAAATTTCCAGATATTTGAATGGAGTTCGGCATGTCGCCAGACGTTGCCAGGCCTCGGCTCCGTCTCACCAAGCCGAAGTTCTCCTGACCTGACTGCTGGCGCCGGGGAGAGTCCACCTCCGCCGCCTGGGTTTGTCTGAGGCTCCGGCTCAGGCGGTTTGTTTTCGGCTTGGAAGTGTGAGGCTCCAGCGGAGAGTCCGACAGGCCGCCGGTCGGAGAACCGAACCTTCCCGGGCCTCCGTTCATGGTGGCCGGCCGAGCTGCGGACGGTGAGCGGCGTACAGTGTGCAGTTTTTTTTATTATTTTTTTTTTTATTTAGACTTTATTCGCCTGTAAAGTCGGACAGTCAGTTGAGTTTTGAAACGTCCCGCCATCTTTTTCTTCCCAGAGTTCATTTCGGTCGCGCATTCACTGGCAACAGAGCTGCGCGGAAAATGCGCAGCTGCGTCACCGCGAAGTTTGAAGAGGAAATAAGTCCGGACGCATTTGATTTATTTTATATATTCACAGTTTATTAGTAAAAACAACAACAACGATGTATTACGATTAAATCCGAGCAGCTGTCAGATAGATAGACAGCTAGATAGATAGATAGATAGATAGATAGATAGATAGATAGATAGATAGATAGATAGAGGAGAGGAGACACATTTCTGATTCTGAAAACAGAGACACAAAATAACAACAGACACAAAACAACAACAAAGAAACACAAAACTACAACAAAGACTCATAAAACTACAACAAAGACACACAAAACTACAACAAAGAGATACAAAACAATGACAGAGACACAAAACAACCACAAAGAGACCACAAAAAAAAAACTCGTGCATACAGCATCCAAACATCTGAAGATATTTTCCCTCTGTAGACTGCCGTTGTGTTTCCTGTCCAGCAGCTGCGAGGTGAAGTCGGAGTGATTCATCACGCTCCGTCTGGCTCACAGCCAAACTCAGAGACGCACCATATTTCATGTGTGTGATTGTAAAACCCTGCTGCTCTAAAGAAAACACTGTTTACCGAGCTGAGGAAGGAAGGAAGGAGTGCGACCTGCTTTCCACATTACAGACAGCGAGGTCTTTGAAACGTGATCGGGGCCGGGCCTCGTTAGAGAGCGTCCGAGCGCCTACGGGGCAGCGGCAGATCTGCTGCTCTCTAATCTCACCCATCCATCAATGTCCGCTTGGAGGTGCCTTCAGGGTGTAAAAATTGCAGCAGCATCTCTGATCTGAATCTGAAACACAAACCTGCAGTTTACAGGTGGACACCCAGAACTCTCTGCAGGACGCCGAAGGGTTCCTCCATCAGGGCGAATAATCACGACACCAAATCTACTTCTACTCAGGAGTCATTCCTCTGAACTGTGACCTGAAAGTGCAGTACCACTGAGGCCCACTAGTGTCACTACTGTCTCCAATAGACTCCCATTGAAAAAGCATCAAGTTCTCTCCTGAAATACAAAGTCAGTAAATGTTTTCCACAAGTCATCGTGGTGTCATTACATAGATTCGCTCCTTCTGATCAGTGTTCTGGAAATAATTCATCATTCATTACATATTAGGACTCTAACACAGATGTGTTTGGGGGCAGGGCTGTTTGATTGACAGCCCTGGGGTGCAGTCAGGTTTCCTCAGACCGATGAAGCGGGTTAAACACTGAATAAATCTCTCCCAATGTTGCACAAACATTGACTCAGATTTAAGGATGAACTGATCAGAATTTCAGGGTCAAAGGTCACTGTGAGTACTTTATGGGTTTGAACAGACAGGCATGGAAACTACAGCTTGGGCGGTTAGCAGGGAGCAGACAACCACTAGGAGGTGACTCCGGTTCCCTCCAGCTGTCGCTCAGGTCGGTCTAACACACACCTCACCTCCTCCACTTCCTGTCTCAGGGTAACGGTGATCCGAGGTTCTGGATCCTCTGTCCGACACCGAATACCTTCCCCTTTTGCCCCACATGTGAGGAAACACATTTAATCCCCCCTGAAGCGAGTAGTTAATTAAAGGCAATAAATTATCCACGTTAGAGCTGACGTGGTTTTAGGAGGGGGGTTGTTGAGACAGATTAATGTCTCCGTGGACTTCAGGTCTGCTCAGGCAGACGCTCGTTACAGGCGTCCACGTCAGGAGTCGGTTTGTTTGGATGAACCTTGTTACCTCCGTCCCCGGAGCACCAGCTCCCACCGCTCCAATTTACCACCATCTGTCTCACACAACATACCGTGTGCAGGAGCACATACGTGTTCGATGAACACACAGCTGCAAACTGTTTGTCAGGTTTTTATGGTTCGACTCGGACGCTGAGTTCACTGTGAGCTGTCGATTGTTGTGTAACATACAGACTGTTTATAAAAATGTTCGTAGTCTCCTTAAAGTGTAGTACTACTGACCGCACCACAGGCCTGTCAATCAAACAGACACGCCCTCAAAAACACGTATTTTTGATGCTTATTTTCTAATTAATGACGGGATTATTTTCAAAAGGACCGCCAGAAAACTAAGAAGAAGGAGCGACTTTAGCTAACAACATCGAGATAACTCGTGGAGAAATTTTATACACTTTGTATTTCATGAGTGAAGTTGAATGGGAGTCTATGGAGCAGGAGGCTTTTTAGAGCCAAACTCTAGTGGCACTCGGTGGTATTGCAGCTTAAGGTACTTCTGCATCGGCCTCATTTTTCAGACCTGGAACTACGAACACTTTTATATACAGTCTGTGGTACCAACTAGAAGGTCTGGTCTGGTTGGATGTTTTCTGTCATTGGCTACTTGCTGGATTTATTTATTTTTTTGTTTTTCTACATTTCAGCTTGTAACTTCTCCAACGTCTGAAACTCCACTTGTCCGAGCTCTTCGTCTGTCTTCTTCTTCAGCCGGAAATAAACGGATGTTATTTGTCCTTTCTGTCCTAAACCTGAACGGTGTCTGTCTGTGCTGCGTTCACTGCCCGGTGGAGCTGCAGGAAACGACCCCTGCATCGTTCTCAGCTCTGATCTTCTTCCTGTTGTCAGTAACAGCCGCCTCTCTCGACTCTCTCATGTCTTTTTTGCATTTTGAACGGGCCGTCTGATTCCCTGATGGACCCCCACTAATAACACATTTAGATTTAAAAACAGACATGAAGGCAGTTTCCACAATCCCCTAAAGAGGGCGGTCTAACCTGGGAGTTGGAGCAGCCGCCTGTCACTCAGCTCAGAGTGAAACTTGTTTGCTTTGAAACTCGTGTTTTTCTGCTTTCAAAATAATCTCCAGAGGTCTGAGTAAATGTCAGCGGGACCATTAAAGTCATCAGAAGAGTTCCTGCAGCTGCAGTCAGGAGTTGAATGTCTGCTGCACATTAATTGATTTTAAAAGGAAGATAAATGATCTCCTTTGAAACGAGGTGTATCTAGGAAACTCCCGGAGGCTTGGGGGGGGCTCATCCATTGAGGGGGCCAACTGGAGCGTGAGGGGGAACTAATCTCTCCATTTAAGAGTTCGGAGCTGATTTACGCAAATCGGCCTTTTTTTTCCTTCCTCAGTCAAATTCCAGAGGAAGAGTTGATCAGAGTTTCAGAGCTGAGAGACGATTGTTTCACACCTAACGGGCCGAGCTGGTGCAGTTTGAACTTGCTGCCAGGGCTGCTGGAAGCGGCTCGGCCCGTTCCCTTCAGAACGGATCAGAACGGATCAGAGTTTCCGTCTTGGCATTCACAAACGGAAAAACAAGGAAAAGGAACAACTTGAACAAGTCGGAGGATGACAGATTTACTGAAAACATGCTTTATAATGATCATTTTAACCCTTTAATCTCGGCCCACTTTTTATGTTTACTAAAACAGAGAAAAATACTTCCTGCTCTGTTGTGCTCATAACTAGTGCAGCCACTAGAGGGCGCCTGAAAAAGAAATGCAAGTCTGGATCGGAAACAAACTCCTGCAGAACCCGAACTGTGGGTTAATTTTTTAACAAATCAAATCTGTGAAGACTGAACAGACGGAGGTCATCGGATGTAAAGTGTTGTGAGACCGCTGAGTTCGTCAGTAAAATCATGGACTTTTCTTCCAGCTCTTCGTGGATCAGACAGCTCCGTTTGACAGCAGCTCGTTAAACTCAACAGGAGTCGAGAATAAAACACGAAGAGTGAAGCTGTTTCACGGTTTTATTTCAGAGCTCAAAGGTCTGTGGGTTTCGATAGAAGTCTACGAGAACAAACACACTCAGTGTGGAGAGTCAAACGCTCCTTTTCATCTGAAACAGTGTTTTATTTTGAAAGGCAACGACTCGTCCTCAGAGGTCAGCGTTCAGAGCGCCGGTTTGTGGAGTTGGGGCCTTTCAGAGGAACGCCGCAGCACATACAGACGTTCGCCTCCGGTGGATGAGGAGCTTCTGCTGGTTTTCAGAGTGTCCCGTCCGGGCTGCCATAGTCTGAGTCCGCGGAGGAAACGGAAGGTCAAGTCTGTGGACAACCGGCCGGCTCACGAACAAGAAGTGATCAACATCGACCGATTCAGGCGCGGCGGCCCGTTTTTTCCAGTCGGCCGTCAGATTTGAGTTCACGGAGCGCCTGCAGCAGGTCAGGTACACGCCCAGAAGGGGAGGAGCTGAGGGGAGGAGGCGTGGCCTCCCGCTCAACGCCGGCCACCAGGTGTGCAGACCTGCAGACGAAAGGAAACAAAGGAGACACGGCTGACTTAACACCAGTAACCATGGTAACCGTACACAAAGATAGAGGCTGCTGCGTCCTCAAAATGATTAAAAGTTATTAAAATATAAAAACTAGATTGAACGTTTCAAAGTTTTGTCACTGAAACGAAGTCGTCTGGTGAAAACACTAACACCAGTGTGTGTGTGTGTGTGTGTGTGTGTGTGTGTGTGTGTGTGTATCAATCTGAGAAGCAGTGTGAGTTTCAGGACTTGTGAGAACCGTGTGTTCAGAGAAGACAGACAATCGCTTGCTGCCTTACATGTCCTCTCTACTCATAAAAGTCGGAATAATCTCTTGTCCCCATGCTGCGTTCACTGACCTCCGCCTCATCCGCTTCCACCTCCTCCTCCTCCTCCTCCTGCTGCTTCAGAAAAAAAAATCTGCTTACAGACTGAGTGGATTCTGGTTGTGTAATGAAATAAAGAGATCAGGGCGTCGTGCGCCTCCCACTAATGATCGTTAGACAGAACGTGAAAACGATCCCTGAGAATTCATTCACCCTGAAATCAGAAGGAGCTGTTTTAATTAGAGAGGAGGAGCTGGGAGGAGGTGGGACGAGATTAGAGGAGGAACTGGAAGGAGCTAAGAGGAGCTGGAGGGGGAGCTGGGAGGAGGTGGAGCCAAGCTGCGACCTCCACTGCTGCAGTTCCTCCAGTGTCCACTAGAGGGTGCAGCAGCGAGACATTTCTCACAAATCGACGTGTTGAAACTAATCAGCAGAAAAAAAAACGTGTTTACAGCAGAAATAAATGTGTGTACAGCAGATATAAACATGTTTACAGTAGAAATAAACATGTTTACAGTTGAAATAAACTTGTTTACAACCTGGCTCATAAAATGGTTTTGGTATCTGTAGCTAATTTTCCACATTCACGACAACAGTACGAGTTTTTATGGAACTCACGATTTAAAATGAATTAAGGTTTAAAGTTGTGCAAAATTGAGGGGGCGGGGCTGCTTCGACTGACAGGTGGGTGATGTCACAGTGCCGCCTCAGCTCCACCCACGCACCACTTGTTTGACCAGTTTTGGATCAGGGCGGGGACAGCCGCAGTTTTAACACCACTCTGCACGAAACCTGAGGGTGACGTCACCGCGGCTATTTCCTGTTTTCTATTCAGTCCGTCAGCTGTCGTAGCTCTTCACGCTGTGACTAAAAGGTGAGATCTCATGCACCAACAGAGGAGTAACAGTCGGCATATTCAGTCTTGATGCTTTTTGTGTAAGAAACACCGTCATCCGCTTCACGGCGGCTACAGCTGGAAGTCAACCGACGAAGTAATGAGCAGGAAAACGAATCAGCATCCTGCGACTAATGATGTTCACATCGGGAAATAAAACGACATGGGAAAACCAAAACTTAAGAGCATATGTTATCACTTCACCAACTCATTTATTTAAGAATTAAATGGAAATCTTTTCGTATACTATAAATAAATGAAATATCAGGCAGCGTGTTTGTGGCCTTCAGGATGAAAACCTCGGAGCCACTCACCGGAGTCTCAGCGACGCTGGGCAGCTCCTCGGGCTGCAGGGTGGAGGTGGTGGTGCTACATGTAGTGCCACTGTCCCTCCACGCCCATCCCGACACCGCCCACCGGACCTGCGAGACAAACACACGGCCTCGCGTCACGTCCAGGCAGGCGAGGTGACGACCACGTACAACACCAAACAAATTTTTTTAGAGGACCAAAAAAAATATTGAATTCTATTGATTTTTACAAATATAAATCTGAAATTGAAACGTGTCTCTCGGGCGAATCTGCTACAATGCTGATGCTATTCGGGGTCGTGTTTACCGCGTTCACGAGAACAAGCCACGTGAACGGCGCCCTCTTGTGGCTTATAGACGCCGTCCGTGTTGCTGTTGCCTAGCAACGCTGTTCTCACGGCTTGGAGGGCAAATACACCGCGAGCACGACCTCCCGTGTCGAGCTCGAGTTATTTTTGAAGGCGGCGGAGGTCAGTCCTGAGGGAGGCGACAGAGGCCAGCTAAAGCAATCGGTGACAAACATGGTGTCTTGGATGTGTTTACCGCACTGAAGAGAGAAAAGGCAGCAGATGACCTTTGAACCGCTGGCGTGAAAACCCGTCTGATATTACGATGTTTTTTAACAGATGAGCCGTCTCTGCTCTTTCCTGCATTTGAAATCGAAGCTGAGATTCAAGTCGGACTCAAACCGACGTCCTGACGCGGATGGAGACCCAATAAAAACTCCCCGGGATGTCCCAAACAGGCCTCCGTACTCATTATAAACCCTTCAATTTGAGGTTACAACGTGATCTATTTTCTGGCGTCACCTGCAGGACAAAGTTTAGACTTCGTACCGAGCAGTCGTCCAGATTTTTGATCGGGAAAATTATTCTGTCTCTGTCTGTGTTTAGTTTTCTGAACATTACGATGGAATATAATGTGTCCTACAACAACATGAGGTAGGTAACTGGTGTGTGTGTGTGTGTGTGTGTGTGTGTGTGTGTGTGTGTGTGTGTGTGTGTGTGTGTATACCAGGTGGTCTGATCCCCATGTGTGTCTGTCCGTCCATGACGAAGCCTCCCATCGGCTGACCATCTGGACCATACGGTGCTGCCTGGCTCACTGCAGACGGACAGAGAATTTACAATTTTTTTTCTATGTATTTTTTTTTCTAAATACATATATATATATATATTTACATATATATATATATATATATATGAAACAATAGCACAAATAAATAATGATATGTATATATATCATTATTTATTTGTGCTATTGTTTCATTTTCACGACTGATGCCGTTCTGTTTGTAAAATAAATCAAATTCTTCAGATGTCCTGTTTTGCCGTTTCTCAAAATATTTTGCAAATATTTTTTCCCCGATGGGGTTCTCAATCTGAGGGTTGGGACACCACACGGGGTCTCAAGATAAACCTGACGACTACACATAGAAGACAGAAAACAACCTGCGACCAAAAGTTGTTACAAATATTACAGTAAATGTTCCTTTGAACCAAAACAATGAGCAAATAAGTGAGAAACGCTGCAGGTTTGTCCCAGTTTCACTGACAATGCATTCAAAGACCTCTCCTGTTTTTCTACACTTGTTTATGATGCAGTTTAGTTTTCCTGTTTTCTATCTTGCATCTAATCTTTTGGGGCTGAGGGTCGTTAATAAACGATGAGCAGACTTTAATTGAAACGTTTTCGTCCTCGCGGGTGAATTTAGCTTCATAACGTTTCATCTCGAGGAGAACTGAGAGAAGTTTTTTTTTCACTCCCAGAAGTCTCCAACAGTTTCTGTCTCTCAGCAGCATCTCAGAGTCTTTGTGAAGAAGTCGACCGCGAGGGTTAATGCTCACAAAGTCCGGGGGCCAAAAGGCTAACGGTGCTCCAGCCCCACTTCAGATGGGGCTCCTATTTGTTTTAACCCCAGATTAAAATGTTGAATGGAGGGCTCAGTCAGAGCGATTAGCATCTTTGTCTGCAGTAAATCGGGTTCAGAGGTCATTCAATCGCAGAGTTTAAGCCTCTCCGTCGGCTTTAACGCACCGAGGAGCCCAGAGAGAAGACGACTTTCAGCCCGTTTTACACGGCCGGACGTCAGGACGCTTCTTCTCTCGATGTGTTTACGTTCGTGTTCGAGTCATTTTCGGGACTTTGGGAAAAAAAAAAAGCCGACATCACATCCTGGTTTCAGAGAGTCCAGAAAAAAGGGAAGTAGCAGCTGGAAAACTCATAATTTATCGAGGAGGGTTTTCATTTAGAAAGAATTTAAAGTGGTGTTGAGCATAACAAATCAAAATCTGAGAAAAAAAAACGAACACTAAGGTTTTATTTTCCAGATAAATGCCTGAAAACTTTCCTCATAATAACACTTAGCTGCTTTAAAGTACAAAAACATTTCCAAGAAAGAGTTAAATAAAAAATTAGGAAATGATGTATTTAAGCAAGTGAAAAAAATGAGTTTCCTAAAAAGATCAATGAAAGGTCTTGGTTCTCGTTGGATGTCAGAGAGAAAGGTCTTGCCTGCTCTGTTGGACTGGTCGATCATGGGCTGAACGATTCGCCGCCTCGCGTTGATGAACCTGAAACAGAAGACAAGAGGAGGACGTGTGTGAATGAGGCCGGCGGAGCAGCTCGTAGTTTCAGTGTTTCATCTTTAAAACATCAGAGAAGCGAAGATGGATGGATGGATGGATGGATGGATGGATGGATGGATAGATAGATAGATAGATAGATAGATAGATAGATAGATAGATACTTTATTTATCCCGCAAGGGGACATTTTGTAGTTACAGCAGCATGTACAGGGCAAATACATTTTAATAAAAACTTAAATAGACCTAAGAGTTAAACATTTCAGGTTAGCTTGTACGCGAGAATCAGTCTAACAGTTAAAACAGTTTCATTCAGGTTAGTTTATTAATTTCATCTGATCATTTGGTTCAGGTTTGCTTAAAGTTTAGTATAACAGCGAAGAGTAACGCTCGACGGCATCATGTGCCCACATGCACTCTTGAAAACCATCATCCTGGTATGCGTGACCTCTGACCTGACACCTCATGTGACGCCCCCCCCCACCCCCTACCCCCCCCCTCTGCAGAAGAGCTCTGGTCTTCTTCAGCCTGCCGACAACACTGGACATGGCCCAGTGAAGGCTCAGTGGTTCCTCACTTGATTTATGACACCCCCCCCCCCCCCCCCCCCCCCCCACACACACACACACACACCAACCTCGTCCCGGGTGCGATAGGTTCATTTCAACAAGAGGGAGGAGAGGGGGCAAAGAAAAGGTTTTCTTTTCACAGAAACAAAAGACAGCAGTCTTTAGATGGAGGAGGAGGAAGAGGAAGAGGAAGAGGAGGAGGAGGAGGAGGAGGAGGAAGGGTAAGGAGAGTTGGACTAGAGCTTCACAGACACTACCTCCAGTAAAATATCAGACGATCCATGAGGACGGGGTCAACAAACAAACAAAACTCATTTTTCAGTTAGTTGAAATATAAAAATAGGAAATATAAGAAAATATAAAATGATGTCTAAAACTGCCGTCAAACTTCATCTTTAAATTTCTTGTTCTGTTCGACACAACGTCCAAAGTCCTTAGTTTCAGATGTTCATCAAAGAAAAGCTCCCGTCTGAAAGGCTATAATTATTAGCGTTTCACTATTTATGCTCCAAAACAATGACTTAATAAATTAAGTCACATTTTTCCTGTTGAAAAGTAGAGATTATTATCTATATTTTTGTTTATTGCGATTCACATAAAACGACCTATAATTTATCCTGATGAAGTTAGTTAATGACATCAGGCCCTCATCAAGAGGGCGGGGCTTAACCTCCAGCATTTAATAACTTAATAATAAGCTTCGTCTCCATAGCAACAGCACCAAAAGTTCATGTACATCAAAGTGATGGACAAAATACACACACACACACACACTCCAACCTTCTGCTTGTAAAACAGTTGCTAAGCTCCGCCCACCATGGGAGTCATTGTAAGGTCAGTCCCCCACCCTCCCCCGCCCACCCTCCACACTGGGTGTTTAAATAAACCAGTCCAGCTGTTTGCCATGAAAACACCATTTACACCAACAACCCCCCCCCACACCACCACCCACCCACACACACACACACACACACACGCACATGCACGCACAGTCGAGGAGGTGATGCTCAGAAGAGCTGCAGGTTCAAGAACAGTTCTGGAGTGTTTCAAAAGAAACTAAATTGTTGGAGGTGAAACATGGCAGCGTACCGCTTCTCTTCCTGTCACAGCGTCACCTTCGTCCCACTGTAGAGAGCTTTAAAAATGACATGTGGAACCCATAGGGGAAGTAACCACGGTAACTGTGTGGTTCAGGTGTGTGAGGTTCAGGTGTGTGAGGTTCAGGTGTGTGTGGTTCAGGTGTGTGAGGTTCAGGTGTGTGTGGTTCAGGTGTGTGTGGTTCAGGTGTGTGAGGTTCAGGTGTGTGAGGTTCAGGTGTGTGAGGTTCAGGTGTGTGTGGTTGTGATGATTGTGTATCAGTCAGCAGAAAACATCCATCTCTACCTCAGAGCTCCAATTAACCCTCCCGTTAGGCTCCGCCTCCTCTCTGTGAGCAGGGACCAGGAAACCCCACAGGAATTAATCATTGAAATCATTATGGGGTGGGGGGAGCTGCTGACGCCATGGCGACTCACCAGTTGTTGACCTGCAGGACGGTGAGGCCGGTGTCCTGAGCCAGCTGCTTCTTCTGCTCCTCTGACGGGTACGGGTGCTGCAGAGGGACAAAACACAGACGTTAACTAAACATCCGGCTGCTGCTCGTTGTTGTTGTTGTTATTGAGAGTCTTAAAGCTGCTCGGGGCAAGACTCGTCCAGGAAATGAAGTATAATTAATGGAACAAAGTGGTAAGCCAATTAGAGTCCTGTTAATTAGACTCTGTGTGTGTGTGTTCCTCTGAGTTTTTTTGTGATTGTTCTGATTAAAAATGTGATTTGTGGAGTTTTAAGGAAGTATTTTTTCAGTAAAATTGCAGTTGCAACTGTTTATAGATGTGGGGAGGAGGGAAACCGGACGTGTTCCTCTCTGCAGGCCACTCCGCCCTCGGCCTGCCCCCTCTGTGATCTGATAGAAGCTAATTGGCCTAAACTACATCTAATTTACCACAAAGAGTGATAATCACCTGGTTGTCTTATCACGTCAGATCATCTCAGGAGAAACTAGAGCTTCAGGTTGTTTTACAGATGAAGAACACACGGCTCATTACCAGCATGAGAACCAGGCGAACCTCTATCAGAGGGCGGAGCTTCTGCTAGCAGCCTGGACCAGTTGGAACCACAGACTGTAAATAAAAGTGGACGTAGCTTCAAGGTCTGAAAAATGAGGCAGAGGCTGAAGTACCTTAAGCTACAATACGGCTCCATAGACTCCCATTCAACTTCTCTCATGAAATAGAAAGTCAATAAAATTTCTCCACCAGTTATTTCAGTGTTGTCAGTTAAAGTCACTCCTTCTTATTAATTTTCTGAAAATAACCCCGTCATTAATTAGAAGATAAACTTCAAAAAGATGTGTTTTTTGAGGGCGTGGCTGTTTGATTGACAGGCCTGTGGTGCAGTCAGGTTACAGCTATCGGTGGGCGGGACGTAGTATCGTCAGGTTTCCAATTAGATCACTCAGATCCACTGCTCGCGCCTCTCCCAGCTCGTCCAAATATGGTCACTTCCTGCTCCAAACTGCTCCGAACTAGCAAAGATGGTGACGGACAAAATCTGAACAGGAGGCTTCATAACGTTCACAAACCAACTGCTGGTTGATGATTGGTTGGAGTTGATTTTCATGAGACGGAGCTGTCAGACTCTCGGCTCCTCGACATCGGAGCTCAACTCTGAAGTGAAACTGACTTCCTGTTCTTTATCTGCTCTGGTGTTTTACCCTCCCATGTTTTTTTTTTTTTGAGAAAGAGTGTGTGTGTGAGTCTCAGCTCTGATATGAAACATGTTTTTATTGATTAGAAAATGTTCACTAGAATACATAAAAACAATTTGTGTTCTAAGTAGAAAGTCGTCTCTTGTTTTTCGGGAGTTTTGTTCGTCTGTTCTCTGATTGCCGCGTCGCTTCGGTATCTGACCGACGCTCATTTACGCTGTCAGAGAACGAGGCCGCCGTGATGTATGACCACATGCTGCACATTATCTGAGAGTGTGTGTGTGTGTGTGTGTGCTCAGGTGGGGGTGAGAGGTCAATAAAGGCGACCCCCACAGAGAGCTGGGCCCCGGGGCCCCCGGCGGTCCTGTCACAGAGGTAATGGATGATGTTTTCTCTGCAGGCTGAGGAGCCACAGAGCGTCTGATCACAGAGGCTTTTATTTTGAAACCAAACCCAGAGGATGTGATTAGTGACTGCAGCCGAGGTCTGCTCCTCCATCAACACCACAAACATTTACTAACACGTCTACAATCTACCGAATCTTTCTGGAATCTTTCTGGAAACTTTCTGTAATTCCGGGATGATTTTTTTTTTCTTGATAATCAATAAGGTCTGTAGAAACCCGGGAATGAAACCTGAAATCTCGACGGCCGCGGCCACGTCTCGCAGAGGGCGTAAACACAACCTCCACCACGGTCGATGCTCGCCATTCATCAAATCTGTGGCGCCAAAGGTTGGTGGGGGTGAGAGGGAGGGGTCCAATCTGCCAACACATGAACACAATGATGGGCGGAGTCTCGGCGGAGACTCGGGACCAGACGGAGGTGACGGTAGACTTCACAGCGTTTGATGTCTGATGCCGTTGTTAGAGAGACTTCCTGTTTGGCCGTGGCTCCAGTTGTGTGGGGAGAGGAAGGGTGGGGGTGGGGTTTGCGGGGGTTGGGGGGGGGTGTATCTGTGGGCGGCAGCACACGTGTCGGTCCCCGAGGGCCGCCGTGGCCTCACCGTCCTCCCACATCTGCAGCTCTGAGGCTGTAAACAGCTGCTGATGGATGGATGGAGGTGTCCCGGCGACCTCTGACCCCTGGTGGTTGGAGGGCGGGGGGTGGGCTGGAGGTCAGCGGCGGGGCTTCCTGCTGCCTCACGTGTCCCGCTCGGCTCCGGAGGCCTCCAGTCCTCCAGCGGGTGAAGCTCCACTGTCGTCTCTCTCGGCCGCCGTGCTGCTGACGAACAGTCGGACATCTAAAGTCTCTCCAGCTGTTTCCATCGGCTCGCGTGTAATTTGTACGTCAGAGCAGCTCGTTAACGAGTCGGTTGACTGTAAACAAGCAGCGGTGGAGCACGGAGCCGCCTCCACCTGCTTCTGTGAGCACGAAATGAAGTACACACTCGTTAGGCTAACTGTCGGTTTCTGCACATTTATATGGAAATAAAACGTGTGTGTGTGTGTGTGTGTGTGTGTGTGTGTGTGTGTGTGTGTGTGTGTTTTGGTGTAAACAGCACGTCGGTTTGTGGTTGAAGTTTTATGAGCTGCAGACTTCGTGTTGGACTCCGGTGTTGTGAAGAACGAAGAGGGACGATTTGTGTCTTTTTAAAAGCTGTGAGATTCTTTAACAAAATGACGTTTGTGAGTAAAAATCAATCCACTGAGAATAAAAATGATTTGCATTGAAAACAAATTCTCCAGGACAGTTTGCTGTTTTTTTGTACAGACCTCTTTAACGTGGTGAACACACGGCTTTGATTGCGAGTCAGACCTCGTTGGTTTGAGACAAAAACTTTTGATTTTAAATTGAACTGGACGTTAATGAATAGGATCTACACTGATGATATTCAGTCCCTCCAAGTTTTTTATGATTGTTTTGACCAAAAATGTTTGATTTTGCAGGAGATTTTGTCATTTGCAGAGTATTAAGTGAGTTTTTTTCCAGTAAAAAAAAATTGAAAAAAACTTTAACCTGCAAAATAATAATCTGCGCTGACTTCCTGTGATAATAATCCTGCTGCACATCCCAGAAATATTTGCCTTGTAATGTGTTTTTCTTTCTGTGTTGAATTTAGAGAACCATCACGGGGCTCAAAGGGATTAAAAGTGTCTAAAAGTGACGTAGCTTTACAGAACAGACAGTCTGTGACTGTAATATAGAAAACAAAGGCTCCATCTGTTGTCACAATAAGAGCTTTAAATGCTTTTTAAATCACATTTATTCATCATAAAAAACAAAGTTCAGTCTCTTCCAGCTAGAAGTGTGGAAAAAACTAATTTAACATATTCCTCATTCCCATCATAAGACCACATTTCCCACAAACCCCGTCACTTCCTGTTGTTGCGATTGGCTAGCAGCAGTTTGTTTTGATGGTGAGAGGAGAGGGGGCGGAGCCTCGCTGGTTGGAAATGAACCCTTGATTCTGGTAATAATGTCAGTCTTATTTTGAAAGGGGACTTTTTACAAGCTGCCCTAAATATTGCGGAGTTTGAATTTACATGAATTATTGCGATCGCAGGATCCTGATCTCCTGGAGGGATTGACTATCTAATGACACCATGATGGCTTGTGGAAAACATTTACTGACTTTGTATTTCAGGAGAAACTTGATCCTTTTTCAATGGGATTCTATTAGAGACGGCAATTTAAAGTATTTTGCGTTAGCTTTACTTTTTCAGCCTGGTCCAGGTGATAAATGACTGATGAATAATGATGATGAGGTATGTAGGTGCGCAAAAACTCTTTCAGCAGAACGATCAGAGCAGTGACGTGTTTTCAATTAGTCCCCATATTAAAATGGATATTATTAGGGCCCGAGCACCGATGGTGCGAAAGCCCTATTTTTATTCAAGCGATTATTATGATTCTCTGTAAACAACTGCATTTTTGGCTGCTTTATCATATTCAAAAACTCCTGAAAATTAGTACACCCGTCTCTCCCGGCGAAATTGTTTTTATTTTAGTGGAGTCGTGAGTGGGCGTGGCCAAATGGCTCGCTAGCGCCCCCTAAACAGATGCCCCGGCGGCTCCATTCACCTACATTCACGAAATTCTGTGGAGATGTGTATCACAACGAGATGTACAAAACAGTTACGTTGCACTATTACGTCAACTCAACAGGAGCATTTTTAATTTAGTTGCCATTTTTGGCGATTCACACATACTTTAACAAACTCCTCCTTCAGTTTTTGTTGGACCGACCTGAAATTTAGTCTGTGATTCTTAATATGTTTGGGATTAGAAGTTATCATAAGAATTGGTTTTCGTTGATCGGTGTGCCCGTGATGTGGCAGCCAAAATGTGATATAAAAGTCATACTATAGCACGTCGTCCAAAAAGTGACCCAAAAATGACTTTTAGGTCACTTTTTGCTGTAGTATGACTTTTTTTTTCTTAATTTGGATGACATGCTATAGTATGATTTTTTTTTTTTTAAAGTCATTGAACCTCCACCCTTCTTACTGAGAGAAAGCAGTGCTAACCACCACGCCACCAATCTTCCCAGTAGTTAAACAGCATTGTGACAAATCTTTGGCTCACTACAACCTATAACTCCACCGTCCACAAATATTCATTCAAACGACTAAAATTGTCGCAGACATTCTTTGGATAGTAGATATACATGTTTTCAAGGGGGTCTGCAGTGATATTAAATATCTTCCTGTAATGTGTAGTATATGCAAAGCTTTTTCAATTTCTCCAAACATTTCAACTTCACTAAAAGTTGAATCAGCATCAACAGGCCAAGGTGGAATCTGAGCCATTAATAGCAACCTTGGTGAAGTAGAATCTTTTACCTGTTGAGTTAACCAGACTGTCGGCTGAGTCACTGGAAGCTCTGAGTGAACTCCGTGAAACCCTTTCTCCTGCCGCGACCCACACTCCAGTGCCAAAGATAGTCTAGCCGTCTACGACACCGACTACGAGCTGGAAATGACCTCATGAAGACACGGGTTCGAGCCCCGCCGAGGTAACACACAAGGTTTACGGGGGGGGGGGGGGCAAGTCCCCTTAATAAGCCACACAGTTCACAGAGAGCAAATCAGCAACCTGTAAGGGTAAACCACATAGTTCATGGAGGGCGAGACCTCCTAAGGCGAAGCTACACGGGTTTGCATTTGTACATGGAGTCATACTAATACCAAACCAAAGGTCAATAACAATACTCAAACAAAAAAAGAGTCCAAAAGAGACTCTTTTTTTCATTGTGCACTGGTTAGAGCAGTTGCTCTTCTCACAGTGAGAAGTAACTTGAGGGATGCATATCAGTTTATCTCCAAAAAGTGATTTAAAAAAAAAAAAAAAAAAAAAAAAGTCATCCAAAATATCCAAAGTATTTTGTCCCGAAATATTTAAAAAAAAGTCATAGTATAGCACGTCGTCCAAAAAGTGACCCAAAATTCATTTTTATATAGAGTATAAAGTATATAGTATATATATAAACAGGGCATTGCGGCTAAGTTTGATGTTTCGGCGTGATACAGGAAGTTGATGTTTAAGGTCAAACGATGTTCCAAACCTCATGAAACTTGCGTCAGGCACCAACTTTCATGAGTTTTTGAAGATGTTAAAGCTGCCAAAAAAAGCCTTTTTTCTTAAGAGAAGAATAAGGAACGAGATCGAGAAAAAAATTAAAACTGCAAGCGGGAATATGCGGACCTTGGCGTGCTGCACGTCGGAGGAGCCGGCGACCCCGAACCGCTGGATCCCCAACGTGCAGTGTGCGAGGGCCCGCAGATCACAATTTATTATGCGTTTCTGTGCAGAATCACACATAAAAGTATAAAATGTTGAACTTTGCAGGGGAAGCCTGACTTTTAACCAAAGGACAGATGTGAACTGTGTTGAATGCTTCACCTCAGAGGACCTTTAATACCCTTTAATACCTTAAATAATCAAAGACCTTTAATAAATGTTAAATGTGTTTTCAGGTCTGTAGACATGTTTGTATTCTTAAAAACTGCTGAGGCTTTCTTTTTATTTTTTTAACAAACTGTCGTCCTTCATCCACCCTTCACCTACAACACCTTTCTTTCTCTTTCCCTCCCTCTCAGGTAACATCCCCCCCCCCCCCCATCCTTCTTCCCACTTCCCATCTGCTGCAGATCTCACCGTCCTCCAGGTTCAGCTCAGAGTCCTGGCAGTGGCCCCGCCCCCCCCACCAAGTGGGGACCGATTTAGTCAGTCCGTGTTTGGAGGCAGGCGGGGGGAGAAAGGGGGTGGGGGATGGTGTTGTTTGTTCTCAGCCAAAAACCAGTGAGTCAGACAGGACTGTGATTTCCAGCCGGCCGTCCTCCAACTTTTACTGACCGAACTCAGAGAGACATCAATATAAAACTACAAAGAGACATAAATGTTAAACTACAGACATTAATATAAAATTAGACGTATTGGACGGCAGAGGTCAGAGGTCACCGCCCCGGGTCGGTAGCAGGGTGGGACGTGAGGAGGCGAGAGGGTCGACGTGCCAGAGGTTCGGTGGGTCTGAGGCTGTGGTGGGTTTTTTAACTGAAATATAATTTACGAACTTTTTACATGATCGCCACCTTTTTTGGTTCCAAACAGAGACTTTATAAACGGCCACTTTCATGAAGGCTCAGAGACAAACTGTGGAAAAACTTACATTTTAGTTTTTGTGCTGATTATTAACAATTAATACCGACCTTATATGACGTCTAAATGTATTTAATACTTCTGAAGGATTCTGGGAAAACAGCATCTGTGAACAAAACATCCAAACAGTTTCGTCTTTTTTCCGTTTGTACCGAGGAACAACTTTCCTGAACAAATCACATTAAAATATGAGACTTAAAGGAAGCTAAACCACGTGCAACAGGCTGGGCTAGTTAGTGTTCAGCTAGTTAGTCTTTTGTTACTTTGATAATATAAAGTTTTCGCTTCTATTTTATGTCACTTAACAAATTAAGTTACAAACAAATATCAAAGCTCCAAAACGGATTTTTTTAATTCTGATACGTGAAAAAGTGAGTAAATTTGTTTCACTAAATCCGTCTCCGTAGCTAGAACAATATCTTCTAGTTTATATTTGTCATTAAATAAACATTTCTATTCTTCTATTCTGAACTTCGGTGGATTTCGACCAAGCAGCAACCAGCAGTGACGTCACCCGTTGGTTTGTGAACGTTATGAAGCCTCCAGTTCAGATTCTGTCCAGCACCATCTTGCTAGTTCCAAGTGGTTTGGAGCAGGAAGTGACCATATTTGGACGAACTGGGGGAGGAGCGAGCGGTGGATGTGACTGATCTGATTGGAAACCTGACGATACTACATCCCGCCCACCGATAGCTGTAACCTGACTGCACCACAGGCCTGTCAATCAAACAGACACGTCTTTTTGAAGCTTAATTTCTAATTAATGACGGGATTATTTTCAGATGGACCTCCAGAAAACTAATAAGAAGGAGCGACTTTAACTAACAACACTGAGATATCTCGTGGAAAATATTTATTGACTTTGTATTTCATGAGAGAAGTTGAATGGGAGTCTATGGAGCCAGAGGCTTTTTGGAGCTGACCTCTAGTGGCACTTTTATAAACAGTCTGTGTTTTAACTGTGTTTAGCAGCGTTTTAACTTTGCAGCGTTAATGTGTTGTGTTTGTCTAAGAGTTATTATCTCAGGGCAGCAGGGGAGGCCTAAACTCTCCCCGTCACTCCTGCGGTCTAACGAGTGTGAGGCCGACGCTCCTACCGTCAGGTGCTGGAACAGCCAGGCTCTCAGGATGTTGGTGGCCACTTTGGGGAAGATGCCTCTCTTCTTGTTGTGCAGTTTGTCTCTGTCGGGGTCGTCGTCGTCGCCGGTGCTCGGAGACGCCACGCCGTTATCCAGGCAGTCACCTGAAGACAGAAACCGACCGGACGTTACGTTCGTCTCCGCAACAAAATTAAACACCAGACTCTGTCAAGAACAAACATGGTGGTAAGAAACCCAGTGTTTTATCTCAAATACCCCTCTCACATATCAGAAAATATATAATTCTAATTCTATACACAAACAAAAGAAAACAGGCAGACATGCAAATCCTTACATAATAAATGTCCTCCGAAAGTTTAACATTATATAGTCATATTATATATGAAATATGTATTTGCATTATATTTGCCGTAAATATTCCCAGTATGAATTTATAGTATATATATTTTCCAGCATATATTTACAGATATATTCCTATTTTATATTCCCAGTATATATTCCTATTTTATATTCCCAGTATATCATTACAGTAAATATTCCCAGTATATATTCTTATTTTATAATCCCAGTGTTCCTCCGTAGCAGCAGAGCGGTGGTTCACAGCTGTCCCGCTAACATTAGCAGGTTCCCATGAGGCCTCTCTGCACTTTTAAAAGCTCCTAACAAATACGTCTTTACTGAAGACCTGCTCAGATTTTTCCAGGTGATGAGGGGATTCAAACTGGTGACCCCTCAGTCACACGTCAGCCTGTAAATCCCCCCCGCCCCCCTTTCAGACTGTGGCACATAATGCAGCACTTCAACTGGAAACCACTAAAAGCTGCCTGGGCCGCCGTTTTTACTGCCCTCTCTCTGCCTGTTTAATGAGGCTCATTTTCTCCTCAGTGTTTTTAACAGCACCGGACCGAGGTGAGGGCGACGGTCCTCGGCAGCCGGCGGTGGACCGGGGTCTCAGCAGAGGCGGCGCTGTGTGGCGCGGCGGAGCCCGAGAAGGTGGAAATAATCATAAAAATGATGCGTAACTCCATAAACAAGCTCTCAGCCTCATTAGGCCGGACCGCCAGCTCCCCGAGGCTGATTTACACCCCTCCTCTCCTCCCTCCTCAGCTCTCCGAGGAGCTCCGACCCGACCTGCTAATGGTTTGTGACAACAACTCAGCTTCACAACAACCGAGGAGCCGAGGAAGAGGAGGCCGGAGACGAGGAGGAAACCAGAAAGGTGGAGGTCGACATGCTGAGTTGTATTTTCATCACGAACACAATCAGACCTGCAATTCACCTCCACACTAAAAGATTCTGGTTGACAACATTTCAGCAGATTAAACAGGAATTATTACACCAATTAATTTCATGCCAATATGTTCAGGAGAATTTTATTCCTCGTTCTGTGAATAATCTGTGTTTTAGTCACTACACACAGAGCGGCTCATTACAAGAGACGAATCATTAAACCGTTGACGTCTGAACAGACGAGCCGCTCTGCTTCTTAAAATCTGTTTGTGCAGCGTTTTATTGGCCGCAGTCTCACTTTATTTTCCACTACGGATCATTTCTCCTCTGGCTGGTAGAGTTGGGAGGAGCCCGGTGAGAAGCAGCCAATCCGGCGCCCCAATAACAGTGACCTCACTGCCAAAGTCAGCGCTGGAATAAAATCACTGACACTGCGTTCCAACATCCATACTACATACTATTTAGTATACCAAAAATACATAGTAGGTTAAACGTAGGATGCCAAAAGTACCAGGATGTTCAACCACATCCAGTCGTATCCTGCAGTCTGCAGGCCAGCATGCTACTCAAGCTGTTCTGACCCACAATCCTTTGCGCAGCGGAAGATAACGTCACGTCGTCTGAGCTGCAGAGACAGTTGGTGGCGCTAATGCTCCGCCCACAAAAGGAAGGAGAAGAAGAAGAAGCATTAAAAGGAAGCATACTCGTTCCAAATCGCATCCTTTTTCTTTTTACTACAAACGTCGCGCTTCGGACCGCGACGGATATGACAGAGTGGGTCAAAGTTCAAGATGCATTTTTATGATGAAGTAGTTTGTCCCAATTGTAAACATACCACATGCAACAGTACGTACTTTTTATGGGTAGCTGTAGTCCGTACTAAAAGTAAAAAGAAATAGTGTGCAATTCAGAACTCAGCTAATCGCTAGCCGCTAACCTCACGTCTCTCTTCCCGTTTCCTATCGTCCTCTCGCATTTCAACCTGCAGGTGGCGCAACGTAAAACATCAGAGGTTCACCAGAATCGTTGGGAAGCACCTGCAGGAGTCCACGCATGTGCGAAACATTTCATCTCAGTTCATTCGTGACGTCGCCCGTCGGTCTGTGAGCTGCTGTTTGGACATTTCAGCAGTAGCCATCTTTGATTTTTGGAACAGGAAGTTACCATATTTGGATGAGCTGGGGGAGGAGCGAGGGGCGGATCTGACTGAGAACCTGAGGACACTATGCCCCGCCCACCTGTACTGGAAACCCTACGCCTGTCAATCAAACGGACACCCCCCCCAAACATTGAATGGGAGTCTACTGGACCAGTCCCTAGTGGCCCTCAGTGGTACTGCACGTTAAGGCACTTCTGCATTGGCTACACTTATCAGACTGGAAGTTTTTCCTTCCTTCTGTTGGAAGTGTTTCTCCCTTTTTCTCGCTAACTTTGAAATTTTTGTATTGTTGGGTTCCTCTACAGCGTATATTCCCAACGTTGGGATCTGGCGCTGTATAAATAAAATGGGGAATTTTCTACATAATATTAATGTTCTGTTCTGAAAAAAAGACCTTAAGACCCACAAATGCGGACCTGCTGGTGGTGAAAGATGAAAGCAGCGATACGGATGTATCCTCTGGAGACCAGGAACGTCCATCCAGCAGCTGTTTGGAGTCACGCAGTGAAACAGACGATCACAGTATAAATGCAGACGGAGGCTGCGGCAGAAAAATCGGGCGGTCCGGTTCGTTTTTTCAGAAGAAACACTGAGTGAGGCTACGAAGTCCGACTGAGACCGGCGGCAGGGAGGTCCAGAACTGAGCTTGGTAGAGGACGGCGTCTGCTGACGGTGTCTCTTCTGGAGGTCGGACTCTCAGGTGGACTGTGGTGGTCCCCCCCTCGGCGGTGTCAGAGTGGATTTGTGGGGGTGGACGGAGGAACCGCAGGGCCTGTTTCGGATGGACCGAGAGCAGCGGCCCGAAACCGAAGCGGAGTTTAAACTGTGTTTCAATCATTGTCGGTGGCAGTGAACTTTAACTTCCTGTCACATGAGCGTCCGGCGTTGCAGAGGTGATATCAGAGAGAGAAAACCTGATAAAAAACAAAACAAAAAAAACTCTCTACTTCTATAAATCTAATAAAGTTCTCCCAACGTGCTGCTCAACCTCCCCGACGAACACCCGACAACGTGTTTCAAAAGGTCACACGTCAGATATTTACCGTGTTCACTGCTGTTGTCACCGCTGTGAGACGTGTGTCCCCCGCTGGACGGGCCCGGCGTCCCGGCCGACCGGACCGACGCCGAGTCGTCGTGATCTCTGCTCCACGAAATCTGCGGAGCAGGAAAAACGTGGTTTAAACCAGCGGGTTCGTCTCCACCACACACAACCTTCTGCACCTCAGCGGAGCGCGAAACCTTCCTCTGACTTTTAAGAAAAGTTCCCGCCCTGGTTTCTGATCCACAAAAATAAAAAAATTCAAAAAAACATGGACAGGAATGTTTTGTGGGACACGAAATTTGGGCATCTTCTGTTCTGCGGGTCTAAAAACTGGCTTAAAGTGTAATACTAAAGAGGGCCACTAGGGGCTGCCAGCTAACGCATGTCAGGCTTCAGGAGCGGTTTTACGAAGCGGTGGGTGACGTCACGTGGACATAATAAACATTAAGACGTTCAAAACAAGAATTGACACTTTTCCATTCTCACCTGATCGACGTTGTTCCCCGACAACCTGATGAAGTCCTCGCTGTCCGAGCGGTTGCCGTCTCTGTCGTCGATAACCAGATCGATCGGCATTTTCCCCTTCAGACAGCTGATGTACCGATGGCAGAAGTTATCACAGAGCTCGTGGACCTGGAGATGAAACACGGGAACAAACGATGAAGATCGATATTCATCATTCTAAACAGATGTTACAACAACATTTTGGTTTGTTCCCAACCTTCTCCAGCTCCAGCAGGTGGAACCGCAGCACCTGGATCGCCTGAATCATCTGCAAAAAAAGACATCGTAAAGATAATTTCAATAACTTTTAATGAAACAGACTGCAGGTAAAATTCATCGACAGGTTTCTGTTTGTTTCAGCACTTACAGGTTAAAACTGGAATTATCATGAGTGATAAATGTAGGTTTGATTGACAGGTTGACACTTTGTCCTCTGAACAGGAGAACCGACTCTTTAATCAACCCAAGTAGTAAAAGCAGGTTTAGCTTGATGGTCGAAGTCGTAGACTTTTATCTGGGAGGGTGGGGTTTAATTCCTGGAGGTGACCAAGTTTTCTTTTTGGAGCCAACCTCTAGTGGCACTTGGTGGTATTGCAGCTGAAGGTACTTCTGCATCTGCCTCATTTTTCAGAGCCAGGGGCTACAGACACTTTTAAATAGAGTCTGTGGTCCAAACCTAGAGATTTTTTTTCTAACTTTAAGTAAAACCTTGTGGGTTTCCACATGTTTTCTTAAAGCACGTGACGCTGTAACGCTTCACTTTGGTGGACGGGCGAGTGTCATAAATCTTACAGGACCTTTCGTCATCATGGTTACAATAATAAACAAGCACTGTTGGTTAGAAGATAAAAAAACAAAACAGGAAACAAACGGCACCGCGCTACAAGAACAAGTCAGTAACTACGTATTTGCACCAACTGAGTTCGCACCTTCATGAAGTTTTTAATTAAATAAAAATAAACTGTAAAATATCTTACAGGTCTCAAAAGACTTCCTGAACAGAAGCACCTGAAGATACTCCTCCCACTCAGCAGTCACCTGACTTCCTGCTTTGCTCCCGTTGTAGTGTCCTAGCTTTGTTTAGTTGGAAAACCAACTCGATGGGTTCTCTTGGATGTGTTGTCGTAGAGACATGCGATGATATGATAAAGAACAGATTTCAAACTACTCACCAAATTATCCAGCTCTGGGTTTGATGAAAATAACGGCTTCTCCGATCGGATCTACACACACACACACACACACACACACACACACACACTTCAGTAAGACTTCAGTAAAATTGTATTTCTTAATAAAATGAAATGCCAGAGATATTCTTGTCTTGAACCTCACGTTGTGTTTACAACAGTCTCTCCTCTGTACTCTGTGTTACCGGAGGACTCCACTAGAGGGCGAACCGGTGAAACAAGGATATAATCACAACACCAACAAACATAGCAAGATCGACAGGGGGTCACTGCTTCAACAAAACAAGGCATCAGCTCCGCCCACACGTACGGAATAGTCTCCATTTAGTTTTGATCCGGTCTCAGCTCCACACTGCCCCTACAGGTCATCTTTATATTACATCTTCACAGCTAACGCTCCAAACAGACGCAGGACAGGCAGCCGTCACACACGTGTAGTTTTATCTCCATCCTGTTATTATTACCTCAGTTTATTCCCAAATCTATTTAAACGTTAGACTTTATTTTATATAAATACTGTGTGTGAGTTTCCTCTGTATGTTTATACCCCTCCACATTTCCTTTTATCTGGGAGCTACAGTTTCCTTTCACAATAAGAGTTCACGTACGATATCAAATATAAAGGAATGTTTCTGCACAGTCAGCACTTTCACTCAGCAGGATTAACCCGGCTCTGTCTCGGACCTGAAGCGGCACTTCCTGTTTACCTGTTTGGAGAAGACGGCGATGTCCTCGCTGAAAGAGTCCGAGGAGCAGACGTCTCCTCCGACCACGCCGGTTTCCCTCGGAGTGCACGTCGCCAACTCACACTTCTCAAAGATTAGAGCGAGGAGAGGGAATAAAGGATGTCTGGAGGAGGAAGAGAAAATCTCTGATCATTTTGCTACTGCTGGAGGTGAAGATATGTCACAGTAATGCTTCTCTAATACAGTTGAACGAAACAACAGAGGACCCACAGTGTAACCCTGAGGAACTCCAGTCTTCTGTTTATCTTGTTGGTAAACTTCCGGTTTGTATTCTGAACACTCATTTAATGAGGTCACATGGACAGAAAACCTCTTAACTGAAGTAATCTCCAGATTACTAGCTGTAATCTAATTACTGTGTCCATGTAAACATAACCTCTACAGATGAACCCACCAGCCGCTTTAATGACTCTATGGATAATTGATTGTTTTAATCTTTGTTTTAAGGCAAATATTATTTTACGTAATTGTGTTCACAATTCGACTTTTTTTTTAAAATGATAACAAAACTGAAGCTTTAAAATCTTTTATTTACTATTTTGTCACGCTTCGCCTATAAAACAACTGACTGCTTGATTGAGATATTAATCGGATTATTAAAATATTTGTTAGCTGCAGTTTTACAGTAAAATAACCAAAACTACAATTTAAATATTGATTCATGTATTTTTCAGTTTGTGGCTGGTTAGAAGTTAAGAAGGTAAAAAGTTTGTCATATTTTTAAAGGAGGCATGAGAGCAGCTCACTATAATAAATATTACTTTGACTTTCAAAACAAGTGCTTTAAAAATAAATTGGAAAAAAATTACGAATAAACAAATATTTAATATAAATTTGAAAATGTCAAATATTACATGAGAGAAAACCAATAAAACCAATAATGAATGAGAAACTTAAGACATGTTGGTAATAAAAGTAGGTAGGTAGGTAGGTATTTACTTTATTAATCCCCAAGGGGAATTTTTTTTTAAAAGTAACATTTATCAACTTTAAAAAGTTGGATATAAAAAAGTCTTATTTCGAAAACATTAATAAATCTACTGTAACAACTCATCAGCTGTAAGTGTGTGAAGTTAGAAGTTTACCAGAGCTGCTGTTTTTAATTAATTAAGTATCTGATCATTTTATAATTGTATAGGTCGTTTAAAAATTCACTATCAGAGCAACAAGAAAAAAGTTTTTATATAAAGTCATTTTTGTTTGTGTTTATTTATTGTGTTTGTTGGTTTGAACAAAGATCTTCTATTCAACTGAATTCACACGAAAACGTTTTCTTCACTCCGTTTATTTCTTCTGTTGGTTTTATGAAGTACATTCATATACAGGGTAAATTGGTACACACACACACACACACACACACACACACACACATATATAAATACACACACACACACAAATACACATGTAAATACACACATATATTTTTGAATTTGTGTCATTGAATGTTTTTGGACTGAAATTAACATTTAATTACTGAGAATTCCTCGTAATTATGACAATACAAAATAAATAAATATTATGCGACGACATGGGGTTCATTTTCAGAGCTATGCCAATGATACCCAGCTGTTCATCTCTTCATTGCCTGATGACATCACTCTGATTAATAAACTGCATCAATCACATCAGTTTTTTACAGCTGAACAAAAATAAAACGGAAGTGTTAATTATCAGAGAAAGATGTCAAGTATATATTTATATAGAAATATGTATATATTCATATTATATTTCTTTTTTAATCTATTTTATACATTAATTGTATATATTTATATTGTATACTCTTACATACTCTGCCATGTCACTTATTTTACCATTTTATTTGATTTATTTATTTGATCTGTCCAAATGTTTTTATTTTATTGTGAAATTATTAATTATTATTATTTGCCATTTTGTACAAAAGTTGCTCTGTAAATAAAGTTGTATTTCATTTACTTTGACTGTTATTTTTGTTGGCATTATTATCATTTTGATTAAATGTCCACATGACTCCGTTTTTTTTTTTCACTGTCAGTACCTGAATAGCTGAAATGATTGATTGACAGCTGCGTTTCACTTCCTGCTGCGATGAGCTGAACGTGCAGGTGCAGCTCAGTCATGTGATAATGTGATAATGTGATAATGTGACATGATGATGTAACGACATGCTGTTTGAGTAAAGGAGCAGTCTGTGAAGAACCGCTGAACTGCATCTCGTTTAAAAAAAAGTTGTCCGTTCGCCGGTCTCACCCATAAATGGCGTCTCTGTCCCTGCTGTGCCCGGCCGTGTTGGTGATGGAGGTGATGGAGGACTGGGCGAACTGGTGAGGAGGGAAGGGACCGGCCAGGTGGACGGCCTGCAGCGAGCGGGCAGCTGCAGCGGCGTGGTGGTGGGGGTGGTGGGGGTGGTGGCGGTGGTGGGGGTCTCCGTACACCCCCCCCACCCCCTCTAGCCCGTAGTGGGCCAAGTCTTCATACTGGAACAGAGATGAGAGGTGTGTGTGACCTTTGACCTCTGCGGCAGCGACGCCACAACCAAAACACGAAAACTTGACATCGTAAGGTGAAACTAGAGTTGCAAAAATCCAACTTGAGAATTTGTTCGACGGCACTTCTGAAAGACACAACGTCACAGCTGTTCCTGTTATTCTGACCACCCCGGTTTATTGTCCCCGAACACTGTCGGACAGCAGAAACATGACGACATTAAAACATTCGACGACATGAAACAACGTTAAACAAAATTAAACAACATGAAACAACGTTAAACAAAATTAAACAAAATTAAACAACATTAAACAACGTTAACATTTTCAGTCTGTTCCTTCACTGAGCAGACGTTCCTGTTATTTTGTCCACCCCCTGTTTATCAATGCTTTTTAACTCTCCAACACGCACACAGTGTTTGTCAGTGTGTGTGTGTGTGTGTGTGTGTGTGTGTGTGTGTGTGTGTGTGTGACAAAATAATCTGAACACTAAACGTGCAGCAAGAAACACGAAACGAAACCTGATGAAGTTTTTAAAGTAAAAATCTGAGTTCAGACTGGAAATTACAGACTAATAATCACGAACATGATTTATGAAAACTAGTTTAAAGTTCATAAATCAAATCAAATTAGAACTTTTAAAACAAGAAATAAGTGTTTAAATGTTTGCTTGTTTTTTTGTTTTTTTGTAAATTAATTTCAGTTTATTTCAAGTGTAACATCACCATGGCAGCGTGGTGTCAAAACACTTCACAATCACAAAATAACAGCAAAACAAAATAACAAAAACCACATTAAAAGCATGAATCATTTCAAGAAAGTTTAAGGTGGGTCTACAGCAGCATGAAGGGATGTTCATGGTCAGCCAGCGTTTAAAAAATTGAAACATGTAAAATATTTTGTTATTCTGCAAATTCGTAAAATAGAAAATCTGATTTCATTTTAAGTCAAAAAGATGAATTTATTTTACAAAGTAATGGAATATTATTATCTACATTTATGTAACATAATATGTCTGTCGTGTCCTGTGTGTGCACTCAGTAAGGTCACATTCAACTGTTCAAATCTTTATTTTACACACCTGAATTTAACATTTATATTTTTTATTCTTTACTTTTAAAACGTCTGTCTGTCCCGTTTTCTTGTTGTGGTTTGAATATGAAATACATCATTATATTTAATATTTCGGTCGCATGTTCGTGTTGTAAAAAGTCTAAAAGAAGTGGCTCACTCGTCTCACTCGTTTTTTATTTTCAGGTTTTATCAGAACAAACAAATGAAAAAGTCTTTGCTGTGTTTTAACTTTATTCTACTTTGAAAAGTTCACAAAAACGCGTCGAGGAGGGAAAAACTTTTGACCTTTTCTCATCAGTTTAACAGAAAGGTTTTTTTTTTTTTTTCAAAGGCCTGAAGTTCAAAATTAAGAAAAGAAAAAACGTTTTTAAAAAATCTGTTTAATTCTGAAAATTAAACGATTCAGATCCAACAGATTCTGTGAATTTGTAGTTTTTAGAAACTTATTTTGTTTCCTGTGTTTCAGTTCTGATCTCAGTTTATTAAATTATTACGTTGAGGTCAAATTATTTTAAATTAGATCAATTCATTTGAAAAAATAGACTTTTTGTAAAATTACAATTAAAGAAGAGAAATAATTAAATCCAGTTTTGAAACTTTCAGGATTATTTTTTTCTACTATTAAAGTCAAATATAAATTATTATGATTATGAATAAAACAGCAGATTTCCTGGAAAACTTTCCTCCTTCATTTGTTTAAATTGTGGTCCGGTCCGGATTCAGTTCTCTGGACTCAGACCTGAACTCTCCATCCTCCTCTGCGCTCATTAAACTTCTTTTTTACGCACCCGTTGCGCCATCGACTCTCCTCCCGGACTCCAGGTGACTCCTGCGGGGCCAAACACTCATCCACCCTCCGGTACCGGAGCGCTGGTCGGTTAATCCACACTGAGTCCAGCCCGCGGAGCAACACGCGGCTCCCTGCCGGGTCCGGGGAACCGACCGGCGGCCACAGTCCGCCGACAGCAGCGGCAGCCTGGCCACACGCTGTCCTGCTCCGGGCCTCCCGCTGCAGGCGACCCGCCGAACAACCGAACAGCCTCCGCAGGCCCGAACCGATCCGGTTACATCCAAACTGAAGTGACGCCGACCCGCCCGCTGCGCTCTGAGCCGGGCCGTGCGGCGGAGGTGCGTTCAAATCCCCATCACAGCTCCCGGAGAGCAGGCAGTCCGGCTGGGAGGGGCGGGGAGGGGGGAGGAGGAGGGGAGGGTGTCTTCCCTCAGTTAAAGGAGCAGACACTCGCTGCGCGTCCCCGCAAAGGCGCGCCGCCGCGAGGCGCCCCGGATGGCGGAGAGCCATCCTGATGACCCGCAGCTGAAGTCCAGTTTTTGTTTCAGGGTTTCAAAAGTTCACGTGAGAGGCTCACCGGAAGAATAACGAACTGTCAATCACATGATTCAGCTGTAAATGTTCAATAATTGAAAGTGTTCAAACTGAGACGACAGATGATTAATGATTATAATTTGAAATCATTTTCTCTGCAATAAAATGACATCAGGGGCCTCTGAAGCTCCTGAGCTCTTGAAGGATCCATGTTATCAGAAATAAAAATGATTCCTCTTAAAGCTCTGTGTGGATTGAAATCAAGTTTTATTTGGTGTCTGTTGTTTATCTTTCTAAACACAAACTGAGAAAAATATTTGTTGTCATTTTTCAGGTCAAAGGTCATCAGATTAATGATAAATAAACAGTTAAAATATTATATTTGTGAACTTGTTCCAACATGAGGCGCAGCTTC
This sequence comes from Embiotoca jacksoni, assembly GCF_022577435.1. Taxonomy (NCBI): domain Eukaryota; kingdom Metazoa; phylum Chordata; class Actinopteri; family Embiotocidae; genus Embiotoca; species Embiotoca jacksoni. Next base: position 2,298,988 of record NW_027185392.1, on the reverse strand, counting down.
AATTAACTGAGCGCCTGTCGTGCTTTTGCGGAGTTAAAAATTTGTAGTTATTTTAAGCTCGTTGTTTTGGTTTAAAAGTTCTAAAAATAAATTTTAACAACAAAACAACAACCTTAAAATAACTTTACAAATCATTTTTTTGAAAGAAACGTGAACCGATGAGGAGAAATTAAAAAGCAGACCAGTTCTACTGTTGGACTGCGCCACCTGGTGTCTGCAGAGCGCCACTACAGCCTCTTTATTTCTGCTCGTTACGCTTGAATTCTGTTATTGATTTATACGATTTTCTTCAATTGATAATGGTTTAAATGGTTTATTTAAGAATAAAAACCGTCACTGAACTGAAACCAATGAAGAATATGAAGAAGGAAACTCTCATGTCTGAATAACAGGAAGAAAACGTCTGAATGACATTAAGCTCAACGTCTACAAGGACTCGCAGTTCATCAGACTGCAAACAAACCAACGGCAACGATCGTGTGTGTGTGTGTGTGTGTGTGTGTGTGTGTGTGTTTCATGGCTTCACCCGACACCAACCACAACAATGCTGAAGTTTGTTGCAGCGGATCGTCTTCCCTGCAGGTGAAAAGACGTCACCTGAGAGTCCTCGTGAACTCTGGACGACCCCCCCCCCCAGTCCTCCACCCTCCTCCACCCTCCTCCACCTCCATTAATCAGTCCGTCCCATCAGCTTCCTCTTTAAGAAACGCTTCCAACACTTAGTTTTAGTTTGAATACTTTGTTGTATCTAACTTAACGTCTCAAACTGTGTTAACTTTGTATTAAAAATGACTGAATGATCATAAAGACTTTCTTCATGTGAGTGACAGGTGTCATGTGACGTTTTACTGGAAACTCTCAGCTTGAATAAAAAATAATGAATAAAAAAAAAAAAACCTCTTAAAGGTTGAAACGTGAAGCTCTTCATGTTGAAACCTTTTTTATTGGCAGCATCAGCGTGCTTGAAACATTCGTCATTTACATGTAAACAACAAGATCTCAGTGAGTTTTAATGAAATGAGCCAAAACTCTGAAATGCAAAAATGAAATCGAGGATGAATTATTTCGACCGGCTGCACGAGTCGTCCCCGAGTAACTACAGCTGAGGAGGAGAGTTAAAGTTAGCCCGACCCACAGAGACAAAAGGCGGAATTACGCTTTAAATACAACAAGTTAAAACAGGATCCGACACAAGCTCATAACGTTCGACATGTTTAATAAGTCCCTCCCGGAAATTTTGATCACGAAAATTAACGCAAATTTAGACAATTTCGGAAATCCTAAGAGCTGCTCGCAATTTTTGCAAAATTCCTGCGATCTCTCCTCAAAAACATCGTGAACAGAAGCGCTGCTGAAAGTATGACATCATAAAGTTCTCCTTTCAAAATAAAACTGACAATATCATCAAAACTAAGTGTTCATTTCCAACCAGCGAGGCTCCGCCCCCTCTCCTCTCACCCTCAAAACAAACTGCTGCTAGCTGAACCGCAACAACAGGAAGTGACGGGGTTTGTGGGAAATGTGTTCTTATGATGGGAATGAGGAATGTGTTGAATGAGTTTTCTCCACACTTCTGGCTATAAGAGACTGAACTTTGTTTTTGGTTTTGAATGAATGGGATTTAAAAAGCATTTAAAGCTCTCATTGTGACAGCAGATGGAGCCTCGCAATTTTTTTCTCTCCCCGATTTACAATTGTTGGTTATTTTACCACTAAAAACTCCACAAATTATATCAACATTTTTTGAAAATCCCCCGCAACATTTTTATTTTATTTTATTTTTTTATCAAAACAATCACAAAACACCTGAAACCCTGGAGGGACTGATTAATATGTGAAATATATTATTTAAATTTTCAACCGCAAATCCAAAATCTGAAAAAGAAACAAAAAAAGAGCGTTTACTCATTTACGAATCACATTTTTCAGATTGAGATTTTATTATTATTAATGAGTAAATAATCGTTTTTTTCATCTGTTTTTTATTCTTCGCTGAATGTGAAAAGAACAATTGATTCTCAGTCTGAAAGAACTAAACTTGACGTGCACTTCCAGGTTCGTTTGGCTCATTTCGTTAAACCGTAAACTGTTAAAGAGCTTTAATAATAACGAGAAGAAGCAGCAGCAGATTCTTTGTGTTTATAAAAAAATCTGCAGTAAAATGACGTGAACGTTGAGAAGCAGCAACAATAGATTTATTTACAGACAGTTCACTCTGCTGCACCTCAACACTTTAACAAAAGCTTCACAGAAATGTACGTTTTCTCTGAGCGAAACCTTTAAAAAGCAGAAACGGGTTGTTGTTGTTGTTTTTTCTGCCGAGTCGCCTTTAAATCTCCACTCGTTTTATTCCGTTTTTACTGGATAAAAGTAGCAGCGAGTAAAAAAAATACTCCGCTACAAGTGGAAGTACTCGTCGGCAAAACGCAATTTAAAACTAAGAGTTAAAGGAGTGATTGTGCAGAGAGATAAATAATATTCTGTAAAGTAAAATCAAGACTACGACAGCGGCCTCCTTTCTGTCCTCGACCGTCGGAAAACCAACCGAGCTGTAACATCTGACCCGACTGTTTGGCCTCTGCAGGAGAAAACATGATGCAGCGTTTCCAGCAGCCCGATCTGCTTCTTTATTTATGGCAAAAACTAAACTGAACGTGACATTAAAGCTGTGCTGCTCTTTTTAAGTGTAAATCATGTCACAGCTGCAAGTCAGTGACTTCCCGTTGGCACTTCATGCTGTTTGTGTTGTCACGTTGCCGCTAACTCGACTTTCCTGTCTGTAAGATGACACCGAAATAAATACTAAAAAAAAAAAAAAAAAAAAAAAAAAAAAAAAAATTACACCACGTACCCTGAAACATCAGTAAAACATTCACACTCCAGTTTCCCTCCGAACCGACGTCTGGCTGTTAAAGAGCCGGCAGTCCGTTATTAAAGTGCGACGCCGAACGCTGAGACTTCCTGTTCATTCAGAGGACGAGGGGGAGACGAGCGGGAGACGAGGGGGAGACGGGGACGGGGCGTCACACAGATCATCAGCGAATTAAAAAAAAAAGCAGCAGTCAGACGTCCACCACCATCTTTTTGTGAATGTCCATTCCGCCGACAACCTGAGGGAGACAACAGGAAGTGAGGTCGCACGTCGTTCCTGTCTCTGCCTGTAGGGGACAGTGTTTGTGTAGTTCCTGTCTCTGCCTGTAGAGGACAGTGTCTGTGTAGTTTCTGTCTCTGCCTGTCAAGGACAGTGTGTCTGTAGTTCCCGTCTCTGCCTGTAGAGGACAGTGTGTCTGTAGTTCCCGTCTCTGCCTGTAGAGGACAGTGTGTCTGTAGTTCCCGTCTCTGCCTGTAGAGGACAGTGTGTCTGTAGTTCCCGTCTCTGCCTGTAGAGGACAGTGTGTCTGTAGTTCCCGTCTCTGCCTGCAGAGGACAGTGTGTCTGTAGTTCCTGTCTCTGCCTGTAGAGGACAGTGTTTCTAACCTGACGGAGGTCATGTGACCAGCGAACGACTCGTACTCACCACACAGAACTCCTCAAAGGATATCCGTCCGTCTCCGTCTTTGTCCGCGTTGATGATGGTCTTGTCGACGATCTGCTGCAGCTGCGTGTCCTTCAGGTTGTTGCCCACCATCATCTTCAGCACCTGGAAGAGCTCTCCGTTGGATATGTATCCGTCTTTGTCCATGTCGTAGATCTTGAAGGCAACTGAGGTGGAAGACACATTTTAAATGTTTGATAATTATCTTTTCATTGTTGTGTAATCACCTGAAAAGAAGAATAATGTTTTTGTTGTTTACTTGGCTGCAATCTCTAAACTCACCACTAGGGGCACTAAAACCTACAGACTGCTCCTTTACAGGAACTACAAATGAAATGTTATTTTATCAATGAAAACCTCCAACATTGTTGCAGTCTACAGGGTGAAGTTTTTTTTTTGTTTTGTTTTTTTTTTTTTAATGATTGTTCTGATCAAAAATATGTTTTTGCAGCAGCATGTCTCAAAACGTACGATGAAATTTGGGGAGTTTTAAGTGGTTTTTTTTTTTTTTTAAAGTAAAATTGCGGCAATTAGAAAAAAAATTAAGCTATTTTTCAAACAATTCAATAATAAAGAGTTATAGTTAAGGACTTCCTGTGATAATTATATGCACATCATGGAAATATCTAACTTGTAATTTTTGTAATTTGCTTTACTGTTATATAAACAATATACTTACACATTATATATTAGATATATATGTATATGTGTATATATTTAGTTTGTTTTGCTTTTAATTTCTCTTGCATGATTAAACACCACAGTTTTGGGGCACCATGTAAAATCTTGAATAGATTTTGACGGAAAAAAGTTACTTTCATGCGTAAAATATTCAAATCTTCAGGAGTCGTTAACATGTGACATGAACAGTTTATTATTTTTATAAATGTTATATCAAAGTGTAAAAGCTTCCTTAAAGTCGAACTAATGGCAGAGCTGTTGTGTGTTCCTAATAAAGTGGTCAGTGAGTGTAGTTTTGTTGTCCGTGGCCAGACAGAGGAAACGGGAGGAGAGACGTAACGTCCCGTGACTGTGGCGCCCCCCTGTGGACAGAATGAGTGCGGACAGGTTGAACAGCCAGCGGTCGTGTTTGTGTTGACGACACTGTTGAACACTTACAGCGTAACTTCTGCTCTTTGTCTCCTTTGACGCTGAACAGAGAAACTCCTTCGATGAACTCTGCACACAAAGGAAAAAAACAAGAAAAAAACATCATTAATCAGGTCGAATCAAAGTGCTGCTGAGAAAATCACAGATGAAGATGAAGGGAAATTACCCAGAAATCCATGTGAACTACATGTACTACTATAAATACACAAAGAGATAAACAGTAACGCAACAAACTGAAATAAAGAGCTGGATACATCTTTGTTGTTGTTTTGTTACTCTGTTGTTGTTTCGTGTCTCCGAGGTCGTTTTGTGTCTTTGTTGTTGTTGTTTCTGTCGTTGTTTTTTTTGTCTTTTTGTGGTTGTTTGTTTCTGTTGTTGTTTTGTGTCTGAGGTCGTTTTGTGTATCTTTGTGGTTGTTGTTTGTTTCTGTTGTCGTTTTGTGTCTTTGTTGTTGTTTTGTGTCGCTGAGGTCGTTTTGTGTATCTTTGTGGTTGTTGTTTGTCTCTGTTGTCGTTTTGTGTCTTTGTTGTTGTTTTGTGTCTCTGGTAGAATATAAAGAGATTTTGTGTTGTGGTGCTGATGGAAAAACAGACATAAATGTAAATAAAAACAACAACGGTAACAGCTCTGACTGTTTGCTTTTATCGTTGTCTGGTTAAATTGATCCGCATCCCGCGTGTCGTTCAGAACCTCTCGTGTTTGTTGTGGCGTCCTCTGCTGTCGTGTTCAGGACTGACGTTCGGTAACCGTCAGCGAAGTATTTACCTTTGAAGTCGACTTCCCCGTTTCCATCGGTGTCGAAGATGTCGATGACTCGCTGCACGAGGGGATTCTGCTGGAGCTCCGGTAGGGACATAAACTCCTCCACGCTCAGGGAGCCGGAGTTATCTAGGTCGAGTTTCTTAAATCTCTTTCCTAGCCTCTTAATCTCATCAGCATCAACTGGAAGGAAACACAGAGAGAGAGAGAGAGAGAGAGAGAGAGAGAGAGAGAGAGTTATTCACAAAAGGAGAACACCGGAAAGAGTTTCGGCGGAGCGGCACGAGGTCGTCAGCGGAAGTCTGCGATTCTCCCCGTGAGCTTCGGCTGCAGGTTAACCGGCTGTCATCCACCTCGAGTCTCACTTCCTTGTCCTGCCGTGCATTTAGAAAACTTTCTTCATCCTCGACGACATCAACCAAACTCACCGGGTCTCTGGTTCCTCCTGGCCATGGCCGCTCAGAGCTGCTGGGCTTCCCTGCACCAGTAACGGTGGACTTTGTGCTGCCGGACCTCCCGGTGCGGCGCACTAAGCCCTAACACCGGGTCACGTGACGCCTCTTTCAACACTAATCACTCCGCTGAGGGCCATTATTCGACCGAGGGCGGCGGAGGCGGGGGCCGGGTGGTGTTGTGACCGTGCAGAGAACCATTAAACATTTAAAAACCAGAAGAAATGCGGTCTGAGGAGGTGATCCAACGTACGGCTTTAAGACCAGCGAAAACACACGTCTGGAAATAAATATTATTTGAAGTGAAACTGTGTAAAAATAAATGTAGAAAATCAGCAAAAAGAACAATTTGAAATGAATTTCCAGTGGCCGCCATTAAACCACCACAGAAGAAGAGGACCCTTTGGTTCCACTGGTGCGGATTAAACACGATTGTTCTGAAATAATAAAAACTCTTTGGGGAAATTCTTTACTGCTCTTTTTTTTTTTTTTTTTTAAATTGTTCCCTCTGTTAGATGATCTCGGACGAACGGCTTTCATTCTCCGGTCTCTGCGAAAGAGACGTCCAACCGTAAGTCAGACCGTTGTCGGTGCAGGAACACGGAGCGACCACCAGATGGCGCACGACAGTAAATAACAACAAGCCTGGAGTCACTGAAACAAACACTCCAAAACAAAACCATTTATTTCAAGAATTGGTGGGCGATAAGGCCCTGAAATAAAATCACTATATATCTGGGTCATTTTGACAATATGACAAAATACTGAAAAATTACAGATTATTAATTTTAAGAACATGCAATTTCAACAAAAGTCTTTTAGATTTGCCTTCAAATATTAATTTAAATCTAAACAAAAATGATCTCTCAGTTCTTCAGTTTGTAAACAACAGTATGTCAAAGTGAGATTCAGATCCTGCAAATAGAGCTGAGGAAGATGTGGAGGAGCAGAGGAGCAGAGGAGCAGAGGAGCTGCTGCTCCGTCAGCACGACGACATGATCAGCTGCAGAGCTTCAACTACTTCCTCTCCGGCAGATTTAGGACGTTTGTCTATTAATAACGTCGTTTTGGGCTTTTGCTGAACTGTTGTTTCGTAACGAGTCGACTTGTTCACCTGCTGTGCTCCGTGTGCGTGTGGATTTGTGTGAGTGTGAAACTGTGTGTGTGAGTGTGTGTAGCTGTGTGTGTGTATGTGTGTGCATGTGTGTGTGGGTGGGTGTGCGTGCGTGCGTGTGTGTGTGTGTGTGCGCGTGGAGCGCGTGGGTGGGTGTGTGTGCGTGTGGAGCTGTGTGTGTGCGTGTGAGCGTGTGTGTGTGTGTGTGTGTGTGTGTGTGTGTGTGTATGTGTGTAGCGGCCCGGAGAGAACAGAGGAGGAACGGAGGAGAAATTGAGTGCCCGTCAATTAAACTAGCACAATGTGTGCTCGGTGCGTAACAGAAATAAATGTGATTCTTTTCTTCAGTCAAGTCTTGCACATGTTTTGACCGCAACGTCTGCATCACTGCTATGAAAAACACATCAATTCTTAAAAGTTGTATTTTGTGGGCATTTTATGTCTTGAGGTGACGGTGGAGAGTGATAGTTGTGAAATCAATGAAGAAATTTAAGGTATCATCCTGCAGGTGTTTGACTCGTCTATATAACGTGATTATTTTTGTGTACCACTGTGGTGTCCCCCGAGTCTTAATATTCAAATTCAAATCACATTTTTAAACCTAAAACTGAAACCAAAGAACCGTGGGGGAACAGAGAAGGTGTTTGATCTCATGCAGTGACGTTTATCACAGGTACTTACAGTGCGAGCACATCTCCAGAGGAAAACTGGCTTCATTTCCCTGAAACAGAGAAGACGATCATCAACATCTGAACCACACAGCGATGACCTCATCAAAAATACAAAAAATATATCTTTACGAGACTGAAACTAAATAAAAAGTAACATCTGAAAACAAGAACGAAGACGAGATGTTTGACATTTTTCAGTCTGTCCAGATAATAAATGTCACAAAGACTCGTCCAAGAATTTGTCCAATAAATGTGATTCTGACAGAACACGAAGTTGTTGCCGTGACAACATACGCCGCTTCAAATCTGGATGTTGCTGCAAAGAAGCTACGGATTCGAAAAGGTGGATGCTTCACACGCACGTTGAACCCGACACACAGAAGATCTAAACAATCAGCCCAGTTTTAAGGTGGACACCCAAGATTAGTGTCACACATGCACACCATTCACCAAGAAACCAGTTTAAACCAAGTCTAAAGCCGAGTCCCAAATCTGTACAGAAGCAAAGTAATGAAACGCAAGTCACAGTGAAGATTTCATCAAGTTAATAATATGCATATTAAGTATACATGTCGGTGAACAACATTCATTGATAGATCCGATACAAAACCGAGGACGTTCCCTCTGCAGGAGAGTCGTTACGTGACTGAAATACAAAATAAAACACCGAGGAGCACGTTTTGGCCGGTTGCATTTACACTAGTCTAATGTCCATCTAAAATTAGTCTCAAATCTGTTTCAAAACCACATCTGAAACCAGTTCAAGCCGAGTCCAGAATCGGTCCCGAATAAAGTCCAAAATTGGTCCGAAACAAAAATTCAAAATCAGTCCTAAAAAGAGTCCAAAATCTGTTTCCAGTCTATCTAAAAGTAGTCTAAAAATCTGGTTCAAAAACACATCTGAAACCAGTTAAAAACCAAATCTAGAATCGGTCCAAAATCAGGCCTAAACAAAGTCTAAAACTAGTCCAAACCCGGTCTAGAAATAGAATCCCCTCCTTGTGGTTGTCAGCTAAGATTGCCCTCGCCGGTTCGGTACCGGACCATATACGAGATATGGTCCCAGTCTCCCCTTCTGCTCCTCAGTTATGGCATCGCTTCACGAGAATGGGACGGACATGAGGTCACAGTGACCGTTGACCCCCAAAATCTAATCAGTTCATCCTTGAGTCCAAGTGTACTCGTGTGCCACATTTGAAGAAACTCCCTCGAGGTGTTCCTGAGATGTCACATTCAGGAGAAAAAGGACGGGGACTCGACACTAAACGGTTTTAGTGGGTCATTATTGTCCCTATTCACAGTCTCTCTCTCTCTCTCTCCGATTATTCGATCGACAGAAGTTCATGTACTGCAGAATAACAACCCTTCCGGTCGTCGCTTTCAAAATAAAACTCAACACAACCGCAGTGTGCAAAACCAGGAAGGTCCAGCCAGTTTTACATCGACGACTTCCAAAAACAACAGACTCGGTGACGTGACAAGAACTTCTGATGTTGAGTTTGTCCTCTGAAGATCACGGTGAGGACACGTGAAGCCTCCCTTCACCGTGACTGCAGAGTTGCGTGTAAAACGGTGCGTTTAACTGTCACGCCTCCTCATGCCTGTTAATGTTGACGGCCTTCGTGTCTTTAACGTGGCCATTTCTATTTTTAAAATAACAAAATCTGATTATTTTTTGTTTTTTTTGTTTAGACTAGTCAGAAAACCTGCACATGAGCTTTTATTGTGAAGGGTGATGTTATTCCCTCTTTACGCACTCAAACGTACCTCCAGCTAGCAGCTAGCCTGTTAGCACCACCACCACCACCCACCACCCCCCACACAGTATTTCGCAGTGGCTAACATCGGAGCTCCGTTAAACCAAGTCACTATATCAGAATCACGTTTATAAACGGCCGTGACAGCACCGCAGCCGGAAGAAGCCCCAAAAATAACACCATAATGTCACCCGGCTTGACATCGACTAATTTCTTTTAAATTCGGCGCTGTGCTAACGTTAGCCGCTGAAGCTAACAAGGAGGGCAGCAGCCGAGAGCTATAAATAAATACACGAGATTTAAAACGGCGGATCGTTTCTCACCATGTTTCCGACCGGAGGAGGTTCAGCTGCTGCGAGCGGGGGTCTAAAGCGGCGACACGGTCGGACCGCGGGACGACGGTATGTGATATATTTCAACGGCGCTTGAAGACTTTTCAAACGGCGAGACAACCGAGCGACCGGCTGTCTTGACAGCGGAGGAGGGACTCAGCGGAGGAGGGAGGAGGGAGGAGGCGCAGCGGCGGCACCGAGAGCCGCGCGGAGGAGGAGGCGGAGTGGGCGACGGTTCAAAACGAAGCTCGTCTCTTCGACAGAGAACTCACTCGGTCTCGTAAGAAAACAAAAAAAACAAAAAAAAACTCGTGGTTTACTCTAGTTTTAATCAGGTCGACGGTGATTTTATCAATCCCGTGTTAGAAATATAGATATATATATATATGTATACTGTGCATTTTATATTTTATATTTTTTACTGCTATTTTATTGCTTTCTATTACCTACCTAACCTAACCTAAATGTGCACCACTAAAGTGTAGTACCAGTGATAATACAGTAGACACTACTTTTAAAACGTTTCTTATTGTAGTAGCTCTGTGTTTGAGAAATACTTTTTCATCAGATTTGTTCCACTTAGGTTAGGTTAGGTTAGGTAGGTACTTTATTAATCCCCAAGGGGATTTTTTTTTTTCTTTTCTTTTCGCTACAGCAGCATACAGGAAGCAATAAGATAATAATAGAATAATAAAAAGCAATAAAATATCAGTAAAACAAATATTAAATATAAAATGCACAGTATATACAGTACAGTATATATCTATATATGTTATATATAGATATATATTATATACAAACAACCAAGAAACACAGACAACAGTGTTATTGTTATTCTCATATATGCTTTCTAATGTGGCTGAATGTAACTCGGTACATTTACTCAAATAATGCACTTTACTGGAGTATTTTCTTTTCACGACTCCATTCACTACGATTCAGAGGGAAATATTGTACTTTTACTGCAATACATTACTTTAAGAATTATAATTTTTACACCAAACAAAGTATGAAAAGCAGTTGATCTTGGTTTGACTCTGTAGTATGTTTTCTTCAAATCCGAATCAGTGAAGTGAAACTATGTGTAGACGCGATGTGAACCGCACTATTTCTGTCTAATATTATTTTTTTTTACTTATACTGGTTTTGAATCACTCACCTTTTAAGAAATGATTATGACAGTAATGCAGCTTTCATCATTAATTACACTGGTTTTTATTCACAGACACACTTTACTCCTCCGTTCAATACATAACAAAACAGTAAAGTTCAGGCTTTGAGACATGTTAAGAAAAGAACAAACAAAACAGATCATATTTGGCAAAAACGGATCCAGTCATGCACTTCGGGAGGAAACCGAAAAAGAAACCAAAAGAAAAAAAAAACGCAATGCGGCACGAAAATAAGACAAAGTGAAACGTCGCAGCTCGTGATAAGAAGCACCTGAATGAGAAGAGAGAAGGACTCGTTTCCTTTTAAGCAGAGACGAGGTGCGTGAAGGCTTTAAGAGTTACGGCGCCGGAGAAAATAGTCCCCAACAGCCCGGTGGCTCCCGGTTTGTTTGGTAAAACCTGCAGCGACCAGCCGTCATGGAAGGTCCGTTTCAGCTGGAAGCTCCGGAAAAAAAAATATTTTTAACTTAACGAAAACACATTTGCTGCTACTGAACTTTAAACCTTCTGCTGTTAGAAAAAAAAACCTGAACGAAAAACAAACAAACAAAAAGCATCGTAAACATAAAGCATCATTTAATTATTATTATTTTTATTTTTTTTTCCCATTTAAATAACACGATACATAACACGTAAGAAAAGTCCGAACTATTACATCATCTCTTCCCTCACTGACGTCCACACAATTAATAAATGAGATAGAACTTCAGGTGTTTCCCATCCTGGTCTTCAGCTCTGAGATGGCTTCTTCTGACTCGAATTTAAAGGAACAGTTGGAAATTTTTTATTTTTTGGGGGGGGGGGGGATGCTGCGTTCAGGTGGTACTCGGTACCTCGTAGTTACGACGTAGGAAGTCGGACGCTTGTCATTTTTTTTTGGTTGTGAGAGGGACGCTGCCTAGAAGCTGCAGAGGCTAATAAGACATAATGACAAGATGGAGACGATCATTATTATAATATTATTTAAGTTCCGAAGAAAAACTCTCCGTGATTAAAATTACGATATATTAGCTTAAGCGAAGGTTGGACTTCGCCATATCTGTAACTGGTGAACCTCGGCGCAGACCCACAATTTCGAGTTCCGACGTTGCGAAGACCACAAGAGGGCGCCGTTCACACGGAGACTCTTCCCGTGAACGCGGTAAAAACGGACGTCCAGACTAACGGCTGCTACAGTCTGGAGAAATATCGGATTCCTGCTAACGGATCGAGAGGTCGCGACCTTCTGTGAACCTTAACGGGAAGTTTTATTTTTATTTTTTTTTTTTTCCTTTCAGCTGAACACGTCTGACAGGTGTTGTAGCCAATGCTAAGCTAAAGTACACCAATAATGCTCCACGACCACGGTAACGCACGCCCAGTGGGATTCTGGGATTGATTCTTGAGGCTATAATTATAACGCTTATAACAGCTGGTTAGAAAGTTATGATCGTGATTGATGTTGTTAGCACCGTGTGAGTCAAACACATCTAAAGAGTGAATCAACCGTCTGATCCCGACTCCTACGGCTCGTAAAATGTCTGACTGCTCCTTTAAACCGGCTCTAAAGCCGAAGCCGTCGTGTAGACCAGCATCGCAAACAGCTCGTTTTCTCTCCCGCGTCGATAAAAGAAGACAAAGAGGTCGCTCGCCTTCGTCAGAAGCCGTCTGTTGTTGCGATGCTGATGTTCAGACAGCGTGGCCGATGTCCTCTGCTCGGTGTCGGCCGCGCGGACTCAGTTGAACGCCTCCTTGTTGATCCACATCAGGGTCCGCGTCTCGTTGGGTTTGCACTCGTAGTCGATGCTGCCGAACTTGTTGCCGAACTGGCAGTGCTCCCTCTTGTAGTAGTTGTAGTACTTCGCCTGCCAGACCGTCTCGAACGTCCCCGCTTTGTTAAACTGCGCGGACAGAGAACCGAGGTTACTAATTCTGCAGCAAAGCTTCAGGAGCAGACGCTAACTCCTCCTCCTGCTCCTCCTCCTCCTCCTCCATCATCATCATCATCATCATCATCATCATCTGCAGAGCTGTCATCATCAGAAAATGCTGCTCTGCACCAAACCTGTAACCAGGTGCTGCGGTATCATGTTACTATGACAACAAGACGAAACAGACTCACTTCTGAGTCAGAGAGGACGACACCGCCGCCATCGGGTCACACTGTGAACTACAACCCTGCCACCAGCGTTTCTGTACACCGAGACTTGAACACACGTTACTGACGGTACTTTCTGTATATTTGTGGTCGTTACCTCGATGCTGACTTGGACAGGCTGACGGTCTCCGCTCTTGGTGTGCGGGACGCCCTCGGTTTCGTACTTGCCGTGATAAACCACCGACTCCTCGTCCCTGGACTGCTCCTCCAGAGGGAAGATGATGCCGCCGATGTTCATGTTGCTGTGTGTTACGAAGACAAACTTCACTAAAATGACAATATGTCAGCTGAACAGCCAATACGACAACGTTTGGCCCCAGCAAGTGTAACTGGGTGAGGGCGGGGGGCAGGGTGGCGCTCCGCCCACAGTGACACACACAGAGATCAGAGGACAGAAACACAGACGCTGCTCATGAATTAGGCAAATAACATAAAAACAATATTTTCAGCGGAGCTATGAAGACTGAAAAGTTACACTGCTGGTCCGCTTATTGCCACGACTTTTCAAATTAAAAGCATCCCGAAAAAAATCATGCACATGTTGAGTATCAATTTGGTATTTTCACGTAACATCAGCTGATTCAGCTGGTTTGAGTGGAGCTCAGCTTTGTGAAATAACTGTTACTGAACTAAACTGGTATTTAAAAACTTTACATTATTTCATTCTGCCTGTTTTCTCTGCACACCAAAATAATTTTGAATCATTTTTGACATTTTTGACAGCAGAACGGAGGGGAGAGCTGCGTGCTCCATTTAACATGCATGAATTACACGTTTGTAAAAGAGTGTGATGACATATTTTCTAAAAACTGCACACTGACCACTTTTATTTTTTAATACTCTGGCTACGTTCACCTGATAATATTCTGAACAACATATTCAGTATTCAGGATTGTAACTGCAGTGTTTTATTGTACTGCAGTGACTGATCTGAGTACTTCCTGCAGGAGTGTAAACTGGAGATATTCTGTGGCTTTTACTTGACACGTTCTTTCTGTGTCATGTGACCCCCCGCCCTGCTCCACCTGAGCACCGGTAACCTCCTCCACCTCCTCCTCTTCCTCCAGCAGCTGTCAGAAGCCGGGAAACGTCCCACCTGATCCCCGCGTGAATAATTGAGGCGGGGATCGGGTGCTGCGGCCTGCAGGAGGACGCCGCGCTCGTGGAAGCGGATCAGACGCGTGCCCCCTTAGATTTCATGTTTTTATGGAAGCGCTGCACATGCGCGCTGCGTGCCGATGAAGAAAAGAAGACGCGTATTGATGTGATTTGTTCTTACGTGGCCTCGACGCTCCCGGGCTTCACCGTCACCTCGATCTTGTACTTGGAGCCGGTGAGCAGCTTGATGGTCCGGTTCTGGCCGAACCGGGTTCCGTCCACCTTGAAGAACACGGGCCCCTCGTTGGGCTGGATCCGCAGCGCGATGGCGATGTTGATGATCGGCGGGACGTCGTCCATGGTCTCAGCGGGGTCAGGTCTCCGTCCCGAGCTCAGGGAGGGGGATGCTGCGGTGATGCTGAGGAGGGACCAGAGTCAAGCTGCACGCTCACACGGCTTCCGGCGGAGTCTTTCAAAATTAAAGCTGAATCCTGACGGTCAGAGTGGGGGTCGATCAGAAAATTAACTTCTGAGGGGGGAAATATTACTAAATATATATATAAATTTAACAAATAAAAGAATTTATCTAATAAAAAATAAACGTTGCTAAAATAATGTTTATTTTATTGAACCGTTCATTCATTTATCTTCACAGTGACTTCAGACGCTGCAGTTTTTATGATGTTGAATTGAGTTACACAGACGTATTTCTGTTATTTTGTCCATCGCATTCATAAATAACTGAAACCTTGTCCTGTCTATCAGAGGGAGGCTTTCAGGCACAACTGTGGGATGAGCCCGGTGTTCCTGATAAACTGACACCTGATGTTAAAGTTTCATCGAGACGAACAGACAATACGCTGCACGTTTTATTTTCTAGAAAAACTAGAGAAGATTTTTGAATCTTTTCTGTCTGAATTGTTGAACAGAACTGAGCCTCCCCCTGCAAAAAGCTGAAGACATGTTTCCACACTGTGATTTAAACTATTTCTTCTTGACTTTTAAAGCTTCAAGCCCCAAAATATCTTCCCACCTCAAGGACGCCTGTCGGTTTGTGAACTGTCGTCGCCATCTTGGTTTTTTGGAACCATAAGTGACCATATTTGGACGAGCTGGGGAGCAGAGAGGGCTGGATCCAACGCTATGCCCCGCCCCCAAACATATCTGTGTTTGAGTCCCAATATGTAATGAATGATGAATTATTTCCAGAAGGACCAGAACACTGATCAGAAGGAAGGAATTTATCTAATGACACCATAATGACTTGTGGAAAACATTTACTGACTTTGTATTTCAGGAGAGAACTTGATGCTTTTTCAATTGGAGTCTATTGGAGACAGCCCCTCGTGGTCCTCAGTGGTACTGCACTTTAAGGCACTTCTGCATTTTATTGTTGACTTTCAAAGCTGGTGAAAAGAAAAATCTATTTAATTTTATTTATCTGTTTTATTCTTTAGTGACACACTTTGTACCTTTAAGAAAAGTGACATATAAATAAATTATTATTATAATATGCGATCCCACCTGCACTAAATCCTACCTCCAAAATGATTCTGTCAACAAACAGATGAGCTTCAGATTTATGATTTATTGCATCTCAGCCGTATTTACATCAATGCACAGCAACAGCTTCCGTAATTTCCTCGTGATCCTTTTTTTTCTTATAAAAAGTTTAAAATATATACAAATATTTGTTCTTGTGGAATATAAAATATAAAATATATATTAGTGTTAAAAATGTGACATCTCGAACCGCTTTAAATAAATCAACTAAAGGGGGTGCTGTCATCTGTCTAGCTCGGACTGCAGGATCTCCCCCCACGTCTCGGCGTCCAGCGGCGTCATCCTCCGGCCAATCAGCTTGTCCGCCGAGCTCACGCTGCTGTAGCGCCCCCTCAGCCAGTCACTCTTCACACAGCTGCGACTGTAGTTCCTCACCAGGGTCACCTGCATACCCGAAACAGGAAGTCACATGACCCCGACGGTCTAAGTAAAGATCCAGACACACGCTCTGATTTCATCACAAAGCAGTGGGCGGGGTCTAATGCGTTCTGCTGGACACGCACACTGAAACACACAAGTAACGCAAAGTAACGGAAAGTACCGTGACGACAGCGCTCAGAAGTTCCTGCGTTTAAAAAAAAAAACGAAGCTCGGACATTTCCTTGTGTTACCTGTGCAGGTGTGTTTTAAAGCTGAATATCACATTTTATATTTGTACACTGAGAGCTCATCACACTCTCTCATCACACTAAGGGAGGCTGTGGCTCAGACGGCAGAGTGGGTTGCACACTAATCGGAAGGTTGGTGGTTCGATCCCCAGCTCCTCCTGTCCACATGCCCGAGTGTCCTTGAGCAAGACACTGAACCCTAAGCTGCTCCTAATGGTGAACCATCAGTGTGTGAATGTGCTCCTGATAGCAGCACCTTGCACGGTGATCTGTCTCATTAGTGTGTGACTGGGAAAACCATGTTAAAGCGCTTTGTGAGACCAAAAGGTGATAAAGCACTATACAAGTACAGACCATTTTACTCCTGGTTTTATACACCTTAGTTTGAACTGTGACTTCTGGTGCTGACTCGTCGATGACATATAATCCACCTGAAAATCTACCTGCAGCATTACAGGAAGGATTTTAACTGACTTCCTGTGTTCCTTTACATCCTCTGCTCTTAATTTGGAAAAACAATGTTTGCCCCTTTTATTGTTTCATTAATGTTGCAGCTGTGTAAATATATTTCTGTGACACACTAATCTAATTGGAAAATGGAGGACAAACTGTTTTCTATCTGACTTTATCTGTTTGCTGAGAAAACATCTATTACTACTTAAAGTAACGTAGCAACAAAACATTGGCACTTGCGCTGCGAACATATCGGGTCCAGTCTACATCCAGGACATGGTCCAACCTTACATCCCAGCCCGCTCCCTCCGCTCTGCTTCCAACAATCGGCTTGTTGCTTCCTCACTGAGCTAAACACTCTACAAAATCACGACTGCTTGCTGTCCTGGTTCCTAAATGGTGGAATGAGCTCCCCACCGACATCAGGACAGCTGAAACTCTGTACATCTTCCGCCGCAAACTAAAAACACACCTCTTCTGACTTTACCTTGAACAGTAGGACTTTAGTAGCGCTTAAAATGGCACTTACTGATAGCACTTTGTAGTTTGGCTTTCTTGAAGAAATTGTATTTTCTTGATTCCTGTTGTTCTGGGTTTTCTACCCTCATGGTTGAAATGCACTTATTGTAAGTCGCTTTGGATGAAAGCGTCAGCTAAATGAAATGTAATGTCATGTAATGTAACAATGAGACACACACACACACAAACTAACACAGATACACCCCCCTGCTGGTCATGAGGTAGAAAAATCTATATTTTGGTGAGAGCCTGCAGATTCAGCTTCCGGACTTCAGCTAAAAGACAAAATAAAAATGTGACTTTTGGCCCGCTCTCTCTTCCGTTAGTGTATTGAAGGTTTGGCTCTCCTCGCCAGCAGGTGGCGCTGTGGCTCGGTCTAAACTCCTCACCTTCCAGGAGAGCCCGTCCCGCCGGTCCCGGTCCACCTCCTTCTGGCAGACTGCTCGGACCAGCAGGCACTGCCTCCTCCACAGCTGCTCGGTCTGCTCGATGATGTCGTGCCACAGCCTGCAGGTGCGCGCGGCGCTGCACAGGCTCAGCGCGTCCAGCTCGCCGAAGATCCTCACACTCATTTCTGTCGGCAGCGTTTCTGCAAAGTTCCCACAGGGGGCGCCGGCGGCCGACATCGGGGCCGGTCGTCCAACACAGAGGAAAAACGTCGGGGAGGTCCTCGCGGCCTCATGCTGCATAATCGCTCAGAGTGGACAGGTGGGAGGAGCCTGGACAGACGGAGACACAACAAGAGAAGTGAGGTCACAGTAAGTGTGGACGGTATTGAACCAAGCAGCATCGATGGCTGAAGGGACCCGACGGCTACGTTAAGATCAAGCGGTGATGTCACCCATCGGTTTGTGAGCTGATCATCGCCATCTTGTTATTTTGGAGTCAACGGTGACCATATTTGGACGAGCCGGGGGAGGTGCCTGGCCCGACTGCAAAGATGACCTGTCAATCAAACAGCCCTTCCCTCAAACATATGCGTGTTTGTGTTTGAATCCCAATATCTAATGAATGCTGGTGTTATTTCCAGAAAGACCACCAGGACACTGTTCAGAAGGAGGGAATTTATCTGATGACTTCGCGATGACTTGTGGAAAACATTTACCGACTTTGTATTTCAGGAGAGAACTTGACAACACCGAACTGAAGAGGAAGAGGAACAGAAACAACACCAGTCAGACAGCTACATCCGCCCTCACTTCCTGCAGAATGTCAGAAGTCTTCTCACCGAGTGTGTGGATGGACCGCAGCTTCATTTTCTGCCTCACAGTAAATAATCTGGTTCATAAAAACACCGTTTTCTGCCGCACGTCGGAGTCACGTTCAGACTTCCCTCCGCCCCGGGTAACAGCGGCGGCAGCACGGCTCGTAGCGGCTGGAAAACCGTCCTTGGCTGCCGCCGCCGTGTTCAAGCCGAACCCCGGTTGTTTTTTTTTTTGTTTAACCAGGGGACCCTGAACGGAAGTGTAACCGGTGTGTTTAAGAAGAAAAACTCGGCGGTGTGTGGCTCGGTGTCCGGTTCTTACCTTCGGCTTCGCGTCCCTGACAGATCACAGTTTAAAGGTCCAACGGCTGTTTACGCACACGTCAGCGTGTTGCTGACGCTGTGCGCATGCGTAGACGGCTCACCCACTCGAGAATTATATTCTTTTAAAAATGTTTGAATGTAATGTTTTCTTAAGAGTAAAATTGTTTATTTTGATTTAAAAAAAATGTTGAGGTAAATATCGTAAGGATAATTTACGTTCCTCGGGATCCCCATTGCCCCATAAAGCCTAATATTTTGTACTATGGACCCGTATTTGCACTACATTGTACTTGTTTATGCTGCAGTTTAGCGTCACTGTGGTTGTTGTCTGTTTTATTGTTTTTTTGTTGCTACATATTTATACTTTTCTTGTTTAGTCTTTTTATTTTGCACACCGTGGGACTGAGAAACAATTATTCGATCTATCTGTATGCCTGTATGTCATATGATGAATTGACATTTAAGTTGAAGTTGGAGACCATGCCAGATTCCATTCAATAATCCACCAATTTAATGCGAATCCTTATTAAAAAAAAAGAAAAGAAAAAAAGATGGTTACATTATAAAATATATGACCCAGTGTATTTTCTGAATTCTTTTGACTGCTTCTTTAATACGGCTTAACTTTCTGTGACATTCTCTGGGTTTTTGTTCGTTTGTTAAAAATAAAATAAAAAAATTCCAAATACAATGCCTACAAAATGTGAATTTCTGTTTCTTACCCAATATTCAGATGTAAAAAAAGTCCATAATACGATGACCACAGAGGCGCTATAGAAGAAGGAACCAACTCATAAAGTTTTGATATAATAAAGTCGTGCATTGAATGTTACATGCATGCCGAATTGAGAAAGTGGTATCTACGTATTCATAAACCTACATAATTTGTTCTATGAGTGAGAAAATTTTGCAAATGAAGAAGAAGTTTTTAAATTGGACACTTTCAAGGTGGAATTCGGTTAGTGAGCGGTCTGCGCAGACTCGTCATCATCCCGGAAGTTTTGAATCGTGTAGCTCAGAGGGGAGCTGTTTCAGATGAAACGGGAGTCGGAGAAGCCTTTTTTTTAAACCCTGAAACTACTTATTTCTCCTGATAAACTCCCAGAAGTCCCTGAATTTCACACTAAAGCCGTGTGTTATTGTGTGTTCTCCACCGGTGCCTCCAGTCCCGCCCGCTGAGCTCATGTCCGGCTTTAACCTCGTCCCGGTGGACGGCGGGGATCCCGTCCACCTGCCGCCGGGTGAGACGGTGCTGGGCCGGGGTCCTTTCCTGAAAGTGAGTCCCTGTGCTGCCTTTACTCTGATGTTTAGCGTCACTGGTAGTTATATCCTGGTTTATTGAAGTGTTCTATGAGTCTTTAAAGTTACATTCTGGCCCATGAAACACACATTATACAGATATAAACAACACAGGAAGCCAGAGGAACATCAGCTGAAGGCTGAAAATATCTGTCAGAGTGGAGCATCCTGTCACTGATCTGATACATTAAGCTGCAGAAACCTGAACACAGAAAACACATGCAAAGAGTTTTAAATTCTAATAATAATAAAACACGATACCTGTTTCCCTTCAGTGATATTATCTTGAAAGGCCTCTTGATGTTGTGGGTTTTCTTCTGTTATAGGTGTCTGATTGACCTGCTTTTATTTTTTGCATTTTTATTACCTCTTTAATTTGTGAGACTTGTATCTGGTTGTTTTGAATATCTATGAATTCCAGGTGACATTAGATGATGACTTTTGCTCTGAATGTCGTGTCCCGTGTCCTCCTGTTGACCCAGATCAATGATAAGAGAGTTTCCAGAAACCACGGACTTCTGGAAAACCTGAACGGACAGCTGCGTCTCAAACCGGTATGTTTTTAAAGAGCTCCTCACCTCATGTGAACATACACACACACACACACACACACACACACACACACACACACACACACACTAACCTTTCATTCATTATCAGCTTCCTCCTGCTCTGTGTGCTTCACTGTGCTGCGATCAACAGGAACACTCTCTGAACTGAAAAATAAAATCACTGACTGTACATCAAATAAGGTCTTTAAAGAATCCACATTTAATTTCCAAACATTTGGTTTCCTTCCTGAAGACAAACAGGATTCCTACTCGTCCTGGAATTCCTAGAATGTTCTGAAATTATAAAAAGTCTCTTCCACACATGGAAAGTCAGGGGATTAGGTCATTTTTTTAGGCTCAGTCCTGGATTATCATAGTTTGAGTTTTAGTCTAAAAACAGTCCAAAACATCGGTGAAAAACTAGTCCTAAAACCTCACGAACTGCTATGATTTTGTCTGATCAGCAGAAGGTGACAGTTTTTCATTAGAGGTCATTAAATTCTACTGTTTATGTTCTCCAACACACATTACATCCACAGATCAATATGAGGACAGAGCGCTGCAGACATCAATCACACTAATTCATTATGGTTGTGTTTAAATGACCTAAAGGTCATTGAATGCATCAGCACGCCTCAAATCATCACGTCAGAAAAACAATTGACATTCTGTTTTCAGTCCCGATGAGGAATCAATGACACGTGTGATGATGTCACAGAAACCAGAGTTCATGTCTCTGAGAGCAGCCGGAGGCTCGGAGGCAGAGTCACACCTTCATCTTCATCACTGCTTTATGAAACAGATCATTTGTAGTTTATAAAGCTGTTAATAATGCTGTAGACAGCAGGGGGCGCTGCAGCAGACAGGGTGAACACTGACCTTTAACCCCTGATACATTTCCATCTTCAGACCCATCTGAACCCGTGCTTCGTCCAGTCCTCCCTCACCGACGACCCCCGACCCCTGCAGAAAGACTCCTGGCACCCCCTTCATCACGGAGTCTTCCTCTCCCTGCTGCCAGGTCAGCACGTCTATGAAGTGGCGGCGGTGGGCGGAGGCGAAGAAGAACACACTCCCAGGTACTCTTCACGTCCGGAGACGTTAACGCTGCTCATTAAAATGAGCCGAATTAAATCAAAGCTGCTGCATCAAAGTCCGTCTTTTATCTTTTACACGCTGTGTGGGTTTAAATCTGCTGACTCAATGAACACAAACATGAGTCAGCACATTGATTCATCTTCCTCTCTCCTTTGTCCTGATGCTACCTCGCTGTTTGAAGTCCAGATCAAAGGAATGGAGAGGACACTCCAGAAAACATTAAGCATTCAGGTGTCTCTCTCGCTCTCTGTAGGAACAGCCAGATGTTTGAAAACAAAGAGGAGGAGCTTCCAGATGTGACCCCGCCTCCTGCTGATGGACAGGACCGGGACAAGACTCCGCCTCGTACACCAGCAGCTGCATCGAACGAGAAGAACGGCGGCAGGAGTTTAAATCAGGTTTGTTGATGGATATCTGAATCTCTGTCTGCTGGAAACTGACCTGCAAATAAAAAAAAATCGATTTTCTTTTCTCTAAAAACGTCGTGAACAGAATGAAGTGACGGGGTTTGTGGATAATGTGGTATTATGATGGGAATGAGGAATATGTTGAATGAGTTTTCTCCACACTTCCAGCTGTAAGAGACTGAACTTTGTTTTAGTTTTGAATGAATATGATTTAAAAAGCATTTAAAACGCTTATTGTGACAGCAGATGTAGTCTTTGTTTTCTATATTACAGACTGTCTGTTCTGTAAAGCTACGACACTTTTAGACACTTTTAATTACTTTGAGTTTCTCTAAGTTCAACACAGAAAGAAAAACAGATTACAAGGCAAATATTTCTGGGATGTGCAGCAGGATTATTATCACAGGAAGTCAGCGCAGATTATTCTTCAGCAGGGAGAACTTGCAGGTTTTTTCAGATTCCTGCAATTTTACTGCAAAAAACTCACTTAAAACTCCACAAATTATATCGTAATCCAGAGAAAACCCGCCGCCAAATCAAACATTTCTGATCGAAACAATCGCAAAATAAGTCGGCGACATCCTGGAGGAACTGAAATGTCATCAATAACGGCAGGTTCACCCACATCGTTCATACGAACCCTTCAACATGTCGGTGTCGGTGATTTCTGGAGACCCAGAGGTGCACCAATCACAGGCTGGAACACACAGGCACCTTAGCCAGTCACAAAGCAGCTTTCTCTTCTGTTTCCTGCAGGGACACTCAGCTCTATCGATGGAGGGTGATCGGACCGCCGTCGCTGCATCTACATCCAGGAGAAGAGTTCTACCTGCGTGGATGATGGCGGCCGTCGCAGCGCCGACGCGGCCGTCCTCCACCCCGAAAGGTAAAGCGTCGTTTTATTTTCGGTACCATCGAAACCGTCGCGATTCTTCATGAAGAATGTTTTAACGTGGACGTGACCCACTGAACAGGAAGAGCAGCCAACATTATGAGCAGCACCAGCTCAGCTGCTGCACCGTCAACTAGCACCACACAGGCCACGCCCACTGACACCTCCTTACCTGAGGAGGCGGAGCTCAGCGAGGGGGAGGAGGAGGTGAAGAGGCCGAGGAAGATGAGGAGGAAGATGAGCGATGGAGCGGTAACTCCTCACGACAAAACAGTTGAGTAGAGTCTCGAGAGTTTTGTATTTGTTTTCTGCTTCCTGTTTACTTTACAAACGAATGTCTTTTGTTTTTGTTTGAGTCTTTAATGAAACTGAACTGATGTCCTGTGAATGTCAGGACGTCCCCTCAGAGGAGTCCACGGTCCGGTGCCGGAGTAAACCCGGCAGGTCCGAGGTGAGCGACGAGTCCGAGAACTTCAACATCGACGTCGAAGCAGCAGGAAAAGGAAACGCCTCGACACAAAGGGTCAGCAGAGCTGAGAGAGAAGACATGAAGTCGGAAAACCAACCAACGGCCAAACGAGCAGAGTCTGTCGGGTCAGACGGAGGCTCTGCATCCGCCCCGGTTCCGTCCAATCCCCGGGTCAGGACGCCGTGTCCGTACGGGAAGGACTGCTACAGGTAGGCTCTCCTCCGCCGAACAAAACAACAAGGTTCAAGGATGAGATGTACTTTTTTTATTGAAGTGCTCTTCAGCTGATGAAGAGGAAATAAAAGCTTCTGAAAGCAGCTGCCTCATTACAGACTGAAGTTCTTTACCTCGCAGATGCTCAATTAAAAACAGCACTCAGTCGGTATGTCTCAGATCACGTCCTCAAACCAGCAGCCTCAAACCTGGCAGTTAAAACAGAGCTCTCGTCTCGTCCCTGTTTGTTTTCCAGGAAGAACCCGGTTCACTTCCAGGAGAGCAGTCATCCCGGGGACACCGACTACGAGGAGGAAGACGAGGATGAGGAGGAGGAAGAGGCCGACAGACCTGAGTGTCCCTACGGCACTGACTGCTACAGGTCAGACACCCCGGTACCAGACAGAGGGAGGGACAGCAGGGGCCTGATGGGAAACCTGATGACTGATTTCATGTGGACAAGTTTTATGTTTTAACTGTTGACCTGTGAAGCTCTGCTGCGTCCACAGATGACGTGAGTCCTCACAAGTCACAGCGGAGTGTTTATCGTGAACTTTGTTTTCTTCTGCAGGAAAAATCCTCTTCACAGGAAAGAATACAAACACACAAAGAGACCAGGTACGCTTCTGTCCGATTGAGAGTATCTTAAGTATCAAAACTTCTTTAAAACAGAGTTACTGGTTATAAAACGGGTTCAAACTGGTTTTAGGACCGGTGTTAAAACTGGCTTTTGGACTGGATCAAGACTGATGTGGACTGGTTTAAGACTGGTTTTGGCTGGGTTAGGACTGGTTTTAAGACTCGGTTTGGACTGTTTTTTGGACAGGTTTGAAGATTGGTTTAGGGCCGTTGTTAAGACTAGTTTTAGGACTGGTTTAAGACTAGTTTAGGACTGATTTGAAGACTACTTTAAAACTGGTTTAGGACTGGTTTAGTACCGGTGTTAAAAATGGTTTAAGACTGGTTTGGACTGGATTTAGGGCCGCTGAGGTTCTGATGTTTTAGGAACAAATGGAACAGTTCTGTTCATGTTCATGTCTCTGCAGCTCGAACCACTCGGCCCGCCGCCCAGCAGACTCCCGACGAAGACGACGAAGACTTCGGGGACGACGACAGCTTCATTAATGACGACAGCGAGGACGCGGGCGGAGACTCAGACTACGTCCCCCCGGACTCTGGGGACAGCGGTAAGGAGGACGTCAGTGGACTGCAGAGAGAGGCGAAGGCCTTTCTGAAAAGGAGGAAATAGATGAAGAGGAGTAGGTAGATGAAGAGGACTCCGTCTGTCTCTCTGTTTGTTTTCACCAGCTGAGAAGGTTCACGTCCAACAGGAAGTCCAACACTCAACATGTTGAGAACTTCAAGGTAAAAAAAGCATCGGGAGAAATTACCTGCAGCTGACTCATCAGGACTTTTCACAATAAAAGTCTTAGAGCCCTTTTACAGGTCAGGTTTGCTTGTACTCTCCAGACGATGTTAGCCCATGTCTGTATGGTTTTTCACATTAAAAGCCCAACAATAAAGGAAAAGGAGACAAGACTTTTAATTTGAAATAACATGCAGACGTGGACGGACAGTGATCAGGAGTATGACAGAGACAACAGTTTGTTTGTCCTTTACCGTACTTCCTGATCGATGCCAATTTCCTGATGGTTTTTCACATTAAAAGCCCAACAATAAAGGGAAAAGATGCAAGACATTTACTGTGAAAAGTGTTGAGGTTTATTTGTGGTTGTTGAACATCGTTCAGGGAAGAAGAACGCGACTGGTTTTGTAGTTTTATCAGGTAACATGGAGGAGGTTTTGGTTCGAAATTCGACCTTACAAAATAAAAGCCTTGTGAAGGTCTGGAGGCGTTTAATAAAGTTCTGCTGGACCAGAACCGTTCCAGGTCAGGTTCTGAGACGGTCTGAAGATCTGCAGGATCTGAATAGCTGAACTCCGACGGCCCTCCGAGCTCGGCGGCCTCTCGTCTGTTTACCGACATCGTCTTGAAAGATTTCCAGGTTCGTCGTTTGTTTTGCTCCCAGCTGCCTGGCATCGCCATAGCAACCACAAGCTGTTTGCCGTTTTGAGTCCGAGTAGAAATAGGAAGCGTTCTGTGTTTGGGTTTGAGTCCGCCAGTCGACTGTCGACAGGTTCTGCCGCCACCAACCAAACTCTGGGCAGCTTTCAAGGTATTCTGAGAAATAAAAACTTTTGGAGCCACAATTATCATCAGAGCTGCAACAGTTGGTCTATTAACTGATTATATG
This sequence comes from Embiotoca jacksoni, assembly GCF_022577435.1. Taxonomy (NCBI): domain Eukaryota; kingdom Metazoa; phylum Chordata; class Actinopteri; family Embiotocidae; genus Embiotoca; species Embiotoca jacksoni. Next base: position 2,272,996 of record NW_027185392.1, on the reverse strand, counting down.
ATGGGAAATTAATCAGCAGCTCTTTAGCGATAATTAAATAAAAATTTAGAGCAAATTTTAAACACTTTTTAAAATATTTTTAGTTACTCAAGTATGAAGATTTGATGCTTTTCTTTGTCTCACAGGAAAACTTAGTTCAGACAAACACGACCTGTGAAAACTATTATTTGATGTTATGAAGAATTTTTGCTAATTTACAGACAAAAACAATCAATAATGGCCTCCTAAATTTTTATCTCCTTGTGGGGAATGTTGATTTTTTTTCAGGGCGTCGTTTTTCCCGCTAAATAAAAAAAGTCCCATCAGAGTTCATCGTCTCAGATCTGTTCTCACTTTCTGAGCAGCAGATTTTTCCAAAGTAACAGTAAAAAAAAAAAAGAAAAAAAAAGTTCAACTTTAATCTTAAAATGTATTGTTGTATGTTGTATTTTATGTAAAACACATTTCTCAAACTGAAAAATAAAAAAACGTTCTTTTACTTTTCTTTAATTCTCCATTGTCGCCTTCTCTTTCAGTGTCCGTTCGTTTCTGAACATTTTGTTGACGAGAACAAAACGGATTTCACCTTTAAAACTAAAAACATGTTTTACTTGTTTCATCTGGTAACGAGTGGCCTCCGAATTTTTCTCCCACATGCTAAAAGCCTTCCACTTATTCCACATGAAACAGTCCGCAGAGTGGCAGCTCCGCTTTGATGTTTCTTCAAGTAGTTAAGGAGTCGTTGTCATGGCAACACCTCTGTGCATCTAGCTGCAGGACTCTCAGTCCTTCTGTGACTCTGCTTTGGTTGTTGAATCATAAAATACCGTAAACGCAAAGAAATAAAACACCAAACATAAATAAATCAAATGGAAATATTTGATCCTGCTGACTTTAAACGTAAATACATTTATTTTTTATTCCTATAGAAACAGAAGAGAGGTTATGGTTTTCAGCCCCGAGTAATGTCTGAAGGTTCTGCTTTCAGGTGTGACAGTAAACATGCAAACATTTCAGTTTTGCAGCGTCGTCAGGACGACGAGCCCAAACAACCCGGCGTAGGGATGAAGAGCGGGATCGGTCTGGGTCACATGATCAGACACAACACCCAGTTTCCAGGTGAAACCGAGAACACCACTGGGCCTCACAGCAATGCTCTCTGGGAGATGTAGTCGACCTCGTCAGCGACACAGTTTGCACCTGACTTTGTACAATGGAGAGTTTTAATGGATCGTACTATTGATCCAATCTGAAGAGCTTCACGTCCACCTGAATGCTGAAAGACTCCGATCAACGTTCAAACCAGAGGACCCGACACACCTCTGTGTTTAATAAAGTTCCTGATCCGTCAGACACGAGGGACTCCTTCAGACCTGGTACCGTCCTACGAGAGTTAGAAGTAGACCCAGGTTTAGTCCCCGAGTCTCTCCGAGTGTTTTCGGTTCCTGCGGTGGAAGTTCGTAAATGTATTCCAAAATGACGATGAGTGTCACATCCGGTACGTACTTGTTGGTCCATCTGAAGATTCCTGGAAGGTTATTTCCTGACCGCAGGTGAAACCCTGGAGCGGGAAACCAGCTTCTGGAGGTTCTTTGATTCATCTCCGGAGTCTAGACGTTGGCCGTTTCCTCTCAGTTTCTCCTACTTCCTGTCGGCTGCTGATCTCAAAGCTTCGGCACTGCCTGAACCTTCAGAAGTTCGACCTCAGCCGAGCTCCATCCACGTCCTCCGTCACCCGCAGGGAGGACGTCCGCGCCTCCCCTTCGTCCACCAACTTGGCAGCCATGAAGGTCACCAGCCTCAGCGGGAACTTGCCGGCCTTCTTCGCGCGCTTGGTGCTGTTCCGGACACTCACGAAGCAGAGCGTGTTGACGACCCCGTTGCTCATGGCGATGCACTCGATGATGTAGAAGGCCACCAGGGAGTTCCGGTACCTGGAGATGAGGGTGGGGTAAAAGTCCCGCAGCAGGGCGTAGCCGTAGTACGGCGCCCAGCACAGGACGTAGGCCACCAGCACCAGGATCAGCACCACCACCGTCCTGCGACGCCGTCGCAGCCTCTTCCGGATCTGGTCCGTCTGGAAACCCGGAACGTCTTTGAACCACAGCTCCCTGGAGATGTGGGTGTAGCAGACGGCCATGACGGTCACGGGGCCCACGAACTCCAGAGCGAAGATGAGGAGGAAGTAGGAGCGGTAGTAGACCTGCTGGTCCACGGGCCAGATCTGAGCGCAGAAGGTCTTGTGGCTGTGACCCTCCACGTGTGGGTACGTCGTCTCCGAGGCCATGTAGGCCGACGGGATGGAGATGAAGATGGGGACGATCCAAACCGCCAGGATCACACAGTATGCCGTCCGGTGCTTCATGCGGGGCTTCAGAGGGTAGAGGATGGCCATGTACCTGCCGAGACACACAAAACACATCAGGTCCGTCAGAACACTCAGAGGTGACGACACCAGTCCCGGAGGCTTCGGAGGGGCTTTCAGGTTCTTTAAAAAGACGAATTATATCGCGGGAGAAGTTCGTGCTAACTTTACTCTCACCACTTCTTTGCAGGTATATACGAGAAACACCTTTGACTCCAGGAAAACAAATATAGAGCTGCTCCAACTGAAAGACGACGACCCCGAGACACCCTGAGATCTGCTCTGTCCACACTTGATTGGTTGACGATTGGTTCCAGTCGGTGCTTCCTGCTGGCCGTAGACCTTCAGTTCATTTAGAGCAGCCTTTAACCAACTCTACCACCGCCGCCGTTGTTGGAACAACTTCGACGCCATCGCATTTAGCCACGCCCGTTGGTCTCTGATTGGTCCGCCCTTCAGAGTGGCTGAATAAACCTTCATGTGAACAGGTTTTCCAGATTTTGTATCCAAAAAAGTCAGTTCAAGACTAACTGGGTTGGAAAAACAAACTCTAGGTCTGAAAAGTGACGCCAATGCAGAAGCGCCTTAAAGTGTAGTACCACTGAGGGCCACTAGGGGCAGTCTCCAACAGAATCCCATTCAAAAAGCATCAAGTTCTCTCCTGAAAAACAAAGTCAGTAAATGTTTTCCACAAGTCATTGCGGCGTCACAAAGAGGAGTGAACTCTCGGTGGAGGTCTGCGCTCTGGAGGATTGATTTCAGAGGAGGCATCACGATCAGACGCTGCGTTTGATGTGGCGGCTGGTTTCTCCTTCTGGAAACAAACCTGAAAACTGATGAGCCTTGTACGTTATGTGTTGAACCGTCGAGAAAGACTCCCTCTGCCAGATGCTTAGCTGTGAAGGTTACCCATCATCCCCCTCTGCCGATGCTTCTTCTCATGGTCGTGGATGTCTGACATGCGTGATAAATGAAACATGCCGGACCGCTGGCTCCGAAGTGCGAGCTGCAGCCGAGGATGGATGACGCTCAGAAGCAGCTTTTATTGCATCTCAATATAAATCGCGTGCAGTCAGCTCGTTCTCGGAGTCCCAAGGTCTGTTTGATGTGGAGCAACCGTGGAGGTTCCTGCACAGCGTCACCTGCTTCACTCCCGCTTCTTCAGGGTTTGAAGAAGCGTCCCGACTCCCAGGAGACTTCTGAGCTGGATCCAGTTCAGTCAAACGGGCCGAAATATTTACTTCATCTCTGACATGCTTTCATTCTGTTCTCCGTTTTACGACCATTTATAAACTATATTTAATGATCTCACTGAGATTGAGACAGAGAAGTAGTCATTACCAGGTCAATCAGCACACGGAGACAACGAAGGCCAGAAAACACAGGAATCAAAAACAGAAATAGGAGGGATACACATTTTTTTTTAATTAAATAATAAAGCTTAAAAGTTTAAAAGAAGAAAATATTCCAGCTGAACGGCAGGTCGATGCACAACACCTGAAACATTTTTTAGTTAATGAGGACATCTAAAACTTACAGGTCAGACGAGATGGAAACTTTAACAGCAGAACTTCGTACGTCTGTTCAAACCACAGACTGTATATGAAAGTGGACACAGCTTCCTGGTCCGGAAAATGAGGCGTGAAGTGTCTTAAAAGTGTAATACCACTAAGGACCACTAGGGGCGGTCTCCAACAGACTCCCATTGAAAAAGCATCAAGTTCTGTCCTGAAATGCAAAGTCAGTGAATGTTTTCCACAAGTCATTGCTGTGTTTCCATTATGGTTTCCAATCAGATCACTCACATCCACCGCTAGCTCCTCCCACGCTCGTCCAAATATGGTCACTCCCGGCTCCCAAAATAAACAAGACGGCTACGGCGGACGTCCGAACTCGAGGCTTCGGAACGGCAGGAGAAAAAGTTGACTTACATCATCAGTCATTTCAGTTAACGCCCCAAAACCCACACCGGTTTACGTTCAAGTGACGGCGCCGTCTAGTGGCCAGGTTAAGTCAGGTGACGTAGTTATAAGAGCCACAGTCTGAGGAGGTCTGGGTGGACGGACGGGTGCAGGCAGCCTCCTCGCTCCTCAAACCCGCGATCAGGGAACTGAGACGACCTTTGAAGGGGTGGTTCCCGGATCAACTGACGATGTACCCAACGTTGTTCTGATCGGCCCAAATGTGACTGTAGCAGGAAACGTTACTCTGACTCAGCCTGTGCGTCCACCACCATTTTTAACCAAAAAAAAAAAAAAAAAAAAGACTAAAAGCTTGGAAGCAGAATAAATTAAGAAAGATATGAATGTAGGTTTTTACATGTCGGTGGTCATTAAATAAACCTGACCCGAGTGTGATGAAGGAACCCACCTGTCCACAGCGATGGCCAGCAACACGTTGGTGGACACGTAGAGCGACACGGTGCGCAGGTAGTTGGTGGAGGCGCAGAGCAGCAGGCCGTGATCCCACGACAGCTGCTTCACCACGTAGTAGTCGAGCAGGAAGGGGCAGCACACCGCAGCCACCAGCACGTCCGACACGGCCAGGTTGGCGATCAGCAGGTTGGTCAGGTTCCTGAGCTGCTTGTGGCGGGCGAGGCTGGCGATGAACAGGCAGTTCCCCACCCCGCACACCACTATGATGCCCACCAGCACCATGGCGATGACGATGGTGGCCACGAAGAAGGCCTGGCCCCGCGTGGTGTCCGGAATCTCGTCCAGAGGGATGTCGTAGTCCAGGACGTCGCTGGCCGGGAAGTCGTCCGTCAGAGCCAAGCTGCCGTTGCTTGGGTCGGCCATTTTGGATCAGGTCAACTTGCTTCGGCTGTGAAAATGAAAAAAAGATTAATTTCACATGACGGCTTTGGGGGAACTCTAAATCTCTGATTTAATTGTTTGTTTACAACTGTTCGGAGGCTGCCTGGAGGTTGTCATGGTAACGTCACCCATTGGTTTGTGAACGTTATGAAGCCTCTAGTTCAGATTCTGTCCATCATCATCTTGCTCGTTTGGAGCGGTTTGGAGCAGGAAGTGACCATATTTGGACGAGCTGGGGGAGGAGCGAGCGGTGGATCTGACTGATCTGATTGGAAACCTGAAGACACTACGCCCCGCCCACCGATAGCTGTGACCTGACTGCACCACAGGCCTGTCAATCAAACAGACAAAAACACTTCTTTTTGAAGCTTATTTTTAAGATTATTTTCAGATGGACCGCCAGAAAACTAATAAGAAGGAGTGACTTTAGCTAACAACACCGAGATAACTGGTGGGAGATTTACTGACTTTGTATTTCATGAGAAGTTGAATGGGAGTCTATGGACCTGGAGGCTTTTTTTTTTTTTTTTTTTAGAGCCAACCTCTGGTAGTGCTTGGTGGTATTGCAGCTTAAGGCTTAAAGAAAGAAAGAAAAAAAAAAATTCTTGACTATATAAAACAGCGCCCCCTTCAGGGCAGCTGTGTGCTTTGAAATGAATCTACTTCCTTTTCAGGAGTGTTAACCCGCGGCTGCAGCTGGTCGCAGCAGACGGACTGCGGACGAGGGGTTTGACCGGTCGGCAGCTCGTTGTCAGCTGGATGTTTTCAGACGCATCATTTTCACGGTCCTGCTGATGGAGTCGCCGGGTTACGCTGCTCGTGGAGGGTACTTGTTAGATTCGTCCTGAGGACGGGGAATGTTACGTCTCGGCTCGGAAAACCTCTCAAAGGGGCGACACAAGAGCTTCTTTACCAAACCGTGTCAGGAGCGAGCGGATCCGATTCTTTATTTAAAGAGCAGGAGTCTCTGTTCACGTTGTTCAGTTGTTGTTGCAGCTTAAAAAAAAAATCATCTGAAACTCTTCAAAGATAATACACACACTGTGCAGACTGTAGAGAATGGAAACGATGCTGCTGCACCGCAAACAGTTTGAGCTGGTTTGAAAATATTTCATATATTGTCAATTTGCACTTTAAATCAGATCCAATAGTGTATTTACATGGTTCAGTAAAGGACACATCACCATTTAAAACTGCTCTGCAATCAATACATCGGACTGGCAAACAGGAAACTGATCTGTTTTAACTTCCTGCTATTAGATAATAGTAACAATATTATAAATTTGTCTGATATGTTGTTTCTGTATCAGTTACTGCTTCTGTTTTTATCTCTCAGTTTGATTGTGTTTCATTTGTGTTTTTTTGGCTCTTTAAATAAATAAAAATTCTTACTTGAATTTCCGAATTATGGTTTATAATTCAGAATATGACTGCATGATTATGACTAAAATAAAAATTATTAAACTCCCAATCAGGTGTTATAATGCAACACTTCACTGCCTGAATTTATTATTAAAAGGTGTGTTTTTAGAATTTTTTTTTTTTAATCATTTATTTTGTTTTGTTCATGATATATTACAAGTTTTCCTCTTTTATTACAGTACTATTATCAGTTTGTATTTTTATTCTTTGTTACTACAGTGCAGGGTTTCTTGTTCAGATTGTTCTGAGAAGAAGAATTTTATTTCCTTGTATTGTAAATGTTTTAGTTTTGTTTCTTTTCTTGTCATAGATGGACCTCCATACACAGATTGCAAGTTTGTTCCTGCCAGAAATAAAATCACGAAACAAAAGATTATAAAAATAAAAACAAACCTCTGAATTGTCTGAAAATTGTCTTTCAAAATATGATGACGTGTTATATTTTTTCCCAAATGAAAACTTGGATTTCTTATAATATTCTGCAATTTACTTTTAATGTGATTTTGATGAATGAGCTTCCATACACCAGGTACACTTACACATAACCTATAATAAATCAGTGATTTAGTCATTTAGAGTAAAAATATTTGGAGTTACAGACACTGAACACCGGTCCTTGTTTCCATCTGGTGGTTAAAAACTTTTTTAATTTTAGATTTTATGTATTCTATATATTTTACATCTGCAACAGGTCAATTAATCGATTAGAGGATCAAAAGAAAATGAATCGTCATTGTTTAATTCAACATGACAAAAGAAAAGAGAAAGTTTTTTTTTTTTTTTAAAAAAGGAGCAAATCCGCACAGATTTTAAATTTAAGGAATCTTTGCATAAAAACTTATTAATAGCTGCCAATAACATTTCTAATGAGAGTATTAACCAACATTACATTTTTAAGGTCCTCATCATTTTTTGTGAACTGAAGCTGTCAGTGAGATGTGGTGGAGTAGAAAATAAAAACATTTCAGCAAAAGCTGATTAAAATAATTTTTCAGAAACTCCTCTGATTATTTTCTGGAGAAAAATTATTTAAATTCATAAAATTCCTTCTTCGTTTCCGCCAAAAACAGAAAGATATCCACCAAATATTTAAAAAGATGGAGCTGTTTATTCAAGTTCAGACTGAAACTGAATCCAAAGGCAGAATAACAACATTGTTTTAAACTTTTAACCTCCTGAACCGTCCCCGAGCTCTTGTTAAAAATCACATCTAAATTCTATCGAAACCACATTAAAATGCAGCTGTGATAAACTGAACAGCAGACATAAATATATGATGCAGAGCCAGATGAGAACAAACAGCAGCTGCAAGTATTTTTCCACGTGTCAAACAGCTCCTGGTAATATTAATAAAGTTTCAAAAGTAAAAATCTAAATCTAAAACGCAGGATTATAAAGCAGTTTTTCCGCCAAGTTCATCTCGAACAGATAAAAGGAGAGTTTGTGGAATAAACAAACAAAAATATGAAATATTGTTCAGTACAGACCTAAAGCTGCTTCTCCTCCGCACGCTCCTCTCCTCTGAACGACCAGAAGAGCTCGAGCATGGGCACGTACACGGCGTACACTCCCCGCCTTCCTCCAGCCATTCCACATTTCAGAAGGAATCACTTTTCTCTCGTATGAAGACGAAGCAGCAGCGGCGACGTCGGCGACCTGAAGAGCACGTGCTGACGTCCGGCAGCAGGTCTGAGTCTGCGCAGGTGCACCAGCTGCTCTTCATCACGCGCTAATCAGGATCCGAAGAGACTCAACATCTTTCAGTTGTCACGAAGTGTGGAAGCAGGAAAATATTATTATCACTCTTCTCATTCTGCTGTTTGTCCTTCACAATTACCCACAATTCAAAGCGACGCCTTCACTCTCTGTTTAATCCCTACCGAACGTCCGAACTATTGGTCGTGAACTTAGATGATGAAACGGACAACAGGACATGATGCGTTCAACTGGAACTCGTAGTTACGATGTATGTGGTTAAGTCGTAAAACAACCGTTACCAGGCGACGGCAAAGGTTGCTACGTGCTATATGGGGTCGAATGTACTGTGTACGTGAGAGGAGTCCACATGAAGGAACACCAGATGGTCAGACAGGCTTCTTATTCAATGTCCTCTCGAGCTCTATATATTTATTCATAGAGATCAACAAATTTCAAACGTATGCAATGACAATTTAAAGTGCAAAAAGTGATTCTCTAATGTAACGTGTTCGCTGTATTTACGCTGTTTCTTATTTACCATGTTTAGAACGTGTCAAAACATTCGAAGTGAAGTTCTCACAAAAGTAAATATCCATCACAACAAAAATACTTGTATCAAACATATAATGTGGGAAATGTCTCTAGACTAACTTAAATCTAAAGTTACCAAAATAAAACTACATAGATTCACATTATCCTATTTCATTCATTCATATACGCTGTAATAATTAACTTAAATCCCACTATTTGATGTGATAAATTGGTATTTAACCCATACTAGCTGTTTACAGACTTGCAAAATGAACAAATATCTACTGAGAATAACGAATACATTTGGTGGCAAATTACACAAAATGGCAAACTGTATACTTTACCTGACGGGGCTAGCAGAGACTGAAGAACACATAACTCGTGAACTTACGGCGAACATAAACCAAACAGACTTAACATGAAATGAGCCCTTTTCACATATTGAGATGAAATGCTTCTTTATAATGAAACTCGACACGTACGCTCGTAGCTGCTGACGCGACAAAAACACGACACAGAATCAATTCAATCAACGTAATGTGTAAACATTCAGCTTGAGGTGCTTTGTGGATTTTCACACATCACTAACCTGAAAAAAAACAGCATAAAATGATGAGACAGGCATACAGGTGGCTTCTTATTCAGTGTGAGGAGACGCAGCAACCAGGCGAACACCCACGAGGCACGAGGTCGCGAGGCCAAACGCTGCACTGCCACCTGCTGGCCATAAATCAGGGCAGACTTTTAAGTAGGCCCATAATAAATCACCGCTCTTAATCAGTTCATTTTAAAAGTTATAGAAACAATCGACATAAAGCAACTTCTCACTAAAACAACTTAAACAAAAATAAAATGTGACCATACATTTTGTGTGCATTTACTTGGGTTTAGCTGTTTGTTAGCTGTTAAGTTGAGCTTCAGTCAAACATTAAAATAAGAGAAAACAAAAGTTAAAATAGGATAAAATTGTTCAACACAGACAGTGAAGTCAAGAAACCAACGCTCGGGTACGATGGCGTGTTCAGTACGAAATACAAACCTCCAATCCCGTCATGTGTCCATGGAAACAGAAGATCCAACCTCTGCTTGACGTGAGGTAACTCACTTTCCCGTGAGAAAATAACTGCACATAACTAACATTTGCAGAAGTGTGGCGTTTCATCCCACTCAATGTGGCGGCTAACGGAGTGAGAGTATGTAGGGCTGGGATTGGAAATGGGCCAAATCTCTATAACGGTACAAATCTCCAACATCGATTTAACCTTTAGTCTTTTGTACGGAGGCCCGGAGAGCTCAAAATACATCAGCTGGAGGAAACATCTTCAACATGTGACAACGCGGAGCGGCATTTGGAAACGTCCTGTTTTCTGTATTTATTCTAAACACTGCTCTGTGTTGTCAGATCAGTGAAAGATGTTTTGGTTTTTTTTAGTTGCAGTGTGTTGCTCTCCGGGCCTCCGTACGTTCATTCAATAACAAAATCAGAGATCTAAACTTTGTGTTGACGAGTCCAAACCTCCGTTGTTTTAGGTGAATAATAAAACCTGAAGCAGCAGCAGCAGTTGTTTCTCCGCACCGACCTCACCGACCTCACTCTGCTCTGAATGTGTTCGGGTGATTCGGACCTTGACGAGGCCACAAAGACGAAATAACTCAACACAAGCTTCTCCTGGCCAGAGCACAACATTTCTTTGCGTGTTGCTGCCGGCTCTCGGTAAATCTCGGCAGCCACGATGTGTTTACGAACACAAACCCTTCTGTTGATTCATAGGTCTTGCTGCTTACGTGGAGCTGTTGGGATAAATCACAGGGCGGAGACGCTTCACCTCCATATTTCAGTGGAAACGGTGAAACGCCGACAGGCTGAGGAATGAGACCAACAGTCGAGCTCGTTCGTTCCTCCTCCCGTTTGTGAGTCAGAGGTTAAACAGACGTTCGTAATCGCGTGACGTCGGTCGCTAGTGTGAAGCGATGCTGAGAAAACCGTTCGGACCTGCTGAAGAGTCCCTGAGCTGCTGACCTTCACCTCCCCGGGAACCGACGACCGAGTTCAGCCTGATGGTGTCGAACCTTCAGAACGTTTCTTCTGTTATTGATCCTGAAAAATTTCTAATTAAAAAGGGTTTTTTTTTTCAAAGCAGGAGCAGGAGGATCAACAACCTCTACATGAGGAAGTATTCCAAGTGTCGTTTCTTGACCAACATCAGCACCTGAGTTCCACACGTTTTGTGAATGGTATGTGAACATTTGTGATTTCACCGTGGAGAAACATCAGATTTTGGGGGATATAAAATCTTCAACAAGCCCACTTACAGCCAAGTGTTCCTGAGCCCACGCAGTAATTCCCGCCAGAGAAACAAAGCAGTGCCAAGCTGATAAAGCTGTTCTTTCTCTCAAAGACGACAATATCCATCTATTAAATCAACATGCTGCATTAAAGATCATGTATTGACTCTGGTGGGACTCGAACCCACAACCTTTGAATCACTTCTTCAGTGTCTAACTAGAAGTCCAATGCGCTATCCATTGCGCCACAGAGCCACATACCCACATACCAGCTGGAGGAACCTGGTGTTGGTAACTGATTTAAACTGCCAAAGAGGGAAGAAGAACACAGACTGAATACAGCAGGGAGGGAAGGACAAGGAGGAACAGGTGAAACTAATCAGGGCCAACAATCATTCATTAAAGACAGGAAGTGAAACAAAGACAGACACAAGAGGCGAGTCATTTCAAAATCAAACAGGAAGCACAAAACCCAGACTGACCTGAAGACTACAAAGCAGAAAAGAAGTCCAAACCAGAACAGACGACTCAGAAGGTCCCAGTAGAACTCAGTGTTGACAGTCTGACTCTGGGGGACGAATTCACGGTGACACAGGTCCAAACCATACCAGCGTATTTAAGGAGAAAATGGAGTTTCAGTTTTATTACATCTTCAGTGTAAAGTTAAAATTGTTTCCCAAATTACACAAAGTCTACGGGTCGGTTGGACCTGTGGGCGGGGCCCATAGGGGAAACGCTAAAGAGCATGTGCAGTAAAAAAAAACAAAAAAAAAAAACTCCTGGTATCATTTGGCTCTTATATCCGTAGTCTCAGATCGAATCTGTCCCCTCATTTTGAATTACAGCAGTTCAGACTCAGACAATCTTCCTCCATAGATTGCAGCTGTCGTCTGAGTGGGAGTTAACAGAGCACAACACACGAGGGCTCATGTATCAATGGCTGATCGATAACTGGAATACAGCAGCTGAAAACCAAACTGATGTTGCCGTCATTCGTCAAGGTGACATATGGACCTCAATGCCGCAGAGTAAAACCCAGGTCGGACTGCAGGAGGACGAAACACAACTATTGTGATTCCACTTTATTCTCCGTTTTATAAAATATAATAATGACTCAACAAGTAAAAAGCAAAAACTGCCACAACGTTTCAACAGGAGCTGCAGCGATTAGTTTATGATCAGTTTGTTATTGGTACCATAAATAGGGTGCGTGTGTTGATGATTGACAGGAGGCAGCTTTCTGTACAGGAAATGAAGGATCGTCGCCATCTTTGCTAGTTTGGAGCAGGAAGTGACCATATTTGGACGAGCTGGGGGAGGAGCGAGCGGTGGATCTGACTGATCTGATTGGAAACCTAACAATACTATGTCCCGCCCACCGATAGCTGTAACCTGACTGCACCACAGGCCTGTCAATCAAACAGACACACCCACAAAAACACATCTTTTTGAATCTTACTTTGTAATTAATGAGGGATTATTTTCAGATAGACCGCCAGAAAATTAATAAGGAGTGACTTTAGCTAATAACACCGAGATAACTCATGGAAAATATTTATTGACTTTGTATTTCATGAGAGAAGTTGAATGGATGGTCTATGGAGCCGGAGGCTTTTTTAAGCCAACCTCTGGTGGCACTCGGTGGTATTGCAGCCTAAGACACCTCTGCATGGGCCTCATGTTTCAGACCTAGAAGCTGCGAACACTTTTATGTAGTCTGTGCCTCAAACCCAAACACACTATGCCCCACCCAACTATAGGGGAAACCTGACTAGTGGTCCCCAGCGGTATTACACTTTAAAGCACTTCTGGATTGGCTTCAGTTTTCAGACCCAGAGATGACGAACATCTTTTCAGCCATCGTAAAAAACTCTCACTTGAGACAACAATTGTGTAAAAGCATTTTATTTATTTTTTACAAAATTAGATGTAGCCCAGAAGTTTTCCTCTCCACCCAAGAAAAACAGATTTTAACCAAAGAACATGTAGAAAAAAAAAAAAAAAAAAATCTGCGTGGGATTTACAAAACTAACATGGAAATCCATCCGTCCCCCTTCTTCGTCCTCCTCATCCTCTTCCTCCCACTCAGAGTCTCTTTGTGACCCGTCACCGACCACACTTGAGGATCTACTTCTTGGCGTAGGTGATCTTCATGGCGCAGGTCGCTGTGATACGGAAGCCCTGCAACGCGTCTTTCGCTACGCCCGCCTGAGTGTCGCTCTCAAACTCCACGAAGGAGATGTCGTGTTTCCCCGGGACGAGTCGCACCTCTTTGAAACCAGGAAACCTGCCAAGGACAGAACAAAAACAACAAGCTGTTTATTCACTGAGAATATGGAGTAAAAAAAAAATTACTTTAGTAAATTAGATGCAGAAAAAAAAAATTAAATCCAGAATGGTAATTGAAAGGGACTTAATTAAATCTTCTACATTTCCAAGCAATTTTTCTTATGTTATTTATATATTTTTTAAATGTATTCATGTCTGCGTCTCTGTAAATTAAGTGGTCGGCCCTATAATCAGTCTAAAGCAGGATTGGTCAGTTGGGGGACCCTCCGACTTTATTAACTACAATATATAAATATACAAATAAATGTAGAGCGGCAATAATAAAAGTATGGAAATAAATTAATGACATTAATCTTTAAAATGATTTATGTCTTTTCTATAAATAAAATGTGTCTGTTTTGTTCATAAATTTAATTATTCACTTTGCATTTATTTATTTATCCTCATGTCTCATGTATGTCCTTCGATCACAATAACAACATCAAACATCACGTCATAAATGAGCTACTGAAGCTGTAAAGCTCATTCCTGAGTTTGTTACCGGAAACCAGTCGACCCCGGTTCAGAGTCGGGATGAAGAACTTTTAACACCAGTTTCACAAAGACAGACTTTAGTTAGACGCTGATCTAACAGACGTAATCGTGTCTGCAGGAAGAAGAACTCACTGGTTGAAGAGCATGGACAGCATCATCTCGTTGGTCTCCTCGGGGAGGTTACTGAGGAACAGGATGTAGTTTGGCGGGTTGTCTGGAACCTGAGGAGACGACAGAGAGACGCGTCACTCCGAGCTGTTCAGACCTCATCACAGACAGCAGAGAGAGTTCATACAAACAGGAAGTAAAAACCCTTACCTGTACGGCAGGTGAGTGCACCAGTGCAGTTGATCCCTGCAAACAGGAAATGGGACAGTGACGAGTCAAAAAAACAAACAGTTGACCGACAGTTTCTGTTTCTCTCCACTCTCACTGCCGATTCATTACTAACTTTAATAAATTAATTAACAATTTATTTAAGTTTGTTTACAACTTCATTTACAAGTCTCTGATGACACTGAAGCTGTTCCACGTTCTAACAAGGACCATTCAACCATGTTTCCAACACTGCCACCATCAGGTTAAATTGAGAACTACAATACTGCCTTTTAGGTAGGTAGGTAGGTAGGTAGTTACTTTATTAATCCCTAAGGGGAAATTTTTTTCGCTACAGCAGCATTTATAGATACAGGAAAGCAATAAAATTTACAACAGAAAAGTCAGATACAGGTTGTAACTTTGACTTTGTGTAATGAAACTATGAAACTTTCATGTATAAAAACAAACAGAACCCCTGAACTCCAGTTGAACTGTACAGCCACAACATGACATTGAGCATGTTTAAAGCCGCTGCGGTCAAAAGCTTCACTCACCGCTGCTGGTTTCTTGGCGAGGTTCGCAGCTGGCTCCTGAGCCTTCTTCTTCTTGTCCTTCTTCTTCTCCTTGTCGCCGTATGTGCCCTTCACCTTGGCGATGACCTCGGAGTCGGTCTTTGCGTACTGTATCCTCTGGAAAACAACAGGACACGAGCACATTAAAGCTCTGACGTCAGTGTAGCTGAGCGTGGACAGGACAGAGACGAGGATGGGACGAACATGGCGTCGTCGCGGCAACCTACCATGGGCTTGTTGTAGAAGGGGAAGCCCTGCAGCTGCCTCAGCGCATTGGTGGCGGCGGCGAGCTCTTTGAAGACGACGAAAGCCTGTCCCCTCATCTTCATGGTCTTCATGGCCACGATGTCGATGACCTGGCCGAACTGAGAGAAGAGCGCGTAGAGCGAGCGCTTGATCTCTGCAGGACGAAGAAGAGGAGAAGAAGAAGAGGAAGAGACTTTGTTTGTAGACATTTCCTGACACACAACCAACAAATTAGCTCCATCTGCAGCGGCATTCATCTGCAGATTCTCCCCATCTATTAAATCTCAGAAGACCCTCGTTCGTCTCTCTAACAGTTTAAAACTAACAGCAGTTTATATAACTAAATGTTTGTGTTCCAGTTTATAATTTATGTTGTCCCATATTTTCTGTGTACCTTTAACCTCTTCTGCACCACCTGTAATGTCCTGTTTTGTATTTTATTGGATGTAATCGACGGTAGAGAGCGGAGCTAATCAAAGCGGCAACCGGTAATCGACGTGCCCTTGACGTGTATTTCTGTCATCTTGTTGATCAGGTCACTACCGAAAAAGTATTTTTCATTCCAACTGTTTTAATGAAGGTTTGATCAGCTGGCAGCTTTCGTGTTGATTAAAGCTCTGTAAACTGAATGAACGCCCACTGACCTTCTTTCTTGACTTTGTCATTGATGTTGTTGATGTAGATCGTGTGGTTCGGTCGGATGTCCATGGTGGAGTCTGAGAAAACAGCAGCAGTTCAGCTTCAACCTCTTCATTCACTGAAATCCTCTTTTCAAACTCAGTGCTGGATGGACCTATCAATCACAGCCTCATCAATTAATTTCCAGCTTCATCGAACACACATTTATTAATTTTTAAGTTGTACATTGGTTTTACTAGCGTTACAATTTTAACCTGGAATGCAATTTTGTTTTATCTTAATTTTATTTTGTTGATTTATCTAATAAAACATACAGATACATCTGTTAAAATAAAGATAAAATAGAAAAACTGCTGGAAACATTATTAATACGAGTGTATAGGTTGCTGTGACTGAAATAAAAACTAAAAACGTGCCATGTTAACTTTGCATTTGTACGTAAATACAGCAGCAGCAATAATAAACAATAATAATATTCCTATAATTTTTTAAGCACGTTTAACGAATAATAATCTGTATTTTTCATTGTATTTTTGTATTTGTTCCGCCCAGAGTTCAAAACAAAAAGAAACGTCACAGAGCAGCTTTAAATGCGACAGAAAACATCATTAACATTGCATTTCCCCCCCCCCCCGATAGGAACCTGGTGATTAGGCCGGTTCAACTTCGTTTACTGCTCGTTTTAGTTGTTGTTGCTCAGTTTAAGATGATGTTAGCATTCGTTAGCTTAATGCTAGCCAGCTACATTCATTCGCACTGTTAGCTTAGCAGCATTAGCCTGAAAGCTAAACCTTTTTGCTTCTTTTCACAGCAGCGGATTTTGAATAAACACGAAGCCTCGAGCTTTTATCTACCTCCTCCCCCCCACTAGTCCGGCTCCTGGGTGAGACTGAACGCAGACGATTTTCACACGAAGCTGGATAAATTCAACACTCACCTCTCCGCTCACACCGCTCATGTACGACAGGAAACACAACGCTGCTGGCGCCGGTTGCCGCTTTGATTAGCTCCGCTCTCTACCGCCACCAGCAGGCCGGGAGGAGAACTGCAGGCTACTGCAACACAATACATCAGCAGTTAAAAGATTACTATTGTGCTACACAGTGCTGGAATAAGTAATCAGATAACTGAAGTAAAAGTACCAACACCACAAAGTTAAAATGCTTTAATGATGGTAATAATCCATAACTCAGAATATATCAGTTGACCACTGCCACTGGAAATACGCAGTTAATCAAGTTAATTAATTAAGTTAATTTGGAGCACTTTCTCCAAAAGACTCCTCCAGCTCCGCTGTCACAAGGTCAGATACAGGAGATCATTCCTGCGGACCGCAATAAGACTGTACAATAACTCACCTCTGGTAAAATCCATCACACAACAATAACACTGTTGTCTGTGTTCTTGGTTGTTTGTATATAATATATATAGATATATAATGTACTGTTTATACTGTGCATTTTATATTTCATATTTTATATTTATATTTTTTACTGCTATTTTACTGCTATTTTATTGCTTTCTATTATTCTATTATTATCTATTGCTTCCTGTATGCTGCTGTAGCGAAAAAAATTTCCCCTCGGGGATTAATAAAGTAACTACCTAACCTAACCTAACCTAATCATATTTTCATGTCATGTCGTGAAATCTTTCTTTTTGTATGTAGAGGAACTGACATTCATCTGTAGGATTGCAAATAATAATAATTTTCAGTAGTAATGAATTAGCTGTTTCCAGATTAATCAATGAGTCATTTGATCCAGAAAATGTCAGAAAACAGTGATAAATATTCATACAGCCCGAAGTCGTTACATTATTGGTCTATTTAAGCAACTGTGCAAATTCTAAAAATATTTAGTGAACGGTTGTCATAACTGTTTGTTCTCTAACATGTCAGAATACAGTGAACAGTATCCATCACAGAACATTTAATTTAAGCAGCAGATTGTGAAATTGTGAAAAGATGGAAGCAGGAAATTTTGGGCATTTCTTCATGAAAAATAATCCGTAGATACCAATAATCATTCAGTTTAATATTCTGGTGGTTTCCATATAAAACAAGTACATTTTGGGCATTTTTACTTGAAAATATATATTACTGAAGTGTATTACTGAAGTTGGTACGTTCATTGAATTTTGTACATTATAAAAACATTGAGGTAAAATCACATGCAGGAGTATTTTTGGAAATATAAAAAACGAGTGTTAGATTTTAGATTTTTCTCTTTCTGTCAATCAAAAACTTATTGACTTATCGTTACAGCTCTAAAGTCTTGTGTATCTAAACACTTTAAAAAAAAATGTTATTCAGGTGTGTAATGTGTTTCCTCAGTTGTGTTTCACTGTCTCTGAATTAATTTCACTGAATTAAAGTACACGCGCTCCATCCGGTTTTGTCATCTCATGGCTTTCATATAAACCAGTAAATATTTGGCACGTTTGCTTGACAATAAAATATAAATATCAAGTTAACATAAACAATAACTTGACTTAGTTGGTTACAAAAACAAGCATGTGTATTTTTTGTAAATATATCATTGTTGATTATTTTTCTGTTTATTTTCTCAATTTTTTTTTTAAAGTCCGTTAAGAAAATGCGGATGAACTGATTTATTGTAAAAGGTCTAAATTCTTGAATACTTTAATTCTTAACTCTTTTTTTTTCCTCCATGTTTCGTCACTCTTGTTTCGGTGCACTGCGGCACGCCGGCTCCGTGCAGAGTTTGGTCATCTCCCGGCTTCCGTACTTTCATGTTTCCAGCAGCTGATGGATCCTCGTTACTTTGCTTCTTCTGCCTGTCACATGAAAGCTAACCGGCTAACGGGCTGCTGACCAACCGGGTTCCCACCGGGGACAGCGACGCGGTGTCACCGGACCCTGTTGACATCTGTCCCCGCCGGTGGACCCCTCGCTGCCCGTGTGATTTGTTTATTCTCTCCCCCCCCCCCCCCCGCCGCGGCTCGTGCTAGCCAGTTAGCCGCTTTTGGCTATTTTAGTGGTTATAAACTTCTCCCTGCGGCTGACCGGGCGGACAGCGGGATGTGCCATGGCATCGGTTCGGGTGGCTGTGCGGGTCAGGCCCATGGACAGGCGGTGAGTTAAGGACGACAGCACGTTTGTTCGGCGCCAACCCGCTTCGTTTGAGTCGGTTTAATGTCAGAATCTCGCGGTTTTGTGATGCTAACTGCGCGCTAGCCGCTGCTAGCCTCCAACACGGACGCTGGAGAACTTGGACTCAAATATCAAAAGCTGATATATCGGTGAAATGTTCGGTTTAAAGATGATCCTGTCTGACCATCGGGATGCAGTGTTTTGTGTGTTTCCCGTTCATGCAGTGATTTAAAGGCAAGTTTACGATGTTCTCACCTGTCCGCACCTTTTGCAGGTGCAGCCGGGAGAGAATAACTGCCACGTAACAGTCATGTGATTTGATATGACATGAAGTAGATTATTAAACATAACAGGTCCTTCATCCTCTCATAACTTTACTGGGACTCCGTGTGGTTTAAACACTTAAGTTTTCTTTTAATTTAATTTAATTTTGCACTCATTTATCAAATCACTTTCATGTTTGTCAGATATCCTCAGTTCAAGTTTCATCATCAAACTACTGCAACCGTAAATAATTATCATTATCAGTACGGTACGTAATAGTTGTTTGATGTTTTACATGTCATAAAAGAGTGAAACTCTATAAAACCAAACTGAATGTATTCAGATTAATAACAACCTTTTACAAATATTTACCGTTTTTAAAGTTTAGGTTAAAAAAAAAAAAGACCCAACAGTTAATCAATATCAAAATGGTTGTTATCAATTTTCTGTCAGTTGACTGATTTATTGATCAGAAAACAACTCGAGACTCCTGGTGGAAATATTGACACTGACATGTTAAGTGGGGGTCATCGGGGGCCCGACGATGGATTCTCACCCAGGGGCTCCTCAGGAAGTTAATGTGGCCCTGGTCCTTTTAAAAACAATAAAAAAATCATGTTTATTTTACTGTGAAGTCTTCCAGGCTGAGAGTCGCTGAAACTCACAGCTGATCACAGCTGAAGCGAAAGGTACAGTTCATTGATCTGCAGCTGATTCCGTCACTGAGGATGTGATTCCTTTCTCCGTTTCTAATCTCTGGAAACTGAACATGTGCAGACTAAACAAACGTCTCCTGAACCGGTTAAATACTCACAGATGAATCAATAAATCATTGATTGACATTGTTTGGTGTTTATCCTTTAGTTTGATTTGTAAAATGTCCAAAAAACAAGAATAAGTAATAAGCAGAAATGACTTGCTTTCTTCATCTCCTGTGAAAATAATCTGAATTTATTTGAGTTTCTGACTGTTTGTTGGATAAAAACATGTTATTTGAATTAGCACTGGGAAATTATCAAATGTATTTCACCTAATCAATGATTAAATTGAGATCAAATGTAATATTTCACCCATTTCCTGAAACACAGGGCTTTTTAAAAATAGAAATTATTATAGAATAAGAATCATAAACCCATACAAGACA
Organism: Embiotoca jacksoni; assembly: GCF_022577435.1. NCBI lineage: Eukaryota > Metazoa > Chordata > Actinopteri > Embiotocidae > Embiotoca > Embiotoca jacksoni. Next base: position 2,252,778 of record NW_027185392.1, on the reverse strand, counting down.
TTAGAGCACAAATATAAAGAAATGACTCCAAAATACATCAGATAAAGTGCAAATATTCAGCAGCACGGCGTGCAACTAAACATACAGAAAAGATATTTATAAATGAGATTAAATTAAATTTAAGGAAAATAATCTCGCTTAAAGCCGATAAAATATCATTAAATGAAATAAGTTTTTATTTACAGCAAATAAAAGTACAGAATATTAATTAAATGAATTAAAATTAGTAAAATATTCAATTCAAGTAGGCAGACTCCTCTGCAGGCCGGAACTAAAACTCCACTGCGGTGACCTTTGACCCAAGATACGGCCGTCAGTCTTGTCTTTGTGTTGACGGATCCTGTGTTGCGTAACGTGCAGTTATCGCGCCGCTCGGAGATAACGGACACCTTCACGTAAACCCGGCTGACGGTGACTTCCTGTGGAGGCGTCGGCTTTACTGCAGCCGCTCGCACTTGAACAGGAGGATCAACCGGGCGGAGACGACGCAGCAACGATGTTGTTAATCGATCTGTTTTTATTGATCCGTTTTTATTGTTTTGTTTTTATTGATCCGTTTTTATTGATCCCAGTCGGGTTTTTCCTGCAAAATAAAGTCACAAACTGAAGTTCAGCAGCAGAGTTTTGTTTGGAAACTTTACTTTATGTTCCAGTGTGGCGTCAGAGGAACAGAGCCAGATGTTTGATTGACAGCTTGCACACTCGCTGCTCCCCACATGGTGAACACTGAGCTGTACATTTATACCTGGGACACGGATATCATTTTGTCTCATCGCTTACAGCTGTAGTCATTGTGGTGCAATGCATTGTGGGATTGTTAGCTGAAAGTCGTGTACGTGCTACAAACACTGCTTCTTTCTGAGAATCGACTTCAATGAAAAATTAAGCCAAAAACTGCAGTTCCTCGAATGGCCACTCGAGACTGCATCCACAACAAGCAGCAACCAACCGTGACATCGTCTGCCTAGATTTAAAAAAAAAAAAGTTTGTCTAGTTTTCAGGCAGAAAATCAGTTTGTAACATTATCGATGTTTTACAGGGAGAAAGACTTGACCGCCAAATGCATCATCCAGATGGAAGGAACCAAAACCTCGATCACCAACCTGAAGGTACGTTTAATGGTTTTTCTGTTACAGTCTTGTAGTTCTGATGTCAAGTTTTGGACTTTTGGGGTTATAATTTTTAGTTCTGTCGTCATATTTTCGAACTCTGTCATGATGTTTCGGACTTGCGTCGTCATGCTTCGGATTTTGGTCGACACGTTTCAGAATCATGGCGTCATGTTTTTTTTACTTTTGTCGTCATGTTTCGCACTTGTGGCGTCACATTTTGGATTTCGGGCATCGGGTTTCAGACTTTTGTCGTCATTTTTCGGACTTCCTTCTTCACGTGTTGGACTTCAGATGTTATAATTTCCAGTTCTGTCGTCGTGTTTTGGATTTCTGTCGTCATGCACTGTGCTCTGATTCCCGAAGCTTCCTGATGGCATCGCAGGAGAGGTGATGAGGGATCGAACCAAAACCTTCACGTACGACTTCTCGTACGACTCGGCGGACTGTAAGAGGTCCACGTTCGTCTCCCAGGAGAAGGTAAAAACCGCCGTCACATTTCAGACACGCGCATCAGCGTTTTATTTCTCACGGCATGATTCAAAGGTTGTTGAGGTCATGTGGTTGTCATCAGGTAAAGGACACCTGAGAAAGCAGCGAGACTTTTTATAGTGCAGATTCACCAAATAATCAGCTGGAGCTCAGTAATTTTACTCTTTCATATCACAGGAAAAGTGTTTCTTTTCTTATTTCACACTTTCAGGACTTAATTTTCAATCCTGTCAGCGACACACTAACATGGTTCTAATACTCTACGACACACACTCTCAGATCCCTCCGTAATGTTTGGGATAAAGACTCGTGCTTTCTTTGTTGGCCTCTGTGTGCCACAGTTTTGAATCTGTAATCCAGTATTTCACAAATTTCAGCTTTAATTTTAAAAGCGCTTGCATTAACATTAATCGCGCAGCTGAACTTCCTCTGTTGAATCTAATCCAAATGACGTTCTGTAAAACCTTTTTTTCCCATGACTAAGTCCCAGGAACGTGTATGCATCGTACTGACTTGCTGACTGGTTTGTGTGGAGCCGAACGTCCTGATGACTGAGATTTAAACCCACTTCTGTTCTCTTGCAGGTTTTCAAAGATTTGGGCTGTGACGTGCTGAAGGCGGCTTTCGAGGGCTACAATGCCTGCGTCTTCGCTTACGGTCAGACTGGCTCGGGGAAGTCCTACACCATGATGGGAAACCCAGTGAGACCATATTTCATTTTCAGCCTGCAGATGTTTTTTACGCAGAGAGACCGCACGAGTGATTTGATTATTGATCAGTGCAGTGGTGATGTCATTACTGACGGCTCATCTCATTTCCAAGTGATCAGTGTGAGCAGCAGAGTTCAGAGGGAATTTGTACGACTTCGCCAAAGTCTCGAAGACCCCGTGCACACCTGGCTTTACGATCAGGCCGGATCACAATGCGTCAGCTTTAAGTACAGCAGCTCACACCTGGATTATCATCCGACCCAAACGTGTTTTAAGTGACCACATGTGGTCGGATCTCACTTTGATAGATAGATATACACTTTATTAATCCCTCAGAGGAAAACGTAAACATTTCTCTCTGAGGGATTAATAAAGTATATATCTATCTATCTTCCCTGCTCTGTATGAAAAAGACACTACATCACAAGTAAATAAGCACAAAAAGACAAACAGAAACACGATGAGTTTTAAGTATTTCACACACTGAGCGTCATTTTACATGACTCTCAGTGTGGGCTCTTCCACAACTGTGGATGTGATGTGTCAGAAATTAAAAAGCTCAACCCAGAGGAGTCTTTGGTGAAACCAGCGTCGGGTAGACAGCCTGAGTTTTTATTCGGGAAACAGCTGATTTATAGAAACCAGTTCAGTCTAAAAAAAAAACACCCAGAATGCTTGGGTGTTTTTTGAGTCTAAAAGCTTTTCTCTCTGCAGTCTTCTCATGCAGCAGTTTTCTGCTGCGTCGCTGTGAACCATCCATCCAGGTGACTAAATATAGAAGCAGGTCTGACAAGGTCCCACTGAGATATTGATGATTAACATGCACCCTTTGGATCAATACGATCTCCTCTGGGCACAAACAATATTTACACACAAGTGTGGACAGAGAGCGGACGATTGGTGGATCGATCGTGTTCAATCAGACACTGATCAACACACACAGAGGGGAGACAGACAGCTAAACATAAAACGGGAATAAATAATTAAATCAATGCAGGGTTTTTATGCAGCGCTCAGCAGGTAGAGGGCGCCGTTTGTCCACAACGAGCTGAAGCCTCAGTTTTTCTGGTGCAGGACCACAGACTGTATATAAAAGTGCTCCATAGACTCCCATTCAACTTCTCTCCTGAAAAGTCATTCTAATTTCTCCACCAGTTATCTCGGTGTTGTTAGCTAAAGTGTGTCTGTTTAATTGACAGTCCTGTGGTGCAGTCAGGTTATAGCTATCGGTGGATGGGACGTATTATCGTCAGGTTCAGATCCACCGCTCGCACCTCCCACAGCTCGTCCAAATGTGGTCACTTCCTGCTCCAAACCGCTCCGAACTAGCAAGATGGTGACGGACAGAATCTGAACTGGAGGCTTCATAACGTTCACAAACCAACGGGTGACGTCACTATTGGAGGACGATGATAGAAAGAGGGAAAGACGAGTGTCGGCCTTCTTCGTGGAGGAGGATGTGATTTAAACCCAGAGTGAGATGGAAAACAGAGTTGAGGCTCCCTGCGCTGTTTCCCCTGACTGACGGCTGCTGTGATGTTCCTGTTTCAGGGAGACGCCGGTCTGATCCCGAGGATCTGTGAGGGTCTGTTCAGTCGCATCTCAGACGCCACTCGATGGGACGTAGCTTCGTTTCGCACCGAAGTCAGGTGAGACTGATATGCTAATCATCTATTCATGGTTGTTTTCTTTCTTTGATCAGTTAGTGATCATTTACTCTGAGGTGACTCTCTGTGTGACCACTTTCTGGGTTTTCCGAATCTTCTGTGCGTCTCCCTCTCTGATCTTCCCCTGTTGCCGTGGTCACCGGCATGGTTGTCACGTGAGGTGGTTATGATGCCGTAAAACTGACTGTTTTGTTCCTTCAGCTACCTGGAGATCTACAACGAGAGAGTGAGAGACCTGCTGAGGAGGAAATCCACTCAGACCTACAATCTGAGAGTCCGGGAGCACCCGAAGGAAGGACCCTACGTCGAAGGTAAGACCAGGGAGAGGTGGATGTTCCTCGTTTCTCTGCTGCAGCTTTGATTTTCCAAGATAACCGAGAACAGGTCCAACGATGAAATCACAAACGTTCACGTACCAGCGGTCACAAAAACGTGTGGAACTCGGGTGCTGATGTTGATCAAGAGACCTGGAATACTTCCTTATGAAGGTTGTTGATCCTCCTGCTCCGTGTGCATCACTGTGCTGCGTTCAGGAACACTTTCAATATATAGAACCACCCTTGTATATATCAGATTAAAGTGAGGACAGAACAGTTTTTAAACAGGAGTTTGTGTTTGCACCTCAGATCTGTCTAAACACCTGGTGCAGAACTACAGCGACGTCGAGGAGCTGATGGAGGCCGGAAACATCAACCGGACCACCGCCAGCACCGGCATGAATGACGTCAGCAGCCGCTCGCACGCCATCTTCACCATCAACTTCACACAGGTGAAGAAAATGAACAGTTATTTGTTGTTTCCATCGTCTCAGATGTGAAGATTTTTTGCTTTTCTTTGATAAACTGAATATTTCTGGGTTTGTGTCAGTCAGTCAGTCAGACGTCTGTGTGAATCTCTCCTGTCAGGCCAAGTTCGACGCCGAGATGCCCAGTGAAACCATCAGTAAGATCCACCTGGTCGATCTGGCCGGCAGCGAGCGGGCTGACGCCACCGGAGCCACCGGCGTCCGACTGAAGGAGGGAGGGAACATCAACAAGTCGCTCGTCACCCTGGGAAACGTCATCTCTGCTCTCGGTCAGAAAACGACTCTGTCATACATGTTAGGGTCTGATGTGAGCTGAGCCGATACTCTGTGGAAGAACCCCGTCAGAATAAAAGAATCATGTTAGAATGGAAAAACTCTGCCATTGTAAAAGAATCCTTTCAGAATAAAAGAGTTGCGTCAGAATAAAAGGATCCCATCAAAATAATGGTATCCCATTAGAATAAAGGAGAACCATCACAATAAATGAATCCCATCATAAATGAGAGGAGAGGAAGGCAAAGAGTTGAACAGAGGACTCAGTTCAGAGTGTTTCAGTCCATCTGAGAGAGCCAGATTACTGATCCGACTTCACGCTCGCTGATTCGCTCTCTGTGTTTGAGTCCTCGTGACTGACGGTGTATCTTGTTCCCGTGCAGCCGACATGACGCAGGACGGCGTGAACACCAACCTGAAGAAGAAGTCGGTGTTTGTTCCCTACAGAGACTCGGTGCTGACGTGGCTGCTGAAGGACAGCCTGGGCGGCAACTCCAAAACCATCATGATCGCCAGTGAGCAGAAAAAACGCCCACGTCGATTCCTGACTCGACATTTCAGATGACTAAAGAAGAGTTTGGTTACTTTATGATTACCGCTCTGGTTTCAGCCGTTTCCCCCGCGGATGTGAACTACGGGGAGACGCTCAGCACGCTGCGCTACGCCAACCGAGCCAAGAACATTATCAACAAACCCACCATCAACGAGGACGGCAATGTCAGGCTGATCAGAGAACTGCGGGCTGAAATTGCCCGGCTGAAGGCTCTGCTGGTTCAGGGCAACCAGGTAAACTGTGTGGGACCACGGCGACAAGTCAAAGTTCAAATACCCCATCAAACCCCCCACCCCATCCCCCAAGGACACATATAACAGTCAGGAAGAGGCGTTAAACTCTTTCATTTAATTAAACTCCAACGCTCAGTTAAATTTTTAAAAGATATATAATTCAGTGCAGCTCAGTCGGATTTAAAAAAAAGAGTCCCGTTTTCCCATAAAACAAACAAGGAAGTGTTCCCGGCTAAAGTTCAGTTTATTCAGCTAAAAGGCTTTGAAAGCTTTGGAATCACAAAAACAAACATAAACCAGGAAATGCTCTCCAACCACACCTCAGTCAACACCCCCAACGAGAAATACACAAATCTAGCTTTTCAAGTTAAGTGGTCCTGGTTCAGAGCCGACTCTCGGTCGCTGGGGTGAGTTGCAAAGACGACATATCAAATGTTGAAACGGAGAAATGTTATTGTTTCATGAAAATCATTTCGAATCATTTTGAATTTGATGGCAGCAACACGTTTTAAAAAAAATCTAGACGGACGCAACAAAAGGCTGGTAAAGCTGTGTCATGCTAAAAACAAAAAACACCTGGTGGAACATCTCGCAGCTAATCAGGTTACCTGGCAACAGAATAGTAACATTATTGGGTATAAAAAGAACATTTCAGAGATACTACTGAAGTTAAACTAAATACTTATGTTTAAGTAGATTACTAGAAACTGACAGATGTTGACAGAAACTAGAAGAGGAAGTGGATTAAAATGAATTTACATGATGTCTTTTTAGAGCCTGTTTAAAGTCATCGGTACTGATGTGTGTGTGTCATTGTTTCCCTGTCCGTGTTTGTCAGATCGCTCTGCTGGATTCGCCCACCGCTCTGAGTATGGAGGAGAAGCTGCACCAGAATGAAGCCAGAGTGAGTTGCCGTGAAGCCTTTTTAACGCCCGGTGGGACAGAAAGCTCAGAATAAAATATTCACAGAGATGTGTGACAGAAAGCGGGCACTCTGATAAACGATCCTTCAGTTTGTTTATCGGCTGATTTGTTTTGATCTGTGCTTGGCAGGTTCTGGAGCTGACGAAAGAGTGGACCAACAAGTGGAACGAGACCCAGAACATCCTCAAAGTAAGATCCAACGTCTCCCGAGCAGACCGTTCTGTCTTTGGACAGTTTGACGTCCGTTTTATCGTCCGGGTTTCTCTTCTGACACCTGGAACGTTTCTTCACGTGCAGCGAGACGCTTGGTCTTTGTGCACGAGTGTGAACCGTGTTGATTGTTGCAGGAAGAGACTCTGGCCCTGAGGAAGGAGGGGATCGGCGTGGTGCTGGACTCGGAGCTGCCTCACCTCATCGGCATCGACGACGACCTGCTCAGCACCGGCATCATCCTCTACCATCTGAAGGTCAGAGGTCAACGGGTTCACTACAGCTATATATATATATATATGTTTATCCTCCAGAGTGTGGAGTGACGCCGTGTCTCTGCTCTGCTTCACCGTCAGGAGGGACGGACGTACGTGGGCCGAGATGACGCGTCCACAGAGCAGGACATCAGTGAGTCCATCAGTCATGACTTATCTCACAGGGAGTCAAACGTACCTTCATCACAGTAAAGAAAACGAAGTGAACAACACATCCAGACACACAGAGAGCTGCAGCGAATGAGCTTTAATCAAACTGATGATCTGATCAGGAAACAGGACTTCCTCATAGACTGAAGCTCCGCCCCTTCAGAGACCTGCAGTCTATCACATGACGCTGAGAAAGCCTCAATATGACTTCTGACACAAATGCTGCGTTCAAATGGAAGTCATGAACTTGTGGCTACAACATGGGAAGTTGTGGATGCCGTATGCTTGGCATTCAGGTGGTTAAATCATAAAAACACTGGTGGGACAGCCGTGTATCTACAGTTTATACACAGACATACATTCATGTATGATACACAAACAAACATCCATCATGTACAGGGGTTTGTGTCAGAATACAACATCTGAACATCTGTCGTGGAGGAACAGTGAATTTTGACTGACAGCAGTTGATCTTGTTTGTCTCTCTGTCTCCTCTGCATTGTTTCTCTCCTTTAGTCCTGCACGGTCTGGACCTGGAGAGTGAACACTGCATGTTTGAGAACCAGACCGGCACGGTGACTCTGGTGCCGCTCGGCGGAGCTCAGTGTTCGGTCAACGGGGTTCAGGCGGCGGAGCCAACGCCGCTCAACCAAGGTGAGCAGGGAACGTCGGACCGCTCTGATCTCAGGCTGTCAGTCGCAGGAACAGTTCAGAGAAGACAAGAACACGGTTCTGTTTTTAATGTTAACCCTGATTTTATCGTGTCCTCGTCCAGGTGCCGTTATTCTGCTTGGCAGGACCAACATGTTTCGCTTCAACCACCCGAAGGAGGCGGCCAAGCTGCGGGAGAAACGGAAGGTGGGCGTGTCTCCGTGTAGATCAGGGGTCTCCCGCCTGTAACTCCCTTTCTGTCTGAGTAGCCCACAAACAACATGCAGTATTTCCCACACATAGACTTACCTGGCCGGGCTGTACAGGTGTATTTGTCGATCCTTTTCAGTATTTTTATTTATTTATTTTTTAACATTTTCGAGAAAGCGACGCCATCAACGCGATGGATTAACGAGTGGACAGTCCCCCCCATTGTTCAGCAGCTATGTGAATAAATGTTACTGTACATGAGGACCTCTCGGAGATAAAAAGGTTGGAGATCATCCGATGTCGCCCGGTTTAACGTCTGTCTCTCTCCTCCTCAGAGCGGCCTGCTGTCCACCTTCAGCCTATCCATGACCGACCTGTCCCAGTCCTGTGAGAACCTGTCCACTGTGATGCTCTACAATCCCGGGTGAGTAAATCCGAGCCGACCTCAGCTGCATGTGACGATCAGCTGCAATACATCCCCGCCTCCGCATCAGACCTCCTCAGGACACCGGGACGTCTCACCAGAGACCAGAGAGTGTCCCAACATGGCCACCACACCACAGGCACACCGTTCGACGAAAACAAATTACTTTAACACATTTTCATCCAAAAGGTCAGAAGATTGGTCGGACCAAATCTAAAGCCAGTGAGACAAATTCTGTACTTTGTTAAAGTACGAAACAGATCGCCAAAAATAAAGACCAAATTCAAAATGGCGGACTTCCTGTTGAGTTGAGGTCATGGCGCCAATATACTTTTTTGTAGATCTAGCTGTGATACACATGTCCACCAAATTTGGCGCATGTTGGTGAAACCAATAGAATACGCAATGTTTTGTGTGCCAGGGTTCATGAGTTTTTGAGCACGTTTAAGCCCTGAAAAACTCAATTACTTTTTTAGAAGAAGAATAATATCTTCCATTACAATATCAATAATAATAATAATTAAATGTGTATGAGGAATCCTTCTGCTTATGACTGACATTCAGTTTCTCCTTCACTTCACCCTCCGAGTCTCCTTTAACGTCCAAAATTTAAAAAATTTCCCCTCGGGGATTAATAAAGTATATACCTACCTACCTACCTACCTACCAAACACATCGCTCTGAGTTACCGACAGATGTTCTCCCTTCTCACTGCTGCGGTTATAAACGAGGCTCCTGGTCTTCCATCGGACTTAAACCGCATCTAACGGGGACATTCGTGTCCCCAGAGGACGAACCTTGTCCTCCTCAGACCGGGTCAGCTCTGAGTCTCAGTGTGCTGTTAACGTATGAATAAATGAAGTGATGCTCTCCCACAGTGATGACAGCATTAACCGTGTCCCTGTCCTGTTGACAGTCTCTTCACTGAGAAGGGCCCCGTCTTCCTCAGGTAGACTCAGCCGTCCACTTCCTGTCTAACTGTCCCCTGTTGACCCAAAGACGTGTGTTGACTGGTCCCGTCCCTCAGCCTCACCCTCACTGTCTGTCTTTATTTCCTGTTGTCCATCAGCTGCAGTGTGTGTGTGTGTGTGTGTCCCCAGTAGATCGTGTGTCTGCGTCTCATCTCCAGCTTCTCCTTTGTTTGTCCTTCTTTGTCCGCTGTGGTTCTGGTTCTGGACAGGAGACACTAACGGACCGCTTTCTCTTCCAGGCTGGAGTTTGAGAGACAGCAGCGAGAAGAGCTGGAAAAACTAGAGCTGAAAAGGTACTGTGGTCCCGAGTCCAGTTTGGACTGATCCAAACCTCTTGTAGTGAACCTGCTTCCTTCCTTCCTGCCTTCTTTCCTTCCTTCTTTCTTTCTTTCCTTCCTTCTTTCCTTCCTTCCTTCCTTCTTTCCTTCCCTCCTTCCTTCTTTCCTTCCTTTCTTCTTTCCTTCCTTATTTCCTACTTCTGTCTTTCCTCCCTCTCTCCCTCCCTCCCTCCCTCCCTTCCTGTCACACACTTCCAGCTGAATCCTCAGCAGGTAGTTTGCTCAGTTGCCATGGAGACGGTCGGTGGTACCATGTGACCTGTTCTTTTTGTTTGTTTCCGTAGAAGGCTGATTAAGGAGATGGAGGCGAAGCAGCAGAGTGAGAAGTCAGAGCTAGAGCGCCTCCAGCAGGAGGTGGAGAGTCAGCGCAAGGAGTCGGAGGAGGTGCAGGAGCGGATCCTCCGTCAGGAGGAGAGCCTCCGCCGCCGCAGCCAGGACATTGAGAGCCGCCTGCGAGACTTCCTGGCTGAGAAGGAGCGCTTCGAGGAGGAGCGGCGCTCCGACATCCAGGGGATGGACCTCCAGCGGAGACAGCGCCGGAAGCAACAGCAGGAGGGTGGAGCAGAGGAGGCGCAGGACGAGGAGCAGCGGCGGCAGCAGGAGGATATCTACCGTGAGCTGGAGCGGCTGAAGAGGGAGCGCGAGGAGCAGCAGGTCCGCCTGGAGACGGAGCGGCGGCGGCTGGAGGAGCAGGAGCGGGAACAGCTGAGTCTGGTGGGGAGGCTGGAGGAGCAGCTGAGGGAGAAACACGAAGCCGCCACCGCCCTGTTGACCCGGGAAGACGCCCGCCGCCTGGAGGAGGAGCGGCGGGCGCTGGCTGAGATTAGGGAAGCGCTCCTCCGGGCCAAAGAAGCTGCAGAGCGGCCGGACGTGGAGGACGCCGGTGAGGAGGCCAGAACCGCTCAGACCAGATACATGGACTTCAAAGAGGCTCAGGTGGAGGAGCTGGGTCAGCTGGAGGAGGGGCTGCAGCAGCAGAGGGAGCAGCTGGAGAAGGAGGTCGCTGCTGAGCAGAGCACGCTGCTGCTCCTCAACCACGGCCTCAAGGAGAGACAGCAGCAGCTGAAGGAGACACAGGAGAAGGGAGCGCAGGACGCCTCCGCCGTCTGCCAGGAGGAGCAGTTGCTCCAACAGGCCGAGCACCGACTGCAGTTAAAGGAGCGGCAGCTGGCCAGCCTGGCCGACGGACTCCTCCCCGCGCTGGCCGAGGAGAAGCAGAGAGCCGTTGAGATGCTGGAGCGCAGCGGAGGAGGCAGCAACGGGAACTGCGATGGTCCGCCGGGCCTGGACAACACCCTGTTCCAGGTGGAGAAGGAGCTGGAGGACAAGGAAGAGAAGCTGAACCTCCACTGGCTCAGAGCACAGCAGCTCCAGCAGCTCCAGGAGACCTACGAGTTCACGGCCAACGTGGCGCGGCAGGAGGAGAAGGTGAGGAGGAAGGAGAAGGAGATCCTGGAGTCCAAGGAGCAGCAGCAGAGGGAGGCGATGGAGCAGGCGGTGGCCCGGCTGGAGAGGAGGCACTCCGCTCTGAGGCGCAGCATCTCCTTGGAGACCGACTCCGAGGACCAGAGACATAAGAGCTCGTCCATCCGGGCCCCGAGGACGGGGGCCGACCTGGACCAGCAGAGGTCAGAGCCTCCGAACGAAAACACCTTGATGATGTCGTCACTTACCTGGATGTTAAATAAATGTAGCTCGGTTCTGACCCGTCTGGTACCAGTTTAAAAAACAGTAAAGTCTCGTTTCCTGTTTTCAGGGTGGAGCGGGAGATCCAGAAGCTGCGACAGAGGATCAGCGAGGGCGAAGACAACAACAGGACGCACTCGATGGGTACCGACGAGAAGACGAGCAGCTCTCCGGTCAGCCACATCCAGAGTTTGAACACACTGCTGCCGCTGTCGGACGACCGGTACTGATCCATCACACCCACATCACATCAGAAACCGAGTGGCGGGGACCGGTTCAGTGTGGATGACCCGGCTGTGTGTTTGTGACTCCCGACAGGATCAACACGTACATCGAGGAGGAGGTCCAACGGAGGTTACAGAAGATGAATCTCCTGAATGGCGGCAGCAGCATGGACCTGTCTCTGTCCTATGAATCGCTCAGAGTAAGAGCTGTCTCTCATGACTTCATTCATTTGTGTTGATGCTGTCTGTGGGATTAAAGTAGAGTCAGAATCTGATCAAAACAAGCCACAGACGATGTCTCTCTTCGGTCACAAAGCTTGAGCAAAGCTAATTTTCTGATGTTTGATGGATTAAATGATTTAATTGACAGATTAATCAGAACGACAGAAGTGAAATTCAGTTCTAAAAATTTCATTTACGAACGTCTTCGATATGTTTTTCGTGCCTGCTGTCGGCAGTATGGAGGTTCTGAACCGTTGATGTGATGGAGAGCTATCAGGAGACGTTACGCACCTGTAGACTGGTTTCAGTCAGGTTGAGTTTTATTAGAAATGATACAGCCGAGTAACACAGACTGTCAATCCAGGCGCTTTCAAAAACACCTCAACGTTCTGAGCATGCTCTGTGATCGCATTGCACTTATGGATGGGAAAAACTTTCACAATAAAACCCACAAAGTGCGGTCTGTTCAGGCAAATCAAGTTCTGGTTCTGTTTTTAAATCTGACCAGTCTGACTGCAGATGGTAGCTTTTGGATAATCAAGCCCTCGTCGTCTGCAGGTTTGTTTCTAACTTTAATTTTAGGATGAGGATGAAACCCAGCAGGTCCAGTGATAAATGTCTTTCTCTGTGAGGAACTGATATTTAGCTCTTTAACCCTGCAGGAGGAGGAGGAAGTTAGCGACTGTAGCTCTGTTAGATTAACAGAAGAGGTAAGACCAGGAACCACCCGCACTATATTTCTATTTTCCCAATGAGACTTTGGCTGCTCTGTAATCTGCATGACTTCCCCAATATGGTTTTATTAGTAATTATTTTCCTGGTTTGGTTTCATCTCTTCCCTTTTCCCGTCATCAAGAAGAATCATTTACAACTTTTGGTCATAAAAGAATATGAAGAATATTAATTTTGTCTTTAATGATGTTGATGTTTCCTTTTTATTTTCAGGATGATGAAAAACTGCAAAACATGAATCCAAGGAGGCTTAAATATGAGGTAAGACCCGGATCTTCTTCATCAATTTAACTATCAATCATTAAAAGCCTGTGATCCTGCTACATCTTTATAACCGGAGTGATTCTGTAGCTTTCTGTGATGCATGGTATTAATTACATCATACAAATCTCAACACGAGTTATCACATTAATATATTTTTTATTTTAGAGGAAATGGGTTTCCGTTTTAAACCTTCAGGGTTGCCAAACATACAGATGTGTAGATGTTTTATTTTGTAATTCCCATTACTCCACTTTTGTTTGACTTTTATTTTGGGGGTAAAAAGTGGCAACTGCAAGTTTTGCAACTCCTTTGTTGGCTTTGATCATTTGGCAACTCTGATCCTGCCTTTGGATCTTTTATTTTTGGAAAAACCGAGGAAAGAAAACTCTGCTCTAGGACAGAAGCAAACCGATGCATGTAAAATACTGAAGTAACTAAACAAGTAACTAGTAATTAAACACCTTGAAATGATTGAACACAGAATATTTCAACCCGCAGACCTTAATTTCAAACAATGTAGAGTCGTATTTGCTGTGGTGACCAGGAAGTGTAGAAACATTAAAATTAAACTTTACCTTCGTTTAAATGGAATTTAAAGATTTCAAAAAGATTCTTGTACAAATGTCGCCCTAATTTGCATGTCAAACCTCTTCGCACTGTTAATTTCAAATCACTTGCATCTCACCTGTGCACCTGGTGATTGGAGGAACTGTAATTCTCAATGGGGTGGATTGTGGACTTCAGTAGAATTCAAAGAGCCTTCAACGTCCGTCTTGTCGATGTAGTCATGGACTCCCCCTTGTGCACACAGAGAGCCCGCGGGTCTAACTTCCTGCCCTTCCCGGAGTTTGAGGCAAACTCTTGTCCTTGCGTCCAGGAAAACATGTCGGAAGAACCAGAGAGTGGCCTGATGAGGCTTCACAGAGAAGAAAAACTAGAATCCACAGCTGAAGTCTTAATTAAACAAGGGGAAGTGCCTCACAAAGATGGGGACCAAAACAAATGGGGGCAAGGAGGAGTGAATTTTCCTCTAGAAATGGGCCAAGCAGTTTACGAACTGGCCCGTCGTGCCGATTTTTGTGTCACCTCAGCAAACGCCATAACCGACAGACCTCATGAAAGCGAGAATATCACCGATGAAAGAAGAGAGAAAAAGGAGGAGTTGCAGGCAATTGGATGCTTGTATTCTTCCTCAGGGAGAGCACAAAATGCACCGACCAGTGGTCAGTCGTCAGAGTTGCAGAGCTCTGCGAGTGGTTTCATCGGTTCCGAGCGAGACTCGATGGAACCCGTTAATGATGAAATAAAACGAGAGACGGACACAGAAGCTGACAAAGTGGCCTCCAGCAGGAGCTACATTTTGGGGTACTTTGCCGGGAAACTGTCCAAAGTGTACAAGGACACTAGTAGAACGATACAGGGCACACGGGACATAATTCAAAATGTCCCTGTAGGTGAAATGAAGGTTGTCCTCTCTCGGTACGTGTCCATGATGTCCAAAGAGATTCCACTGATTCACCGAATCCAGCTTCAACGAGAGCCAGAGCCTCGTGTCCTCGCAGAAAAAAAAGTGAGCTTGGTGAATCTGTCGAGGGATGGCGCCCTTCGTCTTCATCAGAATAGCGGCATGTCTGCAGTCCCGGGCGTCTCGGGATGGCCTGAGGGATCTGTGGCCTCATTCAGAGACACGAGTCCTCAAAAGTTTTATCAGAGGCTGGTGGAGCTGCCGCTAGCTTTGGCTCGGCTACAAACATGTACGACAGAGAAGATCCTGGAAAAGTTGGAATCTCTGTCTCCTCAGATGCAAGTCGGCAAACTGGTGAGTGTCTTCTGGCTCAAAACGGCCGACAGGAAGAAACCCATCCCAAGACCCGCATGCTTGCTTTTATCAGAGAAGGACATCGTGGTTGTCTCGGCCAGCACGGATTCTACGGATGACCTGACTATTTTTCACCGTTTTAACCTCCTGGATATAAAGGAGGTCCAGATTAGTTTGGCAGGACAACACGTCCGCCTCATCGGCACCACCGAAGACCCCGTCTTAGCCGTCTTCACGCACAGCAAAGAGCTTACCCAGGAGTTCTGCAAGGCTTTACTGAAGGATCTGTGTCCCGACAAGTTCTCTGAAGGGACTGAAGGTCACCCGTTACTCTCTGATGACCTCATGGCCGTCTCTCTGGACTGGACCTCAAATGTTCCTGACATCATCCTAGATAGTGGCCTTCGCGTCACCTCCAGATTCAAGCGTGTCCTCGCAGACCTGCTCTACATCATCCACGGGAACATGGAAGGTCCCGGCAAGCCTTCCCTCGCCAACGTTTGTCCTCTGCTCTACACCAGCGTCAAGGTCAAGAACTTCACCCGAGTGCATCAGGATGCCATCTTCCAGTTTCTCCTGACGGACACTCACGTAGCTCTTCTCCAGGAGGACGGCGTCTTCCATCCGGTGCCACGGGGGTCCAGTCTGGTCCCCAGCCAGCCTCAGTTTCAGGGACTCGAAGTGCGCAAGCGTTCAGACATCAGATGCCTTCTTGTGAAGCAGAATGACGACTGCCTGGTCGTAGAGATCGCGTTTACAATTCCCAAGCCTCAGACTCCAAAGAGGAAGGCAGAGTCCAGGCGGAGCTCAGCCGAGCTGCCCTCCACCTCTAATCGCAGCGGCCTATGTAATTCCTGGAAGCTATCGTTTGGCTGCACCTCAGAAGCTCAGATCCTGATCAATCATCTGTGCGTTTAAAGGCGGACTTCACCTGAATTCATGTGCGAGTGCAGTGTTTGTACAGGAAATCATGTTGTAGTAAAACAGACTCATTTGAATGTATTTTTAAATCCTTTTAAGCGCTTTTTAAACTTCACAGTCTGTTACGTAATTGATTTGGATGGTTTGCATTGAGTCTGAGTTGGAGCATGTTAGCATTAAATATATAACTCCTGTATAATTTGTAAGAAGATGCTGAACATAGATGAAAAGTTTATGTACTTATGAAAGTCTTGTCTTTGTATATTTTTAGTCATGTCGATTCTTCTTTATTGTTTGTTTATCTAAAGACAAAATGTTGATGTCACTTGTTTGGTCTAAAATTGTCATAAAGAAATAAGTACGAATAAAATATGATCATCTTGTAATTAATGAGAATAATGTTTAATGTGCCTTATAATTTTACACGGTGACAACATTAATTTAATTATGTAAACAGAATAATAAACATTGAACTGATTCTTGTTTGTTTTTTTATTTTGGTGCTGTGATGATTGCCGTTTTCGCCGAGTCAGCCTTTTACTCCCCTCCTCTTCTTCCTGTCTCCTTTCATCCTGCCGACTTTCTCTGCAGCACTTGGTGTCTCGTCCTCCGGGGACGAGCTGCGACGACGTCCAGGAGCCCGTTAAAATTAGCATTCCTCGTTACGTTCTCCGCGGGCAGGGGAAGGACGAGCACTTTGAGTTCGAGGTGAAGGTGAGTTCACTCTGGTCTCGTTGATGTGATGCAGTTTTTAATCAAATGTGTCGGGTCATCTGAAACATGTTAAAGTTGAGGTTTTATAGTTGTAAATTTGCACTCGGAAAAGTCATTTCCACACCCGTGTACAATATGTCACGGCTAAATACAACAGCTGCTCCAAAGTCATCAAAGTAAACACACAAGTTTTAAACTGTTCACAGGCCTCCGATCGATGACACGAGTCCTTTAAATCTTTAATTCTTCCACTCAAACTGACTGAATGTGCACCGTGGAGGTCATGGTGTGTTTAGGATGGGTCCACATCCTGGTTTATAATGAGGATAATCTGAGTGTAAAGTAAAGCCGGGAACAGACTACACAGACCATTTTTTGGCGCAAGGGTATGGCCTATGTTTTGTACGTAACTTTGGCCAGGCTTAGAATTCATTGTGTTTGTTGTCACCATGGTAACGCTGTCAGATTAAATCAAGGTGCCAGAAATTGTTCCCGTGTCGTTGTCGGGAGACTGAAAGCACGACAAATATGACCTATCATCGTTCACGTTTTAGTTCCTGGGTCGTCGGGTCAAGAATCCGTCAATCGCGGCGACAGAGGCTCTTTGGGTGATGCGCTCTGTCATCCTATTGGTCGACGTCCAGGAACGCGCGTCGTATGATGTGTCAAACCAGGCGGAAAAAAACAAACAAGTTCTGACATACTAGACTTTTCGTCGGGGAGACGCCGCATCGTTCTTCAATGACGTCACTCTACAAGACCTGTTTGTCGTTCCCGACGTTCATATTCAGGCCCGACGCTGGAAATGTGTCTGCAATGACTTTTCTGACGCAAGAAAATCCCATCTGAGCCAACAGAGCGTCCGGACTGAGAAAAACCTCAGTTCAAACCACCAGATGTGGTTTTTGCTCTGATTTACAAAACTCACATTTAAAGTGTTTTTTACTGTCCAGACTTTCAGAAATTATCCAGATACAATCTAGATATGTGTAAAAACTGGGCTGCAGTCTGCGTGAGGATACGGAATCCTCAGTCTTACATTAGTCAGTGTAGTTTGTCAAGGAGTCCACTAGAGGGCACTAAAAGGCCACAAATCGCAGCTACATCGCATTTCTAGCTAACGAACCGATTTCACGCCGACACACATTCTCTGATGTTCCTGAACTTTCCGAATCAGAACAGAAAAAAAAAAAAAAAAAAAGAAGGTAAATTTGCTCTCTGGTGTTAACGATGCTCCTGTACCTCATGTCCGTCCATGTTTGACTGTCCTCATTAGATCACCGTGATGGACGAGACGTGGACGGTGTTCAGGCGCTACAGCCGCTTCAGGGAGATGCACAAGAGCCTGAAGTTAAAATACCCCGAGGTGAGATGCTCCTACACTCCTACACTCCTTCCTGCTGTGAATGTTTTTATCCTTTTTATTCCTCCTCACACACATGCTCTGAAATAGAGAAGGAAGAAGAAAATCGTTAGTAGGTTAGACTTTGTTTACTCCAGCTGTTGTTTATCCACATAATCAATCCCAACCTCCGATTCTTCCATCAAAACATTTGCTGAGCGAGGCTCGATGCACCGAAACCTGACCTGTAACCAAGTATCAACCAGCAGTGACATCCCCCGTTTGGTTTGTGAACGTCTGTTACGAAGCCTCCGGTTCAGATTTTGTCCGTCACCATTTTACTAGTTCAGGGCGGTTTGGAGCAGGAAGTGACCATATTTGGACGAGCTGGGGGAGGAGCGAGCGGTGGATCTGACTGATCTGATTGGAAAGCTGACGATACAAACGTCCCGCCCACTGATAGCTGTAACCTGACTGCACCACAGGCCTGTCAATCAAACAGACACGCCCCCAAAAACACATCTTTTTTTAAGTTTATTTATGAATTAATGAGGGATTATTTCCAGATGGACCGCCAGAAAACTAAACTGGAAGAGTGAATTTAGCGAATGACTTGAGGCAGCTATCGGTGGGCGGGACGTAGTATCGTCGGGTTTCCAATCAGATCAGTCATATCCACCGCTCGCTCCTCCCCCAGCTCGTCCAAATATGGTCACGTCCTGCTCCAAACCGCTCCGAACTAGCAAGATGGCGACGGACAGAATCTGAACTGGAGGCTCTGTAACGGCCGTTCACAAACCAACGTGTGACGTCGCTGTCGGTTGATACTTGGTGACATCACTGCTGGTTGATATTTGGTGACGTCGCTGTCGTGTTGGTTTCAGCTGGCTGCTCTCGAGTTCCCGCCGAAGAAGCTGTTTGGAAACCGAGACGAGCGGATGGTGGCAGAACGTCGGAGCCACCTGGAGGCAGGACTTCTCCCTTCACTCTCGGTTGTACTTTATCAACACGGTGGAGGTGGAGGTGAGCTCACTCTGTCTCTTCGTTCCCTGCAGAGGTACCTGAGGAGTTTGTTCCGGGTGATGCTGTCGACCTCCAGCTCTCCTCTCCGAGCCGACCAGCACGACGACTTCCGCCTCTCCAAGCGGGACGTCTGCGAGTTCTCGCCCTTCTTCAAGAAAGGCGTCTTCGAGTACACCAGCCACGGCACCGGCTGAGGAGGCCGCCGCCGCCGCCCCGACACTCCCGACCAAACCAAAACCTGCTGCGTGCCTTCGGAGCTGCAGAGCTGCTTCAGGAGGAGGAGGAGGAGGAGCTGCAGGTCAGTTTCCTCTGGACCTCCTTCCTCAACTACGTCATGTGACTCAGCCGTAAACAGCTTTTTCACATTTACCTGCAGCTGTCAGGAGCTTCATCTTCAAACGGATCAATATGTTTGATCAGCTGCTGCTTGATTAATGATCAGTGTCAATAACAAATTAAAGACTTCAGTCACGAATCAAACAAAAGCAAACACGTGTCTTCAGTGTTTGTTTGTTATCCTGCTGAACTGATGATGTCGCTGCATTTCCTGTTTACACTGGAGGATGATGTCACAGTTGTGTTCGCTTCGCTCTGTAATTTTCATGAATCATCATGAAAACGATAATAATTTCAACGTTTATTCGACTGGTTGAAGAACTGAACACCAAAATAAATCAAAGACACGCTTGCTGAATTATTCTCCTCGTCTTTCACGTTGCGTCGTTGCTCCGACACCGACGAGCTCTTGGTGGTGGAAACGGAGGTGTCGATGTTCATCAGGTGAAGGGAGTCTGACTCCAGATGTGTAGCTTCGCCTCCTGACAGCCAGAGGGCGCCACAGAGATGAGCTGCGTTCACCGACACCGACTCAAAAACTTTGTAAAGGAACCTCTTCATTCGGTCTCAGATGATTTCAGCGAAGAGTCTTCAGGTTCACAGCAGGAACCAGGACCTCGGTTTGGACCTTCTTCCTCCTGGAAATGTTCATGTGTATAGTTTTTCTACTCGTCTGTAAGGACGGAGGCAGTAAAGGGAATGAACCAGAGCTCGGACACCTCGACTGATTTCTCTCCGACTGCTTGAAGGAAAAGTTTTACATCTCACTGAAACTGCAGCTTTAGCTTAGCTTAGCACAAATACTGGGAGCGGGGGGGAACTGTTAGCCTGAGTCTCTCCTGAGGGAATAAAATGGATTTACAGGAGACCAGATGTTGGACTTCTGGAGTCTCACATTCACCAAAGAGTCAAACTTCTTCTTTAACGGCTCCACAGAATGTACTCTCTGTGTGTGTGTGTGTGTGTGTGTGTGTGTGTGTGTGTGTGTGTCACTCTTAACAGTGTTTCTGATCAGCTACATCAGATGAATACCTGCAGCTCACAGCTGCATCAGTTTGACTTTAATTATTTTTAACATGTAAAACGTTCCATTAATAGCTCTCAGAAGGTTTATTTGTTCAAATTTTTTCTTTTTCAGATGTTTTCTTGTCGTCTTCATCAGCTCGCCAGGTTGTAAAAATGAATAGTACAGCTATTCTCAGTTTATACACTTTATACTCTGGCAGTACACAAATCAATATTCCTATTGACTACCCATTCAAATGTAAGATTCAATCAACAACTTAGGTGGTGAGACGTAGTTCGGGTGCAGCGGGTGAGCGCTGACCCCTGCGGGAGGTCAGTGCTGTTGGGTCGGCCTGTTCAGGATCTGCTCCGCGGGCCGTAGGGGCAAGTCGTGCAGCGGGATGGCCAAAGCCTTCAGCCCCTCCGTGCAGGTTTGCAGCAGCTGGTCGTACTCCTGCAGGTCAAACAGCAGCTCATCAGCACCTGAGCTGCAGCGACAGGAAAGCTGTGCAGCGCCAAGCACCGTCCAACTCACCTCGCATTCCCGAGCCATGTCCTTCTGTAAGGCGTCGATGGCGCGCTGCTTCGACTTCAGGATCTCCTAAACAGACGGGTCAGGTTTCAGGTTCAGAGGACGGTGGAAACAGAACCCGAGACGTCAGAGTCAAAACTCCCAACGCACGAGACACGCAGTCATAGACAGATTTTTATTACTATTTATTTAATTTATCGATTTGTTACAAAAATATGGAATAATGTTGGTCTTTTTCGGTCTCCTTAAAGGTTGTTTTGACTGTTTTTGAGGTTGTTTAAAATCTTTTTGTGTCTCGAGTTCACAAACCAGCAGCGACGTCACCCGTTGGTTTGTGAACGTTATGAAGCCCTCAGTTCAGATTCTGTCCGTCACCATCTCGCTAGTTAGGAGTGGTTTGGAGCAGGAAGTGACCATATTTGGACGAGCTGGGAGAGGAGCGAGTGGTGAATCCGACTGATCTGATTGGAAACCTGACGATACAAACGTCCCGCCCACCGATAGCTGTAACCCGACTGCACCACAGGCCTGTCAATCAAACAGACCCGCCCCCAAAAACAAGTCTTTTTGAAGCTTATTTTGTAATTAATGACTGATTATTTTCAGATGGACCTCCAGAAAACTAATAAGAAGGAGCGACTTTAGCTAACAACACCGAGATAACTGGTGGAGACATTTTTTTGACTTTGTATTTCGTGAGAGAAGTTGAATGAGAGTCTATAGAGGCTTTTTTTGGAGCCAACCTCTAGTGGCACTCGGTGGTATTGCAGCTTCAGGCACTTCTGCGTTGGCCTCATTTTTCAGAGCTGGAAGCTACGAACACTTCTCTATACAGTCTGTGGTCATTACAGGTGGATGTGAAATCGTACCTCCAGCTTGTTGGCGGCGCTGCTGCCGGTCGTTGGGTCGACGTTGGAGGCGGAGAGCACCGCACAGAGCTGAACTTCCTTCTTCTCCAGCGTTTCTGTCAGAGCGGTCAGCTTCCTCTCCAGCAGCGCCTCCTTCAGGCTGCTCCTCTGCTGCACGTCCAGGATGGCCTCCATCTGCTTCTTCAGCAGCTCGTCGCGCTCCCGCTCGACCTGCCGACACCACGGCGACATCAGCTCACTGCCGCCGGACGCAGGGAGGAAGGAGAGGGAGGCGGCGGTTTACCTTCTCGAAGGCCTGCAGCAGCAGCTCGTGCTCCACGGTCAGATCTCTCAGCTCCTTTTCAATGAGCTTCACGTGAGCTCGCCGCACCTTCAGACACATCATCAAACATCATCAGCGGTTCGAAGCAAAGTCATCACACTGCCAATCATTAAAGTGTTTTCGTTGCTGTTGAAATAAGAGTAGCAGGTAAATGTTGGTGTCTGTAAAGGACGATTTCGTTCGGTTTCAAATGGTGCTCTTCAGATTGTGGTGAGCCGATGATGCTCCACGTTTGCTGATGTGTACTGATGTGCAGTGAACGCACCACCGCCCTGTCCTTGGCCCGCTCGTGTTCCTCCAGCTTTATGTGCAGCTCGGGCAGCTTCTGCTCGGCGTCCTGCAGAACCTCCGTCAGACGTCTGTTCTCCTGCTGAGCGGCTGAAAGCTCTTTGTCCGATCGCGCCTGCTGCTTCTTTGCCTCCGAGAGCTCCTCCTGTCGGACAGAACATCAGACGGGAGCCGAACCGCAGACAGTCAGGCAGGTGTGAGAAACGACCTGAAGAATTTAATGTCAGGAGGGAGAGTCTGTCTGCAGCAGCAGCAGCTGGGACTAAAGCTGTGTAAAATGTGAATAACAACAAATTATTTCTAAATTCACTCTGAAAGACTGTGTGGGCAAACGGTGCAACAATTTAAGAATAATGTTCCTCAACGTAAAATTACAAAGAATTTGCGGATTTCATCATCTACGGTTCATAAAAAGATTTGTCTTGATCATCAGGCCCTCAGGCGGCACTGCATTAAAAACAGACACAATGCTTTGGTGGAAATCACTACACGGGCTCAGGAACACTTCTGAAAACCATCGTCTGTGAACACGGTTCATCGCTGCATCCACACATGCAGGTTAAAACTCGACCATGCAAAGAAGAAACCAGATATAAACATGATCCAGAAACACCGCCAGCTTCTCTGGACCCGAGCTCATTTAAGATGGACTGAGGTGAAGTGGAAAACTGTTCTGTGGTCTGATGAATCCAAATCTGAAATTTTGAAATGCTGCATCCTCCAGGCTAAAGAGGAGAGGGACCATCCAGCTTGTTATCAGTGCACAGTTAAAAAGCTACCGTCCGTGATGGTACAGTGATGCATTAGTGAACGTGACATGGGTAGCTTGTATATCTGGGAAGGAACTATTCATGTTGAATTGAATTTCACTTTCAAAACTCCAGCAACTGGTCTCCTCAGTTCCCAAACGTTTACAGAGTGTTGTCAAAGAAGAAGTGATGCAACACAGTGGTAAACATGACCCTGTCTCAACTATTTCGAGATGTGTTGCTGCCATCAAATTCAAAATGAGCACATATTTTTAATAAAACAATAAAATGTCTTATTTTTAGTTAAATATGAGTTTACATGATTTACAAATCATCCCGTTCTGTTTTTATTTACATTTTACACAGCGTCCCAACTCTTTCCTTAACAGCGTCGTAGTTCCATCTGAGGGTTTGATGGTTTCCTGTCTCACCTTCAGCAGCTTCTGGTCCGACAGCAGTTTGGTCTGGACACCGGAGTAGTACTCCTCCGCCCCTCGCAGGGATCGCTCATGCTGCTCGATCAGAGTCACCACTCGACTTTTCATCCGGTCC
Organism: Embiotoca jacksoni; assembly: GCF_022577435.1. Classification (NCBI taxonomy): domain Eukaryota; kingdom Metazoa; phylum Chordata; class Actinopteri; family Embiotocidae; genus Embiotoca; species Embiotoca jacksoni. Next base: position 2,229,183 of record NW_027185392.1, on the reverse strand, counting down.
TCCAGATCAATGACTTCGGCCCGCCGCCTCTTCTCCTCCATCTCGATCATCGACTGCATCTGCTGCTGATGTCTGACCTCGAACTCTGAGGAGGCAGCAACACCGGCAGCGTTCAGGAGCAGTTTATAAAACACCTGTCCGCATCTGTCCACACCTGCTCACTCCTGTCCACACCTGCTGACTCCTGCTCACTCCTGTCCACACCTGCTGACTCCTGCTCACTCCTGTCCACACCTGCTCACTCCTGTTCACACCTGCTGACTCCTGCTCACATCTGTCCCCACCTGCTCACTCCTGTCCCCCACCTGTCCAGCTGAGTCCCTCTACAGCGTCATTACCTCGGGTCCTGCGGTCGTAGTCCTTGGTCAGCTCCATCAGCTCCACCTGGTGTTTCTGTTGAGAGTGAACAGGTGACGTGTTGCCGCTCAGGTGAAGAAACAAAGTGTCCAGAATAAAGAACTTCTGTCTGTGAGCTTCTCACCAGTTTGAGCTCCTGGATGCAGTTCTGGCTGCGGAGCTTTTTGTCCCTGAAGTCGGCCTGCAGGTGCTGCTCGTCTCTGCGCAGCACCAGCTCCGACTCCGTGTGCCGGTTCTGGACTAGCGAGGACGAGACGATGGCGTCCATCTTCAGCTCGGAGACGGCGGTGTGGTGCTCGGACAGGACGTGCTTCAGCTTCTGCTTGTAGACCTGGACCGGTCAGAGGTCAGAGGTCAGACAGCGATCTGTAAGGTCAGAGTGCATCTGCAGGAGGTGAACGTGCGTGCAGCTCACGCTGATCTCCACCCGGTGGCGCTCCTCGGCCTCCTCCCTCTCCCTGCCCCTGTTCCTCAGCTCCGCCTTCGCCTCCTCCACACTCCTCTTGGAGACCTCCCAGAAGGCCTGGATCCTGTCCCTCTCCAGCTGGAAGTAGCTCCTCTCCTCCCGCTCTCTGTCCAGCTCCTCCCGCAGCCGAATGATGTGCTCCTCCAGCTGCAGGGCAGAGACACCGAGGTCACATGGAGCCTGTTCATACCTGTTCACAGTTGTTTACACACTCATTTGAACTCCACTGATGATATATAAAATTTCGGCCCACAGCACAGACTGACCTCTGACCCCTGGTGTTCACCTTGACTACAGTACACAGTTGTAGCTTACAGGCTGTAATGAACGTTTGTGTATGTTTCTTTATTATTATTTCATTAGTTGTAACTTTTTTTATTTTTTAATATATATATATAACTTACAGAAGAAAATCAATCAGTCAATCAGTGAGAGTAGACCTGCTTTGATCGATCTGCTTCGAGCTCGGACTGAGTTCCGGTCCAAACACACACACACACACACACACACACTCTCTCTCTCTCTCTCTCTCTCTCTCTCTGTTAGCTCCGGGGCTAACGTTAGCAGCTCTGACCTGGTCCTTGGACATCTCCTCCGTGGACAGACCGTCCACCACCGAAGAAGACTTCCCCTTCCCGCTCTTCTTGCTTTTCGTCTTCGGCGGCTGAACAAAACAAAACAAAAAAAAACAACATCAACATTAGAAGCCGATGACCGAATCCGACTGATGCTAAGCTAACATGCTAACGGATCTCCACTATGTGAACGAGTTTCCAGTGAAAACAAACGTTTACTCACCATCGTTAATCGGCGGGAAACCTTGCGGTAGAACCGAACTTTTTATACACAGTCGACGGTAAAACCGAGTTAGAGCCGAACACCGTGAACTGAGCCGCACGTTCACCCGTAAACACGAGCCGCTGCCATGGCAACCCGTCAGTCACGTGAACATCCGAAAGCTTTTTTTTTTTTCTTCAAATTAAACTTTATTTGAAGAAAATCGACATCACGCAATCGTGAGATCAAAATAATGGAGAACGTTTGAATAAAGGATTAAAGTCAGAAGAAAAGATGACAGTTAAAAGAAGTTTGTGAAATTATTTAAAGACAGATCAGTTATTTATTTTATTTATTATTTTTGTTTAATAGATAAGATAAAAACAACAGCAAAAATGATGGAGTCGATGAATTGATTATACATTTCAGGAAAATTATTTTATTTAGTGATTACGTAAAAATTTAGCTGTATTCACCAAATTAAGATTTTCGAGACTTCCTGTTTCTGTTGATCAAAGTCGACGTGTTTTTATTTTGAAAAGCTGCTCAGAAAAAAGCAAAATGTCTGAATACGTTTACTTTGATTTAAGAGAGGAATTTTCACAATTATAGATTATGAACAGTCAGTCAGTTACTGATGAAAATCAGTGCCTTTGCATTTCCTGCATTACGTTAGACGCCTGTTTGCTAAATTGTTAGCCTCTGTGTGTCTGAATGACGTCCACGTTGACGTTGTGTGAGAGGTCAAAGGTTGATTGTTCACTGAGGAGGATTCTGGGCGAGAAAGTACACGCAGGCTTCATGTCCTTCAGCTTTGACTTTGTTCACGGTGCTGTACAGGTGAGCGTCCAGAGGTGTGCAGGTGTTTGGTGGTTCAGTGATCGTCGACCAGCTGTACGGACTCTCGACACCCGATTCCCTCCTGAGCTGCTCGCCGAGGTCTCTGATGTCCTCGTAAATCACCTCGGGTACAGTTCGGTCCTCGCTTGTGTTCCTGCCTGCTCTCTTTGCGGAGCAGAATCTCAGGGTGAGGATGGAGAAGAGCACCAGAGAAGCACCGATGACCACACCAACAGGGACTTTCCACAAGTCTGAGTACTGCTGCTTCTTCTGGTCTGAATCCAGTACATGTTCTCCTCCTGCTTCGTCCTCTGGCCGGGCTTTGGGAACCATGTTCGGGTCTGTGGTCACCTCCAGGTAAACCGTCTGTCTGCCGTTGCACATGTACATGGAGGTGTCCAAGACTTCAACGTTACTGATGTACAGGGCGTTGTCTGCCAGGGAACTGAAGCGTTTGTCGGTTTGGCGGTCAAGGCCGTTTATGATGCTGACAAGAGTCACCAATTTACTGGATCTGTAGCGAGTCCAGGACACGTTTCCCTTCGCATGAGGACAGGGGAGAGTAGCGGCTGTGTTCTGCAGCACGGTCTGTTTAGGGACATCTGTAAAGAAAAGAGGAAGAAATCGGTCGGAAAGCAAGGATCTATGTATTATAACAACATGGCTCTGTAGTAGAAGAGTCACAAACGCGATTCTGTAGTGGAAATCACTACATGGGCTCAGGAACACTTCTGAAAACCATCGTCTGTGAACACAGTTCATCGCTGCATCCACAAATGCAGGTTAAAACTCGACCATGCAAAGAAGAAACCAGATATAAATATGATCCAGAAACACCGCCGGCTTCTCTGGACCCGAGCTCATTTAAGATGGACTGAGGTGAAGTGGAAAACTGTCCTGTGGTCTGATGAATCCAAATTTTAGATTCTTTTTGGAAATCATCGACGCTGCATCCTCCAGGTTAAACAGGAGAGGGACCATCCAGCTTGATCATCTATAGTTTATAATATCATTAAAATATTCAGAGAATCTGGAGAAATCTCTGTTCACAAGGGACAAAGCTGAAAACCAATATTGGATGGTGGTGATTTTCGGGCCCTCAGGAAGTGCTGCATTAAAAACAGAAATAATTATGTCGTGGAAATCACTGCATGGGCTCAGGAACACTTCTAAAAACAAGTCAAAGAAAAAAAGAAAAGTAATTATTTTTGGAAATCATGGACACCGCATCCTCCGGGCTAAAGAGGAGAGGGACCATCCACCTCGTTATCAGTGCACAATTCAAAAGCCAGCATCTGTGATGGTACAGGGATGCATTAGTGAGCATGACATGGGTAACTTATTCATCTGGGAAGGAACCATTAATACTGAATGATATATAGAGGTTTTGGAGCAACATATGCTGCCATCCAGACAACGTCTCTTTCAGGGAAGGCCTTGTTTATTTAAAAAAACAATGTCAAACCACATTCTGCACGTATTACAACAGCATGGCTCCGTAGTAGAAGAGTCCAGGTGATAAACTGGCCTGCCTGCAGTCCAGACCTGTCACCCATTGAAAACATTTGGAGCATCATGAAACCAAACATACGACAAAGGAGACCCTGAACTGTTGAGCAGCTGAAATCTTATATCAGGCCAGAATGGAACATTTCACTTTCAAAACTCCAGAAACTGGTCTCCTCACTTCCTCAATGTTCACAGTGTGCCTTTAAAAGAAGAGGTGATGCAACACAGATACACATGCCCCTGTCCCAACTATTTTGAGACGTGTTGCTGCCATCAAATCCAAAATGAGCATATATTTTTAATAAAACAATCAAATTTATCAGTTACAACTTTTGACATGTTGTCTTTGGTTTATTTTTACTTAGATATGAGTTTACATGATTTACAAATCATCCCATTCCATTTTTATTTACATTTTACACAGTGTCCCAACTGTTTGGGAAAAAGATTTGTAGAACCAAACAATCAGTAAAATGTCTCATTTCATTTCAGAGCCAAATTTAGAGGAAAAAATATCACATAATACATATAAGCACTGTTAAAGGGTAATACTGACAGTTATTCATCACTTTCCTTTTACTGCCCGAACAAACAAAGAGTAAATTAATGAATCAGTTTTACATCTTTGCAGCTGCCTGAACGAAACCTGAAATCTATAAATGAAATGCCGATAAATCAGATTTCCTCACCAGCAGAGTTGAGACAGAAACATCCCGTCAACAGAAAGTAGAAATAAAGCTGCATCTCTGCAGACGTCTGCGTGAACACTGGTGTCGTTTCAATAAGAGGAAGTTGTGAGAAATAAATGCTGCGGAGTGTAAATGAAACTCGTGTTGTGTAATATGCACCCGTATGGAAAATGTAACGGTCACATAAAGCAATATTTAACGACAGACTTTTTTGTCTCAGCGGGTCTTCGCCCCCCCCCACACACACACACACACTTTTAACATTCACACTTTACTGTTTGGTAAAGCTCATACACTCTACAAAAAATGTAAACACAACTCCTCTGTTTTTGCCTCACATTTTTCATGAGTTGCAGTAAAAGATTTCAGACTTCCTTTGTGCTTTTATTTTTAAGGCTATTTTTAACAGTAAGCTTCCTGTCGAAGGAAATGACATTCTCAATATTTCATTGCTCAACTTTATTCCAGAGATTAACATTTCATCACAGTGTTTAACTCGGCTACAAAACATAGTTTGTTGAATTTAAATATATTATGTACAATCTGCAGCTGCTCTGTGACTCTATGACTTGTCTGAGCTGGTCGGCTGGCTGACCTTCGACAGATCTCCAAACGACGCAGTGGCCGAGCCTCGCTTCAATGGTTTGGCCTGAAAGAAAAAAAGAACACTAAAATCAGGAATCGAATTTTAAAAAAGATTTCTTGAATTTATGGAAGCCTGTTTACGCCAGTGAGATGGAAAAAAAAAAAAAAATCCTGTATGTCAATATAATAAGAAACCTTCTCAAAATAATGAATTAGTATCTGGAAATAATGACAAACTTTCTGGAAATAAGCACTTAAAAGCTTCTCATTATAATTACTTACAGGATCTGGGTTTTTTTCATCTCACTGGCAGAAATGAGTTTCTGGATTCTGGCAATTTTTGCTAAATGATGTAATAAAACAAATTCACAAAAATTCACAAACTACTAAAAGTTTTAGAAAAACTGCTAAACGATGAAGAAATTTTGACTGCAAGTCACAAAAAACCTCCACTGATGAACAGTGTTTTAAGTGAACAGTTCCCGAGTATTCTGATGTTCTCTAAAGAAATGTAAATAACGTTTGTTTCTGTTTATTTATTCAAACATCTGGAATCTGCTGAAACAAGAAGAAAAAGAAGAAGAAGAAGAAGAAGAAGAGCAACCATCCTCAGAAAGTCTCCATCATTAACTTCCTTCCTTCCCACAGGATGTGAACGCAGCACAGATGGAGCTGCAGTGCAGAAACACACCAGCAGCGCTGTGATGAACCCGCATCAGGTGTTCTCACCTGGGACTCATGAGGCTTCCAGCCAATCATGTAGAGGATCTCAAAGGTGACGGGGACAGACCCGTCCTTGTTCCCATACATCTCTGAAACATTTCCAACAGACAGAAATCTTAGAAAACTCGTTTATGGGAACAGTACAACATTGTGAACACAGCCTGACTATCTCGTCTCTAAGAAACAGGAACGGTCTGTTTCAGTCTGATGAGTCACCGTGATGAATAAAAGGCTCCTAATCAGGTTTAATAAAAGAAATGCTGTGGAAAGCAGAAGTGTCAGAAATAAATCCTGAATGGACTACTGAGTCAGTTTATATCAGCACATGTCAGGATGATCCGGCTGCTATTACTCTGCCGGTAGGTTCCTGAGGGTATGGATGACTGAAAGGAAAACAGAATGACCTGTTTTGTCCCCGCTGTGATTTCTGACCCCGCCTCTAACTGTGTGGTTTCTGACCCCGCCTCTAACTGTGATTTCTGACCCCGCCTCTAACTGTGATTTCTGACCCCGCCTCTAACTGTGTGATTTCTGACCCCGCCTCTAACCGTATGATTTTGTCCCCCCAACTCACTGTAGATTTTTTTTGTCCCGCCTCTTTCTGTGTGATTTCAGACCTGCCTTTGACTGTAGATTTTTTGGCCCCACGTCAGACAGTTTGATTTTGGCCCCACCTCTAACTATGTGATTTTCGCAATATTCAAAAGAAAAATCAAATAGTTCAGAGCCCTAATTTACTGCTTTAAGCCTCACCTTTATAAACAGCAGCTGCTGCTAAGATGGTGTCTCTGTGCAGCAGCGACCTCCGGTTCCAGGCACAGTTACTCTCACCCATCCCTGAAAACCCAACATGAGGATGATCAACAGAGACTGCACAGATTTACAGATGGCTAAAATAACCCATCGTTGGCTCCAGCATTTAGTTCCAGATACATATCAGACTGGACTTCTTCCTTTTTCTAATCCTCTCTTTTTAATCTACAGCGCCACCAGCAGGTCAGGGTACGTCCATGAGAGTGAAATTACAGACTGAATTTGTGAATTTGTACCTTGTAAATCAGTCATGACTTCCATGATTCCTGGATAGTAAACCTGAACGTCATCGATGTCCTGCAACAAAGAGGGAAACGGTTTACGAGAGTCGATGAAAAAATTCTCAGACTGTTCCTGTTGCGCGTGAACAGTCAGCACAGTGAAGTATTCCAATTGTCATCTCTTGATCAACATCAGCACCTGAGTTCCATACATTTTTGTGACCACTAGTACGAGAACATTAGTGATTTCACCGTGGCCCTGAAACTGGAGCAGAGAAACATCAGATTTTGGGCCAAACTTTGGAAATGGTCAACAGAGACCCTTGAAATGCTTCAGAAAGTCTACGGCGATGAAGCGATGAGCCGGCGAGATGTTCCGAGTGACGTTCAGGTTTCAAGAGCGAAGAAGGCACGTCAGGTCAGGAGACACCAGCTGGGTTTTCTTTGACGTTGGCGGCGTTGTGTCACCGTGAATTCGTCCCCCAGAGTCAGACTGTCAACACTGAGTTCTACTGGGACCTTCTGAGGCGTCTGTTCTGGTTTGAACTTCTTTTCTGCTTTGTAGTCTTCAGGTCAGTCTGGGTTTTGTGCTTCCAGTTTCATTTTGAAATGACTCACCTCTTGTGTCTCTCTTTTTTTTTCATTTCCTGTCCTTTGTATGATTGTTGGTCCCTCCTTGTCCTTCCCTCCCTGCTGCATTCAGTCTGTGTGCTCTTCTTCCCTCTTTGTCACTTTGTTTCAGTTTTCTGTCTGTTGCTGCGTCTTTTGAAACCCAGAGAACACAAACCACCTGAACTGTGGCGCCATGGCAACAGGGTTTACCTACAGGTACGTGGCTCTGTGGCGCAACGGATAGCGCGTTGGACTTCTAGCTAAACACTGAAGAAGTGATTCAAAGGTTGTGGGTTCGAGTCCCACCAGAGTCAATGTTTAGTCATAATCTTTGAGCTGCTGCAGTGCTCACGTACCAGTGGCCCCAGAACCGTGGAACTCAGCTGCTGATGTTGATCAAGAGACGACACTTGGAATACTTCCTCATAAAGGTTATTGCTTCCTGCTGCTACGTGTGCATCACATGTACTTACAGGCTCATATTTCTTTGATCGACTATCGTACGTGACTTCTTAGGTTTCATTTTCATTGTGTTGACCGCTCTGACTTTAACTGTGTTTGATCGACAGAACTTCAATCAGAAATCGTGTGAGTGTTTTCTCACCACAGTGAGCATGTTGAAGCCCGCCTGGCCCAGCAGATTGCCCAGGTCGGTGACGGCGGTGTAAGGGGAGACGTGGGGGGAGAAGCCTCCCTCCCTCTCGGTCTCGGCCAGCTGGAGGGAACATCGCAGCTCGTAGAGCGTCTCCCCGCCCACCATCGCCCCGATGAACACGCCGTCCGGCTTCAGCACCCGGTGGATCTGAGAGGAGGACGCAGACCGTTAACGGGTGAGCCAGCCCTGCGGTCGACTTCTCACGGCGGTGCCACAGTGGGCGGAGCTGCAGCCTAGTGAACGTTTGATCTCACCTGTTTGAGAACTCCGGGCAGGTCGTTGATCCAGTGCAGGCTGGAAGCACAGAACAAAAGGTGAGTTAGATACACAGCGACGTCTTCTAACCTGAAAACCAGGAGCTACAAATGCAACTACAGACAGAAAGAGGCGTTGAATTTATATTTTTTACTTTATTTCTTATTTCAATAGATTAAATAACTGACTAATCACAAATAATTGCTACAAAAATGAATCCTTCGTTGCCTTCTTGACTATAAATGAATAATAAAAGGTAGAATATGGCCTCAAATTATTTTGTGTATATCACATTGTTTAGTGCTGGAATAATTTCAAACAAAACAATGAATTGAATTTGTTTAAACCTGCACCCAAATAATCAGATTCAAAAATATCAATTTCTTTCAGCTAACAAACTAACAACATGACCACATGAACGAGAAGCAACGAGACCAGAGAGATGGAACAAAAAGGAAACACAAAACGACTACGACAGGACTTCTGTCAGATTTAGAAGAAGGACTCCATCGTGTGGTAGAAGTCAGAGAAGCAGCTTCAGGTCCAACTTCAACCTTCAGTGAAGACGAAAACATCTCCAATCACACGGCGGCTGCACTCACGTCAGGCTGCTCATAACCAGGTCGAAGGTGTTTTCTTTGAATGGCAGAAACTCCTCGTCAGCCAGAACGAGCTGAGTCGGGATCTCAGTCAGTCGTCTCTGCTTCTGAAGGTTACAGAGAGGAAACCAAATGGGAAATTGATTTTACATGAACATCACGCATCAGCAACCGAATTCAGCAAAGACAAATACTTCTGATCAGCCAACTCCAAAAAAAACTAAAAAAAAAAACCTATTAAAAATGATTCGATAAAGGCTGAAGATTCTGCCTCCATCTTCTTCCCATAAAGTGTTTATGTGTTGGATTTATTGTGTTCTTCAGATCTCACCAGATTCTGCTGGGAGACGTCCGTCAGGAACAAACGCTCCACCACATCCTGAAACACACACAGACACACACTTTACTACACCCATCATTCATCAGACACAAACACCTGATACCAACATCTAAATACAGTCAATACAAAAACATACACGTGTTGTATGAGATCCTACTTTGACCCCAATGCGTGTTTATTTCAGCTGATTTTAAAGTGGTTGTTAAATATAACTAATCTAATCGTTACTTTTAGCTAATTTAACTGATAATCCATTAAATTAAACTATTTGTTTCAACATTTATCGACAACATTTAGCTAACTTAACTGCTAATCAATTAGCCTACATTAAACTAGTTGTTCCACCATTTATCTGACTAATTCAACTGCTCCATTACTTCTCATTTCTAAACATTTAATCCACTGTTTTACATTTAACATTTCACTTTGTACTAATTATTTCACACTTTCTAACTTTTTAAAGCAGTAAATCCATTGTCTTCAAACAATATTTCACCATTGCGTTTAGCTTTTAAACTGTCCATTATTTAACTTTGTAATTATTTCACCATTCATCCATTTTAGCTATCAAAAGTAGGAAATGATGTAGTTTTTCCCCTTTTAATTAAGCTACTCCACATTACTTTAAATGAAAAATTTTATTCTTTTGGACGCTCTCCTCGAGAACCTGATCCAAACTTTTTTTGTATATTTATGGCATTAGTTTGTTGTAGGCTGTATGTTTAACTCAGCTGGTGTGATTATGTCTTCATGTTAATGTGCACACATACAGACTGTACCTTGCTTAAATGCTCTGCGATGTGACTTTTCCCACCACCGATGTCCAGCGCCAGAGGAAACGTCCTGCGAAGACAAGAAGAAAGAGGAAATATGTCAAACGGGGACGTCCTGTTGTCGTTGCTGCTCCTCTGTAACGTTCTGAATTTCATCTTTTAATTTTTCAGTTATAAAATCATCAAATTGAATTCATAAACGGTCAGTTTAGAAATTTGTGGGATTCCAAAATAAATTATGTCCATAAAATGTAAATAATGATATGGACTAATGATAGATAAACAGTTCACGATCAATGAAGACATTATTGTCTGTAAATACAAGATTTAAGATGTTTGTCAATTAAATTTAAGACTTTTTAACTCCTCTTATATTGAGGAGAGTGAATTCAGGGCAGTTAAAGCCTTCCTAAGACCTGCAGATGTCCTGATAGACAAACAGTAAAGATGGATTAATAATACTTTATCAAAAAGGACTTTTTCTATTGGTCATCAAAAGGACCAGAGATTTCGATAATCCTTGTTTCAGGAGCACCGGTCGAGCCGCGTCCTCATGAACCCACCTGGCGATGTCGTAAACTCGATCACCCACTCGACTGCCCACCTGCAAACCAACAGAAGAAAAAGAAGTGAACCGTCACTGAGCGGCTGGTTTATCAGTAGATTATCAGTAGAATTCAAGTCAATTCTTAATTTTTTATGTCCTTTAATATCTGACACGTTTTTGGGAGAAATTCCACCAAAACAATAGAAACAAACATGCAGCCTCTGATGTGTCCTGTGGTTCATCTCACTGTTGACTGAGTCGCACTGAGTCAGAAGAGAGGACCGCAAGAGGAGACACAAAATGACTTCAAACAACACAAAGAAAGTCACAACGAGCAGGAAGTGACGAACAAGAGACGCTGGAAAAACATTTACACACGAAAAAGGACTGGAGAGATGCAACAGTACCACACAGAGACAAAAAAAAAAAAAGTGACAAAGAGACACAAAAGCAGCATGAAAAGGTCCGAAACGAGCACACAGAGACACAAAACAGAAAGACATGCAAACAAACCACAAAAGTGTTCAAAGTGTTGGAAAAGAGACGTAAAATGAACATAATGAGACACAAAAACGCGACTACAAGCTGCAAAACAACCAGACAAAGACACAAAACGATGAGAATTAGATTCAGACACGAGTGTTGAAAAAGAGGCCTGAAATGAACATGAAGAGACACAGAAGGACCAGAAACAGCTCCTCTGGAGGTCAGGGGCCCCGCTGTGGAGGCCCCGCTGTCCCGCCTCCTCTCACCTCGTCCCTGAGGTAGTCATACTGGTGGCTGTCCTGCTGACAAGCTGCCCAGTTCTTCTGCCTCTTCTTCATCTCCCTGTTGAACACATTCATGGTTCCCCGGCTGGACGCTGACAGGCGCCTGCAGGGTTCAGACCTGGGCCCAACCTGAAGTCTGCAGCAGGAGGAGGAATAGGAGAAAGAGGAGAAGGAGGAGGAGGAGGAGGACATGATCCAGCTGCCTGAGGAGGCGGCAGGAGGAGACGCAGCCGTCTGCAGCCCCTGCAGGACCCTCTGACACGCTCTGCTGCTCATGGTGCTGCTGCTGTCTGCAGGTCAGCTGCTGTGATCTCAGACAGAGATCCCCACCAACAGATCTGCACTGTACAACTGCTTCCTGTCCTCCACGCTGGGTGACCTCAGGGGGAAGGGAGGAGGGAAGACGTGGAGCTGGATTCAGCAGGGCTCCCTGAAAACTCTGGAACTGGAGCAGCGCCTGGAAACGGACAGGAAGTACCATGAAATGTAAACTTCTGTTACTGCTTCTGCTATTACTGATAACTGATTATCCCTGATTGATCTGTTTCCCGGTTTTTCATAAATTCATAAATATTTCGTTTACATTTATATAAAACCAAGAAAAGCTAAAAAAAAATATAAAAAAAATAAAAATTATAATCAGGTTGTAAAAGCTAGAAGCAGGACACATTTTGCATTTTATTTATTCAACATTCAACCAATCTATAATCGAAAGAAGTTAGCTCTCATGCCTAAATAAAGATAAGGGACAATATTAATATATTACATTAAAAAATGCGTTAAATTGTGCAAAATAACTAAATGGATTAAACCTTTTGACTTCTTAAAGTACTGTGGTTTGTCAGGGCAGAAATACTTGCTATGATCTGTGACTGTAGCCGACATGTCTCATATTTTGAAAATAATTCACTAGAAATGAAACAAAACGTGTTTTTATTGCTTTAAATGTCAAAGTTGATTTCATAAGAGAAAACAAAACGATAATTAATACTATTATATAATTGGACATTGATGGTCTTAAATGCGTCCCATACTTCGTTTGCAGGGCTGTTAACAACGTGAGATGAATATAATACCAGTAATATTCGTTGTTTGGTTAAAAGCAGGCAGAGAAATGTTGAATCTATTTTGTTAGCTGTGCTTACTTGCTTGGAAGTCTTTTACGCGTTCTGCTCCGATTGTCCTACTTGGCTTGCCGTAGCGAGAAAGGGGTGGGGAAACAGAAGGGTCACGGCAGAGTTGCATGCTGGGAAAACACGTGTATCCGGCAGAGCTGTGAGGCATCAGTAGAGTTTTGTCTTTGCTATTATTTCTGATTCATTTTTAGTTTTTACTTTCACAGACGGACCCTCGGTGCTGTGTGAAGTTTCCGTTGTCTGTCCCCCCCCCAGCCCCCCTCGCCATTTGTGTCTGTCTTCCCTGAGCGGACATTTTGTTTACATGTCGGTGTGGAGGTTCCCGCAGCAGCGACTCTCACCGGAGACCGTTTTTACAAACACAGCGCAGCGTTTGTGACTCTCCAGCCAGGTAAACTGTCATGTTTGAAACCAACTGCAGAGAGCAGGTTGTAAAACGGGTTTAAACTTGTTTTAAAACGTTTTTTTTTTTTTTAAATTTTTATTTATTTTTTATCCCGGTGCAGACACGTGATAGTCCAGTTTGTGGTCCGGACCCAGTTTGTTGATTTCGTTCCTCACATAGGACCATACTTTCTGACAGTTTCTTTTTAGGAGATGTTTGGAAAAACCCAGAATCAGTGAAACTTTATTTATAATGCAAAGTATTATAAGGCATTTTAAAGAAATAAGGTATTAAAAACGTTTTACATTTTTTTAATCTAACCAATGAAATACGAATAAAAGCACAGAAAAGTTAAATGCTGCTGAATGAAATAGGACAGAAAAATATAGAAACTGGGACCAAGGTGTTTTTTTTTTTTTAATAACATTTTATTAGAACTTAATATGTAGACAAACAAGAGCAAAAGGTTACATAAAAAAAACAATTAAAGTTATATAATGAACCAAGTATGAGCTGTTACAGTTTGAATCTCGTTTTGTTTTAGAGCATTAAAATGAGGAAATGTCTTTGCTAAAAGCAGAAAAAGTCACCATTTCTTACCTGTAAACTTCGGCCGTAATGATGATGAGGTTTATGTCACCCGACACTACGTCCTGTTTCTTTTCTGCAGGTGACGCCGTGACTCTGCCACCATGTCGTCCAAAAAGCAGCAGGATGGCGACGAGCGCTTCCTGCGGGTGCAGAAGGACCCCCGGTTCTGGGAGATGCCCGAGAGAGAGCGCAAAGTCAAGATCGACAAGCGCTTCCAGTCCATGTTCCACGACAAGCGCTTCAAGGTGAAGTACACGGTGGACAAACGAGGCCGTCCCATCAACCACACGTCCACAGAGGACCTGAAGCGCTTCTACCAGCTGTCCGACTCGGAGGAGGAGGAAGCCGAGGAGGAAGCCGAGGAGGACGCGAAGAGCGGGAGGACGACAGAAGCCAAAAAGGAGAAGAAGAAAGTGAAGGCTGAACGAGGAGTCCGAGTCGTAGAAGAGGGTGAGAAGATGTTTTTTATTCTCTTGTTCACTGATGAAATGAGAACAGTCTGACATGTCTGGTTCTGAAGTCAGCCTCCGAATTAAGTGTCTCTGATGCCGACCAATAGCAGCGTGGAGGCTGTAACCATGGCGACGGTAAAGACCGAAGGACTTTGCTTTCATTCTGTTGGTGCGACCTGTAGACGCCGTCTCTCTGCGTCAACAGACAAACGTTAGACGCTTTAGACGACTTCGTTTGTTTACATTCTGGTTTCCGGTAGTTGGTTTCTGGCTCCTCCCTCCTGATGACATGAGGGCGAGCTATGATTGGTTGGGGGGCCAGCATGTAATCACCTGATCTAAACCTGCAGACACAACAGTGATTCCAACTATTATCGCGTATCCTCAGGTGATGAAGACGATGAGGAGCAGCAGTCTGCAGAGGAGGATGCTGATGAGCTGGCAGTCACTGGCAGCGGTGAGGAGGAGGAAGATGACGAAGATACAACGGAGGACAGCGTCGTGGCGAGCGGATCTGACTCGGAGGAGTCCGGTCTGGACTCGGAGGACGACAGTGACAGCGAGCCGGATCTGGCCCGAGGGAAGGGCAACATCGAGACGAGCTCGGACGAAGACGACGACGACGACGATGTGGACGCCATCCTGAGGAAAGAGGAAGAGGAGATCGAGCACGACTGGGGGGAGCTGTGCAAAGACGCTCCGCGAGGTGACGAGGTGAGGCGACGTCCGGTGAGGGAGGGAAACACAATCGACCAGGAAACACAAACGCTCTTAACGTGTTTTGCCCGTGTTCGTGTGTCAGGTCGCCGCCCGGCTGGCCGTCTGCAACATGGACTGGGACCGGATGAAGGCCAAAGACCTGCTGGCTCTGTTCAACTCCTTTTTGCCTAAAGGAGGCGCCGTGCTGTCTGTCAAGGTAAACCTGCTCCGTTCGTGTCCTGCTTGTTGTTGCTCAGAAAATAACTTCAGCATTTATTAGATATTAGGACTCAGAAACAGCTATGTTTGGGGGCGGGGCTGTTTGATTGACAGGCCTGGGCTGCAGGCAGGTTTCAGTCATAGGTGGGCGTGTAGTGTTTCCCATAGGTTGAGAAAGTACTTGTGGTTCAGCATCAATAAAAGATCAAACATACAATAATAAGGTATTTTTCTTGACTAAATTGTTGACATATGAGCACTGTTTTTGCTGAGTGTTGTCTGTTTTCCAAGAGAGATAAACAGCAGTGCATGCTGGGTGTTGTTGTCCAGATTTACCCGTCGGAGTTTGGGAAGGAGAGGTTGACGACGGAGGAGACTCAGGGACCGTCGGGGCTGAAGGCGCTGCCCGACGACTCGGAGGACGACACGGAGGAGGAGAGGTAACGTGTTGGGAGTTTACTGAGGTCAGAATGAAGCAGGTGTAAGTCGTTCACCCGCAGGTGCAACAAAACCATCAGCAGAGCAGAGACGAGTCCAATAGATGCTAAAAAAAAAAATGCGCTAAAGTTTTTTTGAAACATCCTGGCTGTGCTAAAAAAAAAAAAATCATATTTTTCTACCCCGACCTTCAACAAGGAGCGGGCAGCACTTTGCGTCAACTGGAGACTTTTCAGAGAGTCACTGATGATAAAGAATTACAGAGACCGGGTGTCTCACAGATGGGACAAAGATGAAAAAAGTAACGGCACTAAAATCGATCCCTGGGGAACGCCGAGCAGATGTGCAGTTTGACCTGAAAGTGTTTTTACTCAAGTTCTTCTCTTGACCTCCACAGTTTCCCTGAACTGTCTGACAGACGTATCAAAGTTAAAGCTCTTAATGTTTTACCCTCAGTTGTTGACTGTAATCAAAAGGTGCGAAAAGTCAGAGAATTTATCGGGTCTGGGTCGTTCCTCACAATTCTTCAAGTCCTAACCAGTCAATCGATGGAGCTGGTGAAGGCGTCCAAACTTTTGCACTTTCAACAACTTTAGTTTTTACATTTTTCTTTTTAAGTTGATGAAATTAAAAGTCGTAGTTGGAAGGAATTTAATTTATTTCTTTTCACTTCAAAAATCAGCAAAATATGTTATTTTTTCCCCCAAACGTTTACAGTACAGCAGTCGTGTTCTTCTTGGGTCTGATGTTTGTTTGTGTCTACTCTCAGGGATTACCGGGAGAAGATGCGTGACTACCAGTTCAAGCGGCTGAAGTATTTCTACGCTGTGGTGGAGTGCGACTCAGTCGGCACGGCTGCAAAGATCTACGAGGAGTGTGACGGTTACGAGTACGAGAGCAGCTGCTCCGTCCTCGACCTCCGGTACGACCGTCAACAAACGTTTTCAAACTCGTGTGCCGTCGCCTGTTTAATGTCTTGCCGCTAGAAGAGAGCGTTTGTGTCGTTGACCTTTAAATCTCCACCGAACAGATTCATTCCCGACGACGTGAAGTTCGACGAGGAGCCCAAAGACGAGGCGACGGACGTGAACCTGTCGGCCTACACGCCCAAACTGTTCACCTCGTCTGCTGCCGCCACGTCGAAGGTGAGATGTTTCCCAGCGGATACTGCCGCCGAACAGACTGTTAAGACGATGACTGAACAACCGTCAGGATGAAATGAGCACGAGAGGAGCAGGATGGTGTGAGATCAGCAGACGAGCAGACGATTCTTTGACCGATGTGTTTGTTTTGAACCCATCAGGTGCAGCTGACGTGGGACGAAACCGACCACGAGCGTGTCACCGCCCTGAACAGGAAGTTCAACAAAGACGAGCTGCTGGACATGGACTTCAACGCCTACCTGGCCTCCTCCAGCGAAGAAGAAGAAGAAGAGGAGGAAGAAAAGGAGGAAGGTGAAGATGCAGAGCAGGAGAGCGGAGAGGACGGTGAGAGACGGGAAACTGTTGTGACGTCTTCTGCTCTGACGAGACGGAGCAGCTGATTGATGTGCTGCTCTGTGTTTGTGTCGGGCAGTAAAGCCTGCGGTGGGGAGGAAACCGCAGGAGAAGGAGGAGGAGAAAAAGAAGAAGAAGAAGAAGAGCGACGAGCAGATCTCCAAGTACAGACAGCTGCTGAAAGGCATCCAGGACAAAGAGAAGAAGCTGCAGGAGGACAAAGACATGGAGATGGAGATCACCTGGGTGCCAGGTAGGATTAAAGTCTTCACTTCCAGGTTTAGTAGCCAGGTGCTGGGACGGAAATTATTCACGGTCAGAAAAGACTCGGAAAGAGGAAAACATGGATCTTAATATGTGGAGTGATGAGAAGGAAAGACTTGAAGGGAGCTGAGAGTTTTTAAAGCAGATCGCAAGAAATCAAAGCAATCTCCTCAATATAGTTATTTTGCAAAATTCACGTGATTTGTTCCTCAAAAACTGTCGTGACCTGAAAGTATGACATTATAAAGTCTTCTTTCAAAATAAAACGGACTTTATGACCAAAGCTAAGTGTTAATTTCCAACCAACAAGGCTCCGCCCCCTCTCCTTTCACCATCAAAACAAACTGCTGCTAGCTAACCACAACAACAGGAAATGACGGGATTTGTGGGAAATGTGTTCTTATGATGGGAATGAGGAATAAGTTAAATGAGTTTTCTCCACACTTCCAGCTGTAAGAGACTGAACTTTGTTTTAGTGCTGAATGAATGTGATTTAAAAAGCATTTGAAGCTCTTATTGTGACAGCAGATGGAGCTTTTGTATTCTATATTACAGTCACAGACTGTTCTGTAAAGCTACGACACTTTTAGAGACTTTTAATCACTTTGAGCCCCGTGATGGTTCTCTAATTCAACACAACGCAAATATTTCTGGGATGTGCAGCAGGATTATTATCACAGGAAGTCACCACATATTACTCTTTAGCAGGAAATACTTTTCTCACAACTTGCAATTTTTGCTAATTCCTTTCATTTTACCAGCCGTCACGACATCACAGTTTTTGAGGAAAATGTGCATTTCTGATCAAAACAATCACAAAAAAGAACTCTAAGAAATCCTCCGACTGTCTTAGGATGGAAAAAAACATATAATTTACCCAGAATTCCTGGAAAATGAGTCCTTTTTGAGTCAATCAACAGGCCAACAGAGAATGCAGTTTATTTGTTGCTTTGTTTTTGCCTTGTTGAACTTTTTTTTTTTTTTTTTTTTTTTTTTAAATCTCTGTAAAAACTTGTTCGTGTTTCATCTGGTGATCGTCTGTGTAACGTGCTGTTGGGGAGTTATCTGTGCTTCAGCGAGTTCATGTTATCACTGCAGGCCTGAAGGAGACCACAGAGCAGCTGGTGAAGAAGAAGCTGGAGAGCAAAGACCAGCTGACGCCCTGGGAGGAGTTTCTGCGGAAGAAGAAAGAGAAGAAGAAGCAGAAGAAAGGTGAACGGAAACAGGTACGTTCAACTGTCGCAGTTGTTTTACGAAGGTTTAAGTGTTTGTCGATGGCTTTTATCAAATCATGTAAATCATGTAAAAAAAAAATATATCAAAAACAACATCTCAAATGTTGAAACTGAGAAAGTTTATTGTTTTAGGAAAATTATGTGCTTTTTTAAAATTTGATGGCACCAACACATCTCAAAGTTGGAACAGAGTCAAAATTACGAATAATTTGTGGATTTCATCATCTACAGTTCATAATATAATCAAAATATTCAGAGAATCTGGAGAAATGTCTGTAACAAGGGACAAGGCTGAATATTGGATGGTGGTGATCTTCAGGCACACAGGCAGCACTGCATTAAAAACAGACAATTCTGGAGTGGAAATCATTGCATGGGCTCAGGGACACTTCTGAAAACCATCGTCTGTGAACACAGTTCATCGCTGCATCCACACATGCAGGTTAAAACTCAACCATGCAAAGAAGAAACCAGATATAAACATGATCCAGAAGCACCGCCGGCTTCTCTGGACCCGAGCTCATTTAAGATGGACTGAGGTGAAGTGGAAAACTGTTCTGTGGTCTGACGAATCGAAATTTGAAAACAATGTCAAACCACAGTCTGCACGTATTCCAACAGCATGTCTCCGTAGTAGAAGAGTCCGGGTTATGAACTGGAATCCTGCAGTCCAGACCTGTCAACACAAGAATGGGACAACATTTGACATTTAAAACTCCAGAAAACTGGTCTCCTCAGTTCCCAAACATTTACTGAATAGACTACATCCATATCTGTCCAAACTCATGGATGTTGCTGCAAAGACGCTACAGATAAGTATGTATATCATAAGTATGACATGAGATCATATTGACCTTGACCTCTGACCTTCGACCACCAAAATCTGTTGACTTTATCCTTCAGTCCAAGTTAAAGCTTTAGTCGAATTTGAAGAAGGTCCTTCAAGGCTTTCCTGAAATAAAGAGGTGACATTGATTGTGACCTTTGACCTCCAACTTTCTTCTTTTTGTCCTCAGTCGTATTGATCGAACAGCTCTGCTGTGTGTTGTTTTATCAATCTGTCTGATTGATCTTCTTTCAGGGAGCCGATGACGAAGACATCAGCGACGACGAGCCTCCTCCGGACGTCGACCTCAGTGACCCCTTCTTCGCCGAGGAGCTCGGCACTACAGGTGATCAATCAGCTGATCAATCAGCCGATCAGTCAGGTGATCAGTCAGTTGAGAAGTGAATGACGGAGTTAAAACAAAAGATCTTTAAGGTTTAGTTTCCGTGTCGTCTGGTGTGTCTGCAGACCTGAACAACAAACAGAAGAAGAAGAAGCAGCGGCGAGAGGAAGAGGAGCGGACGGCTGAGGAGGAAGAGGAGCTGGAGAAACAGAAGGTCAGAGGTCAAAGCCCCTCCCTTCTCCTCCCCCCTGTCAGTGTGGATGTGCAGCACGTGACGCTGTTTGTGTGTTTTCCAGGCGGAGATGGCGCTGCTGATGGAGGACGACGACGACAAACACAAACACTTCAACTACGACAAGATCGTGGAGCAGCAGAACCTGAGCAAGAGGAAGAGGAAGAAGCTGCTGAGGAAGGGCGAGGAGCCGCTGGGGGATGACCGCTTCCAGGTGAAACCTTCACATCCTCATCACATTCTGATGCTTTTTCTCGGCAAAACGGCCCAAAGTCCACAAGAACCGTCTGCTAGGACGAATTATAGAGTCCAGAAATATTTGACTTCTCTTTCTGTGTTGAACTTAGAGAACCTCAATGTGTCTAAAAGTGTCGAAAAGTGTCGTAGCTTCACGGAACAGACAGTCTGAGACTGTAATATAGAACACAAAAGCTACATCTGCTGTCACAATAAGAGTTTTAAATGCTTTTTAAATCACATTCATTCAACACGAGAACAAAGTTCAGTCTCTTACAGCTAGAAGTGTGGAGAAAACTCATTTAACATATTCCTCATTCCCATCATGAGACCACATTTCCCACAAAGTCAGTCTGACTCAGAGACACAGCAGGAGGGAATAACACGTGTCTCACCTGTCTCCGTCTGTCCTCAGCTGGACGTTAAAGACACTCGTTTCCAGGCCATGTTCACCTCCCACCTGTTCAACCTGGACCCCTCCCACCCCAGCTACAAGAAGACCAGAGCCACTCAGAGCATCCTGGCCGAGAAGCAGCGCCGACGGGAGGAGGAGGAGGAGGAGGAAGAAGAGGGGCGGAGCCACACGCTCGGCGGTCAGGAGACCACGCCCACACAGGAGGGTGCCAAGAGTAAACAGGAAGTAGCGGGGAAGATGCGGGAAAGTGACGTCGGCGCTCTGAATAAAGCGATGGACCCGAGTCTGTCGCTGCTCGTCAAGTCGATTAAAAGCAAAACGGAGCAGTTTCAGGCTCGGAAGAAGCAGAAGCTCACGTAGAGACCTCATTTCTGTGAATGCCGACGGTCCTGGAGTCAGACACTCGTCAGGTCGAGTCCTCCTGACCGGACACCATCCACTTCCTGTCACCTGGAAACAACATGAACTGAATCCTGCTGCCTCACATCAGGTTATATTTTTATTTCTCTTCTCATTAAATCGTTTACAAACAGAACTAAGTTTGTGTGGGTTGGTCCTTTAATGTGACAGTTTCATTCAGACATCAAGTATCACTTTAAAGACATTTATTAACGTGGTGTTACTGATGTCTGCTTCCAGCTGCATTACATCTAATGACTCATTAAACGTTTATCTGCCGCATTTCACTGAAAAATCCTGAAGGTGCTTCTGTTACAGCCGCTCCTATTGGTCGACAGAAACCTGAGAGGTCGGTCTCCTCCGGGCTGCAGCTAATAAAACGCAGCGACACCTGTCAGGTCTGGATGAATCTGATGGTTTGATTGTTAAATCAAAGGCACGAAATCATCTGCAGTCACACACACACACACACACACACACACACACACACACGCACGCACACACGCACACACACTGATGAGTTCATCATATCATAATTCTGAAAACAAATCAAAGTGGTTTCATTCCTACAGATTACTCCTTTAAAGAGTGCCGGTGCAGCTCTGTCTGTCAGGGTTTATTTCCTCCTTCTTGTATCTCAGAGTTTATTGCAGCTCACAGATCAGTTTTACAAAATGAGGTCAAACAAACAAACTGCTGGTTTAATATTTAACAAATTGTTGGATTTTAACAACTTCTTATTTCGTCCACTGTGACAAATCTTCTTGTGAAAAGTGATAAAGCTGTCAGATAAATGTGGTGGAGTGGAAGGAGACAGTAGCTGAACATTTAAATACTCCAGTAAACTACAAATACCTCCAAATCGTACTTTAGTACATGTACTCAGTTACTTTCCACCACTGACTCTTCTCATGTTGTTCCTGGATGCAAACAGGAAGTTGAGGTGTTTATGTTGTTACCTAATGGCTGCTGTTCTGATTCCGTCTGTTGGACATAGACGGGAAATACACCAGGCTAAAAAGTTTCAAAATAAAACATTTTTCACAATCTCAGCATTATAATATTGATCATTACGAAAACAGTGGAGGCTGAAAACAGATATTATTTTCAGAATATGCTTTATTGGTCAAATTTAATAACATACATCGTCTGTCAGTGTACTGACACTCATGATTGATTAATCTGCTGATTGTTTCCTACGTTAACTGATCAATAATATGACATGTAGCCCATAAACACCCCAACATGTTGATTTTTCGTACCTGCCTCTCCCTGCTGCAGTTATTACATCATATTATGTTACATTTGATTGTAAAATCTCTTCATCAAAAAACAGAAAAACCTTCAACCTGCAGAGAAAATGTGTTTCCTGCTCAGATGTGTTGATGTTGTGACTCTGAAGCTTTCTGACACTCTGACAGAAACATTCCAGCTCAGGACATCATGACTTTTAATGCTGCATCATCACATCAGACAGGAAACAGTGGGGACATACTGGACATCAGAGGAGACACATTTCCCTCAGCCTCAGTCCCACAGACCGGATCACAGAGAACCTTTTTAATAAGTACGTTCACTGATGGAGACGCTTCATCATGAAACAGATCAGGCAGTTTGATTGACAGGAGAGATGATCAGAGGTGCAGAGTTTTTACCACCTTCATTAAGACAGGGACCGAAGTATGGGAGGAGTTTGTCAGTGAAGGAGCAGCCAGTAAAGGAGTAGATAAGAGCTGCAGCATCGACATCATAAAAGGAGACCAGACCCTCCTCATAATCCACAAACACCCCCATCTTCTCAGGATCAGACCCAAGACTCAGACGGACTGGAGGGTCAGCAAGAGCTTTGTATTCATTTCCATTTCTCAGACGTAAAGTCCAGAAACCTTTCTGAGGAGTCACTGTGATTTTTCCCTGCCTCTTGATCGACTCTCTGACCACTCCTAAAGTCCAGTCCGTCTTTCCTTTAACCTGAACCTCAAAATAAAATCTGCCTGCAGAGAAACTCTGTTTTCCTAAAACAGAGACACAGAAAGAAAACCTCTCTGGGTTGTCTGGAAGATTCTTCCTCACGTCACCATGGTTCACTTGTTTCCCGTCATCAGACAGGATGAGTTTAGGATGTGCTGTATCAGGATCCAGAGTCACGTCCACTGCAGACTGCTGGAGTCTCTTCAGCTTGGCCTCAAACAGCAGCTTCCTCTTTTTCCTGAGCGTCTCCTCCAGCTGAACCACAGCTCTCACCACAGTCCCCTCATATGATGGTGGACGGACGCTGACCTCTGTCCGGTCCTCGGTGGGTGGAGCAGCTGTCAGGGACGAGAAGCTTTGGAGGAGGTGGAGGTAGTCTGTAGAGCGTGAGAGCTGCTCCACCTCAGAGCTCCTCTTCATCAGCTCAGAGATTTCCTGCTGCAGATCTGTGATGAAACCTTCAGCCTGTTTCTCTACTGTTTCCTGCTTCTCTTGGATCTCCTCTATGAGCTCGTTCAGGCCTCTCTCAGCCGCCTCCTTCAGAGCAGTGAACACCTCAACACCTTCTGCTTTCTCTCTGTCTGCAGCAGCTTTACTCGTCTTCACAGACTCTTTGAGCTCCTCAATCTTCAGTCGTCTCTTCTGGATCATCTGCTGAATCTCAGCCTCTGTCTTCCCCAGCTCTGCCTTCTTTCCTTCATATTCTCTCAGAGGAACCAACTCGTGTGTCTTGTGGTCTAAAACAAAGCAGAGCATGCAGACACATGTCTGGTCAGTCTGACAGAACAGCTCCAGAGGTTTATGGTGCTTCGTACACATCCTGCCTTCCAGGTTCTCCACAGGCTCCGTCAGCTGATGTCTTTTCAGGCTGGACGTTGTCAGATGAGGCTGCAGGTGAGTCTCACAGTAGGAGGTCAGACACACCAGGCAGGACTTGAGGGCCTTCAGTTTGGTTCCAGTGCAGACGTCACAGGAAACTTCTCCTGGTTTGGCAGCTTGTTGCTCTGAGCTGCTGCTGCTGGCTTTCTGTTGAGCTTCATGTCTGAACTGAGCTACCATCTCAGAGATGAACGTGTTGATGTTTAGTTCAGGTCTTTTCCGGAACACCTTATTACACATGGGACACTGACACCTGTTGGTAACGGTCCAGTGTTGAGTGATGCAGTTTTTGCAGAAGTTGTGTCCACATGGTGTGCTGACTGGATCAGTGAACACATCCAGACAGATGGAGCACAGAAACTGATCCTCAGAGAGAAGACAGCTGGCAGCAGACATGTCTGCAGTCTGAGGACAAAAGTCAAAGAGGGAAAAACATCATTTTAAAAAGAGTTATGAAGACAAATATTCTTCTATTGTTTCTTCTGTTCTACAGCTGAACTTCAGAGTTAAAGTGACACGAGGAGTCGGTACGAAATCAAAGGAGCTGAACTTCCTGTTTGATTGAAGCTGTAAGTTTTGTGTTGATGCTGGTTGTTGAAACAGTAAATCTGATCAGCTGTACTCACCAGTGTTGGACTCAGGTGTTGAGGAAGAACAGATGAAGTTTATTTTGTCTTCAGATAGAAACACAGAGATTCGTCTCGACTGCAGCTCTGCCGTCTCTCTGACTAACTTTATCTTTCACTTTAATCTGAACTTGAACCTTGTCCTTCCAATGTTTACTCGCTTTTTATTGCTGCTGTTTGTCAGGGTGTGTTTCCTCATTCAGGTTCAGACATCAATATAGTCTCACCAAGTTTTCAAAAAAGTTAGGATGCTGTGTAAAACGTAAATAGAAGGAGGAGGGGTGGCGCCACATGGTCAGCGCTCAGGAGACCATACCCACACAGGTGGGTGCCAAGAGTAAACAGGAAGTAGCGGGGAAGATGCAGGAAAGTGACGTTGGATCTCTGAATAAAGCGATGGACCCGAGTATGTCGCTGCTCGTCAAGTCGGTTAAAAGCAAAACGGAGAAGTTTTTGGCTCGGAAGAAGCAGAAGCTCACATAGAGACCTCCTTTCTACAAACCCCGACAGTCCTGGAGTCAGACACTCGTCAGGTCGAGTCCTCCTGACCGGACACCATCCACTTCCTGTCACCTGGAAACAACATGAACTGAATCCTGCTGCCTCACATCAGGTTATATTTTTATTTCTCTTCTCATTAAATCGTTTACAAACAGAACTAAGTTTGCGTGGGTTGGTCCTTTAATGTGACAGTTTCATTCAGACATCAAGTATCACTTTAAATACATTCATTAACGTGGTGTTACTGACGTCTGCTTCCAGCTGCATTACATCTAAAGACTCATTTCACTAGCTAGAACCCCGCCTCGGCCGAGGGCGAACCTTCATTGATTGAAGGAGATTAAGCCAGGGTGAGAGTTTCGCGGTTTGGGGAAGGCTTAGTTGAGGATCTACTGCGGCTCCCGGGCTTTGCAAATCCCCAAAAGAAGCCATCCTAAGAAAGCAAGACTGCCTGCCCTTTGCGCAGGTCGTCAAAGCTGTGGCGGGTGTAAATTTGGTTGGCTTGGGAAGACCAGCGGCCCATGATCTTGATGAGGTGGTCTGGGACTCCTCTGCTTGACTTGATGGTGGCTGCCCCTATGCGGAAGGAGTGGCCGGAGAAGGAGTCAGGATTAATTCCAGAGTTTATTAGAACTGCTCTGAAGTGTAAAAGGAACCAGGATCGATTGGCAACTTTGCCTGTTTCCGTGATGAACAGCGGTTCATGGGAAGAAGTTTGCTGCATTTTCCTAAGCTGAAGATAGTGTATGACGGGTTCGTAGGGGCTCATATTAATTTAGTTTAAAGTAAAATATGGGAACTGGGTTGCTGACCTGGTTTGTGCTCCGTTTGAGCGAATAGCCTAAGCAATCTTCGGAGATGGGATAAAGGTCTGACACACAAGGGTGGAGACTCGGGTTAAACTTGGCTGAAGAAGAAGCGAATTCTGAGCATCATGAGAAACCGAAGAAAGCAAGTAGAAATATGGATTCCAGAGTGCGCGCCAGGTGGGTGGAAAAGTGGTTAGAGCGAAGGGTGGCAATGCAGCGAGAAATAAGATCGGTGGTTAGCGGGAGATGGCGAGGAGTCGGTGTAGGTGTTTGGCGCTGAAGGCCTTTAATAAGTAAAGACGACTGGGAGAGCGTTACAGGGGAGCCAGTGAGTAATTTTGCAAAGAAGTTGATACCGCTAAGGTAAACCTTAATGGTGGGTATCTCGATGTGGAGAATTGAGTGGACGTGAGAGATGAAGCTGCATACGGAGGCCACGTCGAAGGAAGGGAACGGAAGGTTAAACGTGGCGTGGAAGGAGCGGAAAGAGTTCCAGGCTGTCCAGTAAGTAGAAAGAGTGCTGGGGGCTGAGCTGGTGACGATGGCTCGTTGGGAAAAAGCAATGAGTTCCGCAATGGTTGGTTTCAGATGAGGAATGTTGTGTCTGAAAATGGTGGGACAGTGGTTGGATTCTCCTCCACATCTGGAGCTAAGGTTCTGAAGATCTGGAAGGAGAAGCGAGACAAAGAGTCAGCGATGGAGTTATGGTGGCCAGGAACATGTTTAGCTCGGAGAATAAATTGAAGGGTGACCGACAGCCACGTGAGACGGCGTATGAAGGGCATGATTGCGGGAGAGTTTGTTCTGCCTTTGTTAATGACGTCGACTATGGCGATATTATCAGAATGGATGAGTATAGACCTTTTTGGCCACTCGTGCCCCCAGAGGAGAGCCGCGATGACGACCGGATATATTTCGTGGACTGCTGAAGATGATAATAGGGAGCCTTGGAGGAAGTTACGGAACTCGATGGGCCATTCAGCTGAAAACCATCGTCTGCCGTAGTGACCCCCAAAACCGGCGGAAGGAGCAGCGTCAGTATAGAGCTGAATGTCTTCTGGGTTGGAAAGTTGGTCGTCGTAAAAAAAGGTGATACCGTTCCAGTTGGAGAGGAGGTGCAGCCACATCTGCATCTCTGTTCTGGAGGGGGTCTCCATGGAGACTGGATCGATAAGTGAGGGTGTAAATGATGCGAGGGAGAGCAAGTGAGAAATAAAGGAGCGACCCTGGGGGATGATGCGCAAGGCAAAGTTCAGAAATCCCAAGAGGGAGAGCAGTTGTCGTTTGGTGCAAGAGGGAGTAAGAAGAAAGTTTTGTAGGAGGAGAATGGTGCGGTGGAGTTTCTCCGCGGGCAAAGAAGCTTGGAACCGGACAGTGTCGAGACTAATCCCGAGAAACTCCAAGATGTGTGAAGGACCTTCTGTTTTCTCTTCAGAGAGAGGGACGCCAAGCTGAGCGAAGACTAATTTCATGGTCAAGAGACCGTGGGCTGGAGGTGATAAAGGAGGGGTTATAACAAGTAAGTCGTCGAGGAGGTGGACCATCTGTCAGGTCCGGATGAATCTCATGGTTTGATTGTGAAATCAAAGGCACGAAATCATCTGCAGTCACACACACACACACACACACACACACACACACACACACACACAAACACACACACACACACACACACACACACACACACACACGCTATCATAATTCTGAAAACAAACTAAAGTGCTTTTAATTCCTACAGATTACTCCTTTAAAGAGTGCCGGTGCAGCTCTGTCTGTCAGGGTTTGTTTCCTCCTTCTTGTATCTCACTGTAAGTTTATTGCAGCTCACAGATCAGTTTTACAAAATGAGGTAAAACAAACAAACTGCTGGTTTAATATTTAACAAATTGTTGGATTTTAACAACTTCTTACTTCGTCCACTGTGACAAATCTTCATGTGAAATGTGACTGAACCTGTCAGATAAATGTGGTGGAGTGGAAGGAGACAGTAGCTGAACATTTAAATACTCCAGTGAAGTACAAATACCTACAAATCGTACTTTAGTAAATGTACTTGGTTACTTTCCACCACAGACTCTTCTCATGTTGTTCCTGGATGTAAACAGGAAGTTGAGGTGTTTATGTTGTTACCTAATGGCTGCTGTTCTGATGCCATCTGCTGGACACCGACGGGAAATACACCAGGCTCAAAAGTTTCAAAATAAAAGATTTTTCACAATCTCAGCATTATAATATTGATCATTACAAAAACAGTGGAGGCTGAAAACAGATATTATATTCAGAATCTGCTTTATTGGTCAAATTTAATAACACATACATCATCTGTCAGTGTACTGACACTCATGATTGATTAATCTGCTGATTGTTTCCTACATTAACTGATCAATAATATGACATGTAGCCCATAAACACCCCAACATGTTGATGTTTCGTACCTGCCTCTCACTGCTGCAGTTTCTTTCGGACACCAGTTGGTTTACATTTTTTTTTTTTTTTTAACTCATCACTACGAGAGATATATACGATACAATGGGTCACATTTTGTATATATCTGTGCATTATACCATAATTACTATTTTTTTTGTTCTATTTTTGTTATCACATTATGTTACATTTGATTGTAAAATCTCTTCATCAAAAAACAGAAAAACCTTCAACCTGCAGAGAAAATGTGTTTCCTGCTCAGACGTGTTGATGTTGTGACTCTGAAGCTTTCTGACACTCTGACAGAAACATTCCAGCTCAGGACATCATGACTTTTAATGCTGCATCATCACATCAGACAGGAAACAGTGGGGACATACTGGACATCACAGGAGACACATTTCCCTCAGCCTCAGTCCCACAGACCGGATCACAGAGAACCTTTTTAATAAGTACGTTCACTGATGGAGACGCTTCATCATGAAACAGATCAGGCAGTTTGATTGACAGGAGAAATGATCAGAGGTGCAGAGTTTTTACCACCATCATTATTACAGGGACTGAAGAATGGGAGCAGTTTGTCAGTGAAGGAGCAGCCAGTAAAGGAGTAGATAAGAGCTGCAGCATCGACATCATAAAAAGAGACCAGACCCTCCTCATAATCCACAAACACCCCCACCTTCTCAGGACCAGACCCAAGACTCAGACGGACTGAAGGGTCAGCAAGAGCTTCGTATTTATTTCCATTTCTCAACCATATAGTCCAGAAACCTTTCTGAGGAGTCACTGTGATTTTTCCTTTCCTGTTGATCGACTCTCTGACCACTCCTAAAGTCCAGTCTGTCTTTCCTTTAACCTGAACCTCAATGTAAAACTTGCCTGCAGAGAAACTCTTCTTTCCGAAAACACAAACAAATTCAGAAAACCTCTCTGGGTTGTCTGGAAGATTCTTCCTCACGTCACCATGGTTCACTTGTTTCCCGTCATCAGACAGGATGAGTTTAGGATGTGCTGTATCAGGATCCAGAGTCACGTCCACTGCAGACTGCTGGAGTCTCTTCAGCTCGGCCTCAAACAGCAGCTTCCTCTTTTTCCTGAGCGTCTCCTCCAGCTGAACCACAGCTCTCACCACAGTCCCCTCATATGATGGTGGACGGACACTGACCTCTGTCCGGTCCTCGATGGGTGGAGCAGCTGTCAGGGACCAGAAGCTTTGGAGGAGTTGGAGGTGGTCTGCAGAGCGTGAGAGCTGCTCCACCTCAGAGCTCCTCTTCATCAGCTCAGAGATTTCCTGCTGCAGATCTGTGATGAAACCTTCAGCCTGTTTCTCTACTGTTTCCTGCTTCTCTTGGATCTCCTCTATGAGCTCGTTCAGGCCTCTCTCAGCCGCCTCCTTCAGAGCAGTGAACACCTCAACACCTTCTGCTTTCTCTCTGTCTGCAGCAGCTTTACTCGTCTTCACCGACTCTTTGAGCTCCTCAATCTTCAGTCGTCTCTTCTGGATCATCTGCTGAATCTCAGCCTCTGTCTTCCCCAGCTCTGCCTTCTTTCCTTCAGATTTTTCTCTCAGAGGAACCAACTCGTGTGTCTTGTGGTCTAAAACAAAGCAGAGCACGCAGACACATGTCTGGTCGGTCTGACAGAACAGCTCCAGAGGTTTATGGTGCTTCGTACACATCCTGCCTTCCAGGTTCTCCACAGGCTCCGTCAGCTGATGTCTTTTCAGGCTGGACGTTGTCAGATGAGGCTGCAGGTGAGTCTCACAGTAGGAGGTCAGACACACCAGGCAGGACTTGAGGGCCTTCAGTTTGGTTCCAGTGCAGACATCACAGGGAACTTCTCCTGGTTTGGCAGCTTGTTGCTCTGAGCTGCTGCTGCTGGCTTTCTGTTGAGATTCATGTCTGAACTGAGCAACTATCTCAGAGAACAACGTGTTGACTCTCAGCTGAGGTCTAGTGTCGAACTTCTCTTTACACATGGGACACTGACACCTGTCGGTAACGGTCCAGTGTTGAGTGATGCAGTTTTTGCAGAAGTTGTGTCCACATGGTGTGCTGACTGGATCAGTGAACACATCCAGACAGATGGAGCACAGAAACTGATCCTCAGAGAGAAGACAGCTGGCAGCAGACATGTCTGCAGTCTGAGGACAAAAGTCAAAGAGGAAAAAACATCATTTTAAAAAGAGTTATGAAGACAAATATTCTTCTATTGTTTCTTCTGTTCTACAGCTGAACTTCAGAGTTAAAATGCCACGAGGAGTCGGTACGAAATCAAAGGAGTTGAACTTCCTGTTTGATTGAAGCTGTAAGTTTTGTGTTGATGCAGGTTGTTGAAACAGTAAATCTGATCAGCTGTACTCACCAGTGTTGGACTCAGGTGTTGAGGAAGAACAAATGAAGTTTATTTTGTCTTCAGATAGAAACACAGAGATTCGTCTCGACTGCAGCTCTGTCGTCTCTCTGACTAACTTTGTCTTTCACTTTAATCTGAACTTGAAACTTGTCCTTCCAATGTTTACTCGCTTTTTATTGCTGCTGTTTGTCAGGGTGTGTTTCCTCATTCAGGTTCAGACATTAATGAAAGTCACAACACTGTTTCGAAAAACAGTTGGGATGGTGTGTAAAATGTAATAAAATAAATGTGATGATTTATAAATCATGTGAACTCATATTTAATTGAAAATCGACCAAAAACAACATGTCAACTGTTGAAACTGAGAAAGTGTATTTTAGAAAAAATATATGCTTTCTTAATAATTTGATGGCACCAACAAATCTCAAAAAGTTGGAACAGAGTCAAAATTACAAATAATTTGTGGATTTCATCATCTACAGTTCATAATATAATCAAATGATTCAGAGAATCTGGAGAAATCTCTGTACACAAGGGACAAGGCTGAATATTGGATGGTGGTGATCTTCGGGTCCTCAGGCAGCACTGCATTAAAAACAGACAAAATTCTGTAGTGGAAATCACTGCCTGGTCTCAGGAACACTTCTGAAAACAAATCTATTCGGTTAAACTGCTGGTTTCATATTTAACAAATTGTTGTATTTTAACAACTTATTTCGTCCACTGTGACAAATCTTCATGTGAAAAGTGACTGAAGCTGTCAGATAAATGTGGTGGAGTGGAAGGAGACGGTAGCTAAACATTTAAATACTCTAGTAAACTACAAATACCTCCAAATCGTACTTTAGTAAATGTACTCGGTTACTTTCCACCACAGACTCTTCTCATGTTGTTCCTGGATGTAAACAGGAAGTTGAGGTGTTTATGTTGCTACCTAATGGCTGCTGCTGATGCCCTCTGCTGGACACAGGAAATACACCAGGCTAAAAAGTTTCAAAATAAAAGATTTTTCACAATCTCAGCATTATAATATTGATCATTACAAAAACAGTGGAGGCTGAAAACAGATATTATTTTCAGAATATGCTTTATTAGTCAAATTTAAAAACACATACATCATCTATCAGTGTACTGACACTCATGATTGATTAATCTGCTGATTGTTTCCTCTATTAACTGATCAATAATATGACATGTAGCCCATAAACACCCCAACATGTTGATGTTTCGTACCTGCCTCTCACTGCTGCAGTTATTACATCACATTATGTTACATTTGATTGTAAAATCTCATCAAAAAAACAGAAAAACCTTCAACCTGCAGAGAAAATGTGTTTCCTGCTCAGACGTGTTGATGTTGTGACTCTGAAGCTTTCTGACACTCTGACAGAAACATTCCAGCTCAGGACATCATGACTTTTAATGCTGCATCATCACATCAGACAGGAAACAGTGGGGACATACTGGACATCACAGGAGACACATTTCCCTCAGCCTCAGTCCCACAGACCGGATCACAGAGAACCTTTTTAATAAGTACGTTCACTGATGGAGACGCTTCATCATGAAACAGATCAGGCAGTTTGATTGACAGGAGAGATGATCAGAGGTGCAGAGTTTTTACCACCTTCATTAAGACAGGGATTTAAAAATGGGAGGAGTTTGTCAGTGAAGGAGCAGCCAGTAAAGGAGTAGATAAGAGCTGCAGCATTGACATCATAAAAGGAGACCAGACCCTCCTCATAATCCACAAACACACCCACCTTCTCAGGACCAGACCCAAGACTCAGACGGACTGAAGGGTCAGCAAGAGCTTTGTATTCATTTCCATTTCTCAGACTTTTAGTCCAGAAACCTTCCTGAGGAGTCAGTGTGATGCTTACCTTCCTGTTGATCGACTCTCTGACTACTCCTAAAGTCCATTTAGTCTTTCCTTTAACCTGAACCTCAAAGTAAAACCTGCCTGCAGAGAAACTCTGCTTTCCTAAAACACAAACACATTTAGAAAACCTCTCTGGGTTGTCTGGAAGATTCTTCCTCACATCACCATGGTTCACCCGTTTCCTGTCATCAGACAGGATGATGTTAGGATGTGCTGTATCAGGATCCAGAGTCACGTCCACTGCAGACTGCTGGAGTCTCTTCAGCTCGGCCTCAAACAGCAGCTTCCTCTTTTTCCTGAGCGTCTCCTCCAGCTGAACCACAGCTCTCACCACAGTCCCCTCATATGATGGTGGACGGACGCTGACCTCTGTCCGGTCCTCGGTGGGTGGAGCAGCTGTCAGGGACGAGAAGCTTTGGAGGAGGTGGAGGTGGTCTGCAGAGCGTGAAAGCTGCTCCACCTCAGAGCTCCTCTTCATCAGCTCAGAGATTTCCTGCTGCAGATCTGTGATGAAACCTTCAGCCTGTTTCTCTACTGTTTCCTGCTTCTCTTGGATCTCCTCTATGAGCTCGTTCAGGCCTCTCTCAGCCGCCTCCTTCAGAGCAGTGAACACCTCAACACCTTCTGCTTTCTCTCTGTCTGCAGCAGCTTTACTCGTCTTCACCGACTCTTTGAGCTCCTCAATCTTCAGTCGTCTCTTCTGGATCATCTGCTGAATCTCAGCCTCTGTCTTCCCCAGCTCTGCCTTCTTTCCTTCATATTCTTCTCTCAGAGGAACCAACTCGTGTGTCTTGTGGTCTAAAACAGAGCAGAGCACGCAGACACACGTCTGGTCGGTCTGACAGAACAGCTCCAGAGGTTTATGGTGCTTCGTACACATCCTTCCTTCCAGGTTCTCCACAGGCTCTGTCAGCTGATGTCTTTTCAGGCTGGACGTTGTCAGATGAGGTTGCAGGTGAGTCTCACAGTAGGAGGTCAGACACACCAGGCAGGATTTGAGGGCCTTCAGTTTGGTTCCAGTGCAGACGTCACAGGGAACTTCTCCTGGTTTGGCAGCTTGTTGCTCTGAGCTGCTGCTGCTGGCTTTCTGTTGAGCTTCATGTCTGAACTGAGCAACCATCTCAGAGATGAACGTGTTGATGTTTAGTTCAGGTATTCTCCGGAACACCTTATTACACATGGGACACTGACACCTGTCGGTAACGGTCCAGTTTTGAGTGATGCAGTTTTTGCAGAAGTTGTGTCCACATGGTGTGCTGACTGGATCAGTGAACACATCCAGACAGATGGAGCACAGAAACTGATCCTCAGAGAGAAGACAGCTGGCAGCAGACATGTCTGCAGTCTGAGGACAAAAGTCAAAGAGGGAAAAACATCATTTTAAAAAGAGTTATAAAGACAAATATTCTTCTATTGATTCTTCTGTTCTACAGCTGAACTTCACAGAGTTAACGTGACACGAGGAGTCGGTACGAAATGAAAGGAGTTGAACTCCCTGTTTGATTGAAGCTGTAAGTTTTGTGTTGATGCTGGTTGTTGAAACAGTAAATCTGATCAGCTGTACTCCCCAGTGTTGGACTCGGGTGTTGAGGAAAAACAGATGAAGTTTATTTAATCTTCAGATAGAAACACAGAGATTAGTCTCGATTGCTGCTCTGCCATCTCTCTGACTAATTTTATCTTTCACTTTTTCACTTTAATGTGATCTGTAATCTAGTTTTTCCAGTTTGGCTCCGCCTCTCTGCTGCCGTTTGTCAGGGTGTGTTTCCTCATTCAGGTTCAGACATTATTAAAGTTACAACACTGTTTCCAAAAAAGTTGGGATGCTGTGTAAAATATAATTAAATATATGTGAATATTTATAAATCATGTAAACTCATTTTTAATTGAAAATGGACCAAAGACAACATATCAAATGTTGAAACTGAAAAAAGTTCTATTGTTTTATGAAAATTATATTCTTATTTTAAATTTGATAGCAGCAACACGTCTGAAAAAGTTGTAATAGAGTCAAAATTGCAAAGAATTTGTGGATTTTAAATCAGTCTGACTCAGAGACACAGCAGGATGGAATAACACGTGTCTCACCGGTCTCCGTCTGTCCTCAGCTGGACGTTAAAGACACTCGTTTCCAGGCCACGTTCACCTCCCACCTGTTCAACCTGGACCCCTCCCACCCCAGCTACAAGAAGACCAGAGCCACTCAGAGCATCCTGGCCGAGAAGCAGCGCCGGCGGGAGGAGTAGGAGGAGGAGGAGGAAGAAGCGGGGCGGCGCCACACGGTCGGCACTTAGGAGACCACGCCCACACCGGCAGGTGCCAAGAGTAAACAGGAAGCAGCGGGGAAGATGCGGGAAAGTGACGTCGGCGCTCCGAATAAAGCGATGGACCCGAGTCTGTCGCTGGTCGTCAAGTCGATTAAAAGCAAAACAGAGCAGTTTCAGGCTCGGAAGAAGCAGAAGCTCACGTAGAGACCTCGTTTCTACGAACGCCGACGGTGTCAGGAGTCCGGTTTGCCTTCGTTTTATCCCCGATCACCTCTCCTCCTGTGTCCTCTCAATCCCCTGTCTGCTTGTTCTGTGTCCTCCTTTTCTCTCCTCCCGTGGCCACGCCCCTCACCGGTCCCAGCAGCTGCAGCCACTCACCCCGGATCACCACCTGCAGGTGTGCTGCATCTCCCTGATCACCTCCCCGGACTATATGTACCCTGCCCCTGCACTCCTCTGGTTGTAGGTTCATTTGTTAGTCCCCCGTCCGTCCAGTTCCTCCCGTTCCTCCCGTTCCTCCCGTGCAGCTCCCTGTCCGAGTCACCAGTGGTGGAGTTGCTCTCCCGACTCGGAGGCTTATTTCTTCCAGCGGTCCTGTCCGCTGGTCTGCCGGCAGCCCTGCCAGCCGTGTCTCCCCGGATCTGTCGTTTGAGTTGCCCTCCCGACTGGAAGCAAGTGGACACGATAGGTGCCACCCTTTGGTTTGTTTGTTTTTGTGTTGATTAGAATAAAGACTGTATATTGGAACCGATATCCAAGGCTGTGAGCCTGTATTTGGGTCCTGGTAAACACCATCTCATGACAGACGGTCCTGGAGTCAGACACTCGTCAGGTCGAGTCCTCCTGACCGGACACCATCCACTTCCTGTCAGCTGGAAACAACATGAACTGAATCCTGCTGCCTCACATCAGGTTATATTTTTATTTCTCTTCTCATTAAATCATTTACAAACAGAACTAAGTTTGTGTGGGTTGGTCCTTTTTAATTTGACAGTTTCATTCAGACATCAAGTATCACTTTAAAGACATTTATTAACGTGGTGTTACTGACGTCTGCTTCCAGCTGCATTACATCTAACGACTCATTAAACGTTTATCTGCCGCATTTAACTGA
The DNA here is from genome assembly GCF_022577435.1 of Embiotoca jacksoni. Taxonomy (NCBI): domain Eukaryota; kingdom Metazoa; phylum Chordata; class Actinopteri; family Embiotocidae; genus Embiotoca; species Embiotoca jacksoni. The sequence continues at coordinate 2,193,457 of NW_027185392.1, read as the reverse complement.
AACATCCTGAAGGTGCTTCTGTTACAGCCGCTCCTATTGGTCGACAGAAACCTGAGAGGTCGGTCTCCTCCGGGCTGCAGCCAATAAAACGCAATGACACCTGTCATGTCCAGATGAATCTGATGGTTTGATTGTGAAATCAACTGCAGTCACACACACACACACACACACACACTCTAATCAGTTCATCATATAATTCTGAAAACAAACTAAAGTGCCTTTAATTCCTACAGATTACTCCTTTAAAGAGAGCCGGTGCAGCTCTGTCTGTCAGGGTTTATTTCCTCCTTCTTGTATCTCAGAGTTTATTGCAGCTCACAGATCAGTTTTACAAAATGAGGTCAAACAAACAAACTGCTGGTTTAATATTTAACAAATTGTTGGATTTTAACAATTTATTTCATCCATTGTGATAAATCTTCATGTGAAATGTGACTGAAGCTGTCAGATAAATGTGGTGGAGTGGAAGGAGACGGTAGCTAAACATTTAAATACTCCAGTAAACTACAAATACCTCCAAATCGTACTTTAGTAAATGTACTCGGTTACTTTCCACCACAGACTCTTCTCATGTTGTTCCTGGATGTAAACAGGAAGTGGAGGTGTTTATGTTGTTACCTAATGGCTGCTGCTGATGCCCTCTGCTGGCCACAGATAGGAGATAAACCAGGCTAAAAAGTTTCAAAATAAAACATTTTTCACAATCTCAGTGTAACCCACGTTAGTTTTACCAGCAACTAAAGGGTTAACTCACACATGCAATACCGACGTTTACCAGAGGGGCGCTGTGGTGCACGTCGGTAGATCAAAGCCTTCTCCCGGAAGAAGACCCTTTATGTCTCCAATGAAACAGCAGCGTCATGATCTACACCATGAAGAATCTCATTTGGTTGATTTCTGCTCACTGCTTTTGAGGATGTTCATTTATTTGATCGTTAACCAGACCGACTCCGAAGGAAGAAGTTTCTTTTAAGTCTGAGAAGAATCTCCGGTGAGTGACGAATGCGTTGCTAACAGTTAGCCGTTGCTGTAGAGCTACAAAGGAGGACAGTCGTTTAGTTGGGCTAAAGATATCTATCAGGAGAGAAGAGAACAAAAACCAGTCGGAGATAAATATTAATTTGTTGATGAATATTATTTTACGTGGTTGATATCTGTGATTGTGGAGCTACATGTACGTGACGGGGCTAGCTAAGCGCTAGCTAAGCGTTGGGGGGTTAATGCGTCGGACCAGTTGAACCGAGCGGGAACGATGACGTCATGTTCTTGTTTTAGCGCCTGAAGTAAACGGTCAGATTGAGAACAGCTGTTGAGTGTGTTGCTTAGTAACGGTGGACGTTTAAATAATGCCTGTTAGGTATAAGTGATGTCACTGAGACATGAGTACATGTGTGTGTGAAATATGTTGGTATGTTAATATTGACCATAGTGAATATTATATATATATATGTATATTCGTAATTTATAAACTATATATAAATATATATGTATATAAAGATATATATATATATATATGTGTATATATGTATATATATATATATATTTGTATATATAGTTTATAAATTACAGTGCTGACATCGTATTCAATTCTGCTGTATGCAGATTGTTTATTTTTTGTATGGATCTGTGATGGAGACAGCGATCCCCAGAAACCTCTGCAGAGCGCTGGAGCTGAGTGACCCTGTGACCCCTGATCATCTTCGCTGTGGGTGAAGCTGCATTTGGGCTTCTTGGATTCTTCTGCCGGAGCACCGACGAGCAAAAGATTCAGATAAGAGTTATTCTGAGAGCCTCCAGACATACACTACCCGGGTAGTAGACTGAAAGACAAGAGACTGAAACTGACTGACTGTGAGAGAAATACCGGTATTGGGGTTATTATTTCAACTTGTTATTTTTCTTTATGTTGTTCCCTTGATTTTCTGTGTGTGTTAATAACTATAATAAATTGCAGTTCAGTTCCTTGTTTTAAACTGCAAACATTTGCCGTGTTTCATTCACTCCCAGAGCGAACTAAAGACAGTCCTAAACTTAACACAGGAAATGTAGTGTGTTACATAGACCTACATCAGCATTATAATGTTGATCGTTATAAAAACAGTGGAGGCTGAAAACAGATATTATTTTCAGAATCTGCTTTATTGGTCAAATTTAATAACACATGCATCGTCTGTCAGTGTACTGACACTCATGATTGATTAATCTGCTATTTGTTTCCTACATTAACTGATCAATAATATGACATGTAGCCCATAAACACCCCAACATGTTGATGTTTCGTACCTGCCTCTCACTGCTGCAGTTATTACTTCACATTATGTTACATTTGATTGCAAAATATCTTCATCAAAAAACAGAAAAACCTTCAACCTGCAGAGAAAATGTGTTTCCTGCTCAGACGTGTTGATGTTGTGACTCTTAAGCTTTCTGACACTCTGACAGAAACATTCCAGCTCAGGACATCATGACTTTTAATGCTGCATCATCACATCAGACAGGAAACAGTGGGGACATACTGGACATCAGAGGAGACGCATTTCCCTCAGCCTCAGTCCCACAGACCGGATCACAGAGAACCTTTTTAATAAGTACGTTCACTGATGGAGACGCTTCATCATGAAACAGATCAGGCACTTTGATTGACAGGAGAGATGATCAGAGGTGCAGAGTTTTTACCACCATCATTAAGACAGGGATTTAAAAATGGGAGGAGTTTGTCAGTGAAGGAGCAGCCAGTAAAGGAGTAGATAAGAGCTGCAGCATCAACATCATAAAAAGAGACCAGACCCTCCTCATAATCCACAAACACCCCCACCTTCTCAGGACCAGACCCAAGACTCAGACGGACTGGAGGGTCAGCAACAGCTTTGTATTCATTTCCATTTCTCAACCATATAGTCCAGAAACCCTTCTGAGGAGAAAGTGTAATGTCTCCCTTCCTGTTGATCGACTCTCTGACCACTCCTAAAGTCCATTTAGTCTTTCCTTTAACCTGAACCTCAAAATAAAATCTGCCTGCAGAGAAACTCTGTTTTCCTAAAACACAACCACATTCAGAAAACCTCTCTGGGTTGTCTGGAAGATTCTTCCTCACATCACCAAGGTTCACTTGTTTCCCGTCATCAGACAGGATGAGATCAGGATGTGCTGTATCAGGATCCAGAGTCACGTCCACTGCAGACTGCTGGAGTCTCTTCAGCTCGGCCTCAAACAGCAGCTTCCTCTTTTTCCTGAGCGTCTCCTCCAGCTGAACCACAGCTCTCACCACAGTCCCCTCATATGATGGTGGACGGACGCTGACCTCTGTCCGGTCCTCGGTGGGTGGAGCAGCTATCAGGGACGAGAAGCTTTGGAGGAGGTGGAGGTGGTCTGCAGAGCGTGAGAGCTGCTCCACCTCAGAGCTCCTCTTCATCAACTCAGAGATTTCCTGCTGCAGATCTGTGATGAAACCTTCAGCCTGTTTCTCTACTGTTTCCTGCTTCTCTTGGATCTCCTCTATGAGCTCGTTCAGGCCTCTCTCAGCCGCCTCCTTCAGAGCAGTGAACACCTCAACACCTTCTGCTTTCTCTCTGTCTGCAGCAGCTTTACTCGTCTTCACCGACTCTTTGAGCTCCTCAATCTTCAGTCGTCTCTTCTGGATCATTTGCTGAATCTCAGCCTCTGTCTTCCCCAGCTCTGCCTTCTTTCCTTCATATTCTTCTCTCAGAGGAACCAACTCGTGTGTCTTGTGGTCTAAAACAGAGCAGAGCACGCAGACACATGTCTGGTCGGTCTGACAGAACAGCTCCAGAGGTTTATGGTGCTTCGTACACATCCTGCCTTCCAGGTTCTCCACAGGCTCCGTCAGCTGATGTCTTTTCAGGCTGGATGTTGTCAGATGAGGCTGCAAGTGAGTCTCACAGTAGGAGGTCAGACACACCAGGCAGGACTTGAGGGCCTTCAGTTTGGTTCCAGTGCAGAAGTCACAGAGAACTTCTCCTGGTTTGGCAGCTTGTTGCTCTGAGCTGCTGCTGCTGGTTTTCTGTTGAGCTTCATGTCTGAACTGAGCAACCATCTCAGAGAACAACGTGTTGATGTTTAGTTCAGGTCTTCTCCGGAACACCTTATTACACATGGGACACTGACACCTGTCGGTAACGGTCCAGTGTTGAGTGATGCAGTTTTTGCAGAAGTTGTGTCCACATGGTGTGCTGACTGGATCAGTGAACACATCCAGACAGATGGAGCACAGAAACTGATCCTGAGAGAGAAGACAGCTGGCAGCAGACATGTCTGCAGTCTGAGGACAAAAGTCAAAGAGGGAAAAACATCAATTTAAAAAGAGTTATAAGGAAAAATATTCTTCTATTGTTTCTTCTGTTCTACAGCTGAACTTCAGAGTTAAAGTGACACGAGGAGTCGGTACGAAATCAAAGGAGCTGAACTTCCTGTTTGATTGAAGCTGTAAGTTTTGTGTTGATGCAGGTTGTTGAAACAGTAAATCTGATCAGCTGTACTCACCAGTGTTGGACTCAGGTGTTGAGGAAGAACAGATGAAGTTTATTTTATCTTCAGATAGAAACACAGAGATTCGTCTCGACTGCAGCTCTGCTTTCTCTCTGACTAACTTTCACTTTAATGTGACATGGAATCTAGTTTTTCCAGTTTGGCTCCCCCTCTCTGCTGCTGTTTGTCAGGGTGTGTTTCCTCATTCAAGGTTCAGACGTTATTCAAGTGACAACACTGTTTCCAAAAACATTTGGGATGGTGTGTGAAATGTAATAAAATAAATGTGATGATTTATAAATCATGTAAACTCATATTTAATTGAAAATCGACCAAAGACAACATATCAACTGTTGAAACTGAGAAATTCTATTGTAGAAAAAATATATGCCTTCTTAATAATTTGATGGCACCAACAAATCTCAAAAAGTTTGAACAGAGTCAAAATTACAATTAATTTGTGGATTTCATCATCTAAAGTTCATAATATAATCAAATGATTCAGAGAATCTGGAGAAATCTCTGTACACAAGGGACAAGGCTGAATATTGGATGGTGGTGCTCTTCGGGTCCTCAGGCAGCACTGCATTAAAAACAGACAAAATTCTGTAGTGAAAATCACTGCCTGGTCTCAGGAACACTTCTGAAAACAAATCTGTTTGGTTTTAATTCCTACAGATTACTCCTTTAAAGACGGCCGGTGCAGCTCTGTCTGATAGGGCTTGTTTCCTCCTTCTTGTATCTCAGAGTTTATTGCAGCTCACAGATCAGTTTTACAAAATGAGGTCAAACAAACAAACTGCTGGTTTAATATTTAACAAATTGTTGGATTTTAACAACTTCTTATTTCGTCCACTGTGACAAATCTTCATGTCAAATGTGACTGAAGCTGTCAGATAAATGTGGTGGAGTGGAAGGAGACAGTAGCTAAACATTTAAATACTCCAGTAAACTACAAATACCTCCAAATCGTACTTTAGTAAATGTACTCGGTTACTTTCCACCACAGACTCTTCTCATGTTGTTCCTGGATGTAAACAGGAAGTTGAGGTGTTTATGTTGTTACCTAATGGCTGCTGCTGATGCCCTCTGCTGGCCACAGATAGGAGATACACCAGGCAAAAAAATTTCAAAATAAAAGATTTTTCACAATCTCAGTGTCACTCACGTTAGTTTTACCAGCAACTAAAGGGTTAACTCACACATGCAATACCGACGTTTACCAGAGGGGCGCTGTGGTGCACGTCGGGAGATCAAAGCCTTCTCCCGGAAGAAGACATTTTATGTCTCCAATGAAACAGCAGCGTCATGATCTACACCATGAAGAATCTCATTTGGTTGATTTCTGCTCACTGCTTTTGAGGATCTTTATTCATTTGATCGTTAACCAGACCGACTCCGAAGGAAGAAGTTTCTTTTAAGTCTGAGAAGAATCTCCGGTGAGTGACGAATGCGTTGCTAACAGTTAGCCGTTGCTGTAGAGCTACAAAGGAGGACAGTCGTTTAGTTGGGCTAAAGATATCTATCAGGAGAGAAGAGAACAAAAACCAGTCGGAGATAAATATTAATTTGTTGATGAATATTATTTTACGTGGTTGATATCTGTGATTGTGGAGCTACATGTACGTGACGGGGCTAGCTAAGCGCTAGCTAAGCGCTGAGGGGTTAATGCGTCGGGACCTGTTGAACCGAGCGGGAACGATGACGTCATGTTCTTGTTTTAGCACCAGAAGTAAACGGGTCAGATTGAGAACAGCTGTTGAGTGTGTTGCTTAGTAACGGTGGACGTTTAAATAATGCCTGTTAGGTATAAGTGATGCCATTGAGACATGAGTACATGTGTGTGTGAAATATGTTGGTATGTTAATATTGACCATAGTGAATATATATATATATATATATATAGAGAGAGAGAGAGAGAGTTTATAAATTACAGTACTGACATTGTATTCAATTCTGCTGTATGCAGGTTGTTTTGTTTGTATGGATCTGTGATGGAGACAGCGATCCCCAGAAACCTCCGCAGAGCGCTGGAGCTGAGTGACCCTGTGATCCCTGATCATCTTCTCCGTGGGTGAAGCTGCATTTGGGCTTCTTGGATTCTCCTGCCGGAGCACCGACGAGCAAAAGATTCAGATAAGAGTTATTCTGAGAGCCTCCAGACATACACTCCCGGGGTAGTAGATAGGAAGACAAGAGACTGAAACTGACTGACTGTGAGAGAAATACCGGTATTGGGTTATTATTTGAATTTGTTATTTTTCTTTTATGTTGTTTCCTTAATTTTCTGTGCGTGTTAATAACTATAATAAATTGCAGTTCAGTTCCCTGTTTTAAACTGCAAACATTTGCCGTGTTTCATTCACTCCCAGAGCGACCTAAAGACAGTCCTAAACTTAACGCAGGAAATCTAGTGTGTTACATAGACCTACATCAGCATTATAATATTGATTGTTATAAAAAGTGGAGGCTGAAAACAGATATTATTTTCAGAATCTGTTTTATTGGTCAAATTTAATAACACATGCATCGTCTGTCAGTGTACTGAAATTCATGATTGATTAATCTGCTATTTGTTTCCTACATTAACTGATCAATAATATGACATGTAGCCCATAAACACCCCAACATGTTGATGTTTCGTACCTGCCTCTCACTGCTGCAGTTATTACATCACATTATGTTACATTTGATTGTAAAATATCTTCATCAAAAAACAAAAACCTTCAACCTGCAGAGAAAATGTGTTTCCTGCTCAGACATGTTGATGTTGTGACTCTGAAGCTTTCTGACACTGACAGAAACATTCCAGCTCAGGACATCATGACTTTTAATGCTACATCATCACATCAGACAGGAAACAGTGGGGACATACTGGACATCAGAGGAGACACATTTCCCTCAAGCCTCAGTCCCACAGACCGAATCAAAGAGAACCTTTTTAATAAGTACGTTCACTGATGGAGACGCTTCATCATGAAACAGATCAGGCAGTTTGATTGACAGGAGAGATGATCAGAGGTGCAGAGTTTTTACCATCTTCATTAACACAGGGACTGAAGAATGGGAGGAGTTTGTCAGTGAAGGAGCAGCCAGTAAAGGAGTAGATAAGAGCTGCAGCATCGACATCATGAAAAGAGACCAGACCCTCCTCATAATCCACAAACACCCCCACCTTCTCAGGACCAGACCCAAGACTCAGACGGACTGAAGGGTCAGCAAGAGCTTCGTATTCATTTCCATTTCTCAACCATATAGTCCAGAAACCTTTCTGAGGAGTCACTGTGATGTTTCTCTTCCTCTTGATTGACTCTCTGACCACTCCTAAAGTCCAGTCTGTCTTTCCTTTAACCTGAACCTCAAAGTAAAACTTGCCTGCAGAGAAACTCTTCTTTCCTAAAACACAAACAAATTCAGAAAACCTTTCTGGGTTGTCTGGAAGATTCTTCCTCACATCACCAAGGTTCACTCGTTTCCTGTCATCAGACAGGATGAGTTCAGGATGTGCTGTATCAGGATCCAGAGTCACGTCCACTGCAGACTGCTGGAGTCTCTTCAGCTTGGCCTCAAACAGCAGCTTCCTCTTTTTCCTGAGCGTCTCCTCCAGCTGAACCACAGCTCTCACCACAGTCCCCTCATATGATGGTGGACGGACGCTGACCTCTGTCCGTTTCTCGGTGGGTGGAGCAGCTGTCAGGGACGAGAAGCTTTGGAGGAGGTGGAGGTGGTCTGCAGAGCGTGAGAGCTGCTCCACCTCAGAGCTCCTCTTCATCAGCTCAGAGATTTCCTGCTGCAGATCTGAGATGAAACCTTCAGCCTGTTTCTCTACTGTTTCCTGCTTCTCTTGGATCTCCTCCATGAGCTCGTTCAGGCCTCTCTCAGCCGCCTCCTTCAGAGCAGTGAACACCTCAACACCTTCTGCTTTCTCTCTGTCTGCAGCAGCTTTACTCGTCTTCACCGACTCTTTGAGCTCCTCAATCTTCAGTCGTCTCTTCTGGATCATCTGCTGAATCTCAGCATCTTTCTTCCCCAGCTCTGCCTTCTTTCCTTCATATTCTTCTCTCAGTGGAACCAACTCGTGTGTCTTGTGGTCTAAAACAGAGCAGAGCACGCAGACACATGTCTGGTCGGTCTGACAGAACAGCTCCAGAGGTTTATCGTGCTTTGTACACATCCTGCCTTCCAGGTTCTCCACAGGCTCCGTCAGCTGATGTCTTTTCAGGCCCGACATTGTCAGATGAGGCTGCAAGTGAGTCTCACAGTAGGAGGTCAGACACACCAGGCAGGACTTGAGGGCCTTCAGTTTGGTTCCAGTGCAGACGTCACAGGGAACTTCTCCTGGTTTGGCAGCTTGTTGCTCTGAGCTGCTGCTGGCTTTCTGTTGAGCTTCATGTCTGAACTGAGCAACCATCTCAGAGAACAACGTGTTGATGTTTAGTTCAGGTCTTCTCCGGAACACCTTATTACACATGGGACACTGACACCTGTCGGTAACGGTCCAGTGTTCAGTGATGCAGTTTTTGCAGAAGTTGTGTCCACATGGTGTGCTGACTGGATCAGTGAACACATCCAGACAGATGGAACACAGAAACTGATCCTCAGAGAGAAGACAGCTGGCAGCAGACATGTCTGCAGTCTGAGGACAAAAGTCAAAGAGGGAAAAACATCATTTCAAAAAGAGTTATAAGGAAAAATATTCTTCTATTGTTTCTTCTGTTCAACAGCTGAACTTCAGAGTTAAAGTGACACGAGGAGTCGGTACGAAATGAAAGGTGTTGAACTTCCTGTTTGATTGAAGCTGTAAGTTTTGTGTTGATGCTGGTCGTTGAAACAGTAAATCTGATCAGCTGTACTCACCAGTGTTGGACTCAGGTGTTGAGGAAGAACAGATGAAGATTATTTTATCGTCAGAAAGAAACACAGAGATTCGTCTGGACTGCAGCTCTGCTGTCTCTCTGACTAACTTTCACTTTAATGTGACATGGAATCTAGTTTTTCCAGTTTGGCTCCGCCTCTCTGCTGCTGTTTGTCAGGGTGTGTTTCCTCATTCAGGTTCAGACATTATTAAAGTCACAACACTGTTTCCAAAAACAGTTGGGATGTTGTGTAAAATGTAATAAAATAAATGTGATGATTTATAAATCATGTAAACTCAAATTTAATTGAAAATCGACCAAAGACAACATATCAACTGTTGAAAGAGAAATTCTATTTTAGAAAAAATATATGCCTTCTTAATAATTTGGTGGCACCAACAAATCTCAAAAAGATGGAACAGAGTCAAAATTACAAATAATTTGTGGATTTCATCATCTACAGTTCATAATATAATCAAATGATTCAGAGAATCTGGAGAAATCTCTGTACACAAGGGACAAGGCTGAATATTGGATGGTGGTGATCTTCGGGTACTCAGGCAGCACTGCATTAAAAACAGACAAAATTCTGTCGTGGAAATCACTGCCTGGTCTCAGGAACACTTCTGAAAACAAATCTATTCGTTTTTAATTCCGACAGTTTACTCCTTTAAAGACGGCCGGTGCAGCTCTGTCTGTCAGGGTTTATTTCCTCCTTCTTGTATCTCACTGAGTTTATTGCAGCTCACAGATCAGTTTTACAAAATGAGGTCAAACAAACAAACTGCTGGTTTAATATTTAACAAATTGTTGGATTTTAACAATTTATTTCATCCATTGTGATAAATCTTCATGTGAAATGTGACTGAAGCTGTCAGATAAATGTGGTGGAGTGGAAGGAGACGGTAGCTGAACATTTAAATACTCCAGTAAACTACAAATACCTCCAAATCGTACTTTAGTAAATGTACTCGGTTACTTTCCACCACAGACTCTTCTCATGTTGTTCCTGGATGTAAACAGGAAGTTGAGGTGTTTATGTTGTTACCTAATTGCTGCTGTTCTGATGCCTTCTGCTGGCCACAGATAGGAGATACACCAGGCTAAAAAATTTCAAAATAAAACATTTTTCACAATCTCAGTGTCACTCACGTTAGTTTTACCAACAACTAAAGGGTTAACTCACACATGCAATACCGACGTTTACCAGAGGGGCGCTGTGGTGCACGTCGGGAGATCAAAGCCTTCTCCCGGAAGAAGACCCTTTATGTCTCCAATGAAGCAGCAGCGTCATGATCTACACCATGAAGAATCTCATTTGGTTGATTTCTGCTCACTGCTTTTGAGGATTTTTATTTATTTGGTCGTTAACCAGACCGACTCCGAAGGAAGAAGTTTCTTTTAAGTCTGACAAGAATCTCCGGTGAGTGACGAATGCGTTGCTAACAGTTAGCCGTTGCTGTAGAGCTACAAAGGAGGACAGTCGTTTAGTTGGGCTAAAGATATCTATCAGGAGAGAAGAGAACAAAAACCAGTCGGAGATAAACATTAATTTGTTGAAAAATATTATTTTACGTGGTTGATATCTGTGATTGTGGAGCTACATGTACGTGACGGGGCTAGCTAAGCGCTAGCTAAGCGCTGAGGGGTTAATGCGTCGGGACCTGTTGAACCGAGCGGGAACGATGACGTCATGTTCTTGTTTTAGCGCCTGAAGTAAACGGTCAGATTGAGAACAGCTGTTGAGTGTGTTGCTTAGTAACGGTGGACGTTTAAATAATGCCTGTTAGGTATAAGTGATGCCATTGAGACATGAGTACATGTGTGTGTGAAATATGTTGGTATGTTAATATTGACCATAGTGAATATTATATATATATATGTATATTCGTAATTTATAAACTATATATACATATATATGTATATAAAGATATATATATATATATATGTGTATATATGTATATATATATATATATTTGTATATATAGTTTATAAATTACAGTACTGACATTGTATTCAATTCTGCTGTATGCAGATTGTTTATTTTTTGTATGGATCTGTGATGGAGACAGCGATCCCCAGAAACCTCTGCAGAGCGCTGGAGCTGAGTGACCCTGTGACCCCTGATCATCTTCGCTGTGGGTGAAGCTGCATTTGGGCTTCTTGGATTCTTCTGCCGGAGCACCGACGAGCAAAAGATTCAGATAAGAGTTATTCTGAGAGCCTCCAGACATACACTACCCGGGTAGTAGACTGAAAGACAAGAGACTGAAACTGACTGACTGTGAGAGAAATACCGGTATTGGGGTTATTATTTGAACTTGTTATTTTTCTTTATGTTGTTCCCTTGATTTTCTGTGCGTGTTAATAACTATAATAAATTGCAGTTCAGTTCCTTGTTTTAAACTGCAAACATTTGCCGTGTTTCATTCACTCCCAGAGCGAACTAAAGACAGTCCTAAACTTAACACAGGAAATGTAGTGTGTTACATAGACCTACATCAGCATTATAATGTTGATCGTTATAAAAACAGTGGAGGCTGAAAACAGATATTATTTTCAGAATCTGCTTTATTGGTCAAATTTAATAACACATGCATCGTCTGTCAGTGTACTGACACTCATGATTGATTAATCTGCTATTTGTTTCCTACATTAACTGATCAATAATATGACATGTAGCCCATAAACACCCCAACATGTTGATGTTTCGTACCTGCCTCTCACTGCTGCAGTTATTACTTCACATTATGTTACATTTGATTGCAAAATATCTTCATCAAAAAACAGAAAAACCTTCAACCTGCAGAGAAAATGTGTTTCCTGCTCAGACGTGTTGATGTTGTGACTCTTAAGCTTTCTGACACTCTGACAGAAACATTCCAGCTCAGGACATCATGACTTTTAATGCTGCATCATCACATCAGACAGGAAACAGTGGGGACATACTGGACATCAGAGGAGACGCATTTCCCTCAGCCTCAGTCCCACAGACCGGATCACAGAGAACCTTTTTAATAAGTACGTTCACAGATGGAGACGCTTCATCATGAAACAGATCAGGCACTTTGATTGACAGGAGAGATGATCAGAGGTGCAGAGTTTTTACCACCATCATTAAGACAGGGATTTAAAAATGGGAGGAGTTTGTCAGTGAAGGAGCAGCCAGTAAAGGAGTAGATAAGAGCTGCAGCATCAACATCATAAAAAGAGACCAGACCCTCCTCATAATCCACAAACACCCCCACCTTCTCAGGACCAGACCCAAGACTCAGACGGACTGAAGGGTCAGCAACAGCTTTGTATTCATTTCCATTTCTCAACCATATAGTCCAGAAACCCTTCTGAGGAGAAAGTGTAATGTCTCCCTTCCTGTTGATCGACTCTCTGACCACTCCTAAAGTCCAGTCCGTCTTTCCTTTAACCTGAACCTCAAAGTAAAATCTGCCTGCAGAGAAACTCTGTTTTCCTAAAACACAACCACATTTAGAAAACCTCTCTGGGTTGTCTGGAAGATTCTTCCTCACATCACCATGGCTCACTTGTTTCCCGTCATCAGACAGGATGAGATCAGGATGCGCTGTATCAGGATCCAGAGTCACGTCCACTGCAGACTGCTGGAGTCTCTTCAGCTCGGCCTCAAACAGCAGCTTCGTCTTTTTCCTGAGCGTCTCCTCCAGCTGAACCACAGCTCTCACCACAGTCCCCTCATATGATGGTGGACGGACGCTGACCTCTGTCCGGTCCTCGGTGGGTGGAGCAGCTGTCAGGGACGAGAAGCTTTGGAGGAGGTGGAGGTGGTCTGCAGAGCGTGAGAGCTGCTCCACCTCAGAGCTCCTCTTCATCAGCTCAGAGATTTCCTGCTGCAGATCTGTGATGAAACCTTCAGCCTGTTTCTCTACTGTTTCCTGCTTCTCTTGGATCTCCTCTATGAGCTCGTTCAGGCCTCTCTCAGCCGCCTCCTTCAGAGCAGTGAACACCTCAACACCTTCTGCTTTCTCTCTGTCTGCAGCAGCTTTACTCGTCTTCACCGACTCTTTGAGCTCCTCAATCTTCAGTCGTCTCTTCTGGATCATCTGCTGAATCTCAGCCTCTGTCTTCCCCAGCTCTGCCTTCTTTCCTTCATATTCTTCTCTCAGAGGAACCAACTCGTGTGTCTTGTGGTCTAAAACAAAGCAGAGCATGCAGACACATGTCTGGTCGGTCTGACAGAACAGCTCCAGAGGTTTATGGTGCTTCGTACACATCCTTCCTTCCAGGTTCTCCACAGGCTCCGTCAGCTGATGTCTTTTCAGGCTGGATGTTGTCAGATGAAGCTGCAGGTGAGTCTCACAGTAGGAGGTCAGACACACCAGGCAGGACTTGAGGGCCTTCAGTTTGGTTGCAGTGCAGATGTCACAGGGAACTTCTCCTGGTTTGGCAGCTTGCTGCTCTGAGCTGCTGCTGCTGGCTTTCTGTTGATCTTCATGTCTGAACTGAGCAACCATCTCAGAGATGAACGTGTTGACTCTCAGCTGAGGTCTAGTGTTGAACTTCTCTTTACACATGGGACACTGACACCTGTCGGTAACGGTCCAGTGTTGAGTGATGCAGTTTTTGCAGAAGTTGTGTCCACATGGTGTGCTGACTGGATCAGTGAACACATCCAGACAGATGGAGCACAGAAACTGATCCTCAGAGAGAAGACAGCTGGCAGCAGACATGTCTGCAGTCTGAGGACAAAAGTCAAAGAGGGAAAAACATCATTTTAAAAAGAGTTATAAAGACAAATATTCTTCTGTTGATTCTTCTGTTCCACAGCTGAACTTCACAGAGTTAACGTGACACAAGGAGTCGGTACGAAATGAAAGGAGTTGAACTTCCTGTTTGATTGAAGCTGTAAGTTTTGTGTTGATGCTGGTTGTTGAAACTGTAAATCTGATCAGTTGTACTCACCAGTGTTGGACTCAGGTGTTGAGGAAGAACAGATAAAGTTTACTTTATCTTAACATAGAAACACAGAGATTCGTCTCGACTGCTGCTCTGCTGTCTCTCTGACTAACTTTATCTTTCACTTTTTCACTTTAATGTGACATGGAATCTAGTTTTTCCAGTTTGGCTCCGCCTCTCTGCTGCTGTTTGTCAGGGTGTGTTTCCTCATTCAGGTTCAGACGTTATTAAAGTGACAACACTGTTTCCAAAAACATTTGGGATGGTGTGTGAAATGTAATAAAATAAATGTGATGATTTATAAATCATGTAAACTCATATTTAATTGAAAATCGACCAAAGACAACATATCAACTGTTGAAACTGAGAAATTCTATTGTAGAAAAATATATGCCTTCTTAATAATTTGATGGCACCAACAAATCTCAAAAAGTTTGAACAGAGTCAAAATTACAATTAATTTGTGGATTTCATCATCTAAAGTTCATAATATAATCAAATGATTCAGAGAATCTGGAGAAATCTCTGTACACAAGGGACAAGGCTGAATATTGGATGGTTGTGATCTTCGGGTACTCAGGCAGCACTGCATTAAAAACGGACAAAATTCTGTAGTGGAAATCACTGCCTCGTCTCAGGAAGACTTCTGAAAACAAATCTATTTGGTTTTAATTCCTACAGTTTATTCCTTTAAAGAGGGCCGGTGCAGCTCTGTCTGTCAGGGTTTGTTTCCTCCTTCCTGTATCTCACTGAGTTTATTGCAGCTCACAGATCAGTTTTACAAAATGAGGTAAAACAAAACAAACTGCTGGTTTAATATTTAACAAATTGTTGGATTTTAACAACTTCTTATTTTGTCCACTGTGACAAATCTTCATGTCAAATGTTACTGAAGCTGTCAGATAAATGTGGTGGAGTGGAAGGGGACAGTAGCTAAACATTTAAATACTCCAGTAAACTACAAATACCTCCAAATCGTACTTTAGTAAATGTACTCGGTTACTTTCCACCACAGACTCTTCTCATGTTGTTCCTGGATGTAAACAGGAAGTGGAGGTGTTTATGTTGTTACCTAATGGCTGCTGCTGATGCCCTCTGCTGGCCACAGATAGGAGATACACCAGGCTAAAAAGTTTCAAAATAAAACATTTTTCACAATCTCAGTGTAACCCACGTTAGTTTTACCAGCAACTAAAGGGTTAACTCACACATGCAATACCGACGTTTACCAGAGGGGCGCTGTGGTGCACGTCGGGAGATCAAAGCCTTCTCCCTGAAGAAGACCCTTTATGTCTCCAATGAAACAGCAGCGTCATGATCTACACCATGAAGAATCTCATTTGGTTGATTTCTGCTCACTGCTTTTGAGGATGTTCATTTATTTGATCGTTAACCAGACCGACTCCGAAGGAAGAAGTTTCTTTTAAGTCTGAGAAGAATCTCCGGTGAGTGACGAATGCGTTGCTAACAGTTAGCCGTTGCTGTAGAGCTACAAAGGAGGACAGTCGTTTAGTTGGGCTAAAGATATCTATCAGGAGAGAAGAGAACAAAAACCAGTCGGAGATAAATATTAATTTGTTGATGAATATTATTTTACGTGGTTGATATCTGTGATTGTGGAGCTACATGTACGTGACGGGGCTAGCTAAGCGCTAGCTAAGCGTTGGGGGTTAATGCGTCGGGACCTGTTGAACCGAGCGGGAACGATGACGTCATGTTCTTGTTTTAGCGCCAGAAGTAAACGGGTCAGATTGAGAACAGCTGTTGTGTGTGTTGCTTAGTAACGGTGGACGTTTAAATAATGCCTGTTAGGTATAAGTGATGTCACTGAGACATGAGTACATGTGTGTGTGAAATATGTTGGTATGTTAATATTGACCATAGTGAATATTATATATATATATGTATATTCGTAATTTATAAACTATATATAAATATATATGTATATAAAGATATATATATATATTTATGTGTATATATGTATATATATATGTATATATTTGTATATATAGTTTATAAATTACAGTGCTGACATCGTATTCAATTCTGCTGTATGCAGATTGTTTATTTTTTGTATGGATCTGTGATGGAGACAGCGATCCCCAGAAACCTCTGCAGAGCGCTGGAGCTGAGTGACCCTGTGACCCCTGATCATCTTCGCTGTGGGTGAAGCTGCATTTGGGCTTCTTGGATTCTTCTGCCGGAGCACCGACGAGCAAAAGATTCAGATAAGAGTTATTCTGAGAGCCTCCAGACATACACTACCCGGGTAGTAGACTGAAAGACAAGAGACTGAAACTGACTGACTGTGAGAGAAATACCGGTATTGGGGTTATTATTTGAACTTGTTATTTTTCTTTATGTTGTTCCCTTGATTTTCTGTGCGTGTTAATAACTTTAATAAATTGCAGTTCAGTTCCTTGTTTTAAACTGCAAACATTTGCCGTGTTTCATTCACTCCCAGAGCGAACTAAAGACAGTCCTAAATTTAACACAGGAAATGTAGTGTGTTACATAGACCTACATCAGCATTATAATGTTGATCGTTATAAAAACAGTGGAGGCTGAAAACAGATATTATTTTCAGAATCTGCTTTATTGGTCAAATTTAATAACACTTGCATCGTCTGTCAGTGTACTGACACTCATGATTGATTAATCTGCTATTTGTTTCCTACATTAACTGATCAATAATATGACATGTAGCCCATAAACACCCCAACATGTTGATGTTTCGTACCTGCCTCTCACTGCTGCAGTTATTACTTCACATTATGTTACATTTGATTGTAAAATCTCTTCATCAAAAAACAGAAAAACCTTCAACCTGCAGAGAAAATGTGTTTCCTGCTCAGACGTGTTGATGTTGTGACTCTGAAGCTTTCTGACACTCTGACAGAAACATTCCAGCTCAGGACATCATGACTTTTAATGCTGCATCATCACATCAGACAGGAAACAGTGGGGACATACTGGACATCACAAGAGACACATTTCCCTCAGCCTCAGTCCCACAGACCGGATCACAGAGAACCTTTTTAATAAGTACGTTCACTGATGGAGACGCTTCATCATGAAACAGATCAGGCACTTTGATTGACAGGAGAGATGATCAGAGGTGCAGAGTTTTTACCACCATCATTAAGACAGGGATTTAAAAATGGGAGGAGTTTGTCAGTGAAGGAGCAGCCAGTAAAGGAGTAGATAAGAGCTGCAGCATCAACATCATAAAAAGAGACCAGACCCTCCTCATAATCCACAAACACCCCCACCTTCTCAGGACCAGACCCAAGACTCAGACGGACTGAAGGGTCAGCAACAGCTTTGTATTCATTTCCATTTCTCAACCATATAGTCCAGAAACCCTTCTGAGGAGAAAGTGTAATGTCTCCCTTCCTGTTGATCGACTCTCTGACCACTCCTAAATCCCATTTAGTCTTTCCTTTAACCTGAACCTCAAAGTAAAATCTGCCTGCAGAGAAACTCTGTTTTCCTAAAACACAACCACATTTAGAAAACCTCTCTGGGTTGTCTGGAAGATTCTTCCTCACATCACCATGGTTCACTTGTTTCCCGTCATCAGACAGGATGAGTTTAGGATGTGCTGTATCAGGATCCAGAGTCACGTCCACTGCAGACTGCTGGAGTCTCTTCAGCTCGGCCTCAAACAGCAGCTTCGTCTTTTTCCTGAGCGTCTCCTCCAGCTGAACCACAGCTCTCACCACAGTCCCCTCATATGATGGTGGACGGACGCTGACCTCTGTCCGGTCCTCGGTGGGTGGAGCAGCTGTCAGGGACGAGAAGCTTTGGAGGAGGTGGAGGTGGTCTGCAGAGCGTGAGAGCTGCTCCACCTCAGAGCTCCTCTTCATCAGCTCAGAGATTTCCTGCTGCAGATCTGTGATGAAACCTTCAGCCTGTTTCTCTACTGTTTCCTGCTTCTCTTGGATCTCCTCTATGAGCTCGTTCAGGCCTCTCTCAGCCGCCTCCTTCAGAGCAGTGAACACCTCAACACCTTCTGCTTTCTCTCTGTCTGCAGCAGCTTTACTCGTCTTCACCGACTCTTTGAGCTCCTCAATCTTCAGTCGTCTCTTCTGGATCATCTGCTGAATATCAGCCTCTGTTTTCCCCAGCTCTGCCTTCTTTCCTTCATATTCTTCTCTCAGAGGAACCAACTCGTGTGTCTTGTGGTCTAAAACAGAGCAGAGCATGCAGACACATGTCTGGTCGGTCTGACAGAACAGCTCCAGAGGTTTATCGTGCTTCGTACACATCCTGCCTTCCAGGTTCTCCACAGGCTCTGTCAGCTGATGTCTTTTCAGGCTGGATGTTGTCAGATGAAGCTGCAGGTGAGTCTCACAGTAGGAGGTCAGACACACCAGGCAGGACTTGAGGGCCTTCAGTTTGGTTGCAGTGCAGATGTCACAGGGAACTTCTCCAGGTTTGGCAGCTTGCTGCTCTGAGCTGCTGCTGCTGGCTTTCTGTTGATCTTCATGTCTGAACTGAGCAACCATCTCAGAGATGAACGTGTTGACTCTCAGCTGAGGTCTAGTGTTGAACTTCTCTTTACACATGGGACACTGACACCTGTCGGTAACGGTCCAGTGTTGAGTGATGCAGTTTTTGCAGAAGTTGTGTCCACATGGTGTGCTGACTGGATCAGTGAACACATCCAGACAGATGGAGCACAGAAACTGATCCTCAGAGAGAAGACAGCTGGCAGCAGACATGTCTGCAGTCTGAGGACAAAAGTCAAAGAGGGAAAAACATCATTTTAAAAAGAGTTATAAAGACAAATATTCTTCTGTTGATTCTTCTGTTCCACAGAGTTAACGTGACACAAGGAGTCGGTACGAAATGAAAGGAGTTGAACTTCCTGTTTGATTGAAGCTGTAAGTTTTGTGTTGATGCTGGTTGTTGAAACAGTAAATCTGATCAGTTGTACTCACCAGTGTTGGACTCAGGTGTTGAGGAAGAACAGATAAAGTTTACTTTATCTTAACATAGAAACACAGAGATTCGTCTCGACTGCTGCTCTGCTGTCTCTCTGACTAACTTTATCTTTCACTTTTTCACTTTAATGTGACATGGAATCTAGTTTTTCCAGTTTGGCTCCGCCTCTCTGCTGCTGTTTGTCAGGGTGTGTTTCCTCATTCAGGTTCAGACGTTATTAAAGTGACAACACTGTTTCCAAAAACATTTGGGATGGTGTGTGAAATGTAATAAAATAAATGTGATGATTTATAAATCATGTAAACTCATATTTAATTGAAAATCGACCAAAGACAACATATCAACTGTTGAAACTGAGAAATTCTATTGTAGAAAAATATATGCCTTCTTAATAATTTGATGGCACCAACAAATCTCAAAAAGTTTGAACAGAGTCAAAATTACAATTAATTTGTGGATTTCATCATCTAAAGTTCATAATATAATCAAATGATTCAGAGAATCTGGAGAAATCTCTGTACACAAGGGACAAGGCTGAATATTGGATGGTTGTGATCTTCGGGTACTCAGGCAGCACTGCATTAAAAACGGACAAAATTCTGTAGTGGAAATCACTGCCTCGTCTCAGGAAGACTTCTGAAAACAAATCTATTTGGTTTTAATTCCTACAGTTTATTCCTTTAAAGAGGGCCGGTGCAGCTCTGTCTGTCAGGGTTTGTTTCCTCCTTCCTGTATCTCACTGAGTTTATTGCAGCTCACAGATCAGTTTTACAAAATGAGGTAAAACAAAACAAACTGCTGGTTTAATATTTAACAAATTGTTGGATTTTAACAACTTCTTATTTTGTCCACTGTGACAAATCTTCATGTCAAATGTTACTGAAGCTGTCAGATAAATGTGGTGGAGTGGAAGGGGACAGTAGCTAAACATTTAAATACTCCAGTAAACTACAAATACCTCCAAATCGTACTTTAGTAAATGTACTCGGTTACTTTCCACCACAGACTCTTCTCATGTTGTTCCTGGATGTAAACAGGAAGTGGAGGTGTTTATGTTGTTACCTAATGGCTGCTGCTGATGCCCTCTGCTGGCCACAGATAGGAGATACACCAGGCTAAAAAATTTCAAAATAAAACATTTTTCACAATCTCAGTGTAACCCACGTTAGTTTTACCAGCAACTAAAGGGTTAACTCACACATGCAATACCGACGTTTACCAGAGGGGCGCTGTGGTGCACGTCGGTAGATCAAAGCCTTCTCCCGGAAGAAGACCCTTTATGTCTCCAATGAAACAGCAGCGTCGTGATCTACACCATGAAGAATCTCATTTGGTTGATTTTTGCTCACTGCTTTTGAGGATCTTTATTTATTTGATCGTTAACCAGACCGACTCCGAAGGAAGAAGTTTCTTTTAAGTCTGAGAAGAATCTCCGGTGAGTGACGAATGCGTTGCTAATAGTTAGCTGTTGCTGTAGAGCTACAAAGGAGGACAGTTGTTTAGTTGGGCTAAAGATATCTATCAGGAGAGAAGAGAACAAAAACCAGTCGGAGATAAATATTAATTTGTTGATGAATATTATTTTACGTGGTTGATATCTGTGATTGTGGAGCTATATGTACGTGACGGGGCTCGCTAAGCGCTAGCTAAGCGTTGGGGGTTAATGCGTCGGGACCAGTTGAACCGAGCGGGAACGATGACGTCATGTTCTTGTTTTAGCGCCAGAAGTAAACGGGTCAGATTGAGAACAGCTGTTGAGTGTGTTGCTTAGTAACGGTGGACGTTTAAATAATGCCTGTTAGGTATAAGTGATGCCATTGAGACATGAGTACATGTGTGTGTGAAATATGTTGGTATGTTAATATTGACCATAGTGAATATATATATATATATATATAGAGAGAGAGAGAGAGTTTATAAATTACAGTACTGACATTGTATTCAATTCTGCTGTATGCAGGTTGTTTTGTTTTTATGGATCTGTGATGGAGACAGCGATCCCCAGAAACCTCCGCAGAGCGCTGGAGCTGAGTGACCCTGTGACCCCTGATCATCTTCTCCGTGGGTGAAGCTGCATTTGGGCTTCTTGGATTCTCCTGCCGGAGCACCGACGAGCAAAAGATTCAGATAAGAGTTATTCTGAGAGCCTCCAGACATACACTACCCGGGTAGTAGACTGGAAGACAAGAGACTGAAACTGACTGACTGTGAGAGAAATACCGGTATTGGGTTATTATTTGAATTTGTTATTTTTCTTTTATGTTGTTTCCTTAATTTTCTGTGCGTGTTAATAACTATAATAAATTGCAGTTCAGTTCCCTGTTTTAAACTGCAAACATTTGCCGTGTTTCATTCACTCCCAGAGCGACCTAAAGACAGTCCTAAACTTAACGCAGGAAATCTAGTGTGTTACATAGACCTACATCAGCATTATAATATTGATTGTTATAAAAACTGGAGGCTGAAAACAGATATTATTTTCAGAATCTGTTTTATTGGTCAAATTTAATAACACATGCATCGTCTGTCAGTGTACTGACACTCATGATTGATTAATCTGCTATTTGTTTCCTA
Source organism: Embiotoca jacksoni (assembly GCF_022577435.1). NCBI lineage: Eukaryota > Metazoa > Chordata > Actinopteri > Embiotocidae > Embiotoca > Embiotoca jacksoni. Next base: position 2,171,663 of record NW_027185392.1, on the reverse strand, counting down.
CATTAACTGATCAATAATATGACATGTAGCCCATAAACACCCCAACATGTTGATGTTTCGTACCTGCCTCTCACTGCTGCAGTTATTACTTCACATTATGTTACATTTGATTGTAAAATATCTTCATCAAAAAACAGAAAAACCTTCAACCTGCAGAGAAAATGTGTTTCCTGCTCAGACGTGTTGATGTTGTGACTCTGAAGCTTTCTGACACTCTGACAGAAACATTCCAGCTCAGGACGTCGTGACTTTTAATGCTGCATCATCACATCAGACAGGAAACAGTGTGGACATACTGGACATCAGAGGAGACACATTTCCTTCAGCCTCAGTCCCACAGACCGGATCACAGAGAACCTTTTTAATAAGTACGTTCACTGATGGAGACGCTTCATCATGAAACAGATCAGGCAGTTTGATTGACAGGAGAGATGATCAGAGGTGCAGAGTTTTTACCACCATCATTAAAACAGGGACTGAAGTATGGGAGGAGTTTGTCAGTGAAGGAGCAGCCAGTAAAGGAGTAGATAAGAGCTGCAGCATCAACATCATAAAAGGAGACCAGACCCTCCTCATAATCCACAAACACCCCCACCTTCTCAGGACCAGACCCAAGACTCAGACGGACTGAAGGACCAGCAAGAGCTTTGTATTCATTTCCATTTCTCAACCATATAGTCCAGAAACCTTTCTGAGGAGAAAGTGTGATCTCTCCCTTCCTGTTGATCGACTCTCTGACAACTCCTAAATCCCATTCTGTCTTTCCTTTAACCTGAACCTCAAAGTAAAATCTGCCTGCAGAGAAACTCTTCTTTCCTAAAACACAACCACTTTTAGAAAACCTCTCTGGGTTGTCTGGAAGATTCTTCCTCACATCACTGTCATGTACTTGTTTCCCGTCATCAGACAGGATGAGTTCAGGATGTGCTGTATCAGGATCCAGAGTCACGTCCACTGCAGACTGCTGGAGTCTCTTCAGCTCGGCCTCAAACAGCAGCTTCCTCTTTTTCCTGAGCGTCTCCTCCAGCTGAACCACAGCTCTCACCACAGTCCCCTCATATGATGGTGGACGGACGCTGACCTCTGTCCGGTCCTCGGTGGGTGGAGCAGCTGTCAGGGACGACAAGCTTTGGAGGAGGTGGAGGTGGTCTGCAGAGCGTGAGAGCTGCTCCACCTCAGAGCTCCTCTTCATCAGCTCAGAGATTTCCTGCTGCAGATCTGTGATGAAACCTTCAGCCTGTTTCTCTACTGTTTCCTGCTTCTCTTGGATCTCCTCTATGAGCTCGTTCAGGCCTCTCTCAGCCGCCTCCTTCAGAGCAGTGAACACCTCAACGCCTTCTGCTTTCTCTCTGTCTGCAGCAGCTTTACTCGTCTTCACCGACTCTTTGAGCTCCTCAATCTTCAGTCGTCTCTTCTGGATCATCTGCTGAATCTCAGCCTCTGTCTTCCCCAGCTCTGCCTTCTTTCCTTCATATTCTTCTCTCAGAGGAACCAACTCGTGTGTCTTGTGGTCTAAAACAAAGCAGAGCATGCAGACACATGTCTGGTCGGTCTGACAGAACAGCTCCAGAGGTTTATGGTGCTTCGTACACATCCTGCCTTCCAGGTTGTCCACAGGCTCCGTCAGCTGATGTCTTTTCAGGCTGGATGTTGTCAGATGAGGCTGCAGGTGAGTCTCACAGTAGGAGGTCAGACACACCAGGCAGGACTTGAGGGCCTTCAGTTTGGTTCCAGTGCAGACGTCACAGGGAACTTCTCCTGGTTTGGCAGCTTGTTGCTCTGAGCTGCTGCTGCTGGCTTTCTGTTGAGCTTCATGTCTGAACTGAGCAACTATCTCAGAGATGAACGTGTTGATGTTTAGTTCAGATCTTTTCCGGAACACCTTATTACACATGGGACACTGACACCTGTTGGTAACGGTCCAGTGTTGAGTGATGCAGTTTTTGCAGAAGTTGTGTCCACATGGTGTGCTGACTGGATCAGTGAACACATCCAGACAGATGGAGCACAGAAACTGATCCTCAGAGAGAAGACAGCTGGCAGCAGACATGTCTGCAGTCTGAGGACAAAAGTCAAAGAGGGAAAAACATCATTTTAAAAAGAGTTATGAAGACAAATATTCTTCTATTGTTTCTTCTGTTCTACAGCTGAACTTCACAGAGTTAACGTGACACGAGGAGTCGGTACGAAATGAAAGGAGTTGAACTTCCTGTTTGATTGAAGCTGTAAGTTTTGTGTTGATGCTGGTTGTTGAAACTGTAAATCTGATCAGCTGTACTCACCAGTGTTGGACTCAGGTGTTGAGGAAAAACAGATGAAGTTTATTTAATCTTCAGATAGAAACACAGAGATTAGTCTCGATTGCTGCTCTGCCATCTCTCTGACTAATTTTAACTTTCACTTTTTCACTTTAACGTGACCTGGAATCTGGTTGTTCCAGTTTGGCTTTGCCTCTCTGCTGCTGTTTGTCAGGGTGAGTTTCCTCAATCAAGTTCAGACGTTATTAAATGAACAACACTGTTTCCAAAAAAGTTGGGATGCTGTGTAAAATGTAATTAAATATATGTAAATATCTATAAACCATGTAAACTCATTTTTAATTGAAAATGGACCAAAGACAACATATCAAATGTTGAAACTGAAAAAAGTTCTATTGTTTTATGAAAAATATATTCTTATTTTAAATTTGACAGCAGCAACACGTCTCAAAAAGTTGAAATCGAGTCAAAATTGCAAAGAATTTGTGGATTTTGAGAGTTAAAGTCAGTCTGACTCAGAGACACAGCAGGAGGGAATAACACCTGTCTCCTTCTGTCCTCAGCTGGACGTCAAAGACCCTCGTTTCCAGGCCATTTTCACCTCCCACCTGTTCAACCTGGACCCCTCCCACCCCAGCTACAAGAAGACCAGAGCCACTCAGAGCATCCTGGCTGAGAAGCAGCGCCGGCAGGAGGAGGAGGAGGAAGAAGCGGGGCGGCGCCACACGGTCGGCACTTAGGAGACCACGCCCACACCGGCAGGTGCCAAGAGTAAACAGGAAGATGCGGGAAAGTGACGTCGGCGCTCTGAATAAAGCGATGGACCCGAGTCTGTCGCTGCTCGTCAAGTCGATTAAAAGCAAAACAGAGACGTTTCAGGCTCGGAAGAAGCAGAAGATCACGTAGAGACCTCGTTTCTATGAACACCGACGGTCCTGGAGTCAGACACTCGTCAGGTCGAGTCCTCCTGACCGGACACCATCCACTTCCCGTCACCTGGAAACAACATGAACTGAATCCTGCTGCCTCACATCAGGTTATATTTTAATTTCTCTTCTCATTAAATCGTTTACAAACAGAACTAAGTTTGTGTGTGTTGGTCCTTTTTAATGTGACAGTTTCATTCAGACATCAAGTATCACTTTAAAGACATTTATTAACGTGGTGCTACTGACGTCTGCTTCCAGCTGCATTACAGCTAAAGACTCATTAAACGTTTATCTGCCGCATTTAACTGAAACATCCTGAAGGTGCTTCTGTTACAGCCGCTCCTATTGGTCGACAGAAACCTGACAGGTCGGTCTCCTCCGGGCTGCAGTCAATAAAACGCAGCGACGCCTGTCAGGTCTGGATGAATCTGATGGTTTGATTGTTAAATCAAAGGCACGTAATTAACTGCAGTCACACACAAACACACACACACACACACAAACAAACACTGATAAGTTCATCATATCATAATTCTGAAAACGAACTAAAGTGGTTTAATTTCTACAGTTTACTCCTTTAAAGAGGGCCGGTGCAGCTCTGTCTGTCAGGGTTTGTTTCCTCCTTCCTGTATCTCACTGTGAGTTTGTTGCAGCTCACAGATTAGCTTTACAAAATGAGGTCAAACAAACAAACTACTGGTTGAAAATTTAACAAATTGTTGGATTTTAACAACTTCTTATTTCATCCACTGTGACAAATCTTCATGTGAAAAGTGATAAAGCTATCAGATAAATGTGGTGGAGTGGAAGGAGACAGTAGCTGAACATTTAAATACTCCAGTGAAGTACGAATACCTACAAATCGTACTTTAGTAAATGTACTTGGTTACTTTCCACCACAGACTCTTCTCATGTTCCTGGATGTAAACAGGAAGTTGATCTGTTCATGTTGTTACCAAATGGCTGCTGTTCTGATGCCATCTGCTGGACACCGACGGGAAATACACCAGGCTCAAAAGTTTCAAAATAAAACATTTTTCACAATCTCAGCATTATAATATTGATCATTACAAAAATAGTGGAGGCTGAAAACAGATATTATATTCAGAATTTTCTTTATTGGTCAAATTTAATAACACATACATCATCATACATCATCTGTCAGTGTACTGACACTCAGGTTAATAAATATAACCTTCCCAGCATTCAATTAAAAACGATTGAAATTTTGCAATCAAGTAATACTAACCGACATAATCAATATACTTTTCATGTGACAATGTGGAGCACAATACAGCAATTAGAAAAACTAGACACATCAACGAGTTTAACACATCACCCCAAAAAAATATAACAAAAATCTGATCAAAATGATAGTTATACATTTGAAAATATAGCAAATGCTAAATACATTATCGACCTAGTATATACAATGTTTTCAATCACAGTAGCATGGTAGTAGCAAAATAAGCACAAAACGAATGTTTAAAAATAAATTCAGGTATATATTATTTTTTTTCCTTTTGCAGACATCACACTGACATCATCTATCAGTGTACTGACACTCATGATTGATTAATCTGCTGATTGTTTCCTACATTAACTGATCAATAATATGACATGCAGCCCATAAACACCCCAACATGTTGATGTTTCGTACCTGCCTCTCACTGCTGCAGTTATTACATCACATTATGTTACATTTGATTGTAAAATCTCTTCATCAAAAAACAGAAAAACCTTCAACCTGCAGAGAAAATGTGTTTCCTGCTCAGACGTGTTGATGTTGTGACTCTGAAGCTTTCTGACACTCTGACAGAAACATTCCAGCTCAGGACATCATGACTTTTAATGCTGCATCATCACATCAGACAGGAAACAGTGGGGACATACTGGACATCACAAGAGACACATTTCCCTCAGCCTCAGTCCCACAGACCGGATCACAGAGAACATTTTTAATAAGTACGTTCACTGATGGAGACGCTTCATCATGAAACAGATCAGGTAGTTTGATTGACAGGAGAGATGATCAGAGGTGCAGAGTTTTTACCACCTTCATTAAAACAGGGATTGAAAAATGGGAGGAGTTTGTCAGTGAAGGAGCAGCCAGTAAAGGAGTAGATAAGAGCTGCAGCATCGACATCATAAAAGGAGACCAGACCCTCCTCATAATCCACAAACACCCCCACCTTCTCAGGACCAGACCCAAGACTCAGACGGACTGAAGGGTCAGCAAGAGCTTCGTATTTATTTCCATTTCTCAACCATATAGTCCAGAAACCTTCCTGAGGACATGCAGTGATGTTTCCCTTCCTCTTGATCAACTCTCTGACCACTCCTAATGTCCAGTCTGTCTTTCCTTTAACCTGAACCTCAAAGTAAAATCTGCCTGCAGAGAAACTCTGTTTTCCTAAAACACAAACACATTGAGAAAACCTCTCTGGGTTGTCTGGAAGATTCTTCCTCACGTCACCATGGTTCACTTGTTTCCCGTCATCAGACAGGATGAGGTTAGGATGTGCTGTATCAGGATCCAGAGTCACGTCCACTGCAGACTGCTGGAGTCTCTTCAGCTCGGCCTCAAACAGCAGCTTCCTCTTTTTCCTGAGCGTCTCCTCCAGCTGAACCACAGCTCTCACCACAGTCCCCTCATATGATGGTGGACAGACGCTGACCTCTGTCCGGTCCTCAGTGGGTGGAGCAGCTGTCAGGGACGAGAAGCTTTGGAGGAGGTGGAGGTGGTCTGCAGAGCGTGAGAGCTGCTCCACCTCAGAGCTCCTCTTCATCAGCTCAGAGATTTCCTGCTGCAGATCTGTGATGAAACCTTCAGCCTGTTTCTCTACTGTTTCCTGCTTCTCTTGGATCTCCTCCATGAGCTCGTTCAGGCCTCTCTCAGCCGCCTCCTTCAGAGCAGTGAACACCTCAACACCTTCTGCTTTCTCTCTGTCTGCAGCAGCTTTACTCGTCTTCACCGACTCTTTGAGCTCCTCAATCTTCAGTCGTCTCTTCTGGATCATCTGCTGAATCTCAGCCTCTGTCTTCCCCAGCTCTGCCTTCTTTCCTTCATATTCTTCTCTCAGAGGAACCAACTCGTGTGTCTTGTGGTCTAAAACAGAGCAGAGCATGCAGACACATGTCTGGTCGGTCTGACAGAACAGCTCCAGAGGTTTATCGTGCTTCGTACACATCCTGCCTTCCAGGTTCTCCACAGGCTCCGTCAGCTGATGTCTTTTCAGGCCGGACGTTGTCAGATGAGGCTGCAGGTGAGTCTCACAGTAGGAGGTCAGACACACCAGGCAGGACTTGAGGGCCTTCAGTTTGGTTCCAGTGCAGACGTCACAGGGAACTTCTCCTGGTTTGGCAGCTTGTTGCTCTGAGCTGCTGCTGCTGGCTTTCTGTTGAGCTTCATGTCTGAACTGAGCAACTATCTCAGAGATGAATGTGTTGACTCTCAGCTGAGGTCTAGTGTTGAACTTCTCTTTACACATGGGACACTGACACCTGTCGGTAACGGTCCAGTGTTGAGTGATGCAGTTTTTGCAGAAGTTGTGTCCACATGGTGTGCTGACTGGATCAGTGAACACATCCAGACAGATGGAGCACAGAAACTGATCCTCAGAGAGAAGACAGCTGGCAGCAGACATGTCTGCAGTCTGAGGACAAAAGTCAAAGAGGGAAAAACATCATTTTAAAAAGAGTTATGAAGACAAATATTCTTCTATTGTTTCTTCTGTTCTACAGCTGAACTTCACAGAGTTAACGTGACACGAGGAGTCGGTACGAAATGAAAGGAGTTGAACTTCCTGTTTGATTGAAGCTGTAAGTTTTGTGTTGATGCTGGTTGTTGAAACTGTAAATCTGATCATCTGTACTCACCAGTGTTGGACTCAGGTGTTGAGGAAGAACAGATGAAGTTTATTTGATCTTCAGACAGAAACACAGAGATTCATCTCCACTGCAGCTCTGCCGTCTCTCTGACTAACTTTCTCTTTCACTTTAATGTGACCTGTAATGGAGTTGTTCCAGTTTGGCTCCGCCTCTCTGCTGCTGTTTGTCAGGATGTGTTTCCTCATTCAGGTTCAGACATTATTAAAGTGACAACACTGTTTCCAAAAACAGTTGGGATGTTGTGTAAAATGTAATAAAATAAATGTGATGATTTACAAATCATGTAAACTCATATTTAATTGAAAATCGACCAAAGACAACATATCAACTGTTGAAAGAGAAATTCTATTTTAGAAAAAATATATGCCTTCTTAATAATTTGATGGCACCAACAAATCTCAAAAAGTTTGAACAGAGTCAAAATTACAATTAATTTGTGGATTTCATCATCTACAGTTCATAATATAATCAAATGATTCAGAGAATCTGGAGAAATCTGTACACAAGGGACAAGGCTGAATATTGGATGGTGGTGATCTTCGGGTCCTCAGGCAGCACTGCATTAAAAACAGACAAAATTCTTTAGTGGAAATCACTGCATGGTCTCAGGAACACTTCTGAAAACAAATCTATTTGGTTTTAATTCCGACAGATTACTCCTTTAAAGAGTGCCGGTGCAGCTCTGTCTGTCAGGGTTTGTTTCCTCCTTCCTGTATCTCACTGAGTTTATTGCAGCTCACAGATCAGTTTTACAAAATGAGGTAAAACAAACAAACTGCTGGTTTAATATTTAACAAATTGTTGGATTTTAACAACTTATTTCGTCCACTGTGACAAATCTTCATGTGAAAAGTGACTGAAGCTGTCAGATAAATGTGGTGGAGTGGAAGGAGACAGTAGCTGAACATTTAGGTAGGTAGGTAGGTATATACTTTATTAATCCCCGAGGGGAATTTTTTTTCACCACAGCAGCATACATACAGAAGCAATAATAGAAACAATAGAATAAAATAATAGAATAGAATAATATAATAGAAAAGCAATAAAATTAAATAGCAGTAAAAAATATAAATATAAAATATAAAATGCACAGTATATACAGTATATATACAGTACATTATATATCTATATATATTATATACAACAAACCAATAAACACAGTCAACATATATATATATATATATATATATATATATATATGTATATATATACACATACAGTACAGTATATATCTATATATATAATATACAAGCAACCAAGAAACACAGTCAACAGTGTTATTGTTGTATGATGGATTTTGCCAGAGGTGAGTTATTGTAAAGTCTTATTACAGTTGGCAGGAATGATCTCCTGTATCTGTCCTTGTGACAGCGGAGCTGGAGGAACCTTTTAGAGAAAGTGCTCCGCTGTCCCTGCAGCAGGTGGTTGAGAGGGTGGACAGGATTATCCAAGATGGACAATAGTTTGTTCAGCGTCCTCCTCTCCACCACCTTTTCCAGACTATCTAGTTTGTAGCCGATGATGGAGCCAGCCTTCTTAACCAGTTTGTTAAGTCTGTTGGTGTCACCGGCTCCAATGCTGCTCCCCCAGCAGACCCCAGCGAAGTACAATGCACTGGCCACAACAGACTGGTAGAACATCTCCAACATCTCGCTGCACACATTGAAGGATCGAAGTTTCCTCAGGAAAAAGAGTCGACTCATCACCTTCTTGTAGACAGCATTGATGTTGGTCTTCCATTTCAGTCTGTTGTCGATGGAGACACCCGGGTACTTGTACTCCTCAACCATGTCCACCTCCTCTCCCAGAACTCTCAGCGGTTGTGGAGCTGTCGCCTTCCTCCTGAAGTCGACCACCATCTCTCTGGTCTCGGCCACGTTCAGGAGCAGGTGATTTCTTCCCGCCCACTCCACAAAGTCCTCCACTACTGCCCTGTACTCCTCCTCCTGTCCATCCCTTATACATCCTACCACTGCAGAGTCATCAGAGAACTTCTGCAGATGGCAGGACTCTGAGTTGTACTGGAAGTCAGTTGTGTACAAGGTGAACAGAAAGGGGGACAGAACAGTCCCCTGTGGAGCTCCAGTACCAGTGACCACCGTATCAGACAGCACGCTGCCCAGACGGACAAACTGTGGTCTGCCTGTCAGGTAGTCATTGATCCAGGAGACGGTGGACGTGTCCACCCCCACCACCCGCAGCTTCTCACTCAGTAGCAGTGGTTGGATGGTGTTGAATGCACTGGAGAAATCAAAGAAAGTGATTCTCACAGATTCACCGGTTCCATCCAGGTGTGACTGAGCTCGTTGCAGCAGGTAGATGATGGCGTCGTCCACTCCCACACGAGGCTGGTACGCAAATTGCAGAGGGTCCAGAGAAGATTTCACCAGCGGCCTGAGGTGGGCCAAGACCAGCCTCTCCAGCACCTTCATCACATGAGATGTGAGGGCAACCGGTCGGTAGTCGTTGAGGCCAGATGGAGTCGTCTTCTTGGGGACAGGAACCAGACAGGACGTCTTCCACAGCACCGGGACCTCCTCCTGCTTCAGGCTCAGGTTGAAGAGGTGTTGTAGGACCTCAGCCAGCTGGACGGCGCAGGTCTTCAGGACCACGGGGCTGATGCCGTCAGGTCCTGCAGCCTTGCGCTGGTGGATTCTCTCCAGCTGTCTCCTAACCTGGCCAGTCGTCACAGAGAGGGGGGTGAGGGGTGTGTGTGTGTGTGGGGGGGGTCGAGGTGTCGATGGAGGAAGAGCCCTTTGTGATTGAGGGCTCAATGCAGTTCACCAGGGGGCGGGGAGGGGGGGAGGCAGCAGAGGTGTTTTGGAGGTGTGAGGTGTGGAGGAGACAGATGAGGGTGGTGAACTAAACCTGTTGAAGAAACAGTTTAGTTCATTTGACCTCTCCAGGGAGCCCTCTGGTTGTCTCTCTCTCCCTTTGAACCCAGTAATCTCCTTCATACCGGTCCACACCTCCCTCACGTTGTTCTGCTGGAGTTTGGCCTCCAGCTTCCTCCTGTAGGAGTCCTTGCACTCCCTCATCTTCTCCTTCAGGTGGCGCTGCACTCTCCTGAGCTCCTCCCTGTCCCCAGACCTGAAGGCTGCTTTCTTCTTATTAAGAAGAACTTTCAGGTCACTGGTGATCCACGGTTTATTGTTGGGGAAGCATTTTACAGTCCGGGATGGTACGGTGGTGTGTTCACAGAATTTAATGTATTCTGTGATACAGTCCGTCATACTCGAGTAAACTACAAATACCTCCACATCGTACTTTAGTACATGTACTCAATTACTTTCCACCACAGACTCTTCTCATGTTGTTCCTGGATGTAAACAGGAAGTTGAGGTGTTTATGTTGTTACCTAATGGCTGCTGTTCTGATGCCCTCTGCTGGACACAGACATGAAATACACCAGGCTACAATGTTTCAAAATAAAACATTTTTCACAATCGCAGCGTTATAATATTGATCTTTATAAAAACAGTGGAGGCTGAAAGCAGATATTATTTTCAGAATCTGCTTTATTGGTCAAATTTAAAAACACATACATCGTCTGTCAGTGTACTGACACTCATGATTGATTAATCTGCTGATTGTTTCCTACATTAACTGATCAATAATATGACACGTAGCCCATAAACACCCCAACATGTTGATGTTTCGTACCTGCCTCTCACTGCTGCAGTTATTACATCACATTATGTTACATTTGATTGTAAAATCTCTTCATCAAAAAACAGAAAAACCTTCAACCTGCAGAGAAAATGTGTTTCCTGCTCAGACGTGTTGATGTTGTGACTCTGAAGCTTTCTGACTCTGACAGAAACATTCCAGCTCAGGACATCATGACTTTTAATGCTGCATCATCACATCAGACAGGAAACAGTGGGGACATGCTGGACATCAGAGGAGACACATTTCCCTCAGCCTCAGTCCCACAGACCGGATCACAGAGAACCTTTTTAATAAGTACGTTCACTGATGGAGACGCTTCATCATGAAACAGATCAGGCAGTTTGATTGACAGGAGAGATGATCAGAGGTGCAGAGTTTTTACCACCCTCATTAAAACAGGGACTGAAGTATGGGAGGAGTTTGTCAGTGAAGGAGCAGCCAGTAAAGGAGTAGAGAAGAGCTGCAGCATCGACATCATAAAAAGAGACCAGACCCTCCTCATAATCCACAAACACCCCCACCTTCTCAGGACCAGACCCAAGACTCAGACGGACTGGAGGACCAGCAAGAGCTTTGTATTCATTTCCATTTCTCAACCATATAGTCCAGAAACCTTTCTGAGGAGAAAGTGTGATCTCTCCCTTCCTGTTGATCGACTCTCTGACCACTCCTAAATCCCATTCCGTCTTTCCTTTAACCTGAACCTCAAAGTAAAATCTGCCTGCAGAGAAACTTTGCTTCCCTAAAACACAACCACTTTTAGAAAACCTCTCTGGGTTGTCTGGAAGATTCTTCCTCACATCACTGTCATGTACTTGTTTCCCGTCATCAGACAGGATGAGTTCAGGATGTGCTGTATCAGGATCCAGAGTCACGTCCACTGCAGACTGCTGGAGTCTCTTCAGCTCGGCCTCAAACAGCAGCTTCTTCTTTTTCCTGAGCGTCTCCTCCAGCTGAACCACAGCTCTCACCACAGTCCCCTCATATGATGGTGGACGGACGCTGACCTCTGTCCGGTCTTTGGTGGGTGGAGCAGCTGTCAGGGACGAGAAGCTTTGGAGGAGGTGGAGGTGGTCTGCAGAGCGTGAGAGCTGCTCCACCTCAGAGCTCCTCTTCATCAGCTCAGAGATTTCCTGCTGCAGATCTGTGATGAAACCTTCAGCCTGTTTCTCTACTGTTTCCTGCTTCTCTTGGATCTCCTCTATGAGCTCGTTCAGGCCTCTCTCAGCCGCCTCCTTCAGAGCAGTGAACACCTCAACACCTTCTGCTTTCTCTCTGTCTGCAGCAGCTTTACTCGTCTTCACCGACTCTTTGAGCTCCTCAATCTTCAGTCGTCTCTTCTGGATCATCTGCTGAATCTCAGCCTCTGTCTTCCCCAGCTCTGCCTTCTTTCCTTCATATTCTTCTCTGAGAGGAACCAACTCGTGTGTCTTGTGGTCTAAAACAGAGCAGAGCATGCAGACACATGTCTGGTCAGTCTGACAGAACAGCTCCAGAGGTTTATGGTGCTTCGTACACATCCTGCCTTCCAGGTTCTCCACAGGCTCCGTCAGCTGATGTCTTTTCATGCCGGACGTTGTCAGATGAGGCTGCAGGTGAGTCTCACAGTAGGAGGTCAGACACACCAGGCAGGACTTGAGGGCCTTCAGTTTGGTTCCAGTGCAGACGTCACAGGGAACTTCTCCTGGTTTGGCAGCTTGTTGCTCTGAGCTGCTGCTGCTGGCTTTCTGTTGAGCTTCATGTCTGAACTGAGCAACTATCTCAGAGATGAATGTGTTGACTCTCAGCTGAGGGTCAGTGTTGAACTTCTCTTTACACATGGGACACTGACACCTGCCGGTAACGGTCCAGTGTTGAGTGATGCAGTTTTTGCAGAAGTTGTGTCCACATGGTGTGCTGACTGGATCAGTGAACACATCCAGACAGATGGAGCACAGAAACTGATCCTCAGAGAGAAGACAGCTGGCAGCAGACATGTCTGCAGTCTGAGGACAAAAGTCAAAGAGGGAAAAACATCATTTTAAAAAGAGTTAGAAAGACAAATATTCTTATGTTGTTTCTTCTGTTCTACAGCAGAACTTCACAGAGTTAATGTGACGAGGAGTCGTTACGAAATGAAAGGAGTTGAACTTCCTGTTTGATTGAAGCTGTAAGTTTTGTGTTGATGCTGGTTGTTGAAACAGTAAATCTGATCAGCTGTACTCACCAATGTTGGACTCAGGTGTTGAGGAAGAACAGATGAAGTTTATTTTATCTTCAGATAGAAATACAGATTCGTCTCGACTGCAGCTCTGCCGTCTCTCTGACTAACTTTATCTTTCACTTTAATCTGACCTTGAACCTTGTCCTTTCAAAGTTGCCTCGCTTTATATTGCTACTGTTTGTCAGGGTGCGTTTCCTCATTCAGGTTCAGACATCAATATAGTTATAACCAAGTTTTCAAAAAAGAAAACTGATCCTCAGAGAGAAGACAGCTGGCAGCAGACATGTCTGCAGTCTGAGGACAAAATTCAAAGAGGGAAAAACATCATTTTAAAAAGAGTTATGAAGACAAATATTCTTCTATTGTTTCATCTGTTCTACAGCTGAACTTCACAGAGTTAATGTGACACGAGGAGTCGGTACGAAATGAAAGGAGTTGAACTTCCTGTTTGATTGAAGCTGTAAGTTTTGTGTTGATGCTGGTTGTTGAAACAGTAAATCTGATCAGCTGTACTCACCAGTGTTGGACTCAGGTGTTGAGGAAGAACAGATAAAGTTTACTTTATCTTCAAATAGAAACACAGAGATTCATCTCGACTGCAGCTCTGCCGTCTCTCTGACTAACTTTATCTTTCACTCTAACTTGACCTGTAATCTAGTTTTTCCAGTTTGGCTCCACCTCTCTGCTGCTGTTTGTCAGGGTGTGTTTCCTCATTCAGGTTCAGACATTATTAAAGTGACAACACTGTTTCCAAAAACATTTGGGATGGTGTGTGAAATGTAATAAAATAAATGTGATGATTTACAAATCATGTAAACTCATATTTAATTGAAAATCGACCAAAGACAACATATCAACTGTTGAAACTGAGAAATTCTATTTTAGAAAAAATATATGCTTTCTTAATAATTTGATGGCACCAACAAATCTCAAAAAGTTTGAACAGTCAAAATTACAATTAATTTGTGGATTTCATTATCTACAGTTCATAATATAATCAAATGATTCAGAGAATCTGGAGAAATCTATACACAAGGGACAAGGCTGAATATTGGATGGTGGTGATCTTCGGGTCCTCAGGCAGCACTGCATTAAAAACAGACAAAATTCTTTAGTGGAAATCACTGCCTGGTCTCAGGAACACTTCTGAAAACAAATCTGTTTGGTTTTAATTCCGACAGATTACTCCTTTAAAGAGTGCCGGTGCAGCTCTGTCTGTCAGGGTTTGCTTTCTCCTTCCTGTATCTCACTGAGTTTATTGCAGCTCACAGATCAGTTTTACAAAATGAGGTAAAACAAACAAACTGCTGGTTTAATATTTAACAAATTGTTGGATTTTAACAACTTCTTATTTCGTCCACTGTGACAAATCTTCATGTGAAATGTGACTGAACCTGTCAGATAAATGTGGTGGAGTGGAAGGAGACAGTACCTAAACATTTAAATACTCTAGTAAACTACAAATACCTCCAAATCGTACTTTAGTAAATATACTCAGTTACTCTCCACCACAGACTCTTCTCATGTTGTTCCTGGATGTAAACAGGAAGTTGAGGTGTTCATGTTGTTACCTAATGGCTGCTGTTCTGATGCCCTCTGCTGGACAAAGAGTGGAAATACATCAGGCTAAAAAGTTTCAAAATAAAAGATTTTTCACAATCTCAGCATTATAATATTGATCATTTTACAAACAGTGGAGGCTGAAAACAGATATTATTTTCAGAATCTGCTTTATTGGTCAAATTTAATAACACATACATCGTCTGTCAGTGTACTGACACTCATGATTGATTAATCTGCTGATTGTTTCCTACATTAACTGATCAATAATATGGCACGTAGCCCATAAACACCCCAACATGTTGATGTTTCGTACCTGCCTCTCACTGCTGCAGTTATTACATCACATTATGTTACATTTGATTGTAAAATCTCTTCATCAAAAAACAGAAAAACCTTCAACCTGCAGAGAAAATGTGTTTCCTGCTCAGACGTGTTGATGTTGTGACTGAAGCTTTCTGACACTCATTCAGACATCAAGTATCACTTTAAAAGATATTTATTAACGTGGTGTTACTGACGTTGGTTGACAGAAACCTGACAGGTCGGTCTCCTCCGGGCTGCAGCCAATAAAACGCAGCGACACCGGACAGGTCCGGATGAATCGGATGGTTTGATTGTGAAATCAAAGGCACGTAATCAACTGCAGTCTGAATGTTTGGACACCTGAACATGAAGGTGGACTCTGAGCTGTGGATGACCCGTCGTCTCCTACGGTCCGGGGTACTCGAAGACCGCCGCCGCTCCCATCCCGGTCCCGATGCACATGGACACGACGCCGTACGCCCTGCAAGACAAGGAGCGGGGCAGAAAACACACACTGCTGCTGAGAAACCGGTTTGAGGCGAGCGTCCGGTGAGAGCGTGGGCGGACACCAACCTCCTGCCTCGGCGTCGGAGCTCGTGGAGCAGCGTCACCACCTGCCGAGCCCCGGTGCAGCCCAGAGGGTGGCCCAGAGCGATGGCGCCGCCGTTCGGGTTCACCTTCTCCAGCGGGATGCCCAGCTTCTCCACGCAGTACACCGCCTGGGAGCGGGAAAGAAGCAGTTCGCAGTTTCACTTCACGGGAACCGGGACGAGCGGCAGAGAAAGAAACTACGACACAAACGAGTCCGAGCAGGAATGAAGCTCAACGATGCCGCGCCTGTTCAGAACCACGCGAAGTGATCTAGGTCGGATTTTAACAACACGACGCGAGGGAGGATCAATATGTTCAGAGGCTGCTGCTCGTACGTGCTCACACGAGGAGTTACACGTTTTTATTTTTTAAGTTTTCCTCACCTTGAAACTTGAGCAGAGAAACACCAAAGATTTTGACAATGTTGAACAGAAAGAAGGAAAGCAGGGAGATGAATCCAGTGAGAAAGGGGGCGGAGCTACGATTGTATTGTGGAGAAGAGACTCGCCCGTCTTCAAAGCGCTGCCTGGCGCCGCAGTTCAGCTGGTTCGCAGTGAATGTTTCACCTCAAGACTCCTCAGAAGGTCCCAGTAGAACTCAGTGTTGACAGTCTGACTCTGGGGGACGAATTCACGGTGACACGACACAATGTCAAAGAAAACACACCTGGTGTCTCCTGACCTGATTCTCCTTCGGTCTTGGACAGTGAAGCTCCGCCCTTCTTGAAACCTGAACGTCACTCAGAACATCTCGCAGGCTCATCGCTTCATCCCCGTAGACTTTCTGAAGTATTTCAAGGGCCTCTGTTGATCATTTCCAGATTTTGACACCAAATCTGATGTTTCTCTGCTCCACTTTCAGGTCCAACGGTGAAATCACAGACACGCCCGGTCCGCTGCTCACAAAACCGTGTGGAACTAGTGATGAGGTGTTTCTCACCTGACTGGCGAATGCCTCGTTGATCTCAAACACATCGATGTCATCGATAGTCAGTCCTGAGAAGAGAAACACGTTCAGTCAGAACACACCGAGCAGAACATCTGCAGAGGAGAACGTGAAACATCTGCACAGAACTGACAGCCTGTTTCTCTATAAAATGTTGTAAACTGTGGAAACACAAAGAGCACACACACACACACACACACACACACACACACACACACACACACACACACACACCGGCCTGCTGCAGCGCTGCAGGGATGGCGACCGCCGGTCCGATCCCCATCACGTCAGGAGGGACCCCCACCACGGCGCTGGCCCTCAGGACACCCAGGACCGGCAGACCCAGAGCCTGGACCGCAGACCGGCGACCAATCAGCACGGCCGCCGCGCCGTCGCTCACCTGGCTGGAGTTACCTGAGACACAGAAGGGGGGCGTGAGTCCCCGCGGCGGGAGCTTCCCGGTGTGGTTCTGGTGGACCTCTGACCTGCTGTGGTGCTGCCGTCGGGTCTGAAGGCCGGTCTCAGTTTACCGAGTGCCGTCAGAGTCGTTCCCGGTCGGACGCCGTCGTCCTGACTCACCGTCACCTCGCGATCGCTGCCGTCCTCGTCCACGGACCGGGTGGTGACAGGAACGATCTCCTGGGAGAAAAGACCGGAGCTCTGCGCCCGGGCCGCCCTGTGTGGACAGAACCGGGTTCTAAAACTGTCCACTTCCTGTTTCAGCGTGCGAACGGACATAAAGAGGACCTACTTGAGGTGGGAGCTGACGGCGAAGGAGTCCTGCTTCTCTCTGGAGACCCCGAACTTCTCGGCCACATTCTCCGACGTGATGCTGCAGGAAGGAACAGGAAGTCACAGCAGATCAGAACCAGGATCAGAACCGGAATCAGAATAGGCCTGTGCGTGTGCGTTTCTGACCCCATGGGGATGATACAGTCTCTGGCCTTGTGGTTCTGCATCAGCCTGCTGCTCAGGTCTCCGGGCTCGCCGATGGATCTCAGCGACATGCTCTCCACGCTGCGGCGAAACACAGGAAACACACCGCTTTTATTTTGTAGGGAACACGCATCAGATGGAACAGGTGTCATGTGGGAGCGAGGGTGGACTGACCCGCAGGCGAGGCCCAGGTCGATGGAGCGGTTCCTGATGGCTCCTGAACAGAAAAATCCAGGTGAGCGCGAGTCGGCGCTCCGTTAGGCCGCGAACACACTGGCTGCCCGGTGTCATTTCATTTCGGGGTCCACGTTAATGAATGAGAGCATCCTCACCGCCCGCTGATACGTCGTCTCGCGTGCGCGTCGCGTCATTTATAAAATAGACCCGACGCCTGTTTTTCACGCGCGCAGTTCCCAGATAAAATAAACGATCAGTGATCACATTTTTACTGTATAATCATCGTAAAAACGCAGTGTAGGTCTTAGTTTCAACTGCAGCGGTCCCGCGTTACCTGCGACGTTGAAGAGAGCCTGCAGGCCGGAGGAGCACTGCCGGTTCACCGTGTAGACGGGCACCGCCTCTGGGAAGCCGCTGAAACCGAGACGGGGCGGTAAGAAGCTGCGACGGACCACCGGCGGGTGAGTCAGTGATGTCACACTCACCTGAGGAACTGAGCCACTCTGGCCATGAGAGCTCCGGCTCCGGGCTGCAGCACGTTACCTGCGCGCGCGCACACACACACACACACACACACACACACACACACACACACACGGTGAAAGGAACACACCAGAGTTACAGGAGGTTCAACTGGACCTGCAGCCCGGACCAGCTGAAATGGGTCACATGACTGGTACTTCATTGTGTGATTGTGTGTGTGTGTGTGTGTGTGTGTGTGAAACATATTTCATCTTCATGATCTGGTTCTGTTGTTAAATTATCTCATACGTTAACTCATCATCATCGGGTTCATCTTCCTCTGCAGATCTGTCATCATCAAAACCCTCCAACATCAAATAAAATGCTGTTCTGCACTGAACCTGTAACCAGGTGCTGCTGCATCCTGTTACCATGACAACAAGACAAACAGACCCACTTGTGTATCAGAGAGGCAACAACACCATCAGGTCACACTGTGAACTACCACACCGCCACCATCAGGTCACACTGTGAACTACAACACTCTTCATCCAGGAGAGTTATTAAACCACTCTACACACTTGTTCATTAGAAAAACGAAGCTTGTCTCACCCACGCAGACGTCCCCCAGCTGGTCAGGCGAGAGTCCAACATCTGTTAGCACAGCTGTCATCACTGTACTCAGCAGCTCGTCAGGTGTGGTGTCCTGAAGGGGAGGACGTTTAAATAACGTTAAACCTGCAGAATCCAAAGTTTCAGTTTCAAATTTTACACTTTTAATTGCTTTTTTTGTGTGCAAATTATCATAGCCAAACTACTGGACTGGCTTCGGCTCCTTATGAGAACCACTAATTGAATCCAACAAAGCACGATGCAAAAAAACATGTAGATGTTTTGTCTTGTTGTCAAATTTGTTGTTGTTGTTGTTTTGGGCCTCTGGGCTTCCATTAAAATTAATATGCATTTTATATAAACTGTAAATTTTTTTAAAAGTGACCGTGATTGTTGTTTTTGGACTAAAAGTCACGTGAAACAGAAAAGAAACTGCAGTAAATTCCACTAAATCTTTGCTCACTCCGGTTGCAACATAACATAAAGTCGGTGTAATTTTCTCCCCCTGCGGCTCCGTCTGTTTTCTGTTGTTGAACTTTGTCCCAGTTGGCGGGTTAAACCTGAACAGACCTGGTTTACCCCGGTTAAACCGCATCCACCTTAAAAGCTCCTCTTTTTGCTTTTCCGATCGCGGTCCTCCGTCCGTGAACCACAACCACGTCCTCCTCAGACCCGCCACCCACTGCGGACCCGCATTCCGCCCGTCGTAAGTCCCGCCTGGACTCCGGGGACCTGCCGGGACACAAGTGTCCAGAGATGATCTTTAATCGCTGCATGAACCCGAGTACGTGCGAGAAGTTTCACAGCTGGAATTTGAACTGTCAATTTGCGCCACTTCCGGGTTTGCAGTGTCCGGACGGGGGTCGCGGAGGGACAAACAGAGCGGCTCCTCCACAGGCGGTCTGTGGTCTTTATTTTCAGTCAGTCGCACCTCTGTTGGGAAGGAAACACGGGCGTAACCACGGCCTTTCTGGGGGATGGTGTCTCCCCAATACTAAGAAAATACCAATATGAAGACGGAACAGATTCACAGAGGACTCAAATCAATTGGATCTTTTTATTTCCAAATCTGTCACGACAACAACACATTGATAAGGCCACGTACTCACTGCACATTCAGGTTGGAATCAGACAACAGGAAACAAAAATAGATGTTTTCTCAGCAAACAGATAAAATCAGATAGAAAACAGTTTGTCCTCCATTTTCCAATTAGATTAGTGTGTCAGAAATATATTTACACAACTGCAACATTAATGAAACAATAAAAGGGGCAAATCAGGTACAAACATTGTTTTTTCCAAATGAAGAGCAGAGGATGTAAAGGAACACAGGAAGTCAGTTAAAATCCTTCCTGTAATGCTGCAGGTAGATTTTCAGGTGGATTATGGGTCATCGACGAGTCAGCACCAGAGGTCACAGTTCAAACTAAGGTGTATAAAACCAGGAGTGTGATGAGCTCTCAGTGTACAAATATAAAACGTGATATTCAGCTTTAAAACACACCTGCACAGGTAACACAAGGAAACGTCTGAGCTTCATTTTAATTTTTTTTATTTTTTTTAAGTCCTTCAGTAAACGCAGGAACTTCTGAGCGCCGTCGTCACGGCACGAAGCCACGACTCGGGACGTTTTACAGCCTCTGAGGTCATCTCATGATCAAACCAACACGTTAAGGCATCGAACTGAAAACCTGCTCCTGCAGCGTCACGTGTGCAGCTTATATCGACCTGTTCGTAACATTCAAAAAACTTTGAAGAATACAACATTGCCTTCAAAATAAAAAAATAAAAAAATAACTAAATTATACTCAGCTTGAATACAATTTTGATTCAATTCTGGAATATTTTGAATCAAATGATCAATTTCTATTTTCAGTTCCAGACTTTTTGGTCCTGATTTGACTCCATAAACGCCACATAACTAAACAAAATATGAAACAACCGACTTGTTTTCTGCCTTAAAGTGACACCGTACATTTCATCATGTGTTACATTAATTGCTGGAATAATAAAGTGATTAAAAGACAAAAGGAATCCACAACAATTCTTTTTTTTTTCATTCAATTTGAAGTGTTAAAAAAAATTGGAGACCATATCTCTCAATGTGAAAGCGGGTGTAAACAGGAAGTAAAGTGTACTGTAGTGTTGCCGTGGTTTCAGAGAGCTACAGCCTGCATTCGTTCACTCTGAGGAAAATGAAGTGTCATTAAACTGCCTGCATTTCTTTGATCATATCGGTTCCTCGACGACACTTTTTCCAATTAAATTCTATAAAATCCAAATTTTATTAGAACAAAATGAAACATGGTGGAACTGATGTTTAGTTTAGCCTCCTCACTGCGGTGTTTCCTTCAGGTGGAGGATGTCCTTGCTGTGGTGGGTGGAGAGCGTAAACCGGGTTATTTTCTGCAGCTGTAATTTACCGATGTTACCTAAACGCCTCACATGCTGTCAGAAGATGGCAGCACAGAGAACCCTTTCAGACAGACGTGACAAGGATGAGTAAAAAAAAAAAAGAAAAATGAAATCAGACGTCCAGAGGAAGTGGAAACGGAGTGATTTCATGGACGTTGTCGGGCCGACGTGATTAAAAGCTGTGGCTCACTAACTCGTGCGTAAGCGGAACGAAGGTTATGTTTTAACGTGTGAATGAAGCCTTGCTATCGAAATTTGGTACCGAATGAAAAGGCAAACTTGAGCTAAAAGCAACAGGTTCAAAAGTCAAATTATCTCCACAAATTATCAGTTCAAAATTAAGACTTTTTAATCATGATGCCACATCGAGTTGAAGCAGCTCGGTTGCTGCCGTAAAAATACGGAAGTTCAGTTCAACTTAAACTTCTGAACTTGTGACTTCTCAGCTGGCTTTTATTCTAAAAGGACATCAGAAACAGTGACCTCCACAGGAAGTGTCAGTCACCCACGATTTAAATGTGCGTGTTGGAAGTGTGTCAATCAATAGATAGGCGATAAAGAAAACACTTGGACTTCTGTCAGCTGATGTTTTCATGGCTGTTTCCTTCCGTACTTGTGCAATGTTTCGAGATCTGGTGATAATCTGGTTTGTGGATTCCTACGCTGCTGAAAGTAGTCCCAGCTAACGGGGCTTCACATCTGACACCATGTGGACTTTGATCTTTGAACCCACCTGTAATAGTTTTCTGTCGACTGGAAAAACAACAACGACCACATCGGCGCTGAAGGAACGTGTTTCAGTGTCGACGGCGAAACCCGTCGGCTCCTCCAGCAGCTTCCTGAGAACTCGTCTCTGCAGTTTCAACTCGTCGTGGCAGTGAAGCAGGAATCTCTGCGGCGTCCTCCGTCCCGCCGGGTCAGGCGTAGAAGATGAGCTCGGGGATCTGGCCCCCCTGCACCCCGGTGCCGTTGGTGCTGTCCGAGGAGCACTGGAACTGGAAGGTCACTTTCCCGCACTGCACCTCCGTCATGCCTTCCTGGCCGAAGTAGCTGAGCTCGTTGCCGTCCAGCACCACGCTGGCGGTGTAGAAGGTGTCCGGCTCGATCTGGACCGGGTAGTCGAACCAGACGGGGAAGGTGCTGCTGGAGCCGTCGGAGAAGTACTTGATGATCCGCTGGCCCATCGGCACGCCCTGGCGCTTCAGCTCGATCTTGGCGTTGTACTCGGCCGAGCCGCAGCTGGAGCCGTACAGGCCGAAGCCGGCGATGAAGACGCGCTTGTCCACGGCGAACTGGATGCTGTCGCAGCGGCCGCGGTACCGCCACTGGTTGCTCCTGTAGGCGCAGGACTGGAAGCGGTGGCAGCGCTGCGGCGCCAGGCCTTTGCGCGGTTTGGTGGCGAACAAGAGCTCCGGCTTGTTGGCGGCGGTGTACCACAGGAAGATGTCGTTGGTCTCGTTGAGCGTCAGCACGCCGGCCTGCGCCGCTCCGTTGGCGAAGTCCTCCAGCACCATGGTGGGGACGCGGATCAGGTAGATGGCCTTCCCCAGCACCAGCCGCTTGTTCTCGATGGTCGGCGGCAGGTCTTGTCTCTGGCACTCGGCCTCGGCCCAGCTCAGCGCCGCCTCGAACACCACCATCTCTTTGGCGTTGAGCGTCTCCCGCCGCAGGATGCTCTCCAACGTCTGCGCGTCGATGTCGCAGAAGCCCTCGGAGCGCAGCGCCAGCTCGGCCTGAGCGTCGATCACCTCCCAGCAGCGCTGCGTCAGGTCGGGCTCCTCGAACAGGCAGCTCTGCGACAGCAGCACGCAGGCGTTCTTGGCGCTCAGGCTGGTCTCCAGGAAGTTGACGCAGGCCCGGGCCAGGTGAGGCACGATGTACTTCTTGGCAGCGTAGAGCGTGGCGAGCACCGTGTCGGCGCACAGGTCGATCTCGTCGCAGTAGATGTACCTGCAGGAGAAGAACCACGGTCACGCTTCAGTTCTGACCTTCTACAGGTGGAACAGAAAAACGGAGTCGGAGGTCGACGTACTTCAACATGGCCAGGAAGGAGGGAGGTTCCACGTCAGGGATCCGGATCTCGTCCTGATCCTCGGCCAGTTCACCGTAGAACATGGCGTGGAACACGGAGCTGCCGACGGCCAGGACGTACTGAGGAGGGAACACATGGACGAGATTTACACTTCAAACAGACAAAGCCTCAGAGACCAGATCACGGTTCTCGAAGCTTTAAAACACGACCAGAAGGGAACGGTGAGAAGAAAATGTTCAGCTTGAAATACAAACGATGTGACACCATGTTAAAGTCCTCCTGAAAACAACAACTGTCCACAGGAGAGTCTGACCTCAGACCTCCACCTTCCTCCCGGACTGGAAGTCAGAACAAGTTCTCCAGTTTAAGGGCAGTAAAACAGCTCCGAGCAGAAAGTCTGCCACCTGCTGGTCATCTAATGGAACACGTCGAGCCTCCTGCTAGAAATCTGGGTGTTTCGATGAGATTAGAAACGTTCAGACGACCTCAATAAAAAAATTCCAAAAGCTGCATGTTGTTTTATTTACTAAACTGTTTGTTTATTTATCTGAGCAGCAGAGCAACAGTTAACAGTTGGAGGGATCGATGCCTTTTAACTCCAAAGTCTGCAGGTCAAATCCAGAAGTCGCTCCTTCGTATCGACACCATCCCGATAATGAAGGCAGCAGAAACGGCCCCCCCCAAAAAATAATTAAAAAATAAGCATCTTAATATTTACTCTCCGCTTGTGTCAGCGTCGGACCAGCAGACGTCACAGGCTGCTGAGGGCGCTGTGAGGATTTAAACCATCACCACGCCTGAGCCGGACCGTCACTGGAGAGGTTCAGAAGTGTCCGAGAGCAGCAGAGATGTGATGCATGGTGTGAGTGTGAGTGTGTGTGTGTGTGTGTGTGTGTGTGTGCGCGCGTATGTACCTTGTGTCCCGGGACTCGCTGCGTCCCACCAGGTGGCCCGACCACAAAGTAAACGTCTGCCATCATCTCATTGTTGAACATGACTGAATTCCTGCGAGGAAACACGATTCACCGACAGTTACTGACTCAAAACGACAATCAAGTTCAGGAGAAACTCACTGAAGGTACACAAGTACATTTACTCAAACGCTGAAGTACAAGTTAAAAGTACTTCACTACAGTATGTCCGTTTACTTCCAGCTTTACCTCCACTCCACATTTCAGAAGGAACGCTTCTACTTTTGACTCCACTGCATTTATTCCACATTTATGCGATATATGATATTACATAATGTAACATGAAATTACATCTCATTAGCTTCATGCTTTCTCTCCTGCAGTTTCTGTTCATGGTGCTTTCTTTTGCACGTCCTGTGGACCTGTACGGTTCCGGTCTCTTGCCCTGCCAACAGTTCATTTTTCCGTCCAGTCAAGGATGTTCTCGACCTCTGAGTGCGGTTCTGCTGGAGGAACTGTTGGGTTCCTTCTCTATAATGTTCATAAAGTTCTGCTGTCAGAACTCTACTGTGATAAGTTCTCTAAATTAACTTGTGCTGTCGTGTATAAATAAGACGGAACCGAATTCCAGCTGCGAGGCTCCTCACCTCTCCCGGATGGTGGGGTACAGGCCCTGCCAGCTGCAGCAGCCGTGCGTGGCGGCGGCGGCGGTGTTGTTGTTGTTGTTGGTCACGTTGTGCTGCTGGTACCGCCGGATGGACGTGGTGCTGCTCGCGGAGGCGGACGGAACCAGCTTCTTGGTGGGAAACAGCTCTGCGGCCATTATCTTCGGGTCATGGCAGCTCCGGAACCGGACTGAACCGCTGCTCCTGGTGGTCCGGCGGCCGGAGTCTGGAAGGGATTACCGACAGGTTGAATTCAGTCACCGGAACCAAAGTCCATGTCAAATCTGAGCTTTTTTTTTTTTTCCACCGCTAACGTTAGCCGAGCTGCGCACACGGCTTCAGTTTCACCAGCTGCTTCACTAAACATGTCATCGACTGAACTTTATGAAAGTAAAACACGTTAGCAGCGGGCTGAGCAGACAACCAGAGCAACAGAGGGTGACGTGCAACGTTGACAACCACCGCGGAGGTTGGAGTTTATGGTTAACTTTAGCATGTTTATGCTAGTCAGATAGCTAACTAACCGAGAGGTCCGCTGCTCTTTTAGGAGTACATTTCACAGCCGTTCGATGAATAACTCCGTTCCCACTTACCGCTGTGTTAAGATGAGGTATTTATGATCGTATCTTCCGCCACACGAAGCGGCTTTCAGCTGTTTAACGGCGGCTCAGCTTTGTTTACGAAGAGCATCCGACTGGGGCCGCAGGTCTGCCAGCCAATCAGAAGAGAGGAGCTACCGAGACGTACGACGCGTCAGTTCTTCTTCGTTGGCTTTAATAACGGTTGACAAACGCGCTCAAAGACGCATCATCGCCACCGACCGGAGCGTAGCAGGACTCCGTCAGCCTCATAATATTTCCCCGCGAATATTTAAATATATTTTCAGTACAACATTAAATATTAGTAGATCTAATCCCAACTTTAACTAGATAAATATGATTTATATTCATGTGTTAAGGTAACTATAACATTGCTCTTATACCAGAGATATATAAAAAAAAGTGTTACTGACTGTAATGTTCAGGAATAATTAAATTATAGTTATGGTCAAAAGGTTGGACACAGCGACTAATTCAAGATTTTTTCTTTTACTTTTACTATTTTTGACAGTGTAGAACAAAAGTATAAATAAACCAAAGTATGTTTTTAGTTTAAGATTCTTCAGAGTGACCTGTTTCCATGTGAATCAGTCATTTTTCATTAGTTTGTGTTTTTTTTTTAAGCTGTTTTGTGTCATTTTGCATCATTTTGTTTACACTGTAAAATATAACGTGTGCAAATGCCGCTTCAAAACTTCTTCCACAGTGTGAATACAATTTTTTAATTCTGCTGGACTGAAGGATTCATTTATCTTGACGGTTTTAAAATCTTCAAATGAAAAACTACTGAGTGAAAAACACTGGAAATACTTTTCGTTCTTCAGACGTCCAGATCAAATCTAAAAGAAACGAGTTCAGCTGTGTGAAAAAAAAACAATCACAGAGTTCATCAAACAGAAGACACACATCAGCATCACGATGTCCAACATATTCCTTTATTGTTGTTACTCATAAATCATAAATCATAAAAAGAAAAGAAAAAAGAACATGTAAAAAGGAAAACAACACCTGTATGTACTTGTATGTACAGCCGTCTATAATTTCTCACCGTACACATTAAAGGACAACAGTAATTTACAGGCAGACCGGACCGATTTTCATTCAGGTTTCAGTCTGAACGTTTGGCTTTCTGCCACCAAAGACCACAAAATATAAGATTTATAGTGAGAATGGTTCAGCTGCCTCCGTCACTACTGGCTAGTGTTACTGCGTGCAGGGTGAATGATGTCTTAATAATAATAATCAAAGTGAGATCAGATGATTGGCAGGTCGTTGCTGAAGTCGTCAGATATTAAATTAGGTTTGGTTTGGAGATTCTGTGTCTTCATGAATTCATGAAGATTATTTTATTTTGAAAAGAAAAACAATAAAAAAAAACAACTTTATTTTCTGTTTGTGTGTCAGCAGGAGGTCTGTGTTTCATGTCCGAAATTCAAAATAGTTTGTTTGATTTACGACAAAAAAAGATCAAATCTCACATTTAAGAATCTGGAATCAGAAAATATTCGACTTTTATTCGACAATTAAATTGTTGCACTTCTGCTGAGCTCCAAAAGAGTTCTGTGCCTTTTTTTTTGTACTTCCACACTCACCCACGTTAAGACGTAAATCTACAAACACCTGCAAACACACAAATCTCTAAACTCCACCAATCAGCTGGCTCGGCAGGGCACGAGCTCTTATTTTGGAGGGGAGGAATGACACAGGAAGTGGCTGATTCTCTTTGACGTAGAAAAACATCTTGAACACGGTGGATGTGCGAACGTTCAGGTTCAAATAGTGTGAAAATCACAAGCAGTCCTGGTGCTCACCAAACCAACCAGACTCCATTAATTTTCTACAGAATTTTACAGCAAAGCTGAATTTAAACCACAAATAAGAGTTTAATTCACTTCCTTCCACTTTGGGGTTAAACTTTCCCTTCATATCCTCTTTACAGCAGGTTAATAAATAGATTTACTTTAATACTTAAAAACTGTACACGTATCTGTTTCCTCTTTTTACACCGAAAACTTAATTTCCTCCACGATGCACCGCGGTGGCGTGTTTGAGATGATAATTTGGTACAAGGCAGAAATAAAAGCGTAGTGCTGAGAGGTAAAGTCACGTCCACTGGATGTGCACCAGCAGAAACCCCCGAAAAGGAACCATCTCCACTGTTCAAGTAAAACAGAAAAAAAAAGAAAAGAAATTAAGATCTACCTGCAACGTCCACGTCTGTCACCAAACACAATTTAAAAAACTGGTAATCAGAGGAATTACATAAAATACAGTATTTTTTCAGGCATTCAGCATGTAAAGCATGTACAGATGTGGCGGGAGCTCGAGTGCTTGTGACTAAACAGGTGAGTTACTTTACAACTACATGAGCTCAGCAGCAGCAGGAAGCATCCAGGTGAATCTCTCCACTTTAATTTGGCCTTTTAAAATCGTAATAAATACTTCAGTGAAAGAGATAAGCTCCGCTGCAGGACTTCTTCTGCAGCTCGTCAGGATTTCCAACCACGAACAGCAGCAGCAGGTTTTCAAACCGAGACTCGGCCCGACATATTTTACACACAAAAAGCCTTTCCGGATGTTTTTTTTCTCTGCCGGATGACTTTCGGTGAGCTCGTCGTTCGATCGTCATCCACCAGGTGGAGGATCGGTGCCGTCACGCCGTCACCCTGCAGGATTTCATTCACACTGGCAGCTCTGCAGACACACTCATCGACCGGCCGCACGGCTCTGAGAGCTCGCTGCTCTTCACGTCTGCAGCTGATCAAACTAAAGAATCACTCCATCACACAGATCCTGACCTGCAGCTTCCTGCATCACTCTGTCCAGAAGGTGTCACCTTGATAAAGGGTCCTCCTGCTTTATTTCCTTCTGCTGTTTCAATGATGGAAATAAAGCGGAATGAGCCTTTAAAAAGCTTCATTTTAAAGTGAAACTCCTTCAGGTGTTTGTGACTCCTCCCCCCCGTCCTGTCGGAGGTCACCTGGAGGTTAATTCAGGATCATAAATCGACCTTCCCTCCTGTTGTATGTGAATCCTCCTCAGCTCCGACTGGTTCCTCTGAAGCTGCTCGTCTCCTCCTGATGAAGAAAAAAAGGCACATTTCACGATGTGTGAACGGAGCGGCTGCAGACCGGAGAGTGTTTGAGGAGAAGACAGAAACCATTCCAGCTCCAGTCTTTCTGTCCCCCTCTTCATTCGCTTCCATTCACTCCGAGGTTTGTCTGTTTTCAGGACCGGGCCAGCCCGAGTCCCGGAGGCGGGCGGGGATAAATATTTGAAGAACAGCCTCCTCCGTGTGTGAAAATAAAAAAATTCGTCTCCTCCCCTCGTCCTCGGCGCCTGTCAGGCAGCTGCACGCCAGTTTCAGGTCATACGAAGACCTTGGCGAGCGCGTCGGCTCCGGCGCTGCCGATGTAGCACTTGGTGGGGTGGAACGCCACGTCATGGATCGACTCCTCGAACTTCTTGCGGTGGGCGGTGAACTCCTGGATGCAGGTTTTGCTCTCCATGTTCCACAGACGGATCGAGCAGTCGTGACCTGGGACAAAGAGGCAGAGAGAGAGGGAGCCAATGAGGACGACCGTAAACAAAGATGGCCGCTATGTCGCCACTTCCTCCCACCGTCCTAAAGTGAAGCTATAATCTGTCAGAAATGTTGCAGGCCATCAGACGTTTCTGAGATGTTTTGGCGTCACTTCAGGCGAGCTGCTGTACTGTATCCAGCAGGTGGTTCAGGACGATGTTTACGACTGTTTTTATTTATTTCCTTGTTAAACTGACTGATCACACCAAGTGTCAACCAACAGTGACGTCAACGGTGATAGCTGTAACCTGACTGCACCAGAGGCCTGTCAATCAAACAGACACGCCCCCAAAACACGTCTTTTTTTTAAAGATTATTTTCTAATTAATGACGGGATTATTTTCAGATGAACCGCCAGAAAACTAACAAGAAGGAGCAACTTTAGCTAACAACACCGAGATAACTTGTGGAAAACATTTATTGGCTTTGTATTTCATGAGAGAAGTTGAATGGGAGTCTATGGAGACGGTGGCTTTTTGGAGCCGAACTCTAGTGGCACTCTGTGGTATTGCAGTCACAATAAACAACACGTGAAAAAGACCAATTGGTTTAATTTTATGTTTTAATTATTCATCAGCTAAACTAAGAAACTTTGAGCCTAATTTAAATGTAAAAATAATGAAAAATAATAAAAAATAATGTTGAAAACTATTAACGAAGACTTACTTCCAGACATGAGGTACAGGCCGTTGGGATCCACAGCGAGACTGGTGACAGAGTCCAGGTGGGCGACCATGGAGTGGATCAGTTTACCTTCAGGTTCACAGTGAAATAAAATTAAAAAAAGATAAATGCCTGTTTCAACGGATGAGTAGATAAAGGTGGTGGCGTCCTCCTTTAAACCCAACGCCCCCACCCCTTCCTACCTGTGTTGTTATCGAAGAACTGGATGTGCCGGTCCTCCTGAGCGGTGATGGTGATTGGCAGCGTGGGATGACTCAGCACTTTGTTGATCTTGCAGGGAGCCTCTGTGTGGAGGCGGACGCGAGAAGGACAACATTAGCATGAGACACCGGCAGCTGCAGACGCTCGGCGGCGACACACGTGTTCCTGAACTGTCTGAAAAGTCCCGTTATAATTTCATTTTGAAGGGTTTCAAATCGATTCACCTGCCGACACGGAGAAAACAGACCCTGACAGACGCACCGAGGCCGTAACCATGGCGTCGACATCGGAGGGCCCAAACGACAGCTCGACCCCTGAATTTTTCCACACACCTCTGTGATGTTTATAAATGAGCCTTTGCAGGACGACATTGACCGTTTGAATTCACATTTAAAGGAATAACTGAGACAGTAGCTGCCTGTCTGCTTTGTTTTGGTCTGCTGCTTCAAAGTTTACTGATTTCAAACACAACACAATCAGAATTATGTCTATTTCAGGAGTAGCAAAAATAACCGCTTCAAATGTGGAAAAATTACAGACCTAAAGGATGTTTCTGAAAATAATATGCTCTCAAACGAATGACGGATTATCCCTTTTAGAAAGAACGTTGCAGTTAATTAGTATTTTGTTGATGTGTCTTGTGACCAGATGTCATTATTTCACCAGACGAGCAACGGCTGACCTTGATGATTATTTTAATTTGATATTTAAATAATTCTGCTCGTGTAAAATGGTTTGTTTTGCATTGACTGCATCATATATATTTTTCAGATAGTAACAGATACCTCGGCAGGTAACAGTTTAGTAGATAACGTTTCAGGTCACTGTTACACTGTTTATTAATAAATAGCTTGTTAAAGACCCAAGTCAAACGTACGTCCACTAAACGTTCATTTTTTTCCACTGACAGATTGTTGACTGTAAACATGATGGAGATATTCCCTACGGAGATACTCCAGATGTTTCATGTTTTACCACAAACAGTCATAATGGCGTTCCGTTCAATGTCATCGGACTCAAACAACTCCGGTTTTCTACGAGATAAAATTTAAAAAAAAATTCTATGGTGTCTGGTGGCGTTGAGCAAAGCGATGTCAGAGCTGTGTCTGATTAAACAAAAAGCTTTAACTCTGTAGGAATCACTTTATGATGATGTCAGACACTGAGGTGTTCTTTAACAACAGGAAATAAACTGGAGATAAACAGGAAGGAGTTTCATGGGAGTTTTTTTAAGATAAGAAAGTACTATATATATTCATTTAATGGTTTAATGTGGACAGAAACTTGAAGAAAGAAAACGTGATTTTCTATTTAGTCAGCAGTTTGTTAAACGACGGTGATAAGAGACTGAAACTGCACCCAGAGGTCGGGAGGGTTTAAGGTTTGGATGTCAGAGCTGGTATGTGTGTGTGTGTGTGTGTGTGTGTGTGTGTGTGTGTGTGTGTGTGCCATGTTATTAAGCAGAGTTCATCTTCATCATCGTCTGAACGCCCCCCTGACCGGCGATCCCACCTGGCGGCCCGGCGGACTCCAGCTTCAGGACGAGCTGCTGCGTCTCCATGTTGAAGAGTCCGATGTGTCCGGTGGTGAAGGACGTCACCATGTGGGCTGGCTCGCAGCTCACCAGGTCCACTGAGGTTGGGACTCCCAGCTCTGAGACACAAGACCATAAAGAACATAAAGACACAAACTGAAATTTGATCCTTTTCTGACATTGACATTTGTTGACTCAGGGGACGTTACTTGGACCACTGCTGTTCGTGATATACATAAAATAACTACATAAAATATGGTCACTCAGGTTCCTCTACGCCCCACCCACCTATACCAGAAACCTGATTGCACTCCAGGCCTGTCAATCAAACCAGCCCCGCCCCCCGAGTCCGAATATCTAATGATAGCTGGAATTATTTCCAGAAGGACCAGAACACTGATCAGAAGGAGGGAATTTATCTCATGACACCATAATGACTTGTGGAAAACATTTACTGACTTTGTATTTCAGGAGAGAACTTGATGCTTTTTCAGTGGGAGTCAGTTGGAGGCAGCCCCTAGTGGTCTTCAGTGGTACTACACTTTAAGGCTTCACTTTTCAGCCCCGGTAGCTACGTCCACTTTGATATCCAGTCTGTGTATGATACTCTTAATCCTGACTGCAAATCTTTATTCACACCTTTCTGTTTACATGATGACATCACTAATTTGTGACGCCGTTGGTTTACTCGTTGTTTCCGAGACCTTTACGATGGCTTTACGTCCCGAACCCGACGTCTACTCACCTTCACTCTCGTTGAAAACAGCGATTGATGGCGAGGCGTCGGCGGCGCTCCACAGCCGGACCGTACCATCGGCCGAGCAGGACAGGAGGCGGTGATGAACCGAGCTGTAGACCAAACCCCACACCGAGTCCGTGTGACCGCACAGCGCCCCCCGCAGGACGGAGGGCTCTGCAGGTTCGAGGAAGAACAAAGAGAAACACCAAAATACATTTCTAAATCACATCAAACATCCATAACTCCATGTAGACAATGTTCAGGTAAAGTGGGACGTACCATACGAGTCGTAGGGGTCGATGTTGGGGCTGGGGGTGTTCCAGCTCTGAATGGTACCGTCCACTCCTCCACTGAAGCACTGCTCGCCGCTCGAGCTCATGGTGACGCACAGGACGGCTCCGCTGCACAGGAGGCGAGAATATAAATATGTTTACTGCTTAAAAAAAGTATCATTTAATAAGTCACGCATCACATTAATTCGCTTGTAAAGTCAAATGTCTGCCGTGTTGAGACAGTTTGATTGACAGGTAAACAGGCGAACAGTGTCTCACCTGTGAGCTCTGAATGTGTAGATGGGCTCCACATCTAAAGCGGCACACCTGGAGGATCCAAGCAGAGTTTAATATTAACATCAAACTGATCAGAAGACCTGCCACCATCACGTCACACTGTAAACTACAACACCGCCACCATCAGGTCACACTGTGAACTACAACACAGCCACCATCAGGTCACACTGTGAACTGCAACACCGCCACCATGCTCAACTGAAAAAATTATAAGTAAATTACAGGGTTTTATATTGTCACTGACAACATGAGATATGCATCTGAGGGTAAAAAACATTTCTAAAATTTGACTAAAATTCAGATCTCTGCAATTGTTCAGGAAACATGGATTCAATGGATTCTGCAGTTAAACAGGAAGGCCTCACTTCTTGGCGGGCGCCGTCTTCTGGAGGTTCCACAGTTTGAGGGTGTGATCCTCGGAGGCGGTGACGAGGACCGGCTCCACCGGGTGGAAAGCCAGACTCCGGACCGAGTCGAAGTGGCTCCGCAGGGTGAATTTCGGGTTCCAGGTTTTCCTCAGAGCGTCTTTGTTGTTGGTGATCTGAAGGAGAAGAAGTTTGATTGGTCCACGTCACAGACACATTGTGGAAACAGAACATTATTTTTCAGCTTACATGATGACCTTTGACCTTTTCTCACCAAAATCATTTGAGTTCATTGCATAGGCCAGGTGAACATCTGTGACAAATTTAAAGAAATTCCTTCCTGGTGTTTTTGAAATGTCTCATTAATGACCATGGGTCAATACGAGGTGATACGGACCTTGACCTTTGACCTTTGATGGTACCAAGTGAACCTTTTTGCTAAGTTTGAAGAAATTCCGTCAACGTGTTTTTGAGATATTGCAAGAACAGCCAGACGGATGAAAGAGACATGAGGTCACAGCGACTTTGAACTTTGACCGTTGATGACCAAATCAGTTCATTTTTGAGGCCAAGTGAGCGATTATGCCACATTTGAAGAAATACCTCTTGGCATTCCTAAGATATTCGGTTCGTGTGAATGTGTTGAATTGGGGTCACAGTGGCCTTAACCTTTGACCCTCAAAATCGAATCAGTTGGTACCAAGTAAATCTTTTTGCCAATTTTAAAGAAAGGCCTGAAAGGAGTCTTCACTCACGTCGTACGCCAGGCTGTCGGCCTCGTTGGCGACGGTCAGTCCGGCCAGCTCTCCCAGTCCCAACTCGTTAGAGACCGCCTCGTCCACTCGGCCCAGGATGAAGGACTTCCCGGGGGACGGCAGGAAGGTCATGGCCTCTGCAGAGACGAGATGAACGTTAACGTACGGCCACGGAGGGAAACGACAGCGGACTCTCGGAGCGAGAGGAGGAAACGTTACCGTCATCGGGCCGGCCGACTTCGTGCTCACTGAGCCGGGGTACGCTGGGCCGAGAGGGGGGCGTCACGGCCGGCTGCAAGGAGGGAAGCTCCTCGGCGTCCCGCAGGTTGGCCAGCATGTCCTGCAGCTTGGACCGGTTTGGTCCTGGAGGAGGACACCGGAGAGAACCATTTCACTTCAGTATCTTCCACACTGAAGTCAAACACTTGAAATTTCTTTAAAAAGATTTACAAGCCCTGCAGGTCGTTGTGTAAAATGACATCCTGAATGAGAAAACAGAGGAAGAGGTGGGGAGAGAGGATGAAGGTCGGGATGACAGGACTTACTCTTCACACCCTTCTTGCCCTTGCGTTCCTTTCTGTACTGCTCCTTGAGCTGGGCTATCAGTCCCTGGTCCACGTCCCAGGCCAGCTCCCCCAGTGGAGACTGCTCTTCCTTCTCTACAGGCCAGCAGGGCGGTTGGAGTTGGGATTGGGGTGGGGTTGGGGGTGGGGGGAAGAAGGAGGAGGAAGGTTGGAGTAGAAACCTTTCAGAAAGCTTTTCTCTGACAAACCTACTCACCGGATGAAGATAGAGCATTTTTTCAGTTGTAATCATAAGCGTCGCTACTACAAGCTAACAGCTGGTTCTGATGTGAGAAAGGATTTGATACTGGATGAGATTTTGATTTCATGAAATGGAACAGGAAGACATTCAGATAAATATCAATCCTACTGTCTGAGTCTTCTGCTGCGTTCAAATGTTGTGGTATTTCCTGTGTACCTCTGTGTCTTTGTATTTCCTACATTACGTTATCCCCCTGGTAGCTTGATAAACTGTTAGACTGCAGTAACTGCAGCTGATATAAAAAAAATGTTTATGTCGCCTCCTACAGGCAAAGAGAGGAACAGCATCTGATATAAAGATGTTGATCTGGGTGGTGTAGCTGAGCAGGTGTAGAACTGGTCCAATGAGGACCGAATAGCTCCCTCCTGTGGGTGATTAAAAATAGAAGTATTGATCCCTGTCAGTGTTGCTGTAAAAAAATTTAGATGACAGTTTTCTTCTGTCACTTCAGTAAAAAGATTTGTTCTCTACTGCTGGAAGATTGAGCCAGAAAAATGTCTCCTTCTTCTTCTTCTTCTTCTTCTTCTTCTTCTTCTTCTTCTTCTTCTTCTTCTTCTTCTTCTTCTTCTTCTTCTTCTTCTTCTTCTTCTTCTCCTGACAACTGACAGGAGATTAAAAATAAACTGCAGATGGTCAAAGGGTACGTGAGCAAATCCAGAGATGAGAACCATGCAGAAACCACTCGGGGGGGGGGAGAGAGACGAGCAGGTGTGACGTCTAACGGAGAGCTGAAAGGAAGAACGCATCTCATCGTGCCGGCTGGGAGCCCCGGGGGGGCCGAGTGATGTTGAGATGGGTCGTGGAGGTGGCGTGGGTTCAAGAAGAAAACGGAGAAATGACAAAACGTGTTTCGTAACGGAGCGGCATGCAGCCAAACACGGACTGTTTTTAACAGTGTCAAGAGGAGCAAACTCCAGCGATACCAGAGGAGCGTTTCAGAGAGGGAAAGAGAACTCTGAATTTGTCCTGTTTACTTCTGTTTTTTGTTTTTTAACAAAGGATGTGTGGAGAGACCTGCAGCATTGAGTCAGCGGTCCTTTACAACTATCTGGACTGTGAAGTGTTGAATCACGGACTGTGTGGGAGAGCTTTCTGTCATTGGTTGAATGACACTGAATGTGTTGCTAAGTAACGGAGAAAAAAGGGGGATTTTATGCAAACAGCGGGGGCCAGGTCACCGGCTGGGAACTTTATTTGGTTGGGGCAGTTTTAAAGGACAAAGCCTGGTGCTGCCGTTCAGGAACTCATCTGGTTTTATGGGTTTTAGTTTGTTTTACATTCACAGGATGTTCAGCTCTACAGAGATGTTACGGTAGATTTATAATGTACAGCAATACAATCATTTACAACTCCAATCTGATGTGAAGATTTATGATCCCTACTGATGATTTTATTTACTTTTTGCAGACATTATATAAATCAAATATAAATGAACATGTTGACTATTGTCTGTGTTTCCTTGTTGAATGTCTATCAGGAAGTAAAGCTGCTACATAAACCCAACTCTGCTTTGAGTTTTATCTCGTAAAGGTAACATTGAATCATTTTCAATCAACTTATCATATAAGGAATTTTATTTCATTCAAGGAGAGTCCTTGACATCTAGTTTTGTAATTTTAAACTTGCTTTCATTACGAGTCGATGGATCTTTGAAGAGGCTCACTCAGACTGTCCATTACAACAAAATGAAAACACAACCTTGAAAGGCTCACAATGTTCACATTCACTGCACTGGATTAAATAATACAGGTGTCTGTGAGTCTAATTTCATTATGAATTAAAGTAAAGAGAAACTTATTATCTACAAAAAATCAGTCCCTCCAGGAAATCGTGATCTTGCAGTCGCAATAATTCAAACAGTCTCTGCAATATTTGGAGCGCCTTGCAATTTTGCTGGATTTCTGAAATTTTTCTGTAAAAAACACCGTGAAATGTACCTCTGCTGAAAGTATGACATCATAAAGTCTCCTTTCGAAATAAAACTGACTTTATTACCAAAACTAAGTGTTCATTTCCAACCAGCGAGGCTCCGCCCCCTCTCCTCTCACCATCAAAACAAATTGCTGTTAGCTAACCGCAACAACAGGAAGTGACGGGGTTTGTGGGAAATGTGTTCTTATCATGGGAATGAGGAATATGTTAAATTAGTTTTCTCCACACTTCCAGCTGTAAGAGACTGAACTTTTTTTTAGTGTTGAATGAATGTGATTTAAAAAGCATCTAAAGCTCTTATTGTGACAGCAGATGGAGCCTTTGTTTTCTATATTACAGTCACAGACTGTCTGTTCTGTAAAGCTAAGTCACTTTTAGACGGTTTTCAGTCCAACACAGAAAGAAAAACAGGCAGCAGGATTATTATCACAGGAAGTTAGGTTACTCTTTAACAGTACTCTCCTGAAATTTTACTGCAAAAAACTCACATCAAACTCCACAAATTACATCGTAACCTTTGAGAAAATCCAATCCAATAACAGGCTGAGAGGCGTGTTGGTCTGAAGTGGCGTTCCACAGGGTGCTACGTCAGGTCCTCTTATCATTTTACTTTTCAAATTATTTAATAAAATATTGGGACTTGCTAATGATGGATTCATCATGCTGCCTGAGTTCTGCAGTCTTTCTTGAACATGATGTTTGGAACGTAAATCAGATTCCTTTCTAATTGTTTCATGTTTTAAGACATAAAAAAAAACAACCGCTCACTCACCCCACTCCCCGCTGTCCTCGCCACTCCTCGACTCGGGCGACCCGTCCAGCTCATCAGGACTCGCCAAGAAATCAAAACCCTTCAGCGCCTCTTCCGTGTCGGGGTCGTCGCTGAGGTCAGAGGTCGTGGAGGACGGGGTGGACGACTGTTTCTTCCTCACCATCTGTGCAGAGGAGGGAGATTTAAAACGCAGCAGACTGAGTATTTTTAATAGATTTTATTTCATATTATATTCTTACATATACGTCACCAGCTTTTTTCTTCTTTATTTCACAAATAAGAAGCTTGACTGATTGATTAGTCGCTGAACAAACTAAGTTTGACTGTTTTTCTTCGTAATATTTACCAGTCGACTGAAAGTCTTTTGGACAGTTTTTAAACATTTTATTAAACTTTTAATAATCCTCCATGCCATTGTTATATTAAAGGAAATAAATCTCATATTTTATTCAACATGCAAGTAATCCAGATTATGTCTTACAGTAGGCAGGTCCAGGATGGTTTTGTCCCGCCCTTCGCTGTCTTCCTCCTCGTCTTCATCGCTGAACTCTGCAGCAGCGCTCTTGATGAACTTGAAGGCCTCCAACACGGTGGCCGAGTCAGACATGTCGGGTTTACTGCAGGCAAACAAACGGGTCTCTTTTTTTTTTTAAAGGACGCTCTGCAGTCGTGAATGTTTCCGTCGGTACCGTCGAGCGTCTCGTGTCCTACCTGACCATGCCGCTGTCCTTCAGCGAGGACGGTTCGGTGCCGTTCACCATCGGCTCGGTTCTCCTCTCCGAAGGTTTCTCTGCCGAGTCTCCGGTCAGGCCGAGCAGTGCTCTCACCCTCTGAGACTTCACATCCAGGATGGTGTCGGTGTATCCGACCTCCTGCAGGTACCTGAGGCCGACACAGGAGACGGGTCACTGTGAGCTCCAACCTGCTCTCAGACAAGTGCTTTACCCACAATCCTCACAGAGGCAGCCCCATGACCTCAAGCATTTTGCAGTCGACGGATACTTCTGGTTTATTTCAAATGAAGTAGCAGCTACAGTGATGCTAAACCCAGTGCAACACCATCATCGGCCCCTGGATGCGGCCTCCAGAAGGTTCCAGGCTAATTATGGTCTCAACTCTAATCAGTGCACCAGCAGCTCAATCTGGAAAACAACTAACATGACCTCAGGATGCTGGCAGCAGTACGAAGATTACGATCTTTGTTAGCACAATGTAGCTAAACATGTCTGTGGTTCTGTGGCGCAACGGATAGCGCATTGGCCTTTCTCGCTAACCACAACCAAGAAGTGATTCAAAGGTTGTGGGTTTGAGTCCCAAACTCAATGTTTAGTAATAATCTTTGATTTAATAGATGAATTCTTTGAGAAGTAAAGAACAGCTTTATCAGCTCGGCACTGCTTTCAAAACAGCCATGATTCTGTAGTGGAAATCACTGCATGGGCTTAGGAACACTTGGCTGTAAGTGGGATTGTTGAAGATTTTATGTCCCCGAAAATCTGATGTTTCTCTGCTCCAGTTTCAGGTCCACGGTGAAATCGCAAATGTTCATATACCAGTTGTCACAAAAACGTGTTGAACTCAGGTGCTGATGTTGATCAAGAGACGACACTTGGAATACTTCCTCGTGAAGGTTGTTGCTTCCTCCTGCTCCATGTGCATCATTTTGCTGCGTTCAGCAGGAACACACTCTGAACTTTTGGTTCCACCATCGTATCTTGCAGGATTTGTTAAACCCTGAACATTAACCTTTTGTTTTTCCAGCTGGGAAAAGTAACTAAGTACATTTACTCGAGTACTTCCCTTAACTATAATTTTGAGCCACGTGCACTCCACTTGAGTATTTCTATTTCTACTTTATACTTCCACTCAACGACATTTCAGACTTAGAAAAAAAAAATTAATACTTTTTTTTTTTTTTAGCTTTATGGACCAAATAAAAAAATCTATTAGGTGTGAAAGTAATCATCAGTTCTGCTAACATAAACGTACAATAAACAAACAGCACAGCTGAAACTGATTAAATCTACTGCTGCTGATGGAAGGAAATAAAAGAGGAGCCCCTGAAATAAAATTCTTAGTCTCTTCCTGCTGCAGCGGTGCCTTGCTGCAGCCACCCAGCTACACAACACCGCATTTATATCAATGGAGCAGCTTCCTTAAAGTGCGATGCAACAGAATCATAGAACTCCCTCCGACATGTTTGTAAAGATGCAAATGAGCGAGACATTACGAGAATAAATAATCTGGTTTTGCTCAGTTAACTGTAAATGAGCTGCTGGTTTTGTCCGTCCGTCAAAGCTCACAAAACAAATACTTCTTCTTCATTGTCTTATTTTGAAATCTCAGAACAATGAAAGCTCAGAAATGATAAATAAGTAAAGAGAAACAACCTGAACGGGTTCGCGGCTGCAGCACGGATCAATAAACTTTCATTTAATATGAGCAAAAACATGAAACTGAACCGTGATCCGTGGGCGCTGGTGTCTTGTTGTGAAGCTGGAGCTTTTTACTGACCCGCTCAGAACCAAATCAGAACCAAAGGAGATGCTCAACAGAAGCTCCTGCAGACCGTACCTTCACCCTGGACTCCGGAGACCCCGCTGACCTGAGACCCTGCGGTCCTCAGAGGACGGACGTTTACTCTGAATAACATCCAGTGTGTTCGTTCACAGGGAGGGAGGAAGGTCGGCCTCCTCCTCCTCCTCCCTCTGTACCAGCCTCTCCGATCGCAGGAGGCCTCCACACAATCCTCCATTCACTGTCACCACACACACACACACACACACACACACACACACACACACACACACACACACACACACACACACACTCTCTGTCCAAACACATCATACATGAGAAAACATGCTCGAGTCAAAAAACGATGATTTCAAGGAACTCGTTGGAGTCAAAGTTCTGTGTGACGAAGAGGACTCTTCAGGGAGGCGTTCAAGAACCTGACCAGATTCTGTTCTTCATCACTCTCTTTCAGTTTTATACTCAGGAGGAGAGAGGCCGACAGGCTGTGATTGACAGTTGATTCCAAATTAAATTAAAAGTTTTAAGAATAACTGAAGATGAAGATGAGACACAGAGACGTCTTCATCAGGTTTATCTGAGCCGGTCTGAGTCCTGTCAGGCTGCGGGGTCTCTCAGGGATGAAAAAATGGTATGTTTGGTTTCATTGAAGTTTTAAATTCAAATTACGTTTTATTTTTTAACAAAATATCATTTGCCTTTTTTTTTTTTTTTTAACTAACTACACACACTGGACTGTCCCACTGTTATCACAGACAATTATCTCACCACTGATGGAATAAAATCATCTTCCTCATCGCAAGTGTCAGTCACACTTTCAGACACACAATAACAGAAACACACACTGGAACAGAAACACACACATAACAACAAAAACACACACACACTGGAACAGACACACACACACGCACACACACACATACAGAGTTAAACACACACAGTTAACCGCACACCCTATCGTCCCATGACACAGTGGAAGTCTGATTTGGTGTGTGTGTGTGTGTGTGTGTGTGTGTGTGTGTGTGTGTGTGTGTGTGCGTGTGTGTGCGTGTGTGTGCGTGTGCGCGTGCGTGCATGCATGCGTGCGTGTGTGTGTGCGTGTGTGTGTAGACTCACTGTCTGAGCAGCTGGCGTCCTTGTTTCCAGCTGAGCTGATGGCTGCTATTTGGAGGACTGGGAGTCTCACTGTCGTCCCCGTCATCTGAGACAGACACACAGACACACACAGAGACACAGTCACCGCCATGTTTCTGACTGTCCCCTTGTTAATACACAGAGAGACATGACCACCCCATGTGACATACACATAAGGTCTCTGGTCTGTCCGCAGTCCGTCCACCATGGGGCGTCAGAGAGGTTTCTTTCAACACAACACTGAAGCCGGGATCAGACTTCACAATATATTTGTCTGTCACCGTGGTAACCATCCCCGCGTTCAAATCGAACTCGTGAGCTTGTGGTTGCGACGCAAGAACACGGTTGCTGGGCAACAGCAACGTGGACGGCGTCTAGAAACTACAGAGGCGAACACTCTGGCAAGCTAACAGGCAGGTAACGTGTGTGGCCGTTGGGAAGATCAACATTTTCCTCAGACGTAGCCTTTTATCTAAGAAACGCTACGTAAAAACAATTATAATATATCAGCTTAACATCCAACCAAACATGAACTTCCACGACCTCTGACATCTCTGTTTACGTCAGCAAACACGTCACAACTTGTGAACTCGAGGCTGATAGAAAAGTTGGAGTTCCGACGTCGTGAATACCACAAGAGGGTGTCGTTCATATGGACTCTTCTCTGTACACGGGAAATACGACAACATTTGAACGCAGCACCAGTCAGATCTGGACCATGACAGCTACAAACTCATGGATGAGAACTGACCAATCACAGAAAGATAAGTTAGTCTCACCTGAATCATAGGTCGGAGGTTTGATTTCTCCCTGGTTCAGTTCTGTCCCATATTTCAGCTTATGGTGTTTGGCCCTGAAGGATGAAACACGCACACGCGCACCATATTCAGACTTGGAAATCTCAACAATGATGAATTTCATGGACTGATAAGTTTTCATGTGGCGCCATCATCAGGTCAACATTTAAATTGGTCTAAATATTTTGTTTTATCATGAAATACCTGTAAAACAAAACCAAATAACTTTCCCATCAACCTCAGCTGCTAATTAACAACTGTTGATGAGAACAAGGACGTAGACAATGATAACAGGAAGTAGACAATGACGACAAGACAGAGATGATGATAACTGGACGTAGGGGACGATGACATAATTTAGTAGAAGATTAAAGGACATAAAGTACGATGATAAAATGTGGGCCATGATGACAGGATGTGGATGACAACGATAGGACATATATGACGACAGTAAGCAGGGGACGAGAGGATGTAGAGGATGAAGACAGGACGTAGGAGATGACGACAGGTAGTACGTGACTTTGGACATGACAACAAAACAAAGGTGATGACGATAGAACATAGACGATGACAGAGGAGACGACAGGATGTAGGGGACGAAGACGGAATGTAAGGGAAGATGAAAGGACATTGGTGACGATGACAGAGGGTGGGGGACGACAGGACGTAGATGACAATGACATCATGTAGGGGACGACGACAGGACGTAGAAGACGAAGACAGGATGTAGGGCAAGATGAAACGACGAAGGTGACGACAATAGGACGAAGGGATGTGGGGGGACGAAGCGACATCAGGACGGAGATAATGATGGCATAATATAGGGGGAGATGACAGGACACTGGAGATGACAGGACCAGAGGGACGACAGGATGTGGGTATGTAATGCAAAGTTATTTTCGAAACCAAAACTAACTGGATCAAACATAAAAAAAAAACATGAAGTTCGGAGTCTTTCTGCATTTTCCAAATAACAGACAATCAAAGCAACAAAGCATGACGCTGACGTGTCACATGACACGGCGCGCTCACCTCTCCTGTTTGAGGGCGTACTCCAGCATCTTGATCCGTCTCACCAGGTCTTTCTTTAGGTTCTCCTGACCTCGCCGCTCCCCCTGCAGGAAGGCGATCTGAGCCTGCGGAGGACAGAGGACAGAGGACACGCTGCATGACCACGGAGCAGACAGCAGGAAGGAGGTTTATTTTCTGATGTGTTTAATCCCTCCAGTCATTAGGTTTCAATCCCTTCTGTGTATTCCACTAAACACCAACGTTCACTTAATTGAACGAAGCTAAAAACAAAAACAGTAAAAGCCCAGAGAAGCGTTGAGGAGATTAAATGAAACCTCAGGGGGTCGATAAAGACGTCCAATCTCTATTTAACAGGATGAAGATGGATGGATTACCGAGCCAGTGGCGTGGACACAGAGCGGCCCCACGGAGACAGAAAAAATACTCACAGATGTAAAACAGCCGTCAGCAGTCGAACCCTCATATGTTAGGAGGGATATAAAAGTCTGTTGTCTCATATTGCGTCCATAATGATTTACTAAACAAGGCGGTGAAACAGAGCCTGAATCTACCAGACACTCAGTTTCCTCTCAACACACTCAGCTCTGATTATTCCCCTCGATGATCCTCTGAGCACCCTGGGAGATCGGATCATAAGTGGCCAATTTTAAATTGTCTAATCTATCATTTACGAATATGTTGTTATTTACTGAAATAGTTTATTTACGAATCAAACCTGTAATGTTATAATCGAACTTGTCATTTACTAATATAATTGTTATTTACCAATAAAATGTATTTACGAATATAATTTGTTACTTACTAATACAATGTATTTACTAATCCAACCTGTCATTTACTAATAACAGGAAGAGAGGAGTTTAAGCAACAGGAATGACGTACGTCTAATTTGTAAATGTTTTAACAGTTCAGTGAGTTTGTAATTTACAACCTGAACCGTCAGGACCAGATTGGCTCGGGTCAGATTAAATAATTGTTCCAGCATGTCTCCGTCTTGGCTTTACACGAGATAATCTAAAATACAAAAAAAAAAAGGATAAACCCAGAAGACGGTTTGGTGAAACAAGCACCATGTCCAGCCTGTGTTTTAAATCAATAACCCGCTGCTTTAGAGCTTTAAGTTAGATAGTTTAAAGTTTAAACTAGTTTATAGTTAAAAATAAAAGAAGAGGAGGCAGAGTTGTTCAGGTAAAAGATTGAAGGGAGGAAAAAAAAAACCCAGAAAACTAAGGAACCAGGACAGATCTTGATGGTGTGTGTGGGGTCACTAATGACTCTCTGGGTGTGTTAAATAAATCCTGCAGCCACAATTTTCCTCTCAGTAAAGACTCATGCCATTAAACTAACTTTATATTTAATCACAAAGAAATAGATACAAAAAGGATTTAAACAAGCCTGAGTCCCACCTGCCCACCTGGCTGTCTTATTATCTGTAAAAGCTGAAGCTGCCATCATCATGTCAGTCTGCCATCACGTGATCAATTGCAGTGACATTTCTATGCAGAGAAAGAAGAGGAACACGAGTCCTGAAGTCCATCGGCTGATCTCCTCTGACAGGTCCGTCAACATCCTGAAGGTCAGGAGGTTTCCAGGCGGAGCGGTCCTGAGGCCGTGGACCCCAAAGCCTCCTGGGAAATGGGACAGGCCGACTGGGTGAGGAGAGGGCAGACGGGAGACTTGTGACCGACTAACACACTGCGACCCTGCATCTGATCCGTCTTTACATCTCCTCTCGGACGCTGCGCTGAGCTGAACACGAGGCGGCAGCGTGGGAGCCGACGACATGTGACGGAGTCGGAGTAGAGGTCAAAAAATGGGAGGAGGAGGGGTTGAACAAAGACAAAGACTACATCTGCTGTCAAAATAAGAGTTTTAAATGCTTTTTAAATCACATTCATTCAACACTAAAACAAAGTTCAGTCTCTTCCAGCTGGAAGTGTAGAGAAAACTCATTTAACATATTCCTCATTCCCATCATAAGACCACATTTCCCACAAACCCCGTCACTTCCTGTTGTTGCGGTCAGCTAGCAGCAGTTTGTTTTGATGGTGAGAGGAGAGGAGGAATAGAAGTGAACACTTATTTTTGGTA
The DNA here is from genome assembly GCF_022577435.1 of Embiotoca jacksoni. Classification (NCBI taxonomy): domain Eukaryota; kingdom Metazoa; phylum Chordata; class Actinopteri; family Embiotocidae; genus Embiotoca; species Embiotoca jacksoni. Next base: position 2,126,951 of record NW_027185392.1, on the reverse strand, counting down.
ATAAAGACTTTATGATGTCATACTTTCAGCAGAGCTTCTGTTCACGATTTTTTTGAACTTGTGTTCAAAGTTTCTTGCAGCAACATGTTTTCATCCTGCAGACTGAACACTGTGACTCCAAAACTGAGGTTCACATCAAACTGTGAATACAAATATGAGCTAAAAATTAAAGTGATTGTGGCAAGAAGTTACAAACAGTGAATGTAAGGTCATCTAACGGTCCTAAATAAAGACGAGCTGTGAGTCAGATCAGTTTTCTTTGGTTCATTATACAGATCTCAGGATGAAGTGTTAACGGTCCTTCACTATGATCCTTAGAGTGTCTGAGAGTTTGCTGTGTGTTTGGGAGCTGCAGGCTCTGCATGCGGGGGGCCCAGCTGTTACAGCTGGGTAACAGCTGGGCCCCCGCAGATGTCCATGACATCAGCGCTGACATCACACTCTAAATCTCCCCCAACTCCCCCGACGCCTCAGAGGTTCAGCCCTCCTCCTCCTGCTGCCGCAGATGTTTCTGTTTCTAAAAGCAGGTCAGACGTTAGATTCAACGTGAACACGCCGTTTTATTTTGAAAATTGACATCTGTATCCTCAAACATTTAACTTCACGACGGGGCGTCACGTGATGTAATGACGAGAGATGGATTTAAAGATGTCGCCCGCTCACCTGGGTGCAACCGGCTCACCTGAGTGCACGAGCCAGAAGTTTTCCACTGCACACGCTCAGAAGCAGACGAGCATTTGGGAGTAAATCCTGAGAGAATGACGCACACGCACGCACACAGGATGTAGGACACTTCATTCATGTCCAACATGCATCAGAAGTGGGTCGCTCTGCTCTCGAGGCGCCTGTGCGTCACCGAGACGACGACAGTAAACTTCATTCTGAAAATCGGAGCAGGAGCTGAACTTCCTGTTGCTGCACATGTTTGAATTTATGTCCATGTGATTGTCAAGAATCAGTCCAGTTTGGACAGTATGGACTGACACTCGTCTGATGGAGTGAATATGATGAACAGGATGGAACACAAAGTTGTTGCACGCAGAGGATCTATAGAATCAGGACAGTTTCAAAGTCGACACCTAAGTTTAGTGTCACACGTTTAAACCAGTTTAAAGCGGGTCCAAAGTAAACGAAGTCTAAAATTAGTTTCAAAGTAGTCCAATGTCCATCTAAAAGTAGTCTAAAAGTGGGGTCAAAAGCAAGAGTTATGCCCACATATTTGTTTTGTGAGGTCACAGTGACCTTTGACCTTTGGCCACCAAATTTCAAGACATTCCCGCAAGGCGGACCGAGATATTGCACCCAGAGGAATATGTAGATGTGAGGTCACAGTGCCCTTTGATCTTTGACACACAAAATCTAATCAGTCCACCGTGGGTACCAAGTGAACCTTTGTGCAAAATTAAAAAAAAAAATTCCCTCAAGGGTTCTTGAGGTGTCGTGTTCATGAGAACGGGACGGACGACCTGAAAACGTGACGCCTCCCGCTGCGACTTAAAAAGAAAGTTGTTTGAGCTGCAATCTTCTTACTTCCTGCGGGAGCTGTTTGGCAGACCGAGCAACTCGAACTCTTAACTTAAATCCAGGTGAATGACTTTCAGATGATTCCCGAAACATCTCTGAGGAGCCGTCACCCTAAACGCAGGACAAACTGGGTAACCCACTTGTTCTGAACTCCCATCAGCCTTCACTTTGTTTTTAGTCGGTGCTCCACATCGGATCACGGAGGAAGGAGGAACTCAGAGGGGCTGCTGGGATTCAGAAGAAGCTGCACAGAGATGTCTTCTGAATGAGGTGAAATAAATCAGATCCCGGCGAAGCTTCATCTGGTTCACCACAACTTTCAGGAGCAGTTTGTCCTGACTGCAGTGAACTTATCGTCAGTACCGGGATGATAAAACAACACTAATCTATAAAAAGAAATATTACAGAATTCGCTTTACTGTAAAAACATCCGTCTTTAAGGAGACGATGCTATTAAAACGTGCGTTTCTCTCTGACTGGACTGAACTCTGGTGAACTTCCTGTGGTTCTGTGTGATAAAACAGATCTGAGCGCAGGTGGCTGAGAGGTTAATCTCTAGAAAGTGAAGATTCCTTCCTGATAATCATGTTTGCTCTCGGGTATTCTTCCCCTAGCTGCCACCTGCGTCGGACTCGCGCTCTTACATTGTCTTCTTAAAGATAACGGGGATTACCGGCCACGGGAGGATTAAACTGTGTGAGCTTTCAGCGGCCTTCGCGGACAGGAAGACGACACGTCGGCCTCGAATCAGCCCGCCACAGACATTCAGTCACGTGATTGACAGGCTCCCATTTGGCGCACTGAAAAAGTGACAAATTCCTGCGCTATCAGCAGACAACAGCGGATCATCACCTGGGGGAAGAGTTTCGGTGATTCCCACCTCTCCAGGGTTGGTGGTTGTTTCCGTCTCGTGCTACTTGCATTACTAAACTCCTGGAACGCTGCGTTACGTTTGAGTCTTTGGGATGGTAAATTCTTTAAGTGGTATCAAACTGGTTTTACCTTTACAAGTAAAAGTACCGAAAGACAACACCTGATAGCCAAAGCTGGAGTAACTGCATTCGTCCCAAACTGTCAAGTACGTGACGTTTGGTTCCGTATGTAATGTTTGGTTCTGTACGTGACGTTTGGTACGTAACGTCTGGTTCCATACGATCGATACGATTTTCGGTTGGGAACGTGATGTTCAGTTAGGTTTGGGACGATCGGTCAGGTATGGGATGTTGATACGTGATGTTCAGTACGTGACGTTTCGTTTGGTATGTAACGTTCGGTTCGGTACGTGACCTTGAGTTTGTTACGTGATGTTTGGTTCTGTAGGTGGTGTTAAGTTTGGTACGTGATGTTCAGTTGACTACATGACGCTCCGTATGGGACGTTTGGTACGTGACACTAGGTTCAGTACGTGATGTTCTGTTCGTGACGTTCGGTTTGGTACACGGCATTCGTTTCGATACGTGACGTTTCATTCGGTACGTGACGTTCAGTTTGTTACGTGACGTTCGGTTCTTTACGGGACTTCCTTGGTTTAGGACTCGAGCATTTGAGCGCCTTAACTGTTACAGTAAAAACAATATGACTCTTTTGAGTGTTTTTTAATTTTTCTGAATAATTAACAAAAGTACTATTCAGTTCATTTCTTGAATTCTCTCTGTTGTACCGAAGACACACTGAACCGTTATTTTGAACTCCGAGGATCATAGTTGGACTTTGATTTATTTAACCATCCTTCAAAGACACCCACGGCACTCAGTAAAGAGAAACATGCACCGGCTCAACAAACAAACCTCAGACGCTGGACTGTCCCGATGTTATTCCAGACAGTGAACTAACCACAGGCGCTGGACTGTCCACATGTGATTCCAGACAGTGAACTAACCACAGACACTAATAACAACGGGTTAGTTCACTGTTTGTATTCACTGTCTCGTTCTTCCCATCAGAACTTGAACGCACCGTGGCAGCAGACTATATAAATGAGTAACCTCTTGGTTCAGGCTTTGCTCTTTGTTTTAGATTATTCTGTCTGTGAAAGACAAAAAGTCACAGCTCAGTCTCTTCCCTCTTCATGACACACTTGCTCTGATCCTCTGTAACACCAGGGTCCCACCCACAAACCACAGAAACTGAATGACCCCATGGCCAGAGCTGCATTACCGGACGCAGCATTTTGGGACAGGGGACGAGGGGGATTTCCCGCCGTTTAAATGTGGAGCAGAAAGGGGATTATTCTTCCAGGAGATGAAGAGTTGGCGTGGAGGAGGATAAACTGCTGAGCGAGAGGAGGGACGGCCGGGGTGGTTGCTCCGATAAAACTCTCTTCAGAGAGCCGGTCTCTGGGAAAAAAACTCTCCTCCACTAAACAACCAGACTGATGTGGACTTCAGAAGCCACAGTTGACTTTCAACATTTTTCAGGTAAAAAGCAACAAGGCGTCACGTTTTGGCACCAAAGTATCGACTGTCGTGACGTCCCACAACAGAAACACAGAAACATGAACTTTAACGTCAGTTTGACTCCCAGTATGATGGTGAAAGGTAAATAACATCTCGTAGCCCAAATCAGATTCTCTGAATACATCTGGCCTCCCAACAAAAATTCCCTCTTTACAGTTTGATACAAAACCTCTCACCAGTAAACCTGCAGACTGTATATGTATATAAAAGTGGGCGTAGCTTCCCGGGTCCAAAAGAATTAGGCCGATGCAGAAGTGCCATAAAGTGCAATACCACTGAGGGCCACTAGGGTTAGCTCTAGCTGGCTACACCATAATAAGCTACTGTTTTGAAACCTCCAGTCAGACATTTCAGCCGTCACCATCTTGGTTTTTTGGAGCGTAATTTGGACGAGCTGGGAAACAGCTACCGGTTAATCCGAAACAATCTCATTGGGAACCTGAGGAAAGTATGCCCTGTCCACCTATACCTTAAACCTGACTGCACCACAGGCCTGTCAATCAAACAGCCACGCACCCAAACACAGCTTGTATTCCAGGAAAGATTTTGGTGCTTTTTCAATGGGAGTCTATTTGAGCCAGCTCCTAGTGGCCCTCAGTGATATTACACTTTAAGGCTCTTCTGGATTGGCTTCACTTTTCAGACCATGAGTCTTCGAACATTTAACCCCAGTATCACTGTAAAGCGTGTGATGCACCCGCCTGTGAAGTAAGGGGAAATGTGTCTTTGACGCACCTAGCATCGTCTAGATGTGATAAAAACACAGGTAAGCAAAGACAGGTGATGGAAGTCACGGGACAAAACATCCATCGAAGGAGGTAATTAGACGAGGATGCTGAAGTCCAGGTGAGGCGGCAAGAGGTTTGGCTTACTGGTGTCACGAACTTTCACCTTTTTCACACACTCTGTGTAGAACATTTTTATTTGCAGTCTGAAGTTATTTAGAAACGGTGTCGTTACACAGTCTGTCCACCAGAGGGCGCAGAGCTCTACGTTTTGTTTTCAGTGAAATATTATTTATATAATTAGGAGTATAAAAACACCAGCTCAGGTGATTACCTCCCTCACGTTATTTCGTATAACTTCACTGGAGGAGTTTTTCTGTCAACAGTTACCCTCGATATGAGCCGAGGATACCATAGCGTCAATGTTCTTCAGTTTGCTTGCGGCGACACACTTGTCCAGCGGTTTCAGAGAAGAGATCAGATTAGATTTTCTGATCCGTTATAGTCAGCTAACTGATTCTTGCCGATTCGTGATATGTCAGAGAACCAGGTCAGAGCGACAGACGGCCTTTATCTAGTCCGTGAACACACACTGAATAAATTGGAATTAACAACATTATAATATCCAGAACGGAGCAGCTACTTTCTGCACCACAGAGATGGGACACGTTCAGACGACTGGGCCTGGAAGGAGGACAAAGACAAATCCAATTCGACTCGTTCTGCAGAAAAGTGTTGGTAAATTGGATCGACCCACGCCGCTGGTTTCACCGTGACGGCAAACTCCACGACTCCGGCTGGGGGAAGGGTGAAATAAAGACAGAGGATGATGGGAGAAATCTTCTGATAGGAAGCAGTACAGAGGAGAGATCAGAAAGCAAAGGGGGAAGGGTTGGTTAGTAGAGGGATGAAGAGGAGCAGCAGCGTGACGAAGCCCACTCGCTCCTTCTTCCCCTCAGGGGGAGCGTAGACGACTAATGTGCTGCTCTGAAGCCGACAAGACTTTAATTAGAACAACTTAAAGCCTTGAAGAGTGGAGCTGGGTGCCGTGGGTGGATGGGGGGGGGAGAGGGGGGAGCAGAACAAAGAAAAAGGAGAGTCCTCACAAACCGTCCAGACTGTCTGGGTTCGCAGAGACTTCTCCAGGAACATCGTGGAGGTACTTCCTGTTTCTAATCAGGACTGTAGCTACATTGAGGACCCCATTTTAACATCAATATATTTATATCCAGAGCAACTTTCACAGGAAACTGGAGAGCAGCAGCTGAGATGTCCGACTGACCGACATCAGCTCAGAAACTTTAGCTGAAGTTTAAGAAACTTTCCAAAAGAAAAGTTTAGGAGATATCTGGCGACACGGTGGTGCAGTGGTTAGCATTGTCGCCTCACAGCAAAAAGGCTCCGGGTTCGAATCCGGTCCTGGGCCTTTCTGTGCGAAGTTTGCATGTTCTCCCTGTGCTTGCGTGGGTTCTCTCCGGGTTCTCCGGCTTCCTCCCATCATCCAAAAACATGCACGTCAGGTTACCTGGCGCCGCGCTAGTGGCAGCCTGTTGCAGCAGCACCCCCCTGAGAGCCCCCCTGCTGTAGCGAAGAAATTTCCCCTCGGGGATTAATAAAGTGAAATAAAATAAATAAAGTATCTACCGATAGTCTTCGTGTGAGGTGTTTAAGGACAAGCTGTTAATTGTAGCTGAAGAAAATAACCTGGGTTACACTCTCCAAAACATCTACGTTGACTGGGACTTATTTCAAATAACTCGAGTCTTTACCGAAGTCCTTTTACGCCTGACTTGAACAACTTGGACTTGGACTTGAATCACGTCCCGAGTGATGTGAGACTTGAGGTCTGAAAAGGTTCCATCGACGTCACCTTGAAGACCTTCGTATCGTCACCCGGTAAAGATGACACCAAGTCGGAGTCTATTATTCGGAGCGGAGTCTCGACGCCTTCAGGGACAGGGGAAAAATGGAGTCACGGTCAACGGCAGTGATTTATGAGCGAGGAGGTTTGGCTCCCCTGAGAACCACCGAGGCCGTTAAAGGCCGTTACTGAACAACATGGGCCGGCCCGTCCCTCGGGAGCGTTTGTGTTTCATCTCTCCGTACTGTGCACGCCGTCATCGATCAGCTGAGTGGGCACCAACACGTTAGAGGAGAAAATAAACTGGACGGACAGATAACGCTGAGCAGGAGCAGAAGGTGGACGGTTCGCTGAATAGGAGCCGAGTATGAAAAGTATCGATCGACAGCAAAATGAACACGACTATCTTTTAATACATTTATTTTGAAAAACATTCAATGGTTTCAGTAACTTCATTATTGAAGCTGATTTTCTGTCTTGTTTGTAATAATCAGTTCAATGTCAATGGTTTCTGGATTGTTGGTCGACCATCTCTCAAACCGAGTGTGTTTGTTTCTGCAGATACCACCTACGTCTGACACTGAGTTACTCCACTGTGTGTGTGTGTGTGTGTGTGTGTACATCTGTCTTTGTGGTAACTATTAGAGTTTTAGACCTTGGCAGTGAGTTATGTGCAGAAATATGTGTCATCAGAAACTGAATCACATGGTTTGAATTTGTTGCATTTAATGCTCGTTGAACTCAGCCTGGTTGAACACTGGTTGAACTCGGCCTGGTTAAACTCGGCCTGGTTAAACCCGGCCTGGTTACCAGCTGAGGTGTGGCTCAGGGTGGTAGTCGCCTCGCCAGCTGACACCTGTCTGCAGAACAAGCAGGTGTGCACGCCTTTCATTTGACTTCACACGGAGGAGAAAAGAGGAGGAAGGAGGTCGGCGGCGCACGAATCCGAGCCAGGCCCTGTTGTTGTTGTTGTTGTTGTTGTTGTTGTTTCATGTGTTAAAGAGATGGAGGAGGAGCTGCTGTCGGAGCTCCTCTGAACACTCTTCAGCGTTACATAAGACACTCAGCTTCTCTCATGCATGTAACATCCTGAACAGCAGCAGCTGCATTATTCACACAATGAGGCGTTCAGGAGCACGTGTGCTTCAGGTCCAATGAAGCTCACTGTCCCACCGGAGATACACGGAGCCAATCAGAGCTGTGCCCTGCTGCTGAGCTAAAGGCAGATAAAACCTGTGAGCGTGGAAGATCACCTGGAACCAAACATTGAGACGTTCTCCACAGGTTTATTCTGATCCGAACAGTTCAGGAGGATGTTTGAGACCCCCACAATCCTTCATTCATTCAGACCAAGTATCAACCAGCAGTGACGTCACCCGTTGGTTTGTGAACGTTATGAAGCCTCCCATTCGGATTTTGTCCGTCGCCATCTTGCTAGTTCGGAGCGGTTTGGAGCAGGAAGTGACCATATTTGGACAAGCTGGGGGAGGAGCGAGCGGTGGATCTGACTGATCTGATTGGAAACCTGACGATACTACGTCCCGCCCACCGATAGCTGTAACCTGACTGCAACACAGGCCTGTCAATCAAACAGACACGCCCCCAAAAAACAGTCTTTTTTTAAGCTTATTTTCTAATTAATGACGGGATTATTTCCAGATGAACCTCCAGAAAACGAATAAGAAGGAGCGACTTTAGCTAACAACACCGAGATAACTCGTGGAGAAATTTTATTGACTTTGTATTGGAATGGGAGTTGAATGGGAGTCTATGGAGCCGGAGGCTTTTTGGAGCCAACCTCTAGTGGCACTCGGTGGCATTGCAGTTTAAGGCACTTCTGCATTGGCCTCATTTTTCTGTTTGTAGTCTGTGACTCAAAAAAAAAAATTCAAAAATTGATCAGGATGTTTTGGGGTTTTGGAGAAAATGAGACATTTGCGAGGTCGTGATTAAATGATTGAGTGAGAAAATAATCAGATTAATCAGATAATTGGCCAAAACATAAAGTGGTTTTAATGTAAACTGCAGAAAGTCTGGGATCAATAATGAGAATAATTGTTCTCAGAATAAAACCGGACCCTGAAGTCGTAGTTCTCGGTAAACGAACACACGTCTCCTCGTTAACAGTCCTGATGTTAAACCTCAGACAGAATGAGCCTGCGGTCGCTGTGTGTTTGTTTTCTGTTCCTGGAGGATAAACTGGGAGTAACCTCTCCCATCTTCCTGTTCCTCCTCTCTGCTGAAGGGTGACCTTAGAGGTAGCGCCCCCAACCACCTGCAGGCCATCTGCAGCAGCGAGTTTATAGGGCAGCGGAGAAGCAGAAAAAGAGGATTCACGGTCCGGCACTCAGCCGGCTCCGCCCCCTTCTGATCAGCCCCGCCCCCCTCTAATCGGCTTCGAATTGTAAAGTTAAAAGCGAGACGGAGCTGCAGACAACAGGTGGACACGGTCTCTGCTCTGTGAGGTCCTGTCCGGTTGGATAGCCCCGAGAGGACGCTGCGACTGGCTGCGGGGTTGTAATGGAGGTAAATGGTGCACAGATGCCTCAGGGCCTCACATCGTCACTCACAGGAAGTGATTCCCTTCATGGATTCAACAGAGCGCGGGTCGGCTGATGACTCGTCCTTATGTAAGAGAGCAGAAAGCAGCTGCTGCTCATCACTGCCGAACAGATGAAACTCCTACACGGCCTGTTGATGAAAGTGGACGAAGCTTTCAGGTCTGACAAGTGGAGCCAATGCAGAAGTTTAATACCACTGAGGGCCACTAGGGGCTGACTCCAAAAAAACCTCTGGCTCCAATAGACTCCCATTCAAAAAGCATCAAGTTCTCTCCTGAAATACAAAGTCGGTAAATCTCACTGTAAACAAACGGACATTTTTCACTGCTTTTATGGAGAAAAACTCGAACCGCCTCCTCCATCAGTCAGCTGTCAGTCTCCCTCCACGTCCGTCCAGACTCACATCATATGTGACAGTGAGGACTTTGAAGGAATTGATCCAGTGAATCTGATTCTGATGGAACACAAAGTTGTTGCCATGACAACAGACGATGCTTCGCACACACACACACACACACACACACATGTTCAACCCGACACACGGAAGATCTGTACAATCAGCAAAGCTTAGATCAGTGTGGTCAAAGTCTACGTCCGTCTGTGAATCAGTTGTGGAGCTGAATGATGGACAGAAACATGGTGATGTCACAGCGATGTTGACCTCTTGCCTTTAGGATGAACAATTTTGTCCTAATATTTTACCCCGATAGACGTTTGTCATAATTGGTGTCTGAATCCTGGAGATATTGTCACAAACGTGTTTTGTGAGGTCGCAGTGACCTTTGAACCCCCGAATTTGAACCAGTCCATCGCCGAGTCCCAGTAAACGTTTGTGCCACATTTGAAGAACTCACTGCACTTCGTTTTAGTGTTGAATGAATGTGATTTAAAAAGCATTTAAAGCTCCTATTGTGACAGCAGATGGAGCCTTTGTATTCTGTATTACAGTCACAGACTGTCTGTTCTGTAAAGCTACATCACTTTTAGACACTTTTTATCACCTTGAGCCCCGTGATGGTTCTCTAAGTTCAACAGAGAAAGAAAAACAGATTACAAGGCAAATATTTCTGTGATGTGCAGCAGGATTATTATCACCACAGATTACTCGAGCAAAAAGGTGGGGGGAAAAAACTTTTTTACTTGACCTGTAATTTTTCTACTTTCCACAATTTTACTACAAAATAACTCACTTAAAGGTTTTTTTTTTTAATTTTTTAACTATCGCTAAATATTTTACCGAAAAGACGTCGTAAAATCAAACATTTTCCTGAGTCCTCTAATTTCACGTTTTTAAACGTGGAGGAAGAAAAATGACTTTGGCATAATTAATAAATTAAAGAAATACAGCAAGAAAACAACAAAATGAATTAAAATTTCTATCTACAACAACAACCGACATCGACTCTTATTTAGGTTATTTCTGTATTTCTACATGTAATTATTTCTGTGTTTTGAGTTAGCAGAGGGTTGGCGTTGCTAGCTCCTGTCACTCAAATTTGCTTGTGTGGTTAGGATCGCCCACCTAATTAACATATATACAGAAAAATACAGAAATAATAAAATGTAGAAATAAAGAATGTGGAAGACGCCTAAATAAATGTCAAAGCTCAAAACCTGAAACCACATGCAGGTGAATTTTTATAATTTTATTTTGAACGTATTTCACTGAATTTAAAGTAGGGTATTGGTTTTATTTAATCATTTAATTTACTTTTTCTGTATTTTCACTGGATCTGACCTCTGAATGTGCAGGACTAAACGTGAACGGTCCCCCTTTCTAAAAAAAAACCCCAAAAAAACAAGGTGCACCTTGTTGCTGGTCCCACAGTGGCTCTGCGGTCCAAACTGAGGGGAAAATCCCGGACCCGGTGAGCAGGTCGGCTCCCGGTCTAAAGTTACCACTGATGCATCGGCGCGCCACGGTTTCGTGACTCCACTCCATCACGTACTGCATGGAAACGCACCGTCCGTGCACCCGTTATCGGACAGCCAGCCGATATTCCCTCCGGTATCGGACACGCGCAGCAGGACCCGCAGTGTGATATGTGGGAGGCACACCGTGATGTCAGTGTCTGAGCTGTGGGAGCTCCGCTGAGTGAGGGGCGATGAAATGATGCCGGGAAAACACCAAAACAACACCAGGCACCCGCCACCTGTCCGACAATGGATCTACACCTGTCCGTGGTGATGACAGACACGCAGCAACTGAAACTCTCCCAGAACCCACTGGAACACTGAAATGTCAACCACTGCTAACCTGGCTAGCAGAGGCGAAACAGCCATTTAAAAAAACACGAAATTCTGAGTTGTCCCGATTGACACTGGGAAACGAACATCAGGAACAATAGTCAGAACCGTTTCTGGATCAACGTGGAACTGCTCTTTAATTCGGCGTTAAAATGAACAGCAGAGCAGTCCTCACGACAGCACAACTTCGCAAGACAGAACGAATGTGCGTCATTCCGTGAGCAGAGCAACATCCACTTCAAGGCAGCTGCAAACAGCGCAAAGCACCCAACAAAGTAACAATATCACTAAACACTGCGCTGTTTACTGGATTACGCCAGCGCCGAATTAAATAACGGATCTTCTCCATTCAAATGTTGTCACACTTGATACTTTATCGGTCATAAATATCCACCATTAAGCCATGCCACAGTTAATTTTGAGATTTTCCAATGTGGTTTGGTACAACCTTCTCCCCGTCCAGGACGCAGCGCAGCTCGCAGACTAAACAATGGACAGGTTGGCTGCTTACCTGCAGCTCGGAACGCTCCACCTCCCATTGCGCCCGCTCCACCTCAAAGCGGGCCCACTCATGCTGGAGAAAGTGTAAAATCCCCGGGATGCTGTACTGAGCCCTGGCCGCCTCTCCGCCGCCAACGTCGCCAGGTTGCGGAGCTTTAATATTCCCACCGCCGGGCGAGCCCGAGCTGCTGTTGTTGTTGAAGAAGACACCGGGACCGGCCTGCTCGTCCATGACCGGACCGAGGCGATACGTCTCTAGTTCGGTCCGGTGCTGTCAACCGCTTCCGGAAAATATCCTCCGCAGGGAAATATAGTCCATCAACAGTCCACTACGCTGGACCGCACAACTCCTGCCTGAACCAGCTGTCAGATGAGGAGACCGTGAAGCTACCGGGAGCAACACAACTGTCGGGCATCCGGTTCTGAGTTTCAAAGAAAAATCACTAAAACATAAGTGTAAAAAGGTATACAATAATTATGAGACTAGTACTAGTAAAAATGAGTTTTGATTTATTCGACTTCAACTAAATGCATTCATCTACATTATTATTTTCATTAATGTTATCTTATTGTAAGTTAAATAAATTAAAATGTCCACCTTATACCAAACTTGAAATTACACGTGCTAGGTCTGAAACACCTTTAAAAAAAAAAAAAAAAAAAAGAAGTTATTTATCCCTATATCAATCATAATTTATTCACCTTTTCTTTTCAAGCTGTTATCTTGATGTCTGACCCACATTAGAATAATTTTCAAAGTAGGTGAAGCACAGAAGTAACAAATGGTATACTTAATAATCTTTTTCAACTTCTAACTCATCAATTAAATGATTAAAATCATTGTTAATCAATAACTGACATAATTACAAAGTAATAAAGGTGTGACTTGAACTTCTCAGCTGTTTGATGGTTGATGCTTTATTAATTTGTGATTTTATATTTCACAAAGGTGGTATACAAATAAACTTAATAATTCTTCAGCTCAATAATACACAACAATTTCAGCAATTAAACATTTTATTTTATAATAGTTACAGTTCAAACTATTTGGCCTAAAAGGACAATTTTCTGTCATTTTTAAGATTTGGACCCTTTTACAAAGCTTTTATTTTGAAGGCACAACCATTTCATCACCTGTATTACTTTTAATGGCATGAAACAGCTTGACTCACCTGTGCGATGACTTCCCCCCCCCTCATCCCCTCCGCTCAGTCCCACCCACTGCCCTAAACTGTCTCACATGATTGCAGATGATTGACACGATGTCATCCAACTGAAGAAAGAGCGCCTGTGACGTCATCACTTTACTACGATTTGCTTGGAAGTCTTTAACAGGTAAATAAGAGTAGGTAATGCTGTTTTTATTTTGTTTTTTTAACCTGATGATGGCGCTGCTGTCTTTCTGTTACTGTGGGTAAATACAAACACAGTGAGCACTCTTAACATGTTTGGAATTAAAAGTTATCAAAAGAATTTGTTTTTGTCGATGGGTGTGCCCATTTTGAGCGTCTCGCCATTAAACTACAAATTGCTGTAAATCTTATGTACATGGACTGACCGTCTCCAAACGTTACAGGTATGTTAACAGTCTGGCCCTGAACACATCTGCATGGTAATATTCGCTCATAGTCATAGCGCCCCCTGCTGGCAACAAGAAACGAGGGAAAAACTCATGAAAGTTGTTACTCTCCCGGCAAACAATTTCATATTTTAGTGGAGTCGCAAGATGCCCCGATGGCTACATTGACCTACATGCACGAAATTCGGTGGACATGTGTATCACACCGAGACGTACAAAAAATTCCAATGTACCATTTTGTCAACTCAACAGGAAGTCCGCCATTTTGAATTTAGTCACCAGTTGTACTTTAACGAACTCCAATCATTTTGACAGACCGATTTGAAATTTATTCTGTGCACTCTTAACATGTTTGGAATTAAAATTTATCATAAGAATTCGTTTTTGTCGATCGGTGTGCCCGTGGCGTGGCGGCCAAAAAGTGACCCAAAAGTCATGTCGTTCAAACTGTAATAAAAAAGTCATAATATAGCATGTTTTCAAAAAAGTGACCCAAAAATTTGTTTTGGGTTACTTTTTGCGATAGTATGACTTTTTTTTTTTTTTTAAATAATTTGGATGACATGCTATAGTATGATTTTTATTTAAAGTCATGACAAAAGAGCAATCTTCTTGCTGAAAGGCAACAGTGCTTACCACTGCACCACCAATTCTCCCAGGAGAATTTGTAACCTATAACACCACCATCCACAAATATTCATTCAAATGCGACCAAAATTTCCACAGACATTAGTAGATATAGTGGATCTGGATAGTAGATATATGTTTTCAAGGGGGTCTGCAGTGATATTAAATATCTTTTTCAATTTCTCTAAACGTTTCAACTTCACTAAAAGTCTTCAGCCCTGGGCCCCAGAAGGGTGTCAGACCGGCCCTGCGGTGAGCAGTCAGCCGGAGTAGCGGTTTTAACCTGATTAAATCCGTAGATGATTCATGCTGCGACTGTGGCCATGTGCTAATCAGCTGATACGCCACAGCCGCCTCTATTCTCCATTTAACTGTTGCACATGTTGAACGACTCTGCCCGCTGCCGAGACCTCCATCACTCTCTGACACGCAGCATGCCTCCCTTCGACAGGACCCAGCTGAACAACAAACCCTTCAAGCAGAGGAAGAGTTTCGGTAAATGTCGGCGCCACGAACACGACGGAAAACTTCGAAACCTCGGAAACTTTGAAAAACCGCTCACGGAGTCTTTTTCTCTTTCTCTGCGCAGCTACAAGGAAACAAGAGGTGGCCGGTATCAGGTCGAAGTTCCCCAACAAAATCCCGGTAAGTGCGGCGGGAACCGTCCAGAGTCGGTGTGTGCAGGTGTGTTTGTGTGTTCTCAGCTGTGTTCCCGGCGCCCCGCAGGTCATCATCGAGCGCTACGACCGGGAGAAGTACCTCCCTCCGCTGGACAAGACCAAGTTCCTGGTGCCGCACGAGCTCACCATGACCCAGTTCGTCACCATCATCAGGTACAGTCCGGCAGAGCCGCTCCCGAACTTTATAACGGAACCGGGCACGACCGGCGGGGTTAATGCGGGGAACACGGAGCCTTGTGAGTCTGATTATTTTCCGGGATGTAAACATGGGAACAGGGTGAACATGGAGGAATGGATTAATGAACCACTGCAGATACAGTCTGTTCACCTGCTACGGATTTTCTTTGAGTATTGAATTCGTAATTTAGCCCATAAAAAGTCTGAAAAAAAAACAAAAAAAACAAACACAATGATCCGTACAGTTTCCTCATTGTAAACAACCACAAACTCTTTAAAAACAACAAAACCTTCCAGCTCTAAACAAAAATAAGTTTGGCAATTTTACAGTTAAATCTATTGTCTGATGGCTGTTATATTTCTGCATAAAATTATTTATTTTAGCACTAAAGCTACTTTTAAAGGCGCTTTTAAAGGATAAAAACACAATCCACTGGTTTAAAATCTGAAACAAAAGGCGCATTGTGAATTCAGTTTCCCCTACAGTTCTGCATCTGATACTTGAAATGCATGTTTTACTGTTAAAAAGTGGTGAAATTCAGCAGGACCAGTCTATTTCCTGGAAAATGAAAAGAAAATTTGGCCCTTAAATTTGAATTTGTTGAGTTTCAGTTCGGACTCTTCCGTTTTGGGGGTGTTTTGTTTGTTGTCGGTCATGGTTGCACCGCAGAAACAGACCTGTTGTGTCAGAGTTCATTTTTTTTAAGGCTCCAGCAGCAGTTACAGATTTAATAGTTGATCAGCACAACATGAGGAGTTTCCTTTCATCTCTGGACTTCAGAGTGGCTGACTCTTCCTGTGACATCTTCATCAAAAGAGCCGGCAATTTGTTGCACATCTGCTGACGACACGTAATTTCAAATTATAGCTACATCATGTGAATCACGGAAGATTCTTTCTCTCTGAAGCAACAGTTTTAAAACATGTCACACAGCTGTCTTAACAGGTTGAAACTTCTCCTAAAATGACGGACCTCCTTGAGTTTACTGTAAACTTTCTATTTGAATGACCTCAAGAACAAAAAGTCTGAAGAGGACCAGTTTTACTGCTTAGATGTCCAACTTCTGTGCAGTCGAGTATTTTCTTTAAAGACTGAAGGTGAACGTGTAGTTTTGTGGCTCCTCGTTTGGTTTTCAGGTTTAGCTTTTCTCTCCAGATTTCGGGAAGCTTCCTCATTTCGTCTCAGTCATGATGACCCAGCAGAAAGTCATCACGCTCCGGGTTCGCTTTCATATGTGAGATGATGTCATGTGGTTTCACCTGCATCAGAGATCACAGGGTGGTCCATCTCTACAGTTCAGTATGTTCTTCACACTTAACTACTGACCTTCACAAAGATGCGTTCAGGGTATCAAACCTTACATCAAGCTAGTGGCTTGATGTTCAATGTTAAAGAATCAGAAGGAGCCATTAAATGTGTCATCTTGATGCGTTATCGATCTGATTGAACACTATTTAAAAGTAGTTTTTGACAGAATCGAACTCTGCACCCAATCACTGGAGCGCATCAAAACACAGCACAGGACCGGTCTGACGGCTGTAGTTGCTCTCCGTTGGACGACTTCAAGTTTTGTGTTTCAGTGTTTGTTTATCTGCTCTAACTGCCTCAAATTGCTAACTAACGCAACTATTAATCCAACTAACTTCACAGCATGTGACTCTAAGCAAACATGAGGATGCTATTCCTACAGGGTAACTCTGATTAGGAATCATGTCTCCTCTCTGCTTATTGATCAGATAAGATCGGATTGATCTGCTGATTTAATCAAGTAGTCCAGTGACTAAAATAAACAGCTCGGTGGGTTGTGTCTCCTGACGCTGTGATTGTAATGATTCCCTCTGTGTAGTCGGCGTTTTTAGTACCGGCTCGTGAAGAATGCTACCCAGAATTTCTGCCCGATGGGGAAACCTAAAATAAGTGCATAGTACCAGCAGTAGAAGAGAAACTTTTGTTTGAAGAACAGTTTTTCATTCCGATGGTTTGTTGATTTATTTATTTATTTTTTGTATAAAGTGTTGCATCATTTTGGTGGCAGCTCTGGAATAACTTGGAAACGACAGCCAGCAGACGAAGCACTGACGGTGTGACAAAATGTCACCTTTAGATAAATGTGGGGACTTCAGTCGATTATCTGACACAAAGGAACGTTAAAGTTTTTTAAAACTGCGAGCAGCGGCTCATTTTCCTCTTGTAGTGCATTCTGGGTTTTACATGCAAGAGTGTTTCTTGTTTTAATTCCTTAAAATGCTTCGAATTTTAATGGAGTCTGGTCGCAGACAGCTCATTAGAGATTTGTGCCGACTCGGCGTGTCATGTGACGCAGCTAACGGGCGACGTGCAGCCGGCAGAACGACACTCATTTAAAGCAGCTCTTCGTCTTGTGTCTCAGGAACCGGATGGCTCTGCTGCCCAGTCAGGCCTTCTACCTGCTCATCAACAACAGCGGGTTGGCCAGCATGTCGCTCACCATGGCGCAGGTGTACAAAGATCACCAGGACGAGGACGGCTTCCTCTACATGACCTATGCCTCGCAGGAGATGTTCGGACACTGACGGCTTCCTGCTGCAGATTTTAGTCCCCGTTGAAGGCTGCTGGTCTCCACCTGCTGTACATACAAAAATAATGTGTATATATTGTAATATTGTACATGTTGATGGGCGTTTTAATGAAGAATGTTGATCCAATAAATGACATGTTGAAACTATTGGCTGGGTGCAGTCTGATGCTTCAGGAGGATCATGTTTGATGTCATAGATGTTAATATGATTTGAGTGTCCGTCATGAATGTTATTAAAAATTCAGCCATCATCAGCATTTTGTGTGTAAACGCTGCGTCCAGGTCTCACTGGAAAACTCACATTGACTTATTTTCAAAGAACAATTAATGTTTTTAAACAAATTTCTTTCATGTCTTTTCCAGCACGACCATCTGTCATGATCTGAAACTTCAGAAAAGTTTCCTCTCCCCATCTTCACTTCTGAGAGACTCTGCCTCTCTGAAATGCTCTTTTATACCCAATAATGTTGCTGATCTGTTGCCAAGTAACCTAATTAGTAGTGAGATGTTCCACCAGGTTTTATTATTATTATTTTTTTAGCTTTACACAACTTTTCCAGGCTTTTGTTTACCCTATTCCAAATTTTTTTTAGATGTGTTGCTGCCATCAAACTCAAAATAAGAATATATTTTTCATAAAACAATGAACTTTGAGTTTCAACAGTTATGTTGTCTTTGGTATATTTTCATTTAAATATGAGTGATTTGTAAATCATATGTATTTTTATTACATTTTACACAGCATCCCAACTTTTTGGGAAACAGTGTTGTAACTTTAATAATGTCTGAACCTGAATGAGGAAACACACCCTGACAAAAAGCAGCAGAGAGGGGGAGCCAAACTGGAAACACGAGATTCAAGGTCACCTGAAAGTGAAAGAGAAAGTTAGTCAGAGAGACGGCAGAGCTGCAGTCGAGACGAATCTCTGTGTTTCTATCTGAAGATAAAATAAACTTCATTTGTTCTTCCTCAACACCTGAGTCCAACACTGGTGAGTACAGCTGATCAGATTTACTGTTTCAAAAACCAGCATCAACACAAAACTTACAGCTTCAATCAAACAGGAAGTTCAACTCCTTTGATTTCGTACCGACTCCTCGTGTCACATAAACTCTGTGAAGTTCAGCTGTAGAACAGAAGAATCAACAGAAGAATATTTGTCTTCATAACTCTTTTTAAAATGATGTTTTTCCCTCTGACTTTTGTCCTCAGACTGCAGACATGTCTGCTGCCAGCTGTCTTCTCTCTGAGGATCAGTTTCTGTGCTCCATCTGTCTGGATGTGTTCACTGATCCAGTCAGCACACCATGTGGACACAACTTCTGCAAAAACTGCATCACTGAACACTGGACCGTTACCGACAGGTGTCAGTGTCCCATGTGTAATAAGGTGTTTCAGAGAATACCTGAACTAAACATCAACACGTTCATCTCTGAGATGGTTGCTCAGTTCAGACATGAAGCTCAACAGAAAGCCAGCAGCAGCAGCTCAGAGCAACAAGCTGCCAAACCAGGAGAAGTTCCCTGTGACGTCTGCACTGGAACCAAACTGAAGGCCCTCAAGTCCTGCCTGGTGTGTCTGACCTCCTACTGTGAGACTCACCTGCAACCTCATCTGACAACGTTCAGCCTGAAAAGACATCAGCTGACGGAGCCTGTGGAGAACCTGGAAGGCAGGATGTGTACGAAGCACCATAAACCTCTGGAGCTGTTCTGTCAGACCGACCAGACATGTGTCTGCATGCTCTGCTCTGTTTTAGATCACAAGACACACGAGTTGGTTCCTCTGAGAGAAGAATCTGAAGGAAAGAAGGCAGAACTGGGGAAGACAGAGGCTGAGATTCAGCAGATGATCCAGAAGAGACGACTGAAGATTGAGGAGTTCAAAGAGTCGGTGAAGACGAGTAAAGCTGCTGCAGACAGAGAGAAAGCAGAAGGTGTTGAGGTGTTCACTGCTCTGAAGGAGGCGGCTGAGAGAGGCCTGAACGAGCTCATAGAGGAGATCCAAGAGAAGCAGGAAACAGTAGAGAAACAGGCTGAAGGTTTCATCACAGATCTGCAGCAGGAAATCTCTGAGCTGATGAAGAGGAGCTCTGAGGTGGAGCAGCTCTCACGCTCTGCAGACCACCTCCACCTCCTCCAAAGCTTCTCGTCCCTGACAGCTGCTCCACCCACCGAGGACCGGACAGAGGTCAGCGTCCGTCCACCATCGTATGAGGGGACTGTGGTGAGAGCTGTGGTTCAGCTGGAGGAGACGCTCAGGAAATACAGGAAGCTGCTGTTTGAGGCCGAGCTGAAGAGACTCCAGCAGTCTGCAGTGGACGTGACTCTGGATCCTGATACAGCACATCCTGAACTCATCCTGTCTGATGACGGGAAACAAGTGAACCATGGTGATGTGAGGAAGAATCTTCCAGACAACCCAGAGAGGTTTTCTTTCTGTGTCTCTGTTTTAACAAAACAGAGTTTCTCTGCAGGCAGATTTTACTTTGAGGTTCAGGTTAAAGGGAAGACGGACTGGGATTTAGGAGTGGTCAGAGAGTCGATCAACAGGAAGGAAAACATCAAACTGACTCCTCAGAAAGGTTTCTTGACCATATGTCTGAGAAATGGAA
This sequence comes from Embiotoca jacksoni, assembly GCF_022577435.1. Taxonomy (NCBI): domain Eukaryota; kingdom Metazoa; phylum Chordata; class Actinopteri; family Embiotocidae; genus Embiotoca; species Embiotoca jacksoni. Next base: position 2,106,840 of record NW_027185392.1, on the reverse strand, counting down.
ATGAATACAGAGCTTGTGCTGGTCCTTCAGTCCGTCTGAGTCTTGGGTCTGGTCCTGAGAAGGTGGGGGTGTTTGTGGATTACAAGGAGGGTCTGGTCTCCTTTTATGATGTCGATGCTGCAGCTCTTCTCTACTCCTTTACTGGCTGCTCCTTCACTGAGAAACTCCTCCCATACTTCAGTCCACATCTTAATCAAGGTGGTAAAAACTCTGCACCTCTGATCATTTCTCCTGTCAATCAAACTGCCTGATCTGTTTCATGATGAAGCGTCTCCATCAGTGAACGTACTTATTAAAAAGGTTCTCTGTGATCCAGTCTGTGGGACTGAGGCTGAGGGAAATGTGTCTCCTCTGATGTCCAGTATGTCCCCACTGTTTCCTGTCTGATGTGATGATGCAACATTAAAAGTCACGATGTCTTGAGCTGGAATGTTTCTGTCAGAGTGTCAGAAAGCTTCAGAGTCACAACATCAACACGTCTGAGCAGGAATCACATTTTCTCTGCAGGTTGAAGGTTTTTCTGTTTTTTGATGAGATTTTACAATCAAATGTAACATAATGTGATGTAATAACTGCAGCAGTGAGAGGCAGGTACGAAACATCAACATGTTGGGGTGTTTATGGGCTACATGTCATATTATTGATCAGTTAATGTCGGAAACAATCAGCAGATTAATCAATCATGAGTGTCAGTACACTGACTGACGATGTATGTGTTATTGAATTTGACCAATAAAGCAGATTCTGAAAATAATATTTGTTTTCAGCCTCCACTGTTTTTATAATGATCAATATTAAAATGCTGAGATTGTTAAAGTGTTTTCTTTTAAAACTTTGCAGCCTGGTGTATTTCCTCTGTATGTCCAGTAGAGGGGATCAGAACAGCAGCCATTAGGTAACAACATGAACACCTCAACTTCCTGTTTACATCCAGGAACAACATGAGAAGAGTCTGTGGTGGAAAGTAACTGAGTACACGTACTGAAGTACTCATGTACAATTTGGAGGTATTTGTACTTTATTTGAGTACTTCCATGTTCAGCTCCTGTCTCCTTCCACTCCACCACATTTATCTGACAGCTTCAACAACAGACTGAACTGGAAGACCAACATCAACGCTGTCTACAAGAAGGGGATGAGTCGCCTCTTTTTCTTGAGGAAACTTCGATCCTTCAATGTGTGCAGCAAGATGTTGGAGATGTTCTACCAGTCTGTTGTGGCCAGTGCATTGTACTTCGCTGGGGTCTGCTGGGGGAGCAGCGTTGGAGCAGGTGACACCAACAGACTTAACAAACTGGTTAAGAAGGCCGGCTCCATCATCGGCTACAAACTGGACAGCCTGGAAAAGGTGGTGGAGAGGAGGACGCAGAACAAACTATTATCCATATTGGATAATCCTGACCACCCTCTCCACCACCTGCTGCAGGGACAGCGGAGCACTTTCTCCAAAAGATTCCTCCAGCTCCGCTGTCACAAGGACAGATACAGGAGATCATTCCTGCCGACTGCAATAAGACTGTACAATAACTCACCTCTGGCAAAATCCATCATACAACAATAACACTGTTGACTGTGCTTCTTGGTTGTTTGTATATAATATATATATATATATACTGTACTGTATATACTGTATATACTGTGCATTTTATATTTTTTACTGCTATTTTATTGCTTTTCTATTATTATATTATTGTCTATTGCTTCTGTATGCTGCTGTAGCGAAAAAATTTCCCCTCGGGGATTAATAAAGTAACTACCTAACCTAACCTTCAGTCCCTTTCACGTGAAGATTTGTCGCAGTGGATGAAATAAACTGTTAAAATCCAACGATTTGTTGAAACTTAAACCATCAGTTTGTTTATTTGTAGTCATTTTGTAAAACTGATCTGTGAGCTGCAATAAACTCAGTGAGATACAGGAAGGAGGAAACAAACCCTGAAAGACAGAGCTGCACCTGCACTCTTTAAAGGAGTAATCTCTGGGAATGAAACTACTTTGATTTGTACACTAGTGGACGGTATTGAGTCAATGTAGTTTCCAGCAGTCTGCCTTCAGATTGGTGTTACACTTAACTCTGTCCCCCATCAGTTTATGTGACCAACAGTGTTGATGAGGTTAGTTTGGTTTAGAAGGAGAATCGTAACTATTAACCCAACTAACTGTTCACAGCATGTGACACACAGCAAACATGAGGATACTACTACTACAGGGTAACTCTGGTTAGGAATCATGTCTCCGCTCTGCTTATTGATCAGATGGTTCCTCTGTCTGTACGACTCCAAACGCTTTTCTTGCGTGTGTGTGTGTGTGTGTGTGTGTGTGTGCGCGCGTGTGTGTGTGTGTGTGTGTGTGTTCACCTCATCTTCAACATGACACACGGGTCGCTTTTAATCAAGTAGTCCAGTGACTAAAATAAACAGCTCGGTGTCTCATGACGCTGTGATTGTAATGATTCCCTCTGTGTAGTCGGTGTTTTTAGTACCGGCTCCTGAAGAATACTACCCAGAATTTCTTCCCGATGGGGAAACCTAAAATAAGTGCATAGTACCAGCAGTAGAAGATAAACTTTTGTTTGTCAAACAGTTTTTCTTTCCGATGGTTTGTTGACTTTTTTTTTATTTAATTTTTTTGGTAGAAAGTGTTGCATCATTTTGGTGGCAGCTCAGGAATAACTTGGAAACGACAGCCAGCAGACGAAGCACTGACGGTGTGACAAAATGTCACCTTTAGATAAATGTGGGGACTTCAGTCGATTATCTGACACAAAGGAGCGTTAAAGTTTTTAAAACTGCGAGCAGCGGCTCATTTTCCTCTTGCAGTGCATTCTGGGTTTAACATGCAAGAGTATTTCTTGTTTTAATTCCTTAAAATGCTTCGAATTTTAATGGAGTCTGGTCGCAGACGGCTCATTAGAGATTTGTGCCGACTCGGCGTGTCATGTGACGCAGCTAACGGGCGACGTGCAGCCGGCAGAACGACACTCATTTAAAGCAGCTCTTCGTCTTGTGTCTCAGGAACCGGATGGCTCTGCTGCCCAGTCAGGCCTTCTACCTGCTCATCAACAACAGCATGTCGCTCACCATGGTGCAGGTGTACAAAGATCACCAGGACAAGGACGGCTTCCTCTACATGACCTACGCCTCGCAGGAGATGTTCGGACACTGACGGCGTCCTGCTGCAGATTTTAGTCCCCGTTGAAGGCTGCTGGTCTCCACCTGCTGTACATACAAAAATAACGTGTATATATTGTAATATTGTACATGTTGATGGGCGTTTTAATGACGAATGTTGATCCAATAAATGACATGTTGAAACTATTGGCTGGGTGCAGTCTGATGCTTCAGGAGGATCATGTTTGATGTCATAGATGTTAATAAGATTTGAGTTTCCATTATGAATGTTATTAAAAATTCAGCCATCATCAGCATTTTGTGTGTAAATGCTTCATCCAGGTCTGACTGGAAAATTCACATTGACTTCTTTTCAATGAACAATTAAATTTTTTTAAACAAATTTATTTAATGTCTTTTCCAGGACGACCATCTGTCATGATCTGAAACTTCAGAAAAGTTTCCTCTCCCCATCTTCACTTCTGAGAGACTCTGCCTCTCTGAAATGCTCTTTTTATACCCAATAATGTTGCTGATCTGTTGCCAGGAAATCTAATTAGTAGTGAGATGTTCCAACAAGTGTTTTTTTTTTTTTTTTTTTTTTTTTTTTTTTAGCTTTACACAACTTTTTCAGTCTTTTGTTTACCCTATTCAAATTTTTTTTTAGATGTGTTGCTGCCATCAAACTCAAAATAAGAATATATTTTTCATAAAACAATGAACTTTGAGTTTCAACAGTTATGTTGTCTTTGGTATATTTTCTTTTAAATGAGTGATTTGTAAATCATATTTATTTTTATTACATTTTATACAGCATCCCAACTTTTTGGGAAACAGTGTTGTAACTTTAATAATGTCTGAACCTGAATGAGGAAACACACCCTGACAAACAGCAGCAGAGAGGGGGAGCCAAACTGGAAAAACTAGATTCCAGGTCACATTAAAGTGAAAAAGTGAAAGATAAAGTAAGTCAGAGAGATGACAGAGCTGCAGTCGAGATGAATCTCTCTTTCTTTCTGAAGATAAAATAAACTTCATCTGTTCTTCCTCAACACCTGAGTCCAACACTGGTGAGTACAGCTGATCAGATTTACTGTTTCAACAACCAGCATCAACACAAAACTTACAGCTTCAATCACTTTTCACGTGAAGATTTGTCACAATGGACGAAATGTTAAAATCCAACCATTTGTTAAAACTTAAACCATCAGTTTGTTTATTTGAAGTCATTTTGTAAAACTGATCTGTGAGCTGCAATAAACTCAATGAGACACAGGAAGGAGGAAACAAACCCTGAAAGACAGAGCTGTTCCACCAGGTGTTTTTTTTTTTTTTTTTTTTTTAGCTTTACACAACTTTTCCAGTCTTTTGTTTACCCTATTCCAATTTTTTTTTGGATGTGTTGCTGCCATCAAACTCAAAATAAGAATATATTTTTCATAAAACAATGAACTTTGAGTTTCAACAGTTATGTTGTCTTTGGTCTATTTTCATCTAAATATATGTTTATATGATTTGGAAATCATCACATTTATTTTATTTCCATTTTACACAGCATTCTAACTTTTTGGAAAACTCGGTTATAACTATATTGATGTCTGAACCTGAATGAGGAAACACACCCTGACAAACAGCAGCAATAAAAAGCGACGCAACGTTGGAAGGACAAGGTTCAAGTTCAGATTACAGTCAAAGTTAAAGTTAGTCAGAGAGACGGCAGAACTGCAGTCAAGACGAATCTCTGTGTTTCTTTCTGTAGATAAAATAAACTGAATCTGTTCTTCCTCAACACCTGAGTCCAACACTGGTGAGTACAGATGATCAGATTTACTGTTTCAACAACCAGCATCAACACAAAACTTACAGCTTCAATCAAACAGGAAGTTCAACTCCTTTCATTTCGTACCGACTCCTCGTGTCACATTAACTCTGTGAAGTTCAGCTGTAGAACAGAAGAAACAATACAAGAATATTTGTTTTTATAACTCTTTTTAAAATGATGTTTTTCCCTCTTTGACTTTTGTCCTCAGACTGCAGACATGTCTGCTGCCAGCTGTCTTCTCTCTGAGGATCAGTTTCTGTGCTCCATCTGTCTGGATGTGTTCACTGATCCAGTCAGCACACCATGTGGACACAACTTCTGCAAAAACTGCATCACTCAACACTGGACCGTTACCGACAGGTGTCAGTGTCCCATGTGTAAAGAGAAGTTCAACACTAGACCTCAGCTGAGAGTCAACACGTTCATCTCTGAGATGGTTGCTCAGTTCAGACATGAAGCTCAACAGAAAACCAGCAGCAGCAGCTCAGAGCAACAAGCTGCCAAACCAGGAGAAGTTCCCTGTGACGTCTGCACTGGAACTAAACTGAAGGCCCTCAAGTCCTGCCTGGTGTGTCTGACCTCCTACTGTGAGACTCACCTGCAGCCTCATCTGACAACGTCCAGCCTGAAAAGACATCAGCTGACGGAGCCTGTGGAGAACCTGGAAGGCAGGATGTGTACGAAGCACCATAAACCTCTGGAGCTGTTCTGTCAGACCGACCAGACGTGTGTCTGCATGCTCTGCTCTGTTTTAGACCACAAGACACACGAGTTGGTTCCTCTGAGAGAAGAATATGAAGGAAAGAAGGCAGAGCTGGGGAAGACAGAGGCTGAGATTCAGCAGATGATCCAGAAGAGACGACTGAAGATTGAGGAGCTCAAAGAGTCGGTGAAGACGAGTAAAGCTGCTGCAGACAGAGAGAAAGCAGAAGGTGTTGAGGTGTTCACTGCTCTGAAGGAGGCGGCTGAGAGAGGCCTGAACGAGCTCATAGAGGAGATCCAAGAGAAGCAGGAAACAGTAGAGAAACAGGCTGAAGGTTTCATCACAGATCTGCAGCAGGAAATCTCTGAGTTGATGAAGAGGAGCTCTGAGGTGGAGCAGCTCTCACGCTCTGCAGACCACCTCCACCTCCTCCAAAGCTTCTCGTCCCTGACAGCTGCTCCACCCACCGAGGACCGGACAGAGGTCAGCGTCCGTCCACCATCATATGAGGGGACTGTGGTGAGAGCTGTGGTTCAGCTGGAGGAGACGCTCAGGAAAAAGAGGAAACTGCTGTTTGAGGCCGAGCTGAAGAGACTCCAGCAGTCTGCAGTGGACGTGACTCTGGATCCTGATACAGCACATCCTAAACTCATCCTGTCTGATGACAGGAAACAAGTGAACCATGGTGATGTGAGGAAGAATCTTCCAGACAACCCAGAGAGGTTTTCAAAAAGTGTGTCTGTTTTAGGAAAACAGAGTTTCTCTGCAGGCAGATTTTACTTTGAGGTTCAGGTTAAAGGAAAGACGGACTGGGATTTAGGAGTGGTCAGAGAGTCGATCAACAGGAAGGGAAAGATCACCCTGACTCCTCAGAAAGGTTTCTGGACTATATGGTTGAGAAATGGAAATGAATACGAAGCTAATGCTCGTCCTCCCGTCCGTCTGAGTCTTGGGTCTGGTCCTGAGAAGGTGGGGGTGTTTGTGGATTATGAGGAGGGTCTGGTCTCCTTTTATGATGTCGATGCTGCAGCTCTTATCTACTCCTTTACTGGCTGCTCCTTCACTGACAAACTCCTCCCATACTTCGGTCCCTGTAATAATGATGGTGGTAAAAACTCTGCACCTCTGATCATCTCTCCTGTCAATCAAACTGCCTGATCTGTTTCATGATGAAGCGTCTCCATCAGTGAACGTACTTATTAAAAAGGTTCTCTGTGATCCGGTCTGTGGGACTGAGGCTGAGGGAAATGTGTCTCTTCTGATGTCCAGTATGTCCCCACTGTTTCCTGTCTGATGTGATGATGCAGCATTAGAAGTCACGATGTCCTGAGCAGTAATGTTTCTGTCAGAGTGTCAGAAAGCTTCAGAGTCACAACATCAACACGTCTGAGCAGGAAACACATTTTCTCTGCCGGTTGAAGGTTTTTCTGTTTTTTGATGAAGAGATTTTACAATTAAATGTAACATAATGTGATGTAATAACTGCAGCAGTGAGAGGCAGGTATGAAACATCAACATGTTGGGGTTTTTATGGGCTACGTGTCATATTATTGATCAGTTAATGTAGGAAACAATCAGCAGATTAATCAATCATGAGTGTCAGTACACTGGCAGACGATGTATGTGTTTTTAAATTTGACCAATAAAGCAGATTCTGAAAATAATATCTGTTTTCAGCCTCCACTGTTTTTATAATGATCAATATTATAACTTTGAGATTTTTAAAGTGTTTCATTTTAAAACTTTTTAGCCTGGTGTATTTCCCCTCTGTGTCCAGCACAGGGCAACAGAACAGCAGCCATGAGGTAACAAGGTGAACACCTCAACTTCCTGTTTACATCCAGAAACAACGCGAGAAGAGTCTGTGGTGGAAAGTAACAGTACATTTATTGAAGTACTTAAGTACAATTTGGAGGTATTTTAACTTTACTTGTGTACTTCCATGTTCAGCTACTGTCTCCTTCCACTCCACCACATTTATCTGACAGCTTCAGTCACTTTTCACGTGAAGATTTGTCACAGTGGATGAAATAAACTGTTAAAATCCAACGATTTGTTAAAACTTAAACCATCAGTTTGTTTATTTGAAGTCATTTTGTAAAACTGATCTGTGAGCTGCAATAAAGTCTGTGAGATACAGGAAGGAGGAAACAAACCCTGAAAGACAGAGCTGCACTGGCACTCTTTTAAAAAAAGTAATCTGTGGGAATGAAACCACTTTGATTTATACACTAGGGGGCGGTATTGAGTCAATGTAGCTTCCATCAATCTGCCTTCAGATTGGTGTTACACTTTACTCTGTCCTCCATCAGATTACGTGACCAACAGTGTTGATGAGGTTAGTTTGGTTTAAAAGGAGAATCGTAACTATTAACCCAACGAACTGTTCACAGCATGTGACACACAGCAAACATGAGGATACTACTACTACAGGGTAACTCTGGTTAGGAATCATGTCTCTGCTCTGTTTATTGATCAGATGGTTCCAGTGTCTGAACGACTCCAATCGCTTTTCTTGCGTGTGTGTGTGTGTGTGTGTGTGTGTGTGGTCACCTCATCTTCAACATGACACACGGGTCACTTTTAATCAAGTAGTCCAGTGACTAAAATAAACAGCTCGGTGTCTCATGACGCTGTGATTGTAATGATTCCCTCTGTGTAGTCGGTGTTTTTAGTACCGGCTCCTGAAGAATACTACCCAGAATTTCTGCCCGATGGGGAAACCTAAAATAAGTGCATAGTACCAGCAGTAGAAGAGAAACTTTTGTTTATAGAACAGTTTTTCTTTCTGATGGATTGTTGACTTTTTTTTTTTTTTTTTGTAGAAAGTGTTGCATCATTTTGGTGGCAGCTCTGGAATAACTTGGAAACGACAGCCAGCAGACGAAGCACTGACGGTGTGACAAAATGTCACCTTTAGATAAATGTGGGGACTTCAGTCGATTATCTGACACAAAGAAACGTTAAAGTTTTTAAAACTGCGAGCAGCGGCTCATTTTCCTCTTGCAGTGCATTCTGGGTTTTACATGCAAGAGTGTTTCTTGTTTTAATTCCTTAAAATGCTTAGAATTTTAATGGAGTCTGGTAGCAGACGGATCATTAGAGATTTGTGCCGACTCGGCGTGTCATGTGACGCAGCTAACGGGCGACGTGCAGCCGGCAGAACGACACTCATTTAAAGCAGCTCTTCGTCTTGTGTCTCAGGAACCGGATGGCTCTGCTGCCCAGTCAGGCCTTCTACCTGCTCATCAACAACAGCGGGTTGGCCAGCATGTCGCTCACCATGGCGCAGGTGTACAAAGATCACCAGGACGAGGACGGCTTCCTCTACATGACCTACGCCTCGCAGGAGATGTTCGGACACTGACGGCTTCCTGCTGCAGATTTTAGTCCCCGTTGAAGGCTGCTGGTCTCCACCTGCTGTACATACAAAAATAATGTGTATATATTGTAATATTGTACATGTTGATGGGTGTTTTAATGAAGAATGTTGATCCAATAAATGACATGTTGAAACTATTGGCTGGGTGCAGTCTGATGCTTCAGGAGGATCATGTTTGATGTCATAGATGTTAACAAGATTTGAGTGTCCGTTATGAATGTTATTAAAAATTCAGCCATCATCAGCATTTTGTGTGTAAACGCTGCGTCCAGGTCTCACTGGAAAACTCACGTTGACTTCTTTTCAATGAACAATTAATTTTTTTAAACAAATTTCTTTCACGTCTTTTCCAGCACGACCATCTGTCATGATCTGAAACTTCAGAAAAGTTTCCTCTCCCCATCTTCACTTCTGAGAGACTCTGCCTCTCTGAAATGCTCTTTTTACACCCAATAATGTTGTTGATCTGTTGCCAAGTAATCTAATTAGTAGTGAGATGTTCCACCAGGTTTTTTTTTTTTTTTTTTTTAGCTTTACACAACTTTTCCAGTCTTTTGTTTACCCTATTCAAAATTTTTCTTAGATGTTTTCCTGCCATCAGACACAAAATAAGAACATATTTTTCATAAAATAATGAACTTTGAGTTTCAACAGTTATGTTGTCTTTGGTATATTTTCTTTTAAATGAGTGATTTGTAAATCATATTTATTTTTATTACATTTTATACAGCATCCCAACTTTTTGGGAAACAGTGTTGTAACTTTAATAATGTCTGAACCTGAATGAGGAAACACACCCTGACAAACAGCAGCAGAGAGGCGGAGCCAAACTGGAAACACTAGATTCAAGGTCTCCTTCACATTAAAGTGAAAGTTAGTCAGAGAGACGGCAGAGCTGCAGTCGAGATGAATCTCTCTTTCTTTCTGAAGATAAAATAAACTTCATCTGTTCTTCCTCAACACCTGAGTCCAACACTGGTGAGTACAGCTGATCAGATTTACTGTTTCAACAACCAGCATCAACACAAAACTTACAGCTTCAATCACTTTTCACGTGAAGATTTGTCACAATGGACGAAATAAACTGTTAAAATCCAACGATTTGTTAAAACTTAAACCATCAGTTTGTTTATTTGAAGTCATTTTGTAAAACTGATCTGTGAGCTGCAATAAACTCAGTGAGATACAGGAAGGAAGAAACAAACCCTGAAAGACAGAGCTGCGCAGTCACTCTGTAAAAAAAACAGTAATCTCTAGGAATGAAACCACTTTGATTTGTACACTAGGGGGCGGTATTGAGTCAATGTATCTTCCAGCAGTCTGCTTTCAGCTTGGTGTTACACTTAACTCTGTTCCTCATCAGTTTACGTGACCAACAGTGTTGATGAGGTTAGTTTGGTTTAGAAGGAGAATCGTAACTATTAACCCAACTAACTGTTCACAGCATGTGACACACAGCAAACATGAGGATACTACTACTACAGGGTAACTCTGGTTAGGAATCATGTCTCCGCTCTGCTTATTGATCAGATGGTTCCACTGGCTGTACGACTCCAATCGCTTTTCATGCGCTTCTGGATTTAATTTTCCGCCGCAGATAAAGCCCCACCTCCGTGTGTGTGTGTGTGTGTGTGTGTGTGTGTTGCCAGTTAACCTAATTTACTAATTAACCTAATTAGTAGTGAGATATTCCACCAGTTGTTTTTTGTTGCCTTATGCAACTTTTCCAGTCTTTTGTTGACCCTGTTTCAACTCGTTTGAGATGTGTTACTGCCATAAAATTCAAAAATCAATAAACTTCCTCAGTTTCAACAGTTGATTTATTGTCTTTGGTCTATTTTCATTTATATGAGTTTATATGATTTGTAAATCATCACATTTATTTTATTTCCATTTTACACAGCATCCCAAAGTTTTTTAGAAACAGTGTCGCAACTTAAATAATGTCTGAACCTGAATGAGGACACACACCCTGACAAAAACCAGCAGAGAGGCGAAGCCAACCTGGAACAACCAGATTCCAGGTCACGTTAAAGTGAAAAAGTGAAAGATAAAGTTAGTCAGAGAGACGGCAGAGCTGCAGTCGGGACGAATCTCTGTGTTTCTATCTGAAGATAAAATAAACTTCATCTGTTCTTCCTCAACACCTGAGTCCAACACTGGTGAGTACAGCTGATCAGATTTACTGTTTCAACAACCAGCATCAACACAAAATTTACAGCTTCAATCAAACAGGAAGTTCAACTCCTTTCATTTCGTACCGACTCCTCGTGTCACATTAACTCTGTGAAGTTCAGCTGTAGAACAGAAGAAACAATAGAAGAATATTTTTCATTATAACTCTTTTTAAAATGATGTTTTTCCCTCTTTGACTTTTGTCCTCAGACTGCAGACATGTCTGCTGCCAGCTGTCTTCTCTCTGAGGATCAGTTTCTGTGCTCCATCTGTCTGGATGTGTTCACTGATCCAGTCAGCACACCATGTGGACACAACTTCTGCAAAAACTGCATCACTCAACACTGGACCGTTACCGACAGGTGTCAGTGTCCCATGTGTAATAAGGTGTTCCAGAGAATACCTGAACTAAACATCAACACGTTCATCTCTGAGATGGTTGCTCAGTTTAGACATGAAGCTCAACAGAAAGCCAGCAGCAGCAGCTCAGAGCAACAAGCTGCCAAACAAGGAGAAGTTCCCTGTGACGTCTGCACTGGAACCAAACTGAAGGCCCTCAAGTCCTGCCTGGTGTGTCTGACCTCCTACTGTAAGACTCACCTGCAGCCTCATCTGACAACGTCCGGCCTGAAAAGACATCAGCTGACGGAGCCTGTGGACAACCTGGAAGGCAGGATGTGTACGAAGCACGATAAACCTCTGGAGCTGTTCTGTCAGACCGACCAGACATGTGTCTGCATGCTCTGCTCTGTTTTAGACCACAAGACACACGAGTTGGTTCCTCTGAGAGAAGAATATGAAGGAAAGAAGGCAGAGCTGGGGAAGACAGAGGCTGAGATTCAGCAGATGATCCAGAAGAGACGACTGAAGATTGAGGAGCTCAAAGAGTCTGTGAAGACAAGTAAAGCTGCTGCAGACAGAGAGAAAGCAGAAGGTGTTGAGGTGTTCACTGCTCTGAAGGAGGCGGCTGAGAGAGGCCTGAACGAGCTCATAGAGGAGATCCAAGAGAAGCAGGAAACAGTAGAGAAACAGGCTGAAGGTTTCATCACAGATCTGCAGCAGGAAATCTTTGAGCTGATGAAGAGGAGCTCTGAGGTGGAGCAGCTCTCACGCTCTGCAGACCACCTCCACCTCCTCCAAAACTTCTCGTCCCTGACAGCTGCTCCACCCACCGAGGACCGGACAGAGGTCAGCGTCCGTCCACCATCAGATGAGGGGACTGTGGTGAGAGCTGTGGTTCAGCTGGAGGAGACGCTCAGGAAAAAGAGGAAACTGCTGTTTGAGGCCGAGCTGAAGAGACTCCAGCAGTCTGCAGTGGACGTGACTCTGGATCCTGATACAGCACATCCTGATCTCATCCTGTCTGATGACGGGAAACAAGTGAACCATGGTGATGTGAGGAAGAATCTTCCAGACAACCCAGAGAGGTTTTCTAAATGTGTTTGTGTTTTAGGAAAACAGAGTTTCTCTGCAGGCAGGTTTTCTTTTGAGGTTCAGGTCAAAGGAAAGACTAAATGGGATTTAGGAGTGGTCAGAGAGTCGATCAACAGGAAGGGAAACATCATGCCGACTCCTCAAAAAGGTTTCTGGACTATATGTCTGAGAAATGGAAATGAATACAAAGCTTTTGCTGGTCCTCCAGTCCGTCTGAGTCTTGGGTCTGGTCCTGAGAAGGTGGGGGTGTTTGTGGATTATGAGGAGGGTCTGGTCTCCTTTTATGATGTCGATGCTGCAGCTCTTATCTACTCCTTTACTGGCTGCTCCTTCACTGACAAACTCCTCCCATACTTCGGTCCCTGTCTTAATCAAGGTGGTAAAAACTCTGCACCTCTGATCATCTCTCCTGTCAATCAAACTGCCTGATCTGTTTCATGATGAAGCGTCTCCATCAGTGAACGTACTTATTAAAAAGGTTCTCTGTGATCCGGTCTGTGGGACTGAGGCTAAGGGAAATGTGTCTCCTCTGATGTCCAGTATGTCCCCACTGTTTCCTGTCTGATGTGATGATGCAGCATTAAAAGTCATGATGTCCTGATCTGGAATGTTTCTGTCAGAGTGTCAGAAAGCTTCAGAGTCACAACATCAACACGTCTGAGCAGGAAACACATTTTCTCTGCAGGTTGAAGGTTTTTCTGTTTTTTGATGAATAGATTTTACAATCAAATGTAACATAATGTGATGTAATAACTGCAGCAGTGAGAGGCAGGTATGAAACATCAACATGTTGGGGTGTTCATGGGCTACATGTCATATTATTGATCAGTTAATAGAGGAAACAATCAGCAGATTAATCAATCATGAGTGTCGGTACACTGACAGACGATGTATGTGTTATTAAATTTGACCAATAAATCAGATTCTGAAAATAATATCTGTTTTCAGCCTCCACTGTTTTCATAATGATCAATATTATAACATTGAGATTTTTAAAGTGTTTCATTTTAAAACTTTTTAGCCTGGTGTATTTCCTCTCTGTGTTCAGCAGAGGGCTTCAGAACAGCAGCCATGAGGTAACAACATGAACACCTCAACTTCCTGTTTACATCCAGGAACAACGCGAGAAGAGTCTGTGGTGGAAAGTAACAGTACATTTATTGAAGTACTTAAGTAAAATTTGGAGGCATTTTTACTTTACTTGAGTACTTCTATGTTCAGCTACTGTCTCCTTCCACTCCACCACATTTATCTGACAGCTTCAGTCACTTTTATGTGAAGATTTGTGACAGTGGATGAAATAAACTGTTAAAATCCAACGATTTGTTCAAACTTAAACCATCAGTTTGTTTATTTGAAGTCATTTTGTAAAACTGATCTGTGAGCTGCAATAAACTCAGTGAGATACAGGAAGGAGGAAACAAACCCTGACAGACAGAGCTGCACCGGCACTCTTTAAAAAAAAGTAACCTGCAGGAATGAAACCACCTTGATTTATACACAAGGGGGCGGTATTGAGTCAATGCAGTTTCCAGCAGTCTGCCTTCAGATTGGTGTTACACTTAACTCTGTCCCCCATCAAATTACGTGACCAGCAGTGTTGATGAGATTAGTTTGGTTTAGAAGGAGAATCGTAACTATTAACCCAACTAACTGTTCACAGCATGTGACACGCAGCAAACATGAGGATGCTACTACTACAGGGTAACTCTGGTTAGGAATCATGTCTCTGCTCTGCTTATTGATCAGATGGTTCCAGTGTCTGTACGACTCCAAACGCTTTTCTTGCGTGTGTGTGTGTGTGTGTGTGTGTGTGTGTGTGCGCGCGTGTGTGTGTGTGTGTGTGTGTGTGTGGTCACCTCATCTTCAACATGACACACGGGTCGCTTTTAATCAAGTAGTCCAGTGACTAAAATAAACAGCTCGGTGTCTCCTGACGCTGTGATTGTAATGATTCCCTCTGTGTAGTCGGTGTTTTTAGTACCGGCTCCTGAAGAATACTACCCAGAATTTCTGCCCGATGGGGAAACCTAAAATAAGTGCATAGTACCAGCAGTAGAAGAGAAACTTTTGTTTGAAGAACAGTTTTTCTTTCCGATGGTTTGTTGACTTTTTTTTTTTTTTTTTTTTTTTTTTTTTGTAGAAAGTGTTGCATCATTTTGGTGGCAGCTCTGGAATAACTTGGAAACGACAGCCAGCAGACGAAGCACTGACGGTGTGACACAATGTCACCTTTAGATAAATGTGGAGACTTCAGTCGATTATCTGACACAAAGGAACGTTAAAGTTTTTAAAACTGCGAGCAGCGGCTCATTTTCCTCTTGCAGTGCACTCTGGGTTTTACATGCAAGAGTGTTTCTTGTTTTAATTCCTTAAAATGCTTAGAATTTTAATGGAGTCTGGTCGCAGACGGATCATTACAGTGATTTGTGCCGACTCGGCGTGTCATGTGACGCAGCTAACGGGCGACGTGCAGCCGGCAGAACGACACTCATTTAAAGCAGCTCTTCGTCTTGTGTCTCAGGAACCGGATGGCTCTGCTGCCCAGTCAGGCCTTCTACCTGCTCACCAACAACAGCGGGTTGGCCAGCATGTCGCTCACCATGGCGCAGGTGTACAAAGATCACCAGGACGAGGACGGCTTCCTGAACATGACCTTTGTCTCGCAGGAGATGTTCGGACACTGACGGCGTCCTGCTGCAGATTTTAGTCCCCGTTGAAGGCTGCTGGTCTCCACCTGCTGTACATACACAAATAACGTGTATATATTGTAATATTGTACATGTTGATGGGCGTTTTAATGAAGAATGTTGATCCAATAAATGACATGTTGAAACAATTGGCTGGGTGCAGTCTGATGCTTCAAGAGGATCATGTTTGATGTCATAGATGTTAATGAGATTTGAGTGTCCGTTATGAATGTTATTAAAAATTCAGCCATCATCAGCATTTTGTGTGTAAACGCTGCGTCCAGGTCTCACTGGAAAACTCACATTGACCTCTTTTCAATGAACAATTAATTTTTTTAAACAAATTTCTTTCACGTCTTTTCGAGCACGACCATCTGTAATGATCTGAAACTTCAGAAAAGTTTCCTCTCCCCATCTTCACTTCTGAGAGACTCTGCCTCTCTGAAATGCTCTTTTTATATCCAATAATGTTGCTGATCTGTTGCCAAGTAACCTAATTGAGATGTTTCACCAGGTGTTTTTTTTTTTGTTTTTTTTTTTAGCTTTACACAACTTTTCCAGTCTTTTATTTACCCTATTCCAATTTTTTTTTAGATGTGTTGCTGCCATCAAACTCAAAATAAGAATATATTTTTCATAAAACAATGAACTTTGAGTTTCAACAGTTATGTTGTCTTTGGTATATTTTCATTTAAATATGAGTGATTTGTAAATCATATTTATTTTTATTACATTTTACACAGCATCCCAACTTTTTGTGAAACAGTGTTGTAACTTTAATAATGTCTGAACCTGAATGAGGAAACACACCCTGACAAACAGCAGCAGAGAGGCGGAGCCAAACTGGAAAAACTAGATTCCAGGTCACTTTAAAGTCAAAGTTAAAGTTAGTCAGAGAGAAGGCAGAGCTGCAGTCGAGACGAATCTCTCTTTCTTTCTGAAGATAAAATAAACTTCATCTGTTCTTCCTCAACACCTGAGTCCAACACTGGTGAGTACAGCTGATCAGATTTACTGTTTCAACAACCAGCATCAACACAAAACTTACAGCTTCAATCAAACAGGAAGTTCAACTCCTTTCATTTCGTACGGAGTCCTCGTGTCACTTTAACTCTGAAATTCAGCTATAGAACAGAAGAAACAATTTTAGAACATTTTTCCTGATAACTCTTTTAAAAATGATGTTTTTCCCTCTTTGACTTTTGTCCTCAGACTGCAGACATGTCTGCTGCCAGCTGTCTTCTCTCTGAGGATCAGTTTCTGTGCTCCATCTGTCTGGATGTGTTCACTGATCCAGTCAGCACACCATGTGGACACAACTTCTGCAAAAATTGCATCACTCAACACTGGACCGTTACCGACAGGTGTCAGTGTCCCATGTGTAATAAGGTGTTCCGGAAAAGACCAAAACTAAACATCAACACGTTCATCTCTGAGATAGTTGCTCAGTTCAGACATGAAGCTCAACAGAAAGCCAGCAGCAGCAGCTCAGAGCAACAAGCTGCCAAACCAGGAGAAGTTCTCTGTGACGTCTGCACTGGAACCAAACTGAAGGCCCTCAAGTCCTGCCTGGTGTGTCTGACCTCCTACTGTGAGACTCACCTGCAGCCTCATCTGACAACGTCCAGCCTGAAAAGACATCAGCTGACGGAGCCTGTGGAGAACCTGGAAGGCAGGATGTGTACGAAGCACCATAAACCTCTGGAGCTGTTCTGTCAGACCGACCAGACATGTGTCTGCATGCTCTGCTCTGTTTTAGACCACAAGACACACGAGTTGGTTCCTCTGAGAGAAGAATATGAAGGAAAGAAGGCAGAGCTGGGGAAGACAGAGGCTGAGATTCAGCAGATGATCCAGAAGAGACGACTGAAGATTGAGGAGCTCAAAGAGTCGGTGAAGACGAGTAAAGCTGCTGCAGACAGAGAGAAAGCAGAAGGTGTTGAGGTGTTCACTGCTCTGAAGGAGGCGGCTGAGAGAGGCCTGAACGAGCTCATAGAGGAGATCCAAGAGAAGCAGGAAACAGTAGAGAAACAGGCTGAAGGTTTCATCTCAGATCTGCAGCAGGAAATCTCTGAGCTGATGAAGAGGAGCTCTGAGGTGGAGCAGCTCTCACGCTCTGCAGACCACCTCCACCTCCTCCAAAGCTTCTCGTCCCTGACAGCTGCTCCATCCACCGAGGACCGGACAGAGGTCAGCGTCCGTCCACCATCATATGAGGGGACTGTGGTGAGAGCTGTGGTTCAGCTGGAGGAGACGCTCAGGAAAAAGAGGAAGCTGCTGTTTGAGGCCGAGCTGAAGAGACTCCAGCAGTCTGCAGTGGACGTGACTCTGGATCCTGATACAGCACATCCTAAACTCATCCTGTCTAATGACGGGAAACAAGTGAACCTTGGTGATGTGAGGAAGAATCTTCCAGACAACCCAGAGAGGTTTTCTAAATGTGGTTGTGTTTTAGGAAAACAGAGTTTCGTAGCAGGCAGATTTTACTTTGAGGTTCAGGTTAAAGGAAAGACTAAATGGGATTTAGGAGTGGTCAGAGAGTCGATCAACAGGAAGGGAAAAATCATGCCGACTCCTCAAAAAGGTTTCTGGACTATATGGTTGAGAAATGGAAATGAATACAAAGCTTTTGCTGGTCCTCCAGTCTGTCTGAGTCTTGGGTCTGGTCCTGAGAAGGTGGGGGTGTTTGTGGATTATGAGGAGGGTCTGGTCTCTTTTTATGATGTCGATGCTGCAGCTCTTATCTACTCCTTTACTGGCTGCTCCTTCACTGACAAACTCCTCCCATTCTTCAGTCCCTGTAATAATGAGGGTGGTAAAAACTCTGCACCTCTGATCATCTCTCCTGTCAATCAAACTGTCTGTTCTGTTTCATGATGAAGCGTCTCCATCAGTGAACGTACTTATTAAAAAGGTTCTCTGTGATCCGGTCTGTGGGACTGAGGCTGAGGGAAATGTGTCTCCTCTGATGTCCAGTATGTCCCCACTGTTTCCTGTCTGATGTGATGATGCAGCATTAAAAGTCATGATGTCCTGAGCTGGAATGTTTCTGTCAGAGTGTCAGAAAGCTTCAGAGTCACAACATCAACATGTCTGAGCAGGAAACACATTTTCTCTGCAGGTTGAAGTTTTTTCTGTTTTTTGATGAAGAGATTTTACAATCAAATGTAACATAATGTGATGTAATAACTGCAGCAGTGAGAGGCAGGTACAAAACATCAACATGTTAGGGTGTTTATGGGCTACATGTCATATTATTGATCAGTTAATGTCGGAAACAATCAGCAGATTAATCAATCATGAGTGTCAGTACACTGATAGATGATGTATGTGTTATTAAATTTGACCAATAAAGCAGATTCTGAAAATAATATCTGTTTTCAGCCTCCACTGTTTTTATAAAGATCAATATTGTAACGTTCAGATTGTGAAAGTGTTTTATTTTGAAACTTTTTAGCCTGGTGTATTTCCTCTCTGTGTCCAGCAGAGGGATTCAGAACAGCAGCCATTAGGCAACATGAACACCTCAACTTCCTGTTTACATCCAGGAACAACATGAGAAGAGTCTGTGGTGGAAAGTAACTGAGTACATTTACTGAAGTACTAAAGTACAAATTTGAGGTATTTGTACTTTACTTGAGTACTTCCATGTTCAGCCACTGTCTCCTTCCACTCCACCACATTTATCTGACAGCTTCAGTCACTTTTCACGTGAAGATTCGTCACAGTGGATGAAATAAACTGTTAAAATCCGACGATTTGTTAAAACTTAAACCATCAGTTTGTTTATTTGAAGTCATTTAGTAAAACTGATCTGTGAGCTGCAATAAACTCAGTGAGATACAGGAAGGAGGAAACAAACCCTGAAAGACAGAGCTGCACCGGCCCTCTTTAAAAAGGTAATCTCTCGGAATGAAACCACTTTTATTTATACACTAGGGGGCGGTATTGAGTCAATGCATCTTCAAGCAGTCTGCCTTCAGATTGGTGTTACACTTAACTCTGTCCCCCATCAGATTACGTGACCAACAGTGTTGATGAGGTTAGTTTGGTTTAGAAGGAGAATCGTAACTATTAACCCAACTAACTGTTAGTGTGTGTGTGTGTGTGTGTGTGTGGTCACCTCATCTTCAACATGACACACGGGTCGCTTTTAATGAAGTAGTCCAGTGAATAAAATAAATAGCTCGGTGTCTCATGACGCTGTGATTGAAATGATTCCCTCTGTGTAGTCGGTGTTTTTAGTACCGGCTCCTGAAGAATACTACCCAGAATTTCTTCCCGATGGGGAAACCTAAAATAAGTGCATAGTACCAGCAGTAGAAGAGAAACTTTTGTTTGTAGAACAGTTTTTCTTTCCGATGGTTTGTTGACTATTTTTTTTTTTTATTTTATTTTTTTTTTTTTTTGTAGAAAGTGTTGCATCATTTTGGTGGCAGCTCTGGAATAACTTGGAAACGACAGCCAGCAGACGAAGTACTGACGGTGTGACAAAATGTCACCTTTAGATAAATGTGGGGACTTCAGTCGATTATCTGACACAAAGGAACGTTAAAGTTTTTAAAACTGCGAGCAGCGGCTCATTTTCCTCTTGCAGTGCATTCTGGGTTTTACATGCAAGAGTGTTTCTTGTTTTAATTCCTTAAAATGCTTTGAATTTTAATGGAGTCTGGTCGCAGACGGCTCATTAGAGATTTGTGCTGACTCGGCGTGTCATGTGACGCAGCTAACGGGCGACGTGCAGCCGGCAGAACGACACTCATTTAAAGCAGCTCTTCGTCTTGTGTCTCAGGAACCGGATGGCTCTGCTGCCCAGTCAGGCCTTCTACCTGCTCATCAACAACAGCGGGTTGGCCAGCATGTCGCTCACCATGGCGCAGGTGTACAAAGATCACCAGGACGAGGACGGCTTCCTCTACATGACCTACGCCTCGCAGGAGATGTTCGGACACTGACGGCTTCCTGCTGCAGATTTTAGTCCCCGTTGAAGGCTGCTGGTCTCCACCTGCTGTACATACAAAAATAACGAGTATATATTGTAATATTGTACATGTTGATGGGTGTTTTAATGAAGAATGTTGATCCAATAAATGACATGTTGAAACTATTGGCTGGGTGCAGTCTGATGCTTCAGGAGGATCATGTTTGATGTCATAGATGTTAATATGATTTGAGTGTCCGTCATGAATGTTATTAAAAATTCAGCCATCATCAGCATTTTGTGTGTAAATGCTTCATCCAGGTCTCACTGGAAAACTCACATTGACTTATTTTCAAAGAACAATTAATGTTTTTAAACAAATTTCTTTCATGTCTTTTCCAGCACGACCATCTGTCATGATCTGAAACTTCAGAAAAGTTTCCTCTCCCCATCTTCACTTCTGAGAGACTCTGCCTCTCTGAAATGTTCTTTTTATACCCAATAATGTTGCTGATCTGTTGCCAAGTAACCTAATTAGTAGTGAGATGTTCCACCAGGTGTTTTTTTTTTTTTTTTAGCTTTACACAACTTTTCCAGTCTTTTGTTTACCCTATTCCAAATTGTTTTTAGATGTGTTGCTGCCATCAAACTCAAAATAAGAACATATTTTTCTGAAAA
The DNA here is from genome assembly GCF_022577435.1 of Embiotoca jacksoni. Lineage (NCBI taxonomy): Eukaryota > Metazoa > Chordata > Actinopteri > Embiotocidae > Embiotoca > Embiotoca jacksoni. The sequence continues at coordinate 2,085,925 of NW_027185392.1, read as the reverse complement.
CAATGAACTTTGAGTTTCAACAGTTATGTTGTCTTTGGTATATTTTCATTTCAATATGAGTTTACATGATTTGTAAATCATCACATTTATTTTATGTCCATTTTACACAGCATCCTAACTTTTTTGAAAACTCGGTTATAACTATATTGATGTCTGAACCTGAATGAGGAAACACACCCTGACAAACAGCAGCAATAAAAAGCGATGCAACGTTGGAAGGACAAGGTTCAAGTTCAGATTACAGTCAAAGTTAAAGTTAGTCAGAGAGAAGACATAGCTGCAGTCAAGACGAATCTCTGTGTTTCTATCTGAAGATAAAATAAACTTCATCTGTTCTTCCTCAACACCTGAGTCCAACACTGGTGAGTACAGCTGATCAGATTTACTGTTTCAACAACCTGCATCAACACAAAACTTAGAGCTTCATTCAAACAGGAAGTTCAACTCCTTTCATTTCGTACCGACTCCTCGTGTCACGTTAACTCTGTGAAGTTCAGCTGTAGAACAGAAGAAACAATACAAGAATATTTGTCTTTATAACTCTTTTTAAAATGATGTTTTTCCCTCTTTGACTTTTGCCCTCAGACTGCAGACATGTCTGCAGCCAGCTGTCTTCTCTCTGAGGATCAGTTTCTGTGCTCCATCTGTCTGGATGTGTTCACTGATCCAGTCAGCACACCATGTGGACACAACTTCTGCAAAAACTGCATCACTCAACACTGGACCGTTACCGACAGGTGTCAGTGTCCCATGTGTAAAGAGAAGTTCAACACTAGACCTCAACTGAGAGTCAACACGTTGTTCTCTGAGATGGTTGCTCAGTTCAGACATGAAGCTCAACAGAAAACCAGCAGCAGCAGCTCAGAGCAACAAGCTGCCAAACCAGGAGAAGTTCCCTGTGACGTCTGCACTGGAACTAAACTGAAGGCCCTCAAGTCCTGCCTGGTGTGTCTGACCTCCTACTGTGAGACTCACCTGCAACCTCATCTGACAACGTCCAGCCTGAAAAGACATCAGCTGACGGAGCCTGTGGAGAACCTGGAAGGCAGGATGTGTACAAAGCACCATAAACCTCTGGAGCTGTTCTGTCAGACCGACCAGACATGTGTCTGCATGCTCTGCTCTGTTTTAGACCACAAGACACACGAGTTGGTTCCTCTGACCGAAGAATATGAAGGAAAGAAGGCAGAGCTGGGGAAGACAGAGGCTGAGATTCAGCAGATGATCCAGAAGAGACGACTGAAGATTGAGGAGCTCAAAGAGTCGGTGAAGACGAGTAAAGCTGCTGCAGACAGAGAGAAAGCAGAAGGTGTTGAGGTGTTCACTGCTCTGAAGGAGGCGGCTGAGAGAGGCCTGAACGAGCTCATAGAGGAGATCCAAGAGAAGCAGGAAACAGTAGAGAAACAGGCTGAAGGTTTCATCACAGATCTGCAGCAGGAAATCTCTGAGCTGATGAAGAGGAGCTCTGAGGTGGAGCAGCTCTCACGCTCTACAGACCACCTCCACCTCCTCCAAAGCTTCTCGTCCCTGACAGCTGCTCCACCCACCGAGGACCGGACAGAGGTCAGCGTCCGTCCACCATCATATGAGGGGACTGTGGTGAGAGCTGTGGTTCAGCTGGAGGAGACGCTCAGGAAAAAGAGGAAGCTGCTGTTTGAGGCCGAGCTGAAGAGACTCCAGCAGTCTGCAGTGGACGTGACTCTGGATCCTGATACAGCACATCCTAACATCATCCTGTCTGATGACGGGAAACAAGTGAACCATTGTGATGTGAGGAAGAATCTTCCAGACAACCCAGAGAGGTTTTCTTTCTGTGTCTCTGTTTTAGCAAAACAGAGTTTCTCTGCAGGCAGATTTTACTTTGAGGTTCAGGTTAAAGGAAAGACTAAATGGGATTTAGGAGTGGTCAGAGAGTCGATCAACAGGAAGGGAAACATCATATCGACTCCTCAAAAAGGTTTCTGGACTATAAATCTGAGAAATGGAAATGAATACAAAGCTCTTGCTGGTCCTCCAGTCCGTCTGAGTCTTGGGTCTGGTCCTGAGAAGATGGGGGTGTTTGTGGATTATGAGGATGGTCTGGTCTCCTTTTGTGATGTCGATGCTTCAGCTCTTATCTACTCCTTTACTGGCTGCTCCTTCACTGACAAACTCCTCCCATACTTCAGTCCCTGTCTTAATGAAGATGGTAAAAACTCTGCACCTCTGATCATCTCTCCTGTCAATCAAGCTGCCTGATCTGTTTCATGATGAAGCGTCTCCATCAGTGAACGTCCTTATTAAAAAGGTTCTCTGTGATCCGGTCTGTGGGACTGAGGCTGAGGGAAATGTGTCTCCTCTGATGTCCAGTATGTCCCCACTGTTTCCTGTCTGATGTGATGATGCAGCATTAAAAGTCATGATGTCCTGAGCTGGAATGTTTCTGTCAGAGTGTCAGAAAGCTTCAGAGTCACAACATCAACACGTCTGAGCAGGAAACACATTTTCTCTGCAGGTTGAAGGTTTTTCTGTTTTTTGATGAAGAGATTTTACAATCAAATGTAACATAATGTGATGTAATAACTGCAGCAGTGAGAGGCAGGTATGAAACATCAACATGTTGGGGTGTTTATGGGCTACATGTCATATTATTGATCAGTTAATGTGGGAAAAAAATCAACAGATTAATCAATCATGAGTGTCAGTACACTGACAGATGATGTATGTGTTTTTAAATTTGACCAATAAAGCAGATTCTGAAAATAATATCTGTTTTCAGCCTCCACTGTTTTTATAATGATCAATATTATAACATTGAGATTTTTAAAGTGTTTCATTTTAAAACTTTTTAGCCTGGTGTACATCCTCTCTGTGTCCTGCAGAGGGCTTCAGAACAGCAGCCATTAGGTAACAACATGAACACCCCAACTTCCTGTTTACATCCAGGAACAAGGTGAGAAGAGTCTGTGGTGGAAAGTAACAGTACATTTATTGAAGTACTTAAGTAAAATTTGGAGGTATTTTTACTTTTCTTGAGTACTTCCATGTTCAGCTACTGTCTCCTTCCACACCACCACATTTATCTGACAGCTTCAGTCACTTTTCACGTGAAGATTTGTCACAGTGGATTAAATAAACTGTTAAAATCCAACGATTTGTTGAAACTTAAACCATCAGTTTGTTTATTTGAAGTCATTTTGTAAAACTGATCTGTGAGCTGCAATAAAGTCTGTGAGATACAGGAAGGAGGAAACAAACCCTGAAAGACAGAGCTGCACTGGCACTCTTTTAAAAAAAGTAATCTGTGGGAATGAAACCACTTTGATTTATACACTAGGGGGCGGTATTGAGTCAATGTAGCTTCCATCAATCTGCCTTCAGATTGGTGTTACACTTAACTCTGTCCTCCATCAGATTACGTGACCAACAGTGTTGATGAGGTTAGTTTGGTTTAAAAGGAGAATCGTAACTATTAACCCAACGAACTGTTCACAGCATGTGACACACAGCAAACATGAGGATACTACTACTACAGGGTAACTCTGGTTAGGAATCATGTCTCTGCTCTGTTTATTGATCAGATGGTTCCAGTGTCTGAACGACTCCAATCGCTTTTCTTGCGTGTGTGTGTGTGTGTGTGTGTGTGTGTGGTCACCTCATCTTCAACATGACACACGGGTCACTTTTAATCAAGTAGTCCAGTGACTAAAATAAACAGCTCGGTGTCTCATGACGCTGTGATTGTAATGATTCCCTCTGTGTAGTCGGTGTTTTTAGTACCGGCTCCTGAAGAATACTACCCAGAATTTCTGCCCGATGGGGAAACCTAAAATAAGTGCATAGTACCAGCAGTAGAAGAGAAACTTTTGTTTATAGAACAGTTTTTCTTTCTGATGGATTGTTGACTTTTTTTTTTTTTTTTTGTAGAAAGTGTTGCATCATTTTGGTGGCAGCTCTGGAATAACTTGGAAACGACAGCCAGCAGACGAAGCACTGACGGTGTGACAAAATGTCACCTTTAGATAAATGTGGGGACTTCAGTCGATTATCTGACACAAAGAAACGTTAAAGTTTTTAAAACTGCGAGCAGCGGCTCATTTTCCTCTTGCAGTGCATTCTGGGTTTTACATGCAAGAGTGTTTCTTGTTTTAATTCCTTAAAATTCTTAGAATTTTAATGGAGTCTGGTAGCAGACGGATCATTAGAGATTTGTGCCGACTCGGCGTGTCATGTGACGCAGCTAACGGGCGACGTGCAGCCGGCAGAACGACACTCATTTAAAGCAGCTCTTCGTCTTGTGTCTCAGGAACCGGATGGCTCTGCTGCCCAGTCAGGCCTTCTACCTGCTCATCAACAACAGCGGGTTGGCCAGCATGTCGCTCACCATGGCGCAGGTGTACAAAGATCACCAGGACGAGGACGGCTTCCTCTACATGACCTACGCCTCGCAGGAGATGTTCGGACACTGACGGCTTCCTGCTGCAGATTTTAGTCCCCGTTGAAGGCTGCTGGTCTCCACCTGCTGTACATACAAAAATAATGTGTATATATTGTAATATTGTACATGTTGATGGGTGTTTTAATGAAGAATGTTGATCCAATAAATGACATGTTGAAACTATTGGCTGGGTGCAGTCTGATGCTTCAGGAGGATCATGTTTGATGTCATAGATGTTAACAAGATTTGAGTGTCCGTTATGAATGTTATTAAAAATTCAGCCATCATCAGCATTTTGTGTGTAAACGCTGCGTCCAGGTCTCACTGGAAAACTCACGTTGACTTCTTTTCAATGAACAATTAATTTTTTTAAACAAATTTCTTTCACGTCTTTTCCAGCACGACCATCTGTCATGATCTGAAACTTCAGAAAAGTTTCCTCTCCCCATCTTCACTTCTGAGAGACTCTGCCTCTCTGAAATGCTCTTTTTACACCCAATAATGTTGTTGATCTGTTGCCAAGTAATCTAATTAGTAGTGAGATGTTCCACCAGGTTGTTTTTTTTTTTTTTTTTAGCTTTACACAACTTTTCCAGTCTTTTGTTTACCCTATTCAAAATTTTTCTTAGATGTTTTCCTGCCATCAGACACAAAATAAGAACATATTTTTCATAAAATAATGAACTTTGAGTTTCAACAGTTATGTTGTCTTTGGTATATTTTCTTTTAAATGAGTGATTTGTAAATCATATTTATTTTTATTACATTTTATACAGCATCCCAACTTTTTGGGAAACAGTGTTGTAACTTTAATAATGTCTGAACCTGAATGAGGAAACACACCCTGACAAACAGCAGCAGAGAGGCGGAGCCAAACTGGAAACACTAGATTCAAGGTCTCCTTCACATTAAAGTGAAAGTTAGTCAGAGAGACGGCAGAGCTGCAGTCGAGATGAATCTCTCTTTCTTTCTGAAGATAAAATAAACTTCATCTGTTCTTCCTCAACACCTGAGTCCAACACTGGTGAGTACAGCTGATCAGATTTACTGTTTCAACAACCAGCATCAACACAAAACTTACAGCTTCAATCACTTTTCACGTGAAGATTTGTCACAATGGACGAAATAAACTGTTAAAATCCAACGATTTGTTAAAACTTAAACCATCAGTTTGTTTATTTGAAGTCATTTTGTAAAACTGATCTGTGAGCTGCAATAAACTCAGTGAGATACAGGAAGGAAGAAACAAACCCTGAAAGACAGAGCTGCGCAGTCACTCTGTAAAAAAAACAGTAATCTCTAGGAATGAAACCACTTTGATTTGTACACTAGGGGGCGGTATTGAGTCAATGTATCTTCCAGCAGTCTGCTTTCAGCTTGGTGTTACACTTAACTCTGTTCCTCATCAGTTTACGTGACCAACAGTGTTGATGAGGTTAGTTTGGTTTAGAAGGAGAATCGTAACTATTAACCCAACTAACTGTTCACAGCATGTGACACACAGCAAACATGAGGATACTACTACTACAGGGTAACTCTGGTTAGGAATCATGTCTCCGCTCTGCTTATTGATCAGATGGTTCCACTGGCTGTACGACTCCAATCGCTTTTCATGCGCTTCTGGATTTAATTTTCCGCCGCAGATAAAGCCCCACCTCCGTGTGTGTGTGTGTGTGTGTGTGTGTGTGTTGCCAGTTAACCTAATTTACTAATTAACCTAATTAGTAGTGAGATATTCCACCAGTTGTTTTTTGTTGCCTTATGCAACTTTTCCAGTCTTTTGTTGACCCTGTTTCAACTCGTTTGAGATGTGTTACTGCCATAAAATTCAAAAATCAATAAACTTCCTCAGTTTCAACAGTTGATTTATTGTCTTTGGTCTATTTTCATTTATATGAGTTTATATGATTTGTAAATCATCACATTTATTTTATTTCCATTTTACACAGCATCCCAAAGTTTTTTAGAAACAGTGTCGCAACTTAAATAATGTCTGAACCTGAATGAGGACACACACCCTGACAAAAACCAGCAGAGAGGCGAAGCCAACCTGGAACAACCAGATTCCAGGTCACGTTAAAGTGAAAAAGTGAAAGATAAAGTTAGTCAGAGAGACGGCAGAGCTGCAGTCGGGACGAATCTCTGTGTTTCTATCTGAAGATAAAATAAACTTCATCTGTTCTTCCTCAACACCTGAGTCCAACACTGGTGAGTACAGCTGATCAGATTTACTGTTTCAACAACCAGCATCAACACAAAATTTACAGCTTCAATCAAACAGGAAGTTCAACTCCTTTCATTTCGTACCGACTCCTCGTGTCACATTAACTCTGTGAAGTTCAGCTGTAGAACAGAAGAAACAATAGAAGAATATTTTTCATTATAACTCTTTTTAAAATGATGTTTTTCCCTCTTTGACTTTTGTCCTCAGACTGCAGACATGTCTGCTGCCAGCTGTCTTCTCTCTGAGGATCAGTTTCTGTGCTCCATCTGTCTGGATGTGTTCACTGATCCAGTCAGCACACCATGTGGACACAACTTCTGCAAAAACTGCATCACTCAACACTGGACCGTTACCGACAGGTGTCAGTGTCCCATGTGTAATAAGGTGTTCCAGAGAATACCTGAACTAAACATCAACACGTTCATCTCTGAGATGGTTGCTCAGTTTAGACATGAAGCTCAACAGAAAGCCAGCAGCAGCAGCTCAGAGCAACAAGCTGCCAAACAAGGAGAAGTTCCCTGTGACGTCTGCACTGGAACCAAACTGAAGGCCCTCAAGTCCTGCCTGGTGTGTCTGACCTCCTACTGTAAGACTCACCTGCAGCCTCATCTGACAACGTCCGGCCTGAAAAGACATCAGCTGACGGAGCCTGTGGACAACCTGGAAGGCAGGATGTGTACGAAGCACGATAAACCTCTGGAGCTGTTCTGTCAGACCGACCAGACATGTGTCTGCATGCTCTGCTCTGTTTTAGACCACAAGACACACGAGTTGGTTCCTCTGAGAGAAGAATATGAAGGAAAGAAGGCAGAGCTGGGGAAGACAGAGGCTGAGATTCAGCAGATGATCCAGAAGAGACGACTGAAGATTGAGGAGCTCAAAGAGTCTGTGAAGACAAGTAAAGCTGCTGCAGACAGAGAGAAAGCAGAAGGTGTTGAGGTGTTCACTGCTCTGAAGGAGGCGGCTGAGAGAGGCCTGAACGAGCTCATAGAGGAGATCCAAGAGAAGCAGGAAACAGTAGAGAAACAGGCTGAAGGTTTCATCACAGATCTGCAGCAGGAAATCTTTGAGCTGATGAAGAGGAGCTCTGAGGTGGAGCAGCTCTCACGCTCTGCAGACCACCTCCACCTCCTCCAAAACTTCTCGTCCCTGACAGCTGCTCCACCCACCGAGGACCGGACAGAGGTCAGCGTCCGTCCACCATCAGATGAGGGGACTGTGGTGAGAGCTGTGGTTCAGCTGGAGGAGACGCTCAGGAAAAAGAGGAAACTGCTGTTTGAGGCCGAGCTGAAGAGACTCCAGCAGTCTGCAGTGGACGTGACTCTGGATCCTGATACAGCACATCCTGATCTCATCCTGTCTGATGACGGGAAACAAGTGAACCATGGTGATGTGAGGAAGAATCTTCCAGACAACCCAGAGAGGTTTTCTAAATGTGTTTGTGTTTTAGGAAAACAGAGTTTCTCTGCAGGCAGGTTTTCTTTTGAGGTTCAGGTCAAAGGAAAGACTAAATGGGATTTAGGAGTGGTCAGAGAGTCGATCAACAGGAAGGGAAACATCATGCCGACTCCTCAAAAAGGTTTCTGGACTATATGTCTGAGAAATGGAAATGAATACAAAGCTTTTGCTGGTCCTCCAGTCCGTCTGAGTCTTGGGTCTGGTCCTGAGAAGGTGGGGGTGTTTGTGGATTATGAGGAGGGTCTGGTCTCCTTTTATGATGTCGATGCTGCAGCTCTTATCTACTCCTTTACTGGCTGCTCCTTCACTGACAAACTCCTCCCATACTTCGGTCCCTGTCTTAATCAAGGTGGTAAAAACTCTGCACCTCTGATCATCTCTCCTGTCAATCAAACTGCCTGATCTGTTTCATGATGAAGCGTCTCCATCAGTGAACGTACTTATTAAAAAGGTTCTCTGTGATCCGGTCTGTGGGACTGAGGCTAAGGGAAATGTGTCTCCTCTGATGTCCAGTATGTCCCCACTGTTTCCTGTCTGATGTGATGATGCAGCATTAAAAGTCATGATGTCCTGATCTGGAATGTTTCTGTCAGAGTGTCAGAAAGCTTCAGAGTCACAACATCAACACGTCTGAGCAGGAAACACATTTTCTCTGCAGGTTGAAGGTTTTTCTGTTTTTTGATGAATAGATTTTACAATCAAATGTAACATAATGTGATGTAATAACTGCAGCAGTGAGAGGCAGGTATGAAACATCAACATGTTGGGGTGTTCATGGGCTACATGTCATATTATTGATCAGTTAATAGAGGAAACAATCAGCAGATTAATCAATCATGAGTGTCGGTACACTGACAGACGATGTATGTGTTATTAAATTTGACCAATAAATCAGATTCTGAAAATAATATCTGTTTTCAGCCTCCACTGTTTTCATAATGATCAATATTATAACATTGAGATTTTTAAAGTGTTTCATTTTAAAACTTTTTAGCCTGGTGTATTTCCTCTCTGTGTTCAGCAGAGGGCTTCAGAACAGCAGCCATGAGGTAACAACATGAACACCTCAACTTCCTGTTTACATCCAGGAACAACGCGAGAAGAGTCTGTGGTGGAAAGTAACAGTACATTTATTGAAGTACTTAAGTACAATTTGGAGGTATTTTAACTTTACTTGTGTACTTCCATGTTCAGCTACTGTCTCCTTCCACTCCACCACATTTATCTGACAGCTTCAGTCACTTTTCACGTGAAGATTTGTCACAGTGGATGAAATAAACTGTTAAAATCCGACGATTTGTTAAAACTTAAACCATCAGTTTGTTTATTTGAGGTCATTTTGTAAAACTAATCTGTGAGCTGCAATAAACTCAGTGAGATACAGGAAGGAGGAAACAAACCCTGAAAGACAGAGCTGCACCGGCACTCTTTAAAAAGGTAATCTCTCGGAATGAAACCACTTTGATTTATACACTAGGGGGCGGTATTGAGTCAATGTAGTTTCCATCAATCTGCCTTCAGATTAGTGTTACACTTAACTCTGTCCTCCATCAGATTACGTGACCAACAGTGTTGATGAGGTTAGTTTGGTTTAAAAGGAGAATCGTAACTATTAACCCAACTAACTGTTCACAGCATGTGACACACAGCAAACATGAGGATACTACTACTACAGGGTAACTCTGGTTAGGAATCATGTCTCTGCTCTGTTTATTGATCAGATGGTTCCACTGTCTGAAAGACTCCAATCGCTTTTCTTGCGAGTGCGTGTGTGTGTGTGTGTGTGTGGTCACCTCATCTTCAACATGACACACGGGTCGCTTTTAATCAAGTAGTCCAGTGACTAAAATAAACAGCTCGGTGTCTCATGACGCTGTGATTGTAATGATTCCCTCTGTGTAGTCGGTGTTTTTAGTACCGGCTCCTGAAGAATACTACCCAGAATTTCTGCCCGATGGGGAAACCTAAAAGAAGTGCATAGTACCAGCAGGAGAAGAGAAACTTTTGTTTATAGAACAGTTTTTCTTTCTGATGGATTGTTGACTTTTTTTTTTTTTTTTTGTAGAAAGTGTTGCATCATTTTGGTGGCAGCTCTGGAATAACTTGGAAACGACAGCCAGCAGACGAAGCACTGACGGTGTGACAAAATGTCACCTTTAGATAAATGTCGGGACTTCAGTCGATTATCTGACACAAAGGAACGTTAAAGTTTTTAAAACTGCGAGCAGCGGCTCATTTTCCTCTTGCAGTGCATTCTGGGTTTTACATGCAAGAGTGTTTCTTGTTTTAATTCCTTAAAATGCTTAGAATTTTAATGGAGTCTGGTCGCAGACGGATCATTACAGAGATTTGTGCCGACTCGGCGTGTCATGTGATGCAGCTAACGGGCGACGTGCAGCCGGCAGAACGACACTCATTTAAAGCAGCTCTTCGTCTTGTGTCTCAGGAACCAGATGGCTCTGCTGCCCAGTCAGGCCTTCTACCTGCTCATCAACAACAGCATGTCGCTCACCATGGCGCAGGTGTCCAAAGATCACCAGGACGAGGACGGCTTCCTCTACATGACCTACGCCTCGCAGGAGATGTTCGGACACTGACGGCGTCCTGCTGCAGATTTTAGTCCCCGTTGAAGGCTGCTGGTCTCCACCTGCTGTACAAACAAAAATAATGTGTATATATTGTAATATTGTATATGTTGATAGGTGTTTTTATGAAGAATAGTGATCCAATAAATGACATGTTGAAAATATTGGCTGGGTGCAGTCTGATGCTTCAGGAGGATCATGTTTGATGTCATAGATGTTAATATGATTTGAGTGTCCGTTATGAATGTTATTAAAAATTCAGCCATCATCAGCATTTTGTGTGTAAATGCTTCGTCCAGGTCTCACTGGAAAACTCACGTTGACTTCTTTTCAATGAACAATTAATTTTTTTAAACAAATTTCTTTCATGTCTTTTCCAGGACGACCATCTGTCATGATCTGAAACTTCAGAAAAGTTTCCTCTCCCCATCTTCACTTCTGAGAGACTCTGCCTCTCTGAAATGATCTTTTTATACCCAATAATGTTGCTGATCTGTTGCCAGGTAACCTAATTAGTAGTGAGATGTTCCACCAGGTGTTTTTTTTTTTTTTTTAGCTTTACACAACTTTTCCACTCTTTTGTTTACCCTATTCCAATTTTTTTTTAGATGTGTTGCTGCCATCAAACTCAAAATAAGAATATATTTTTCATAAAACAATGAACTTTGAGTTTCAACAGTTATGTTGTCTTTGGTCTATTTTCATTTAAATATGAGTGATTTGTAAATCATATTTATTTTTATTACATTTTACACAGCATCCCAACTTTTTGGGAAACAGTGTTGTAACTTTAATAATGTCTGAACCTGAATGAGGAAACACACCCTGACAAACAGCAGCAGAGAGGCGGAGCCAAACTGGAAACGAGATTCAAGGTCACCTGAAAGTGAAAGAGAAAGTTAGTCAGAGAGAAGTCAGAGCTGCAGTCGAGACCAATCTCTGTGTTTCTATCTGAAGATAAAATAAACTGAATCTGTTCTTCCTCAACACCTGAGTCCAACACTGGTGAGTACAGCTGATCAGACTTACTGTTTCAACAACCCGCATCAACACAAAACTTACAGCTTCAATCAAACAGGAAGTTCAACTCCTTTCATTTCATACCGACTCCTCGTGTCACATTAACTCTGAAGTTCAGCTGTAGAACAGAAGAAACAATAGAAGAATATTTGTCTTCATAACTCTTTTTAAAATGATGTTTTTCCATCTTTGACTTTTGTCCTCAGACTGCAGACATGTCTGCTGCCAGCTGTCTTCTCTCTGAGGATCAGTTTCTGTGCTCCATCTGTCTGGATGTGTTCACTGATCCAGTCAGCACACCATGTGGACACAACTTCTGCAAAAACTGCATCACTCAACACTGGACCGTTACCGACAGGTGTCAGTGTCCCATGTGTAATAAGGTGTTCCAGAGAATACCTGAACTAAACATCAACACGTTCATCTCTGAGATGGTTGCTCAGTTCAGACATGAAGCTCAACAGAAAGCCAGCAGCAGCAGCTCAGAGCAACAAGCTGCCAAACCAGGAGAAGTTCCCTGTGACGTCTGCACTGGAACCAAACTGAAGGCCCTCAAGTCCTGCCTGGTGTGTCTGACCTCCTACTGTGAGACTCACCTGCAGCCTCATCTGACAACGTCCAGCCTGAAAAGACATCAGCTGACGGAGCCTGTGGAGAACCTGGAAGGCAGGATGTGTACGAAGCACCATAAACCTCTGGAGCTGTTCTGTCAGACCGACCAGACATGTGTCTGCATGCTCTGCTCTGTTTTAGACCACAAGACACACGAGTTGGTTCCTCTGAGAGAAGAATATGAAGGAAAGAAGGCAGAGCTGGGGAAGACAGATGCTGAGATTCAGCAGATGATCCAGAAGAGACGACTGAAGATTGAGGAGCTCAAAGAGTCGGTGAAGACGAGTAAAGCTGCTGCAGACAGAGAGAAAGCAGGTGTTGAGGTGTTCACTGCTCTGAAGGAGGCGGCTGAGAGAGGCCTGAACGAGCTCATAGAGGAGATCCAAGAGAAGCAGGAAACAGTAGAGAAACAGGCTGAAGGTTTCATCACAGATCTGCAGCAGGAAATCTCTGAGTTGATGAAGAGGAGCTCCGAGGTGGAGCAGCTCTCACGCTCTGCAGACCACCTCCACCTCCTCCAAAGCTTCTGGTCCCTGACAGCTGCTCCACCCACCGAGACCTGGACAGAGGTCAGCATCTGTCCACCATCATATGAGGGGACTGTGGTGAGAGCTGTGGTTCAGCTGGAGGAGACGCTCAGGAAAAAGACGAAGCTGCTGTTTGAGGCCGAGCTGAAGAGACTCCAGCAGTCTGCAGTGGACGTGACTGTGGATCCTGATACAGCACATCCTGAACTCATCCTGTCTGATGACGGGAAACAAGTGAACCATGGTGATGTGAGGAAGAATCTTCCAGACAACCCAGAGAGGTTTTCTGAATGTGTTTGTGTTTTAGGAAAACAGAGTTTCTCAGCAGGCAAATTTTACTTTGAGGTTCAGGTTAAAGGAAAGACTAAGTGGGATTTAGGAGTTGTCAGAGAGTCGATCAACAGGAAGGAAAACACCAAAGCAAGTCCTCAGGAAGGTTTCTGGAGTATATGGTTGAGAAATGGAAATGAATACAAAGCTAAAGCTGACCCTCCAGTCCGTCTGAGTCTTGGGTCTGGTCCTGAGAAGGTGGGGGTGTTTGTGGATTATGAGGAGGGTCTGGTCTCCTTTTATGATGTCGATGCTGCAGCTCTTATCTACTCCTTTACTGGCTGCTCCTTCACTGACAAACTCCTCCCATACTTCAGTCCCTGTGTTAATGATGGTGGTAAAAACTCTGCACCTCTGATCATCTCTCCTGTCAATCAAACTGCCTGATCTGTTTCATGATGAAGCGTCTCCATCAGTGAACGTACTTATTAAAAAGGTTCTCTGTGATCCAGTCTGTGGGACTGAGGCTGAGGGAAATGTGTCTCCTCTGATGTCCAGTATGTCCCCACTGTTTCCTGTCTGATGTGATGATGCAGCTTTAAAAGTCATGATGTCCTGAGCTGGAATGTTTCTGTCAGAGTGTCAGAAAGCTTCAGAGTCACAACATCAACACGTCTGAGCAGGAAACACATTTTCTCTGCAGGTTGAAGGTTTTTCTGTTTTTTGATGAAGAGATTTTACAATCAAATGTAACATAATGTGATGTAATAACTGCAGCAGTGAGAGGCAGGTACGAAACATCAACATGTTGGGGTGTTTATGGGCTACATGTCATATTATTGATCAGTTAATGTAGGAAACAATCAGCAGATTAATCAATCCTGAGTCTCAGTACACTGACAGACGATGTATGTGTTATTAAATTTGACCAATAAAGCATATTCTGAAAATAATATCTGTTTTCAGCCTCCACTGTTTTTGTAATGATCAATATTAAAATGCTGAGATTGTGAAAAATCTTTTATTTTGAAACTTTTTAGCCTGGTGTATTTCCGCTCTGTGTCCAACAGAGGGCAACAGAAGAGCAGCCATTAGGTAACAACATGAACACCTCAACTTCCTGTTTACATCCAGGAACAACATGAGAAGAGTCTGTGGTGGAAAGTAATTGAGTACACGTACTGAAGTACTCATGTACAATTTGGAGGTATTTGTACTTTATTTGAGTACTTCCATGTTCAGCTCCTGTCTCCTTCCACTCCACCACATTTATCTGACAGCTTCAACAACAGACTGAACTGGAAGACCAACATCAACACTGTCTACAAGAAGGGGATGAGTCGCCTCTTTTTCTTGAGGAAACTTCGATCCTTCGATGTGTGCAGCAAGATGTTGGAGATGTTCTACCAGTCTGTTGTGGCCAGTGCATTGTACTTCGCTGGGGTCTGCTGGGGGAGCAGCATTGGAGCAGGTGACACCAACAGACTTAACAAACTGTTTAAGAAGGCCGGCTCCATCATCGGCTACAAACTGGACAGCCTGGAAAAGGTGGTGGAGAGGAGGACGCAGAACAAACTATTATCCATATTGGATAATCCTGACCACCCTCTCCACCACCTGCTGCAGGGACAGCCGAGCACTTTCTCCAAAAGATTCCTCCAGCTCCGCTGTCACAAGGACAGATACAGGAGATCATTCCTGCCGACTGCAATAAGACTGTACAATAACTCACCTCTGGCAAAATCCATCATACAACAATAACACTGTTGACTGTGCTTCTTGGTTGTTTATATATAATATATATAGATATATACTGTACTGTATATACTGTGCATTTTATATTTTATATTTTTTACTGCTATTTTATTGTATTTCTATTATTATATTATTATCTATTGCTTCTGTATGCTGCTGTAGCGAAAAAATTTCCCCTCGGGGATTAATAAAGTAACTACCTAATTTACCTAACCTAACCTTCAGTCACTTTTTACGTGAAGATTTGTCACAGTGGATGAAATAAACTGTTAAAATCCAATGATTTGTTAAAACTTAAACCATCAGTTTGTTTATTTGAAGTCATTTTGTAAAACTGATCTGTGAGCTACATTAAACTCAGTGAGATACAGGAAGGAGGAAACAAACCCTGAAAGACAGAGCTGCACCTGCACTCTTTAAAGGAGTAATCTCTGGGAATGAAACTACTTTGATTTGTACACTAGTGGACGGTATTGAGTCAATGTAGTTTCCAGATGTCTGCCTTCAGTTTGGTGTTGCACTTAACTCTGTCCCCCATCAGATTACGTGACCAACAGTGTTGATGAGGTTAGTTTGGTTTAGAAGGAGAATCGTAACTATTAACCCAACTAACTGTTCACAGCATGTGACACACAGCAAACATGAGGATACTACTACTACAGGGTAACTCTGGTTAGGAATCATGTCTCCGCTCTGCTTATTGATCAGATGGTTCCACTGTCTGTACGACTCCAATCGCTTTTCTTGCGTGTGTGTGTGTGTGTGTGTGTGTGTGTGTGTGTTCACCTCATCTTCAACATGACACACGGGTCGCTTTTAATCAAGTAGTCCAGTGACTAAAATAAACAGCTCGGTGTCTCATGACGCTGTGATTGTAATGATTCCCTCTGTGTAGTCGGTGTTTTTAGTACCGGCTCCTGAAGAATACTACCCAGAATTTCTGCCCGATGGGGAAACCTAAAATAAGTGCATAGTACCAGCATTAGAAGAGAAACTTTTGTTTGAAGAACAGTTTTTCTTTCAGATGGTTTGTTGACTTTTTTTTAATTTTTTTGTAGAAAGTGTTGCATCATTTTGGTGGCAGCTCTGGAATAACTTGGAAACGACAGCCAGCAGACGAAGCACTGACGGTGTGACAAAATGTCACCTTTAGATAAATGTGGGGACTTCAGTCGATTATCTGACACAAAGGAACGTTAAAGTTTTTAAAACTGCGAGCAGCGGCTCATTTTCCTCTTGCAGTGCATTCTGGGTTTTACATGCAAGAGTGTTTCTTGTTTTAATTCCTTAAAATGCTTAGAATTTTAATGCAGTCTGGTCGCAGACGGATCATTACAGAGATTTGTGCCGACTCGGCGTGTCATGTGACGCAGCTAACGGGCGACGTGCAGCCGGCAGAACGACATTCATTTAAAGCAGCTCTTCATCTTGTGTCTCAGGAACCGGATGGCTCTGCTGCCCAGTCAGGCCTTCTACCTGCTCATCAACAACAGCGGGTTGGCCAGCATGTCGCTCACCATGGCGCAGGTGTACAAAGATCACCAGGACGAGGACGGCTTCCTCTACATGACCTACGCCTCGCAGGAGATGTTCGGACACTGACGGCGTCCTGCTGCAGATTTTAGTCCCCATTGAAGGCTGCTGGTTTCCACCTGCTATACATACAAAAATAACGTGTATATATTGTAATATTGCACATGTTGATGGGCGTATTAATGAAGAATGTTGATCCAATAAATGACATGTTGAAACTATTGGCTGGGTGCAGTCTGATGCTTCAGGAGGATCATGTTTGATATCATAGATGTTAATAAGATTTTAGTGTCCGTTATGAATGTCATTAAAAATTCAGCCATCATCAGCATTTTGTGTGTAAACGCTGCGTCCAGGTCTGACTGGAAAACTCATGTTTACTTCTTTTCAATGAATAATTAAAATTTTTTGAACAAATTTATTTAATGTCTTTTCCAGCACGACCATCTGTCATGATCTGAAACTTCAGAAAAGTTTCCTCTCCCCATCTTCACTTCTGAGAGACTCTGCCTCTCTGAAATGCTCTTTTTATACCCAATAATGTTGCTGATCTGTTGCCAGGTAACCTAATTAGTAGTGAGATGTTCCACCAGGTGTTTTTATTTTTTTTTTTTTTTAGCTTTACACAACTTTTCCAGTCTTTTGTTTACCCTATTCCAATTTTTTTTAGATGTGTTGCTGCCATCAAACTCAAAATAAGAACATATTTTTCATAAAACAATGAACTTTGAGTTTCAACAGTTATGTTGTCGTTGGTATATTTTCATTTAAATGAGTGATTTGTAAATCATATTTATTTTTATTACATTTTACACGGCATCCCAACTTTTTGGGAAACAGTGTTGTAACTTTAATAATGTCTGAAGATGAATGAGGAAACACACCCTGACAAACAGCAGCAGAGAGGCGGAGCCAAACTGGAAACACTAGATTCAAGGTCACCTGAAAGTGAAAGTGAAAGTTAGGAGAGAGACGGCAGAGCTGCAGTCGGGAAGAATCTCTTTCTTTCTGAAGATAAAATAAACTGAATCTGTTCTTCCTCAACACCTGAGTCCAACACTGGTGAGTACACCTGATCAGATTTACTGTTTCAACAACCAGCATCAACACAAAACTTACAGCTTCAATCACTTTTCACGTGAAGATTTTTCACAAGGGACGAAATAAACTGTTAAAATCCAACGATTTGTGAAAACTTAAACCATCAGTTTGTTTAGTTGAAGTCATTTTGTAAAACTGATCTGTGAGCTGCAATAAACTCAGTGAGATACAGGAAGGAGGAAACAAACCCTGAAAGACAGAGCTGCACAGTCACTCTGTAAAAAACAGTAATATCTAGGAATGAAACCACTTTGATTTATACACTAGGGGGCGGTATTGGGTCAATGTACTGCTTCCATCAGTCTGCCTTCAGATTGGTGTTACACTTAATTCTGTCTCCCATCAGATTATATGACCAACAGTGTTGATGAGGTTAATTTGGTTTAGAAGGAGAATCGTAACTATTCATCCAACTAACTGTTCACAGCATGTGACACACAGCAAACATGAGGATACTACTACTACAGGGTAACTCTGGTTAAGAATCATGTCTCCGCTCTGCTTATTGATCAGATGGTTCCACTGGCTGTACGACTCCAATCGCTTTTCATGCGCTTCTGGATTTAATTTTCCGCCGCAGATAAAGCCCCACCTCCGTGTGTGTGTGTGTGTGTGTGTGTGTTGCCAGTTAACCTAATTTACTAATTAACCTAATTAGTAGTGAGATATTCCACCAGTTGTTTTTTGTTGCCTTATGCAACTTTTCCAGTCTTTTGTTGACCCTGTTTCAACTCGTTTGAGATGTGTTACTGCCATCAAATTCAAAAATCAATAAACTTCCTCAGTTTCAACAGTTGATTTATTGTCTTTGGTCTATTTTCATTTATATGAGTTTATATGATTTGTAAATCATCACATTTATTTTATTTACATTTTACACAGCATCCCAAAGTTTTTTAGAAACAGTGTCGCAACTTAAATAATGTCTGAACCTGAATGAGGACACACACCCTGACAAAAACCAGCAGAGAGGCGAAGCCAACCTGGAACAACCAGATTCCAGGTCACGTTAAAGTGAAAAAGTGAAAGATAAAGTTAGTTAGAGAGACGGCAGAGCTGCAGTCGGGACGAATCTCTGTGTTTCTATCTGAAGATAAAATAAACTTCATCTGTTCTTCCTCAACACCTGAGTCCAACACTGGTGAGTACAGCTGATCAGATTTACTGTTTCAACAACCAGCATCAACACAAAACTTACAGCTTCAATCAAACAGGAAGTTCAACTCCTTTCATTTCGTACCGACTCCTCGTGTCACTTTAACTCTGAAGTTCAGCTGTAGAACAGAAGAAACAATAGAAGAATATTTTTCATTATAACTCTTTTTAAAATGATGTTTTTCCCTCTTTGACTTTTGTCCTCAGACTGCAGACATGTCTGCTGCCAGCTGTCTTCTCTCTGAGGATCAGTTTCTGTGCTCCATCTGTCTGGATGTGTTCACTGATCCAGTCAGCACACCATGTGGACACAACTTCTGCAAAAACTGCATCACTCAACACTGGACCGTTACCGACAGGTGTCAGTGTCCCATGTGTAAAGAGAAGTTCAACACTAGACCTCAGCTGAGAGTCAACACGTTCATCTCTGAGATAGTTGCTCAGTTCAGACATGAAGCTCAACAGAAAGCCAGCAGCAGCAGCTCAGAGCAACAAGCTGCCAAACCAGGAGAAGTTCCCTGTGACGTCTGCACTGGAACCAAACTGAAGGCCCTCAAGTCCTGCCTGGTGTGTCTGACCTCCTACTGTGAGACTCACCTGCAGCCTCATCTGACAACGTCCAGCCTGAAAAGACATCAGCTGACGGAGCCTGTGGACAACCTGGAAGGCAGGATGTGTACGAAGCACCATAAACCTCTGGAGCTGTTCTGTCAGACCGACCAGACATGTGTCTGCATGCTCTGCTCTGTTTTAGACCACAAGACACACGAGTTGGTTCCTCTGAGAGAAGAATATGAAGGAAAGAAGGCAGAGCTGGGGAAGACTGAGGCTGAGATTCAGCAGATGATCCAGAAGAGACGACTGAAGATTGAGGAGCTCAAAGAGTCGATGAAGACGAGTAAAGCTGCTGCAGACAGAGAGAAAGCAGAAGGTGTTGAGGTGTTCACTGCTCTGAAGGAGGCGGCTGAGAGAGGCCTGAACGAGCTCATAGAGGAGATCCAAGAGAAGCAGGAAACAGTAGAGAAACAGGCTGAAGGTTTCATCTCAGATCTGCAGCAGGAAATCTCTGAGCTGATGAAGAGGAGCTCTGAGGTGGAGCAGCTCTCACGCTCTGCAGACCACCTCCACCTCCTCCAAAGCTTCTCGTCCCTGACAGCTGCTCCATCCACCGAGGACCGGACAGAGGTCAGCGTCCGTCCACCATCATATGAGGGGACTGTGGTGAGAGCTGTGGTTCAGCTGGAGGAGATCCACAGGAAAAAGAGGAAGCTGCTGTTTGAGGCCAAGCTGAAGAGACTCCAGCAGTCTGCAGTGGACGTGACTCTGGATCCTGATACAGCACATCCTAAACTCATCCTGTCTAATGACGGGAAACAAGTGAACCTTGGTGATGTGAGGAAGAATCTTCCAGACAACCCAGAGAGGTTTTCTAAATGTGGTTGTGTTTTAGGAAAACAGAGTTTCGTAGCAGGCAGATTTTACTTTGAGGTTCAGGTTAAAGGAAAGACTAAATGGGATTTAGGAGTGGTCAAAGAGTCGATCAACAGGAAGGGAAAAATCATGCCGACTCCTCAAAAAGGTTTCTGGACTATATGGTTGAGAAATGGAAATGAATACAAAGCTTTTGCTGACCCTTCAGTCCATCTGAGTCTTGGGTCTGGTCCTGAGAAGGTGGGGGTGTTTGTGGATTATGAGGAGGGTCTGGTCTCTTTTTATGATGTCGATGCTGCAGCTCTTATCTACTCCTTTACTGGCTGCTCCTTCACTGACAAACTCCTCCCATTCTTCAGTCCCTGTTTTAATGAGGGTGGTAAAAACTCTGCACCTCTGATCATCTCTCCTGTCAATCAAACTGCCTGATCTGTTTCATGATGAAGCGTCTCCATCAGTGAACGTACTTATTAAAAAGGTTCTCTGTGATCCGGTCTGTGGGACTGAGGCTGAGGGAAATGTGTCTCCTCTGATGTCCAGTATGTCCCCACTGTTTCCTGTCTGATGTGATGATGCAGCATTAAAAGTCATGATGTCCTGAGCTGGAATGTTTCTGTCAGAGTGTCAGAAAGCTTCAGAGTCACAACATCAACATGTCTGAGCAGGAAACACATTTTCTCTGCAGGTTGAAGTTTTTTCTGTTTTTTGATGAAGAGATTTTACAATCAAATGTAACATAATGTGATGTAATAACTGCAGCAGTGAGAGGCAGGTACGAAACATCAACATGTTAGGGTGTTTATGGGCTACATGTCATATTATTGATCAGTTAATGTCGGAAACAATCAGCAGATTAATCAATCATGAGTGTCAGTACACTGATAGATGATGTATGTGTTATTAAATTTGACCAATAAAGCAGATTCTGAAAATAATATCTGTTTTCAGCCTCCACTGTTTTTATAAAGATCAATATTGTAACGTTCAGATTGTGAAAGTGTTTTATTTTGAAACTTTTTAGCCTGGTGTATTTCCTCTCTGTGTCCAGCAGAGGGATTCAGAACAGCAGCCATTAGGCAACATGAACACCTCAACTTCCTGTTTACATCCAGGAACAACACGAGAAGAGTCTGTGGTGGAAAGTAACTGAGTACATTTACTGAAGTACTAAAGTACAAATTTGAGGTATTTGTACTTTACTTGAGTACTTCCATGTTCAGCTACTGTCTCCATCCACTCCACCACATTTATCTGACAGCTTCAGTCACTTTTCACGTGAAGATTCGTCACAGTGGATGAAATAAACTGTTAAAATCCAACGATTTGTTAAAACTTAAACCATCAGTTTGTTTATTTGAAGTCATTTAGTAAAACTGATCTGTGAGCTGCAATAAACTCAGTGAGATACAGGAAGGAGGAAACAAACCCTGAAAGACAGAGCTGCACCGGCACTCTTTAAAAAGGTAATCTCTCGGAATGAAACCACTTTTATTTATACACTAGGGGGCGGTATTGAGTCAATGCATCTTCAAGCAGTCTGCCTTCAGATTGGTGTTACACTTAACTCTGTCCCCCATCAGATTACGTGACCAACAGTGTTGATGAGGTTAGTTTGGTTTAGAAGGAGAATCGTAACTATTAACCCAACTAACTGTTAGTGTGTGTGTGTGTGTGGTCACCTCATCTTCAACATGACACACGGGTCGCTTTTAATGAAGTAGTCCAGTGAATAAAATAAATAGCTCGGTGTCTCATGACGCTGTGATTGTAATGATTCCCTCTGTGTAGTCGGTGTTTTTAGTACCGGCTCCTGAAGAATACTACCCAGAATTTATGCCCGATGGGGAAACCTAAAATAAGTGCATAGTACCAGCAGTAGAAGAGAAACTTTTGTTTGTAGAACAGTTTTTCTTTCCGATGGTTTGTTGACTTTTTTTTTTTTTTTTTTTTTTTTTTGTAGAAAGTGTTGCATCATTTTGGTGGCAGCTCTGGAATAACTTGGAAACGACAGCCAGCAGACGAAGCACTGACGGTGTGACAAAATGTCACCTTTAGATAAATGTGGAGACTTCAGTCGATTATCTGACACAAAGGAACGTTAAAGTTTTTAAAACTGCGAGCAGCGGCTCATTTTCCTCTTGCAGTGCATTCTGGGTTTTACATGCAAGAGTGTTTCTTGTTTTAATTCCTTAAAATGCTTAGAATTTTAATGGAGTCTGGTCGCAGACGGCTCATTAGAGATTTGTGCTGACTCGGCGTGTCTTGTGACGCAGCTAACGGGCGACGTGCAGCCGGCAGAACAACACTCATTTAAAGCAGCTCTTCATCTTGTGTCTCAGGAACCGGATGGCTCTGCTGCCCAGTCAGGCCTTCTACCTGCTCATCAACAACAGCGGGTTGGCCAGCATGTCGCTCACCATGGCGCAGGTGTACAAAGATCACCAGGACGAGGACGGCTTCCTCTACATGACCTACGCCTCGCAGGAGATGTTCGGACACTGACGGCGTCCTGCTGCAGATTTTAGACCCCATTGAAGGCTGCTGGTCTCCACCTGCTGTACAAACAAAAATAAAGTGTATATATTGTAATATTGTACGTGTTGATGGGCGTTTTAATGAAGAATGTTGATCCAATAAATGACATGTTGAAACTATTGGCTGGGTGCAGTCTGATGCTTCAGGAGGATCATGTTTGATATCATAGATGTTAATAAGATTTTAGTGTCCGTTATGAATGTTATTAAAAATTCAGCCATCATCAGCATTTTGTGTGTAAACGCTGCGTCCAGGTCTGACTGGAAAACTCATGTTTACTTCTTTTCAATGAATAATTAAAATTTTTTGAACAAATTTATTTAATGTCTTTTCCAGCACGACCATCTGTCATGATCTGAAACTTCAGAAAAGTTTCCTCTCCCCATCTTCACTTCTGAGAGACTCTGCCTCTCTGAAATGTTCTTTTTATATCCAATAATGTTGCTGATCTGTTGCCAGGTAACCTAATTAGTAGTGAGATGTTCCACCAGGTGTTATTTTTTTTTTTTTTTTAGCTTTACACAACTTTTCCAGTCTTTGTTTACCCTATTCCAATTTTTTTTAGATGTGTTGCTGTCATCAAACTCAAAATAAGAATATATTTTTCATAAAACAATGAACTTTGAGTTTCAACAGTTATGTTGTCTTTGGTCTATTTTCATTTAAATATGAGTGATTTGTAAATCATATTTATTTTTATTACATTTTACACAGCATCCCAACTTTTTGGGAAACAGTGTTGTAACTTTAATAATGTCTGAACCTGAATGAGGAAACACACCCTGACAAACAGCAGTAGAGAGGCGGAGCCAAACTGGAAAAAGGAGATTCAAGGTCACTTTAAAGTGAAAGAGAAAGTTAGTTAGAGAGAAGGCAGAGCTGCAGTCGAGACGAATCTCTGTGTTTCTTTCTGAAGACAAAATAAACTTCATCTGTTCTTCCTCAACTAATTCCAACACTGGTGAGTACAGCTGATCAGATTTACTGTTTCAACAACCTGCATCAACACAAAACTTACAGCTTCAATCAAACAGGAAGTTCAACTCCTTTGATTTCGTACCGACTCCTCGTGTCACATTAACTCTGTGAAGTTCAGCTTTAGAACAGAAGAAACAATAGAAGAATATTTTTCCTTATAACTCTTTTTAAAATGATGTTTTTCCCTCTTTGACTTTTGTCCTCAGACTGCAGACATGTCTGCTGCCAGCTGTCTTCTCTCTGAGGATCAGTTTCTGTGCTCCATCTGTCTGGATGTGTTCACTGATCCAGTCAGCACACCATGTGGACACAACTTCTGCAAAAACTGCATCACTCAACATTGGACCGTTACCGACAGGTGTCAGTGTCCCATGTGTGAAGAGAAGTTCGACACTAGACCTCAGCTGAGAGTCAACACGTTGTTCTCTGAGATGGTTGCTCAGTTCAGACATGAAGCTCAACAGAAAGCCAGCAGCAGCAGCTCAGAGCAACAAGCTGCCAAACCAGGAGAAGTTCCCTGTGACGTCTGCACTGGAACCAAACTGAAGGCCCTCAAGTCCTGCCTGGTGTGTCTGACCTCCTACTGTGAGACTCACCTGCAGCCTCATCTGACAACGTCCGGCCTGAAAAGACATCAGCTGACGGAGCCTGTGGAGAACCTGGAAGGCAGGATGTGTACGAAGCACCATAAACCTCTGGAGCTGTTCTGTCAGACCGACCAGACATGTGTCTGCATGCTCTGCTCTGTTTTAGACCACAAGACACACGAGTTGGTTCCTCTGACCGAAGAATCTGAAGGAAAGAAGGCAGAACTGGGGAAGACAGAGGCTGAGATTCAGCAGATGATCCAGAAGAGACGACTGAAGATTGAGGAGCTCAAAGAGTCGATGAAGACGAGTAAAGCTGCTGCAGACAGAGAGAAAGCAGAAGGTGTTGAGGTGTTCACTGCTCTGAAGGAGGCGGCTGAGAGAGGCCTGAACGAGCTCATAGAGGAGATCCAAGAGAAGCAGGAAACAGTAGAGAAACACGCTGAAGGTTTCATCACAGATCTGCAGCAGGAAATCTCTGAGCTGATGAAGAGGAGCTCTGAGGTGGAGCAGCTCTCACGCTCTGCAGACCACCTCCACCTCCTCCAAAGCTTCTCGTCCCTGACAGCTGCTCCACCCACGGAGGATCGGACAGAGGTCAGCGTCCGTCCACCATCATATGGGGGCACTGTGGTGAGAGCTGTGGTTCAGCTGGAGGAGACGCTCAGGAAAAAGAGGAAGCTGCTGTTTGAGGCCGAGCTGAAGAGACTCCAGCAGTCTGCAGTGGACGTGACTCTGGATCCTGATACAGCACATCCTAAACTCATCCTGTCTGATGACGGGAAACAAGTGAACCTTGGTGATGTGAGGAAGAATCTTCCAGACAACCCAGAGAGGTTTTCTAAAAGTGTCTCTGTTTTAGGAAAGCACAATGTCTGTGCAGGCAGATTTTACTTTGAGGTTCAGGTTAAAGGAAAAACGGACTGGGATTTAGGAGTGATCAGAGAGTCGATCAACAGGAAGGGAGACATCACACTGACTCCTCAGAAAGGTTTCTGGACTATATGTCTGAGAAATGGAAATGAATATGAAGCTTGTGCTGGTCCTTCAGTCCGTCTGAGTCTTGGGTCTGGTCCTGAGAAGGTGGGGGTGTTTGTGGATTACAAGGAGGGTCTGGTCTCCTTTTATGATGTCGATGCTGCAGCTCTTATCTACTCCTTTACTGGCTGCTCCTTCACTGAGAAACTCCTCCCATACTTCAGTCCACATCTTAATCAAGGTGGTAAAAACTCTGCACCTCTGATCATTTCTCCTGTCAATCAAACTGCCTGATCTGTTTCATGATGAAGCGTCTCCATCAGTGAACGTACTTATTAAAAAGGTTCTCTGTGATCCGGTCTGTGGGACTGAGGCTGACGGAAATGTGTCTCCTCTGATGTCCAGTATGTCCCCACTGTTTCCTGTCTGATGTGATGATGCAACATTAAAAGTCACGATGTCTTGAGCTGGAATGTTTCTGTCAGAGTGTCAGAAAGCTTCAGAGTCACAACATCAACACGTCTGAGCAGGAATCACATTTTCTCTGCAGGTTGAAGGTTTTTCTGTTTTTTGATGAGATTTTACAATCAAATGTAACATAATGTGATGTAATAACTGCAGCAGTGAGAGGCAGGTACGAAACATCAACATGTTGGGGTGTTTATGGGCTACATGTCATATTATTGATCAGTTAATGTCGGAAACAATCAGCAGATTAATCAATCATGAGTGTCAGTACACTGACTGACGATGTATGTGTTATTGAATTTGACCAATAAAGCAGATTCTGAAAATAATATTTGTTTTCAGCCTCCACTGTTTTTATAATGATCAATATTAAAATGCTGAGATTGTTAAAGTGTTTTCTTTTAAAACTTTGCAGCCTGGTGTATTTCCTCTGTATGTCCAGTAGAGGGGATCAGAACAGCAGCCGTTAGGTAACAACATGAACACCTCAACTTCCTGTTTACATCCAGGAACAACATGAGAAGAGTCTGTGGTGGAAAGTAACTGAGTACACGTACTGAAGTACTCATGTACAATTTGGAGGTATTTGTACTTTATTTGAGTACTTCCATGTTCAGCTCCTGTCTCCTTCCACTCCACCACATTTATCTGACAGCTTCAACAACAGACTGAACTGGAAGACCAACATCAACGCTGTCTACAAGAAGGGGATGAGTCGCCTCTTTTTCTTGAGGAAACTTCGATCCTTCAATGTGTGCAGCAAGATGTTGGAGATGTTCTACCAGTCTGTTGTGGCCAGTGCATTGTACTTCGCTGGGGTCTGCTGGGGGAGCAGCATTGGAGCAGGTGACACCAACAGACTTAACAAACTGGTTAAGAAGGCCGGCTCCATCATCGGCTACAAACTGGACAGCCTGGAAAAGGTGGTGGAGAGGAGGACGCAGAACAAACTATTATCCATATTGGATAATCCTGACCACCCTCTCCACCACCTGCTGCAGGGACAGCGGAGCACTTTCTCCAAAAGATTCCTCCAGCTCCGCTGTCACAAGGACAGATACAGGAGATCATTCCTGCCGACTGCAATAAGACTGTACAATAACTCACCTCTGGCAAAATCCATCATACAACAATAACACTGTTGACTGTGCTTCTTGGTTGTTTGTATATAATATATATATATATATACTGTACTGTATATACTGTATATACTGTGCATTTTATATTTTTTACTGCTATTTTATTGCTTTTCTATTATTATATTATTGTCTATTGCTTCTGTATGCTGCTGTAGCGAAAAAATTTCCCCTCGGGGATTAATAAAGTAACTACCTAACCTAACCTTCAGTCCCTTTCACGTGAAGATTTGTCGCAGTGGATGAAATAAACTGTTAAAATCCAACGATTTGTTGAAACTTAAACCATCAGTTTGTTTATTTGTAGTCATTTTGTAAAACTGATCTGTGAGCTGCAATAAACTCAGTGAGATACAGGAAGGAGGAAACAAACCCTGAAAGACAGAGCTGCACCTGCACTCTTTAAAGGAGTAATCTCTGGGAATGAAACTACTTTGATTTGTACACTAGTGGACGGTATTGAGTCAATGTAGTTTCCAGCAGTCTGCCTTCAGATTGGTGTTACACTTAACTCTGTCCCCCATCAGTTTATGTGACCAACAGTGTTGATGAGGTTAGTTTGGTTTAGAAGGAGAATCGTAACTATTAACCCAACTAACTGTTCACAGCATGTGACACACAGCAAACATGAGGATACTACTACTACAGGGTAACTCTGGTTAGGAATCATGTCTCCGCTCTGCTTATTGATCAGATGGTTCCTCTGTCTGTACGACTCCAAACGCTTTTCTTGCGTGTGTGTGTGTGTGTGTGTGTGTGTGTGTGCGCGCGTGTGTGTGTGTGTGTGTGTGTGTTCACCTCATCTTCAACATGACACATGGGTCGCTTTTAATCAAGTAGTCCAGTGACTAAAATAAACAGCTCGGTGTCTCATGACGCTGTGATTGTACTGATTCCCTCTGTGTAGTCGGTGTTTTTAGTACCGGCTCCTGAAGAATACTACCCAGAATTTCTTCCCGATGGGGAAACCTAAAATAAGTGCATAGTACCAGCAGTAGAAGATAAACTTTTGTTTGTCAAACAGTTTTTCTTTCCGATGGTTTGTTGACTTTTTTTTAATTTAATTTTTTTGGTAGAAAGTGTTGCATCATTTTGGTGGCAGCTCTGAAATAACTTGGAAACGACAGCCAGCAGACGAAGCACTGACGGTGTGACAAAATGTCACCTTTAGATAAATGTGGGGACTTCAGTCGATTATCTGACACAAAGGAGCGTTAAAGTTTTTAAAACTGCGAGCAGCGGCTCATTTTCCTCTTGCAGTGCATTCTGGGTTTAACATGCAAGAGTATTTCTTGTTTTAATTCCTTAAAATGCTTCGAATTTTAATGGAGTCTGGTCGCAGACGGCTCATTAGAGATTTGTGCCGACTCGGCGTGTCATGTGACGCAGCTAACGGGCGACGTGCAGCCGGCAGAACGACACTCATTTAAAGCAGCTCTTCGTCTTGTGTCTCAGGAACCGGATGGCTCTGCTGCCCAGTCAGGCCTTCTACCTGCTCATCAACAACAGCGGGTTGGCCAGCATGTCGCTCACCATGGCGCAGGTGTACAAAGATCACCAGGACAAGGACGGCTTCCTCTACATGACCTACGCCTCGCAGGAGATGTTCGGACACTGACGGCGTCCTGCTGCAGATTTTAGTCCCCGTTGAAGGCTGCTGGTCTCCACCTGCTGTACATACAAAAATAACGTGTATATATTGTAATATTGTACATGTTGATGGGCGTTTTAATGACGAATGTTGATCCAATAAATGACATGTTGAAACTATTGGCTGGGTGCAGTCTGATGCTTCAGGAGGATCATGTTTGATGTCATAGATGTTAATAAGATTTGAGTTTCCATTATGAATGTTATTAAAAATTCAGCCATCATCAGCATTTTGTGTGTAAATGCTTCATCCAGGTCTGACTGGAAAATTCACATTGACTTCTTTTCAATGAACAATTAAATTTTTTTAAACAAATTTCTTTCATGTCTTTTCCAGGACGACCATCTGTCATGATCTGAAACTTCAGAAAAGTTTCCTCTCCCCATCTTCACTTCTGAGAGACTCTGCCTCTCTGAAATGCTCTTTTTATACCCAATAATGTTGCTGATCTGTTGCCAGGTAATCTAATTAGTAGTGAGATGTTCCAACAAGTGTTTTTTTTTTTTTTTTTTCTTTTTTTTTTTTTTAGCTTTACACAACTTTTTCAGTCTTTTGTTTACCCTATTCAAATTTTTTTTTAGATGTGTTGCTGCCATCAAACTCAAAATAAGAATATATTTTTCATAAAACAATGAACTTTGAGTTTCAACAGTTATGTTGTCTTTGGTATATTTTCTTTTAAATGAGTGATTTGTAAATCATATTTATTTTTATTACATTTTATACAGCATCCCAACTTTTTGGGAAACAGTGTTGTAACTTTAATAATGTCTGAACCTGAATGAGGAAACACACCCTGACAAACAGCAGCAGAGAGGGGGAGCCAAACTGGAAACACGAGATTCAAGGTCACCTGAAAGTGAAAGAGAAAGTTAGTCAGAGAGACGGCAGAGCTGCAGTCGAGACGAATCTCTGTGTTTCTATCTGAAGATAAAATAAACTTCATTTGTTCTTCCTCAACACCTGAGTCCAACACTGGTGAGTACAGCTGATCAGATTTACTGTTTCAAAAACCAGCATCAACACAAAACTTACAGCTTCAATCAAACAGGAAGTTCAACTCCTTTGATTTCGTACCGACTCCTCGTGTCACATTAACTCTGTGAAGTTCAGCTGTAGAACAGAAGAATCAACAGAAGAATATTTGTCTTCATAACTCTTTTTAAAATGATGTTTTTCCCTCTTTGACTTTTGTCCTCAGACTGCAGACATGTCTGCTGCCAGCTGTCTTCTCTCTGAGGATCAGTTTCTGTGCTCCATCTGTCTGGATGTGTTCACTGATCCAGTCAGCACACCATGTGGACACAACTTCTGCAAAAACTGCATCACTGAACACTGGACCGTTACCGACAGGTGTCAGTGTCCCATGTGTAATAAGGTGTTTCAGAGAATACCTGAACTAAACATCAACACGTTCATCTCTGAGATGGTTGCTCAGTTCAGACATGAAGCTCAACAGAAAGCCAGCAGCAGCAGCTCAGAGCAACAAGCTGCCAAACCAGGAGAAGTTCCATGTGACGTCTGCACTGGAACCAAACTGAAGGCCCTCAAGTCCTGCCTGGTGTGTCTGACCTCCTACTGTGAGACTCACCTGCAACCTCATCTGACAACGTCCAGCCTGAAAAGACATCAGCTGACGGAGCCTGTGGAGAACCTGGAAGGCAGGATGTGTACGAAGCACCATAAACCTCTGGAGCTGTTCTGTCAGACCGACCAGACATGTGTCTGCATGCTCTGCTCTGTTTTAGACCACAAGACACACGAGTTGGTTCCTCTGAGAGAAGAATCTGAAGGAAAGAAGGCAGAACTGGGGAAGACAGAGGCTGAGATTCAGCAGATGATCCAGAAGAGACGACTGAAGATTGAGGAGTTCAAAGAGTCGGTGAAGACGAGTAAAGCTGCTGCAGACAGAGAGAAAGCAGAAGGTGTTGAGGTGTTCACTGCTCTGAAGGAGGCGGCTGAGAGAGGCCTGAACGAGCTCATAGAGGAGATCCAAGAGAAGCAGGAAACAGTAGAGAAACAGGCTGAAGGTTTCATCACAGATCTGCAGCAGGAAATCTCTGAGCTGATGAAGAGGAGCTCTGAGGTGGAGCAGCTCTCACGCTCTGCAGACCACCTCCACCTCCTCCAAAGCTTCTCGTCCCTGACAGCTGCTCCACCCACCGAGGACCGGACAGAGGTCAGCGTCCGTCCACCATCGTATGAGGGGACTGTGGTGAGAGCTGTGGTTCAGCTGGAGGAGACGCTCAGGAAATACAGGAAGCTGCTGTTTGAGGCCGAGCTGAAGAGACTCCAGCAGTCTGCAGTGGACGTGACTCTGGATCCTGATACAGCACATCCTGAACTCATCCTGTCTGATGACGGGAAACAAGTGAACCATGGTGATGTGAGGAAGAATCTTCCAGACAACCCAGAGAGGTTTTCTTTCTGTGTCTCTGTTTTAACAAAACAGAGTTTCTCTGCAGGCAGATTTTACTTTGAGGTTCAGGTTAAAGGGAAGACGGACTGGGATTTAGGAGTGGTCAGAGAGTCGATCAACAGGAAGGAAAACATCAAACTGACTCCTCAGAAAGGTTTCTTGACCATATGTCTGAGAAATGGAAATGAATACAGAGCTTGTGCTGGTCCTTCAGTCCGTCTGAGTCTTGGGTCTGGTCCTGAGAAGGTGGGGGTGTTTGTGGATTACAAGGAGGGTCTGGTCTCCTTTTATGATGTCGATGCTGCAGCTCTTATCTACTCCTTTACTGGCTGCTCCTTCACTGACAAACTCCTCCCATACTTCAGTCCACATCTTAATCAAGGTGGTAAAAACTCTGCACCTCTGATCATTTCTCCTGTCAATCAAACTGCCTGATCTGTTTCATGATGAAGCGTCTCCATCAGTGAACGTACTTATTAAAAAGGTTCTCTGTGATCCGGTCTGTGGGACTGAGGCTGAGGGAAATGTGTCTCCTCTGATGTCCAGTATGTCCCCACTGTTTCCTGTCTGATGTGATGATGCAGCATTAAAAGTCACGATGTCTTGAGCTGGAATGTTTCTGTCAGAGTGTCAGAAAGCTTCAGAGTCACAACATCAACACGTCTGAGCAGGAAACACATTTTCTCTGCAGGTTGAAGGTTTTTCTGTTTTTTGATGAGATTTTACAATCAAATGTAACATAATGTGATGTAATAACTGCAGCAGTGAGAGGCAGGTACGAAACATCAACATGTTGGGGTGTTTATGGGCTACATGTCATATTATTGATCAGTTAATGTCGGAAACAATCAGCAGGTTAATCAATCATGAGTGTCAGTACACTGACAGAAGATGTATGTGTTTTTAAATTTGACCAATAAAGCAGATTCTGAAAATAATATTTGTTTTCAGCCTCCACTGTTTTTATAATGATCAATATTAAAATGCTGAGATTGTTAAAGTGTTTTCTTTTAAAACTTTGCAGCCTGGTGTATTTCCTCTGTATGTCCAGTAGAGGGGATCAGAACAGCAGCCATTAGGTAACAACATGAACACCTCAACTTCCTGTTTGCATCCAGGAACAACATGAGAAGAGTCTGTGGTGGAAATTAATTGAGTACACGTACTGAAGTACTCATGTACAATTTGGAGGTATTTGTACTTTATTTGAGTACTTCCATGTTCAGCTCCTGTCTCCTTCCACTCCACCACATTTATCTGACAGCTTCAACAACAGACTGAACTGGAAGACCAACATCAACGCTGTCTACAAGAAGGGGATGAGTCGCCTCTTTTTCTTGAGGAAACTTCGATCCTTCAATGTGTGCAGCAAGATGTTGGAGATGTTCTACCAGTCTGTTGTGGCCAGTGCATTGTACTTCGCTGTGGTCTGCTGGGGGAGCAGCATTGGAGCAGGTGACACCAACAGACTTAACAAACTGGTTAAGAAGGCCGGCTCCATCATCGGCTACAAACTGGACAGCCTGGAAAAGGTGGTGGAGAGGAGGACGCAGAACAAACTATTATCCATATTGGATAATCCTGACCACCCTCTCCACCACCTGCTGCAGGGACAGCGGAGCACTTTCTCCAAAAGATTCCTCCAGCTCCGCTGTCACAAGGACAGATACAGGAGATCATTCCTGCCGACTGCAATAAGACTGTACAATAACTCACCTCTGGCAAAATCCATCATACAACAATAACACTGTTGACTGTGCTTCTTGGTTGTTTGTATATAATATATATAGATATATACTGTACTGTATATACTGTATATACTGTGCATTTTATATTTTTTACTGCTATTTTATTGCTTTTCCATTATTATATTATTGTCTATTGCTTCTGTATGCTGCTGTAGCGAAAAAATTTCCCCTCGGGGATTAATAAAGTAACTACCTAACCTAACCTTCAGTCCCTTTCACGTGAAGATTTGTCGCAGTGGATGAAATAAACTGTTAAAATCCAACGATTTGTTGAAACTTAAACCATCAGTTTGTTTATTTGTAGTCATTTTGTAAAACTGATCTGTGAGCTGCAATAAACTCAGTGAGATACAGGAATGAGGACACAAGCCCTGAAAGACAGAGCTGCACCAGAACTCTTTAAAGGAGTAATCTGCAGGAATGAAACCACTTTGATTTATACACTAGGGGGCGGTATTGAGTCAATGCAGCTTCCATCAATCTGCCTTCAGATTTGTGTTACACTTAACTCTGTCCTCCATCAGATTACGTGACCAACAGTGTTGATGAGGTTAGTTTGGTTTAGAAGGAGAATCGTAACTATTAACCCAACTAACTGTTCACAGCATGTGACACACAGCAAACATGAGGATACTACTACTACAGGGTAACTCTGGTTAGGAATCATGTCTCCGCTCTGCTTATTGATCAGATGGTTCCACTGTCTGAACGACTCCAATCGCTTTTCTTGCCTGTGTGTGTGTGTGTGTGCGTGTGTGTGTGTGTGTGTGTGTGTGGTCACCTCATCTTCAACATGACACACGGGTCGCTTTTAATCAAGTAGTCCAGTGACTAAAATAAACAGCTCGGTGTCTCATGACGCTGTGATTGTAATGATTCCCTCTGTGTAGTCGGTGTTTTTAGTACCGGCTCCTGAAGAATACTACCCAGAATTTCTGCCCGATGGGGAAACCTAAAATAAGTGCATAGTACCAGCAGTAGAAGAGAAACTTTTATTTGGAGAACAGTTTTTCTTTCCGATGGTTTGTTGACTTTTTTTTTTAATTTAATTTTTTTTTTGTAGAAAGTGTTGCATCATTTTGGTGGCAGCTCTGGAATAACTTGGAAACGACAGCCAGCAGACGAAGCACTGACGGTGTGACAAAACGTCACCTTTAGATAAATGTGGGGACTTCAGTCGATTATCTGACACAAAGGAACGTTAAAGTTTTTAAAACTGCGAGCAGCGGCTCATTTTCCTCTTGCAGTGCATTCTGGGTTTTACATGCAAGAGTGTTTCTTGTTTTAATTCCTTAAAATGCTTAGAATTTTAATGGAGTCTGGTAGCAGACGGATCATTACAGAGATTTGTGCCGACTCGGCGTGTCATGTGACGCAGCTAACGGGCGACGTGCAGCCGGCAGAACGACACTCATTTAAAGCAGCTCTTCATCTTGTGTCTCAGGAACCGGATGGCTCTGCTGCCCAGTCAGGCCTTCTACCTGCTCATCAACAACAGCATGTCGCTCACCATGGCGCAGGTGTACAAAGATCACCAGGACGAGGACGGCTTCCTCTACATGACCTACGCCTCGCAGGAGATGTTCGGACACTGACGGCGTCCTGCTGCAGATTTTAGTCCCCGTTGAAGGCTGCTGGTCTCCACCTGCTATACATACAAAAATAACGTGTATATATTGTAATATTGCACATGTTGATGGGCGTATTAATGAAGAATGTTGATCCAATAAATGACATGTTGAAACTATTGGCTGGGTGCAGTCTGATGCTTCGGGAGGATCATGTTTGATATCATAGATGTAAATAAGATTTTAGTGTCCGTTATGAATGTTATTAAAAATTCAGCCATCATCAGCATTTTGTGTGTAAACGCTGCGTCCAGGTCTGACTGGAAAATTCATGTTTACTTCTTTTCAATGAATAATTAAATTTTTTTGAACAAATTTATTTAATGTCTTTTCCAGCACGACCATCTGTCATGATCTGAAACTTCAGAAATGTTTCCTCTCCCCATCTTCACTTCTGAGAGACTCTGCCTCTCTGAAATGCTCTTTTTATACCCAATAATGTTGCTGATCTGTTGCCAGGTAACCTAATTAGTAGTGAGATGTTCCACCAGGTGTTTTTTTTTTTTTTTTTTAGCTTTACACAACTTTTCCAGTCTTTTGTTTACCCTATTCTAAAAATGTGTTTAGATGTGTTGCTGCCATCAAACTCAAAATAAGAACATATTTTTCAGAAAACAATGAACTTTGAGTTTCAACAGTTATGTTGTCGTTGGTATATTTTCATTTAAATGACTGATTTGTAAATCATATTTATTTTTATTACATTTTACACAGCATCCCAACTTTTTGGGAAACAGTGTTGTAACTTTAATAATGTCTGAACCTGAATGAGGAAACACACCCTGACAAACAGCAGCAGAGAGGCGGAGCCAAACTGGAAACACTAGATTCAAGGTCACCTGAAAGTGAAAGTGAAAGTTAGGAGAGAGACGGCAGAGCTGCAGTCGGGACGAATCTCTTTCTTTCTGAAGATAAAATAAACTGAATCTGTTCTTCCTCAACACCTGAGTCCAACACTGGTGAGTACAGCTGATCAGATTTACTGTTTCAACAACCAGCATCAACACAAAACTTACAGCTTCAATCACTTTTCACGTGAAGATTTTTCACAAGGGACGAAATAAACTGTTAAAATCCAACGATTTGTGAAAACTTAAACCATCAGTTTGTTTAGTTGAAGTCATTCTGTAAAACTGATCTGTGAGCTGCAATAAACTCAGTGCGATACAGGAAGGAGGAAACAAACCCTGAAAGACAGAGCTGCACAGTCACTCTGTAAAAAACAGTAATCCCTAGGAATGAAACCACTTTGATTTATACACTAGGGGGCGGTGTTGAGTCAATATACTGCTTCCATCAGTCTGCCTTCAGATTGGTGTTACACTTAATTCTGTCTCCCATCAGATTATATGACCAACAGTGTTGATGAGGTTAATTTGGTTTAGAAGGAGAATCGTAACTATTCATCCAACTAACTGTTCACAGCATGTGACACACAGCAAACATGAGGATACTACTACTACAGGGTAACTCTGGTTAAGAATCATGTCTCCGCTCTGCTTATTGATCAGATGGTTCCACTGTCTGTTCGACTCCAATCGCTTTTCTTGCGCGTTTAGATTTACTTTTCCGCCGCAGATAAAACCCCTCCTACGTGTGTGTGTGTGTGTGTGTGTGTGTGTGTGTGTGTGTGTGTGTGTGTGTGTGTGTGTGTGTGTGTGTGTGTGTTGCCAGGTAAACTAATTTACTAATTAACCTAATTAGTAGTGAGATGTTCCACCAGTTGTTTTTTTTAGCCTTATACAACTTTTCCAGTCTTTTGTTGACCCTGTTTCAACTCGTTTGAGATGTGTTGCTGCCATCAAATTCTTAAAACAATAAACTTCCTCAGTTTCAACAGTTGATATGTTGTCTTTAGTCTATTTTCATTTAAATATGAGTTTATATGATTTTGTAAATCATCACATTTATTTTATTTCCATTTTACACAGCATCCTAAAGTTATTTGGAAACAGTGTCGTAACTTAAATAACGTCTGAACCTGAATGAGGAAACACATCCTGACAAACAGCAGCAGAGAGGCAAAGCCAAACTGGAAAAACTAGATTCCAGGTCACATTAAAGTGAAAAAGTGAAAGAGAAAGTTAGTCAGAGAGACGGCAGAGCAGCAGTCGAGACGAATCTCTGTTTTTGTATCTGAAGATAAAATAAACTTCATCTGTTCTTCCTCAACACCTGAGTCCAACACTGGTGAGTACAGCTGATCAGATTTACTGTTTCAAAAACCAGCATCAACACAAAACTTACAGCTTCAATCAAACAGGAAGTTCAACTCCTTTCATTTCGTACCGACTCCTCGTGTCACTTTAACTCTGAAGTTCAGCTGTAGAACAGAAGAAACAATACAAGAATATTTGTCTTTATAACTCTTTTTAAAATGATGTTTTTCCCTCTTTGACTTTTGTCCTCAGACTGCAGACATGTCTGCTGCCAGCTGTCTTCTCTCTGAGGATCAGTTTCTGTGCTCCATCTGTCTGGATGTGTTCACTGATCCAGTCAGCACACCATGTGGACACAACTTCTGCAAAAACTGCATCACTCAACACTGGACCGTTACCGACAGGTGTCAGTGTCCCATGTGTAAAGAGAAGTTCAACACTAGACCTCACCTGAGAGTCAACACGTTGTTCTCTGAGATAGTTGCTCAGTTCAGACATGAATCTCAACAGAAAGCCAGCAGCAGCAGCTCAGAGCAACAAGCTGCCAAACCAGGAGAAGTTCCCTGTGATGTCTGCACTGGAACTAAACTGAAGGCCCTCAAGTCCTGCCTGGTGTGTCTGACCTCCTACTGTGAGACTCACCTGCAGCCTCATCTGACAACGTCCAGCCTGAAAAGACATCAGCTGACGGAGCCTGTGGAGAACCTGGAAGGCAGGATGTGTACGAAGCACCATAAACCTCTGGAGCTGTTCTGTCAGACCGACCAGACATGTGTCTGCATGCTCTGCTCTGTTTTAGACCACAAGACACACGAGTTGGTTCCTCTGACCGAAGAATATGAAGGAAAGAAGGCAGAGCTGGGGAAGACAGAGGCTGAGATTCAGCAGATGATCCAGAAGAGACAACTGAAGATTGAGGAGCTCAAAGAGTCGGTGAAGACGAGTAAAGCTGCTGCAGACAGAGAGAAAGCAGAAGGTGTTGAGGTGTTCACTGCTCTGAAGGAGGCGGCTGAGAGAGGCCTGAACGAGCTCATGGAGGAGATCCAAGAGAAGCAGGAAACAGTAGAGAAACAGGCTGAAGGTTTCATCACAGATCTGCAGCAGGAAATCTCTGAGCTGATGAAGAGGAGCTCTGAGGTGGAGCAGCTCTCACGCTCTGCAGACCACCTCCAACTCCTCCAAAGCTTCTCGTCCCTGACAGCTGCTCCACCCACCGAGGACCGGACAGAGGTCAGCGTCCGTCCACCATCATATGAGGGGACTGTGGTGAAAGCTGTGGTTCAGCTGGAGGAGACGCTCAGGAAAAAGAGGAAGCTGCTGTTTGAGGCCGAGCTGAAGAGACTCCAGCAGTCTGCAGTGGACGTGACTCTGGATCCTGATACAGCACATCCTCACCTCATTCTGTCTGATGACGGGAAACAAGTGAACCTTGGTGATGTGAGGAAGAATCTTCCAGACAACCCAGAGAGGTTTTCTAAATGTGGTTGTGTTTTAGGAAAACAGAGTTTCTCTGCAGGCAGATTTTACTTTGAGGTTCAGGTTAAAGGAAAAACGGACTGGACTTTAGGAGTGGTCAGAGAGTCGATCAACAGGAAGGGAGACATCACACTGACTCCTCAGAAAGGTTTCTGGACTATATGTCTGAGAAATGGAAATGAATATGAAGCTTGTGCTGACCCTTCAGTCCGTCTGAGTCTTGGGTCTGTTCCTGAGAAGGTGGGGGTGTTTGTGGATTATGAGGAGGGTCTGGTCTCCTTTTATGATGTCGATGCTGCAACTCTTATCTACTCCTTTACTGGCTGCTCCTTCACTGACAAACTCCTCCCATTCTTCAGTCCCTGTCCTAATGATGGTGGTAAAAACTCTGCACCCCTGATCATCTCTCCTGTCAATCAAACTGCCTGATCTGTTTCATGATGAAGCGTCTCCATCAGTGAACGTACTTATTAAAAAGGTTCTCTGTGATCCGGTCTGTGGGACTGAGGCTGAGGGAAATGTGTCTCCTCTGATGTCCAGTATGTCCCCACTGTTTCCTGTCTGATGTGATGATGCAGCATTAAAAGTCATGATGTCCTGAGCTGGAATGTTTCTGTCAGAGTGTCAGAAAGCTTCAGAGTCACAACATCAACACGTCTGAGCAGGAAACACATTTTCTCTGCAGGTTGAAGGTTTTTCTGTTTTTTGATGAATAGATTTTACAATCAAATGTAACATGATGTGATGTAATAACTGTAGCAGTGAGAGGCAGGTACGAAACATCAACATGTTGGGGTGTTTATGGGCTACATGTCATATTATTGATCAGTTAATGTAGGAAACAATCAGCAGATTAATCAATCATGAGTGTCAGTACACTGGCAGACGATGTATGTGTTTTTAAATTTCACCAATAAAGCAGATTCTGAAAATAATATCTGTTTTCAGCCTCCACTGTTTTCATAATGATCAATATTATAACTTTGAGATTTTTAAAGTGTTTCATTTTAAAACTTTTTAGCCTGGTGTACTTCCCCTCTGTGTCCAGCACAGGGCAACAGAACAGCAGCCATTAGGTAACAAGGTGAACACCTCAACTTCCTGTTTACATCCAGGAACAACGCGAGAAGAGTCTGTGGTGGAAAGTAACAGTACATTTATTGAAGTACTTAAGTACAATTAGGAGGTATTTTAACTTTACTTGTGTACTTCCATGTTCAGCTACTGTCTCCTTCCACTCCACCACATTTATCTGACACCTTCAGTCACTTTTCACGTGAAGATTTGTCACAGTGGTTGAAATAAACTGTTAAAATCCAACGATTTGTGAAAACTTAAACCATCAGTTTGTTTAGTTGAAGTCATTTTGTAAAACTGATCTGTGAGCTGCAATAAACTCAGTGAGATACAGGAAGGAGGAAACAAACCCTGAAAGACAGAGCTGCACCGGCACTCTTTAAAAAGGTAATCTCTCGGAATGAAACCACTTTTATTTATACACTAGGGGGCGGTATTGAGTCAATGCATCTTCAAGCAGTCTGCCTTCAGATTGGTGTTACACTTAACTCTGTCCCCCATCAGATTACGTGACCAACAGTGTTGATGAGGTTAGTTTGGTTTAGAAGGAGAATCGTAACTATTAACCCAACTAACTGTTAGTGTGTGTGTGTGTGTGTGTGTGTGTGGTCACCTCATCTTCAACATGACACACGGGTCGCTTTTAATGAAGTAGTCCAGTGAATAAAATAAACAGCTCGGTGTCTCATGACGCTGTGATTGTAATGATTCCCTCTGTGTAGTCGGTGTTTTTAGTACCGGCTCCTGAAGAATACTACCCAGAATTTATGCCCGATGGGGAAACCTAAAATAAGTGCATAGTACCAGCAGGAGAAGAGAAACTTTTGTTTGTAGAACAGTTTTTCTTTCCGATGGTTTGTTGACTTTTTTTTTTTTTTTTTTTTTGTAGAAAGTGTTGCATCATTTTGGTGGCAGCTCTGGAATAACTTGGAAACGACAGCCAGCAGACGAAGTACTGACGGTGTGACAAAATGTCACCTTTAGATAAATGTGGGGACTTCAGTCGATTATCTGACACAAAGGAACGTAAAAGTTTTTAAAACTGCGAGCAGCGGCTCATTTTCCTCTTGCAGTGCATTCTGGGTTTTACATGCAAGAGTGTTTCTTGTTTTAATTCCTTAAAATGCTTAGAATTTTAATGGAGTCTGGTCGCAGACGGATCATTCGAGATTTGTGCCGACTCGGCGTGTCATGTGACGCAGCTAACGGGCGACGTGCAGCCGGCAGAACGACACTCATTTAAAGCAGCTCTTCGTCTTGTGTCTCAGGAACCGGATGGCTCTGCTGCCCAGTCAGGCCTTCTACCTGCTCATCAACAACAGCGGGTTGGCCAGCATGTCGCTCACCATGGCGCAGGTGTACAAAGATCACCAGGACGAGGACGGCTTCCTCTACATGACCTACGCCTCGCAGGAGATGTTCGGACACTGACGGCGTCCTGCTGCAGATTTTAGTCCCCGTTGAAGGCTGCTGGTCTCCACCTGCTGTACATACAAAAATAATGTGTATATATTGTAATATTGTACATGTTGATGGGTGTTTTAATGAAGAATGTTGATCCAATAAATGACATGTTGAAAATATTGGCTGGGTGCAGTCTGATGCTTCAGGAGGATCATGTTTGATGTCATAGATGTTAATAAGATTTGAGTTTCCATTATGAATGTTATTAAAAATTCAGCCATCATCAGCATTTTGTGTGTAAATGCTTCATCCAGGTCTCACTGGAAAACTCACATTGACTTCTTTTCAATGAACAATTAAATTTTTTTAAACACATTTCTTTCATGTCTTTTCCAGGACGACCATCTGTCATGATCTGAAACTTCAGAAAAGTTTCCTCTCCCCATCTTCACTTCTGAGAGACTCTGCCTCTCTGAAATGATCTTTTTATACCCAAAAATGTTGCTGATCTGTTGCCAATTAATCTAATTAGTAGTGAGATGTTCCAACAAGTGTTTTTTTTGTTTTTGTTTTTTTTAGCTTTACACAACTTTTCCAGTCTTTTGTTTACCCTATTCAAATATTTTTTTTAGATGTGTTGCTGCCATCAAACTCAAAATAAGAATATATTTTTCATAAAACAATGAACTTTGAGTTTCAACAGTTATGTTGTCTTTGGTATATTTTCTTTTAAATGAGTGATTTGTAAATCATATTTATTTTTATTACATTTTATACAGCATCCCAACTTTTTGGGAAACAGTGTTGTAACTTTAATAATGTCTGAACCTGAATGAGGAAACACACCCTGACAAACAGCAGCAGAGAGGGGGAGCCAAACTGGAAAAACTAGATTCCAGGTCACATTAAAGTGAAAAAGTGAAAGATAAAGTAAGTCAGAGAGATGACAGAGCTGCAGTCGAGATGAATCTCTCTTTCTTTCTGAAGATAAAATAAACTTCATCTGTTCTTCCTCAACACCTGAGTCCAACACTGGTGAGTACAGCTGATCAGATTTACTGTTTCAACAACCAGCATCAACACAAAACTTACAGCTTCAATCACTTTTCACGTGAAGATTTGTCACAATGGATGAAATAAACTGTTAAAATCCAACCATTTGTTAAAACTTAAACCATCAGTTTGTTTATTTGAAGTCATTTTGTAAAACTGATCTGTGAGCTGCAATAAACTCAATGAGACACAGGAAGGAGGAAACAAACCCTGAAAGACAGAGCTGTTCCACCAGGTGTTTTTTTTTTGTTTTTTTTTTAGCTTTACACAACTTTTCCAGTCTTTTGTTTACCCTATTCCAATTTTTTTTTGGATGTGTTGCTGCCATCAAACTCAAAATAAGAATATATTTTT
This sequence comes from Embiotoca jacksoni, assembly GCF_022577435.1. NCBI lineage: Eukaryota > Metazoa > Chordata > Actinopteri > Embiotocidae > Embiotoca > Embiotoca jacksoni. The sequence goes on along the minus strand of NW_027185392.1, from coordinate 2,044,186 downwards.
CATAAAACAATGAACTTTGAGTTTCAACAGTTATGTTGTCTTTGGTCTATTTTCATCTAAATATATGTTTATATGATTTGGAAATCATCACATTTATTTTATTTCCATTTTACACAGCATTCTAACTTTTTGGAAAACTCGGTTATAACTATATTGATGTCTGAACCTGAATGAGGAAACACACCCTGACAAACAGCAGCAATAAAAAGCGACGCAAAGTTGGAAGGACAAGGTTCAAGTTCAGATAACAGTCAAAGTTAAAGTTAGTCAGAGAGACGGCAGAGCTGCAGTCAAGACGAATCTCTGTGTTTCTTTCTGTAGATAAAATAAACTTCATCTGTTCTTCCTCAACACCTGAGTCCAACACTGGTGAGTACAGCTGATCAGATTTACTGTTTCAACAATTAGCATCAACGCAAAACTTGCAGCTTCATTAAAACAGGAAGTTCAACTCCTTTCATTTCGTACCGACTCCTCGTGTCTTATATATATTTTTCCTCGTAACTCTTTTTAAAATGATGTTTTTCCCTCTTTGATTTTTGTCCTCAGACTGCAGACATGTCTGCTGCCAGCTGTCTTCTCTCTGAGGATCAGTTTCTGTGCTCCATCTGTCTGGATGTGTTCACTGATCCAGTCAGCACACCATGTGGACACAACTTCTGCAAAAACTGCATCACTCAACACTGGACCGTTACCGACAGGTGTCAGTGTCCCATGTGTAAAGAGAAGTTCAACACTAGACCTCAACTGAGAGTCAACACGTTGTTCTCTGAGATGGTTGCTCAGTTCAGACATGAAGCTCAACAGAAAGCCAGCAGCAGCAGCTCAGAGCAACAAGCTGCCAAACCAGGAGAAGTTCCCTGTGACGTCTGCACTGGAACCAAACAGAAGGCCCTCAAGTCCTGCCTGGTGTGTCTGACCTCCTACTGTGAGACTCACCTGCAGCCTCATCTGACAACGTCCGGCCTGAAAAGACATCAGCTGACGGAGCCTGTGGAGAACCTGGAAGGCAGGATGTGTACGAAGCACCATAAACCTCTGGAGCTGTTCTGTCAGACCGACCAGACATGTGTCTGCATGCTCTGCTCTGTTTTAGACCACAAGACACATGAGTTGGTTACTCTGAGAGAAGAATATGAAGGAAGGAAGGCAGAGCTGGGGAAGACAGAGGCTGAGATTCAGCAGATGATCCAGAAGAGACGACTGAAGATTGAGGAGCTCAAAGAGTCGGTGAAGACGAGTAAAGCTGCTGCAGACAGAGAGAAAGCAGAAGGTGTTGAGGTGTTCACTGCTCTGAAGGAGGCGGCTGAGAGAGGCCTGAACGAGCTCATAGAGGAGATCCAAGAGAAGCAGGAAACAGTAGAGAAACAGGCTGAAGGTTTCATCACAGATCTGCAGCAGGAAATCTCTGAGCTGATGAAGAGGAGCTCTGAGGTGGAGCAGCTCTCACGCTCTGCAGACCACCTCCACCTCCTCCAAAGCTTCTCGTCCCTGACAGCTGCTCCACCCACGGAGGATCGGACAGAGGTCAGCGTCCGTCCACCATCATATGGGGGGACTGTGGTGAGAGCTGTTGTTCAGCTGGAGGAGACGCTCAGGAAAAAGAGGAAGCTGCTGTTTGAGGCCGAGCTGAAGAGACTCCAGCAGTCTGCAGTGGACGTGACTCTGGATCCTGATACAGCACATCCTAAACTCATCCTGTCTGATGACGGGAAACAAGTGAACCTTGGTGATGTGAGGAAGAATCTTCCAGACAACCCAGAGAGGTTTTCTAAAAGTGTCTCTGTTTTAGGAAAGCACAATGTCTGTGCAGGCAGATTTTACTTTGAGGTTCAGGTTAAAGGGAAGACGGACTGGGATTTAGGAGTGGTCAGAGAGTCGATCAACAGGAAGGAAGACATCAAACTGATTCCTCAGAAAGGTTTCTTGACCATATGCCTGAGAAATGGTAATGAATACAGAGCTTGTGCTGGTCCTTCAGTCCGTCTGAGTCTTGGGTCTGGTCCTGAGAAGGTGGGGGTGTTTGTGGATTATGAGGACGGTCTGGTCTCCTTTTATGATGTCGATGCTGCAGCTCTTATCTACTCCTTTACTGGCTGCTCCTTCACTGACAGGCTTCTCCCATATTTCAGTCCACATCTTAATCAAGGTGGTAAAAACTCTGCACCTCTGATCATCTCTCCTGTCAATCAAACTGCCTGATCTGTTTCATGATGAAGCATCTCCATCAGTGAACGTACTTATTAAAAAGGTTCTCTGTGATCCGGTCTGTGGGACTGAGGCTGAGGGAAATGTGTCTCCTCTGATGTCCAGTATGTCCACACTGTTTCCTGTCTGATGTGATGATGCAGCATTAAAAGTCATGATGTCCTGAGCTGGAATGTTTCTGTCAGAGTGTCAGAAAGCTTCAGAGTCACAACATCAACACGTCTGAGCAAGAAACACATTTTCTCTGCAGGTTGAAGGTTTTTCTGTTTTTTGATGAAGAGATTTTACAATCAAATGTAACATAATGTGATGTAATAACTGCAGCAGTGAGAGGCAGGTACGAAACATCAACATGTTGGGGTGTTTATGGGCTACATGTCATATTATTGATCAGTTAATGTCGGAAACAATCAGCAGGTTAATCAATCATGAGTGTCAGTACACTGACAGAAGATGTACGTATTTTTAAATTTGACCAATAAAGCAGATTCTGAAAATAATATTTGTTTTCAGCCTCCACTGTTTTTATAATGATCAATATTAAAATGCTGAGATTGTTAAAGTGTTTTCTTTTAAAACTTTGCAGCCTGGTGTATTTCCTCTCTATGTCCAGTAGAGGGGATCAGAACAGCAGCCATTAGGTAACAACATGAACACCTCAACTTCCTGTTTACATCCAGGAACAACATGAGAAGAGTCTGTGGTGGAAAGTAACTGAGTACATGTACTGAAGTACTCAAGTACAATTTGGAGGTATTTGTACTTTACTTGAGTACTTCCATGTTCATCTACTGTCTCCTTTCACTCCACCACATTTATCTGACAGCTTCAGTCACTTTTCACGTGAAGATTTGTCACAGTGGATGAAATAAACTGTTAAAATCCAACGATTTGTTGAAACTTAAACCATCAGTTTGTTTATTTGAAGTCATTTTGTAAAACTAATCTGTGACCTGCAATAAACTCCGTGAGATACAGGAAGGAGGAAACAAACCCTGAAAGACAGAGCTGCACCGGCACTCTTTAAAAAGGTAATCTCTCGGAATGAAACCACTTTGATTTATACACTAGGGGGCGGTATTGAGTCAATGCAGCTTCCAGCAATCTGCCTTCAGGTTGGTGTTACACTTAACTCTGTCCTCCATCAGATTACGTGACCAACAGTGTTGATGAGGTTAGTTTGGTTTAGAAGGAGAATCGTAACTATTAACCCAACTAACTGTTAGTGTGTGTGTGTGTGTGTGTGTGTGTGTGGTCACCTCATCTTCAACATGACACACGGGTCGCTTTTAATCAAGTAGTCCAGTGACTAAAATAAACAGCTCGGTGTCTCATGACGCTGTGATTGTAATGATTCCCTCTGTGTAGTCGGTGTTTTTAGTACCGGCTCCTGAAGAATACTACCCAGAATTTCTGCCCGATGGGGAAACCTAAAATAAGTGCATAGTACCAGCAGGAGAAGAGAAACTTTTGTTTGTAGAACAGTTTTTCTTTCCGATGGTTTGTTGACTTTTTTTTTTGTAGACAGTGTTGCATCATTTTGGTGGCATCTCTGGAATAACTTGGAAACGACAGCCAGCAGAAGAAGCACTGACGGTGTGACAAAATGTCACCTTTAGATAAATGTGGGGACTTCAGTCGATTATCTGACACAAAGGAACGTTAAAGTTTTTAAAACTGCGAGCAGCGGCTCATTTTCCTCTTGCAGTGCATTCTGGGTTTTACATGCAAGAGTGTTTCTTGTTTTAATTCCTTAAAATGCTTCGAATTTTAATGGAGTCTGGTCGCAGATGGCTCGTTACAGAGATTTGTGCCGACTCGGCGTGTCATGTGACGCAGCTAACGGGCGACGTTCAGCCGGCAGAACGACACTCATTTAAAGCAGCTCTTCGTCTTGTGTCTCAGGAACCGGATGGCTCTGCTGCCCAGTCAGGCCTTCTACCTGCTCATCAACAACAGCGGGTTGGCCAGCATGTCGCTCACCATGGCGCAGGTGTACAAAGATCACCAGGACGAGGACGGCTTCCTCTACATGACCTACGCCTCGCAGGAGATGTTCGGACACTGACGGCGTCCTGCTGCAGATTTTAGTCCCCGTTGAAGGCTGCTGGTCTCCACCTGCTTACATACAAAAATAACGTGTATATATTGTAATATTGTACATGTTGATGGGTGTTTTAATGAAGAATGTTGATCCAATAAATGACATGTTGAAACTATTGGCTGGGTGCAGTCTGATGCTTCAGGAGGATCATGTTTGATATCATAGATGTTAATAAGATTTGAGTTTCCATTATAAATGTTATTAAGAATTCAGCCACCGTCAGCATTTTGTGTGTAAACGCTGCGTCCAGGTATAACTGGAAAACTCATTTTGACTTCTTTTCAATGAACAATTAAATATTTTTAATCAAATTTCTTTCATGTCTTTTCCAGGACGACCATCTGTCATGATCTGAAACTTCAGAAAAGTTTCCTCTCCCCATCTTCACTTCTGAGAGACTCTGCCTCTCTGAAATGATCTTTTTATACCCAATAATGTTGCTGATCTGTTGCCAAGTAACCTAATTAGTAGTGAGATGTTCCACCAGGTGTTGTTTTTTTTTTTTTTTTTTTTTTTTTTTTTTTTAGCTTTACACAACTTTTCCAGTCTTTTGTTTACCCTATTCCAAATTGTTTTTAGATGTGTTGCTGCCATGAAACTCAAAAAAAGAACATATTTTTCTGAAAACAATGAACTTTGAGTTTCAACAGTTATGTTGTCTTTGGTCTATTTTTATTTAAATATGAGTGATTTGTAAATCATATATTTATTTTGATTACATTTTACACAGCATCCCAACTTTTTGGGAAACAGTGTTGTAACTTTAATAATGTCTGAACCTGATTGAGAAAACACACTCTGACAAACAGCATCACAGAGGCGGAGCCAAACTGGAAACACGAAATTCAAGGTCACCTGAAAGTGAAAGAGAAAGTTAGTCAGAGAGAAGGTCGAGGTGCAGTCGAGACGAATCTATATGTTTCTTTCTGAAGATAAAATAAACTTCATCAGTTCTTCCTTAACACCTGAGTCCAACACTGGTGAGTACAGCTGATCAGATTTACTGTTTCAACAACCAGCATCAACACAAAACTTACAGCTTCAATCAAACAGGAAGTTCAACTCCTTTGATTTCGTACCGACTCCTCGTGTCACATTAACTCTGTGAAGTTCAGCTGTAGAACAGAAGAATCAACAGAAGAATATTTGTCTTCATAACTCTTTTTAAAATGATGTTTTTCCCTCTTTGACTTTTGTCCTCAGACTGCAGACATGTCTGCTGCCAGCTGTCTTCTCTCTGAGGATCAGTTTCTGTGCTCCATCTGTCTGGATGTGTTCACTGATCCAGTCAGCACACCATGTGGACACAACTTCTGCAAAAACTGCATCACTCAACACTGGACCGTTACCGACAGGTGTCAGTGTCCCATGTGTAAAGAGAAGTTCAACACTAGACCTCAGCTGAGAGTCAACACGTTCATCTCTGAGATGGTTGCTCAGTTCAGACATGAAGCTCAACAGAAAGCCAGCAGCAGCAGCTCAGAGCAACAAGCTGCCAAACCAGGAGAAGTTCCCTGTGACGTCTGCACTGGAACCAAACTGAAGGCCCTCAAGTCCTGCCTGGTGTGTCTGACTTCCTACTGTGAGACTCACCTGCAACCTCATCTGACAACGTCCGGCATGAAAAGACATCAGCTGACGGAGCCTGTGGACAACCTGGAAGGCAGGATGTGTACGAAGCACCATAAACCTCTGGAGCTGTTCTGTCAGACCGACCAGACATGTGTCTGCATGCTCTGCTTTGTTTTAGACCACAAGACACACGAGTTGGTTCCTCTGAGAGAAGAATATGAAGGAAAGAAGGCAGAGCTGGGGAAGACAGAGGCTGAGATTCAGCAGATGATCCAGAAGAGACGACTGAAGATTGAGGAGCTCAAAGAGTCGGTGAAGACGAGTAAAGCTGCTGCAGACAGAGAGAAAGCAGAAGGTGTTGAGGTGTTCACTGCTCTGAAGGAGGCGGCTGAGAGAGGCCTGAACGAGCTCATAGAGGAGATCCAAGAGAAGCAGGAAACAGTAGAGAAACAGGCTGAAGGTTTCATCACAGATCTGCAGCAGGAAATCTCTGAGCTGATGAAGAGGAGCTCTGAGGTGGAGCAGCTCTCACGCTCTGCAGACCACCTCCACCTCCTCCAAAGCTTCTCGTCCCTGGCAGCTGCTCCACCCACCGAGGACCGGACAGAGGTCAGCGTCCGTCCACCATCATATGAGGGGACTGTGGTGAGAGCTGTGGTTCAGCTGGAGGAGACGCTCAGGAAAAAGAGGAAGCTGCTGTTTGAGGCCGAGCTGAAGAGACTCCAGCAGTCTGCAGTGGACGTGACTCTGGATCCTGATACAGCACATCCTGAACTCATCCTGTCTGATGACGGGAAACAAGTGAACCATGGTGATGTGAGGAAGAATCTTTCAGACAACCCAGAGAGGTTTTCTAAATGTGGTTGTGTTTTAGGAAAACAGAGTTTATCAACAGGCAGATTTTACTTTGAGGTTCAGGTCAAAGGAAAAACGGAATGGGATTTAGGAGTGGTCAGAGAGTCGATCAACAGGAAGGGAGACATCACACTGACTCCTCAGAAAGGTTTCTGGACTATATGGTTGAGAAATGGAAATGAATACAAAGCTCTTGCTGGTACTCCAGTCCATCTGAGTCTTGGGTCTGGTCCTGAGAAGGTGGGGGTGTTTGTGGATTATGAGGATGGTCTGGTCTCCTTTTTTGATGTCGATGCTGCAGCTCTTATCTACTCCTTTACTGGCTGCTCCTTCACTGACAAACTCCTCCCATATTTCAGTCCATATCTTAATCAAGGTGGTAAAAATTCTGCACCTCTGATCATCTCTCCTGTCAATCAAACTGCCTGATCTGTTTCATGATGAAGCATCTCTATCAGTGAACGTACTTATTAAAAAGGTTCTCTGTGATCCGGTCTGTGGGACTGAGGCTGAGGGAAATGTGTCTCCTCTGATGTCCAGTATGTCCCCACTGTTTCCTGTCTGATGTGATGATGCAGCATTAAAAGTCATGATGTCCTGAGCTGGAATGTTTCTGTCAGAGTGTCAGAAAGCTTCAGAGTCACAACATCAACACGTCTGAGCAGGAAACACATTTTCTCTGCAGGTTGAAGGTTTTTCTGTTTTTTGATGAAGAGATTTTGCAATCAAATGTAACATAATGTGATGTAATAACTGCAGCAGTGAGAGGCAGGTACGAAACATCAACATGTTGGGGTGTTTATGGGCTACATGTCATATTATTGATCAGTTAATGTCGGAAACAATCAGCAGGTTAATCAATCATGAGTGTCAGTACACTGACAGACGATGTATGTGTTTTTAAATTTCACCAATAAAGCAGATTCTGAAAATAATATCTGTTTTCAGCCTCCACTGTTTTTATAATGATCAATATTATAACGTTCAGATTGTTAAAGTGTTTTATTTTAAAAATGTGTAGACTGATGTATTTCACCTCTGTGTCCAGAAGAGGGTATCAGAATAGCAGCCATTAGGTAACAACATGAACACCTCAACTTCCTGTTTACATCCAGGAACAACATGAGAAGAGTCTGTGGTGGAAAGTAACTGAGTACATATACTGAAGTATTCAAGTACAATTTGGAGGTATTTGTACTTTATTTGAGTACTTACATGTTCATCTACTGTCTCCTTTCGCTCCACCACATTTATCTGACAGCTTCAGTCACTTTTCACATGAAGATTTGTCACGGTGGATGAAATAAACTGTTAAAATCCAACGATTTGTTGAAACTTAAACCATCAGTTTGTTTATTTGAAGTCATTTTGTAAAACTGATCTGTGAGCTGCAATAAACTCAGTGAGATACAGGAAGGAGGAAACAAACCCTGAAAGACAGAGCTGCACCAGAACTCTTTAAAGGAGTAATCTGCAGGAATGAAACCACTTTGATTTATACACTAGGGGGCGGTATTGAGTCAATGTAGTTTCCAGCAGTCTTCCTTCAGATTGGTGTTACACTTAACTCTGTCCCCCATCAGATTACGTGACCAACAGTGTTGATGAGGTTAGTTTGGTTTAGAAGGAGAATCGTAACTATTAACCCAACTAACTGTTCACAGCATGTGACACACAGCAAACATGAGGATACTACTACTACAGGGTAACTCTGGTTAAGAATCATGTCTCTGCTCTGCTTATTGATCAGATGGTTCCACTGTCTGAACGACTCCAATCGCTTTTCTTGCCTGTGTGTGTGTGTGTGGTCACCTCATCTTCAACATGACACACGGGTCGCTTTTAATGAAGTAGTCCAGTGACTAAAATAAACAGCTCGGTGTCTCATGACGCTGTGATTGTAATGATTCCCTCTGTGTAGTCGGTGTTTTTAGTACCGGCTCCTGAAGAATACTACCCAGAATTTCTGCCCGATGGGGAAACCTAAAATAAGTGCATAGTACCAGCAGTAGAAGAGAAACTTTTGTTTGTAGAACAGTTTTTCTTTCCGATTGTTTGTTGACTTTTTTTTTTTTTTTAGACAGTGTTGCATCATTTTGGTGGCAGCTCTGGAATAACTTGGAAACGACAGCCAGCAGACGAAGCACTGACGGTGTGACAAAACGTCACCTTTAGATAAATGTGGGGACTTCAGTCGATTATCTGACACAAAGGAACGTTAAAGTTTTTAAAACTGCGAGCAGCGGCTCATTTTCCTCTTGCAGTGCATTCTGGGTTTTACATGCAAGAGTGTTTCTTGTTTTAATTCCTTAAAATGCTTAGAATTTTAATGGAGTCTGGTCGCAGACGGCTCGTTACAGAGATTTGTGCCGACTCGGCGTGTCATGTGACGCAGCTAACGGGCGACGTGCAGCCGGCAGAACGACACTCATTTAAAGCAGCTCTTCGTCTTGTGTCTCAGGAACCGGATGGCTCTGCTGCCCAGTCAGGCCTTCTACCTGCTCATCAACAACAGCGGGTTGGCCAGCATGTCGCTCACCATGGCGCAGGTGTACAAAGATCACCAGGACGAGGACGGCTTCCTCTACATGACCTACGCCTCGCAGGAGATGTTCGGACACTGACGGCGTCCTGCTGCAGATTTTAGTCCCCGTTGAAGGCTGCTGGTCTCCACCTGCTGTACTTTCAAAAATAATGTGTATATATTGTAATATTGTACATGTTGATGGGCGTTTTAATGAAGAATGTTGATCCAATAAATGACATGTTGAAACTATTGGCTGGGTGCAGTCTGATGCTTCAGGAGGATCATGTTTGATGTCATAGATGTTAACAAGATTTGAGTGTCCGTTATGAATGTTATTAAAAATTCAGCCATCATCAGCATTTTGTGTGTAAACGCTGCGTCCAGGTCTCACTGGAAAACTCACGTTGACTTCTTTTCAATGAACAATTAATTTTTTTAAACAAATTTCTTTCATGTCTTTTCCAGCACGACCATCTGTCATGATCTGAAACTTCAGAAAAGTTTCCTCTCCCCATCTTCACTTCTGAGAGACTCTGCCTCTCTGAAATGCTCTTTTTACACCCAATAATGTTGTTGATCTGTTGCCAAGTAATCTAATTAGTAGTGAGATGTTCCACCAGGTTTTTTTTTTTTTTTTTTTAGCTTTACACAACTTTTCCAGTCTTTTGTTTACCCTATTCAAAATTTTTCTTAGATGTTTTCCTGCCATCAGACACAAAATAAGAACATATTTTTCATAAAATAATGAACTTTGAGTTTCAACAGTTATGTTGTCTTTGGTATATTTTCTTTTAAATGAGTGATTTGTAAATCATATTTATTTTTATTACATTTTATACAGCATCCCAACTTTTTGGGAAACAGTGTTGTAACTTTAATAATGTCTGAACCTGAATGAGGAAACACACCCTGACAAACAGCAGCAGAGAGGCGGAGCCAAACTGGAAACACAAGATTCAAGGTCTCCTTAAAGTGAAAGTGAAAGTTAGTCAGAGAGACGGCAGAGCTGCAGTCGAGATGAATCTCTCTTTCTTTCTGAAGATAAAATAAACTTCATCTGTTCTTCCTCAACACCTGAGTCCAACACTGGTGAGTACAGCTGATCAGATTTACTGTTTCAACAACCAGCATCAACTCAAAACTTACAGCTTCAATCACTTTTCACGTGAAGATTTGTCACAATGGACGAAATAAACTGTTAAAATCCAACGATTTGTTAAAACTTAAACCATCAGTTTGTTTATTTGAAGTCATTTTGTAAAACTGATCTGTGAGTTGCAATAAACTCAGTGAGATACAGGAAGGAAGAAACAAACCCTGAAAGACAGAGCTGCGCAGTCACTCTGTAAAAAAAACAGTAATCTCTAGGAATGAAACCACTTTGATTTGTACACTAGGGGGCGGTGTTGAGTCAATGTATCTTCCAGCAGTCTGCTTTCAGCTTGGTGTTACACTTAACTCTGTTCCTCATCAGTTTACGTGACCAACAGTGTTGATGAGGTTAGTTTGGTTTAGAAGGAGAATCGTAACTATTAACCCAACTAACTGTTCACAGCATGTGACACACAGCAAACATGAGGATACTACTACTACAGGGTAACTCTGGTTAGGAATCATGTCTCCGCTCTGCTTATTGATCAGATGGTTCCACTGGCTGTACGACTCCAATCGCTTTTCATGCGCTTCTGGATTTAATTTTCCGCCGCAGATAAAGCCCCACCTCCGTGTGTGTGTGTGTGTGTGTGTGTTGCCAGTTAACCTAATTTACTAATTAACCTAATTAGTAGTGAGATATTCCACCAGTTGTTTTTTGTTGCCTTATGCAACTTTTCCAGTCTTTTGTTGACCCTGTTTCAACTCGTTTGAGATGTGTTACTGCCATAAAATTCAAAAATCAATAAACTTCCTCAGTTTCAACAGTTGATTTATTGTCTTTGGTCTATTTTCATTTATATGAGTTTATATGATTTGTAAATCATCACATTTATTTTATTTACATTTTACACAGCATCCCAAAGTTTTTTAGAAACAGTGTCGCAACTTAAATAATGTCTGAACCTGAATGAGGACACACACCCTGACAAAAACCAGCAGAGAGGCGAAGCCAACCTGGAACAACCAGATTCCAGGTCACGTTAAAGTGAAAAAGTGAAAGATAAAGTTAGTCAGAGAGACGGCAGAGCTGCAGTCGGGACGAATCTCTGTGTTTCTATCTGAAGATAAAATAAACTTCATCTGTTCTTCCTCAACACCTGAGTCCAACACTGGTGAGTACAGCTGATCAGATTTACTGTTTCAACAACCAGCATCAACACAAAATTTACAGCTTCAATCAAACAGGAAGTTCAACTCCTTTCATTTCGTACCGACTCCTCGTGTCACATTAACTCTGTGAAGTTCAGCTGTAGAACAGAAGAAACAATAGAAGAATATTTTTCATTATAACTCTTTTTAAAATGATGTTTTTCCCTCTTTGACTTTTGTCCTCAGACTGCAGACATGTCTGCTGCCAGCTGTCTTCTCTCTGAGGATCAGTTTCTGTGCTCCATCTGTCTGGATGTGTTCACTGATCCAGTCAGCACACCATTTGGACACAACTTCTGCAAAAACTGCATCACTCAACACTGGACCGTTACCGACAGGTGTCAGTGTCCCATGTGTAAAGAGAAGTTCAACACTAGACCTCAGTTGAGAGTCAACACGTTCATCGCTGAGATGGTTGCTCAGTTCAGACATGAAACTCAACAGAAAGCCAGCAGCAGCAGCTCAGAGCAACAAGCTGCCAAACAAGGAGAAGTTCCCTGTGACGTCTGCACTGGAACCAAACTGAAGGCCCTCAAGTCCTGCCTGGTGTGTCTGACCTCCTACTGTAAGACTCACCTGCAGCCTCATCTGACAACGTCCGGCCTGAAAAGACATCAGCTGACGGAGCCTGTGGAGAACCTGGAAGGCAGGATGTGTACGAAGCACGATAAACCTCTGGAGCTGTTCTGTCAGACCGACCAGACATGTGTCTGCATGCTCTGCTCTGTTTTAGACCACAAGACACACGAGTTGGTTCCTCTGAGAGAAGAATATGAAGGAAAGAAGGCAGAGCTGGGGAAGACAGAGGCTGAGATTCAGCAGATGATCCAGAAGAGACGACTGAAGATTGAGGAGCTCAAAGAGTCGGTGAAGACGAGTAAAGCTGCTGCAGACAGAGAGAAAGCAGAAGGTGTTGAGGTGTTCACTGCTCTGAAGGAGGCGGCTGAGAGAGGCCTGAACGAGCTCATAGAGGAGATCCAAGAGAAGCAGGAAACAGTGGAGAAACAGGCTGAAGGTTTCATCACAGATCTGCAGCAGGAAATCTCTGAGCTGATGAAGAGGAGCTCTGAGGTGGAGCAGCTCTCACGCTCTGCAGACCACCTCCACCTCCTCCAAAACTTCTCGTCCCTGACAGCTGCTCCACCCACCGAGGACCGGACAGAGGTCAGCGTCCGTCCACCATCAGATGAGGGGACTGTGGTGAGAGCTGTGGTTCAGCTGGAGGAGACGCTCAGGAAAAAGAGGAAGCTGCTGTTTGAGGCCGAGCTGAAGAGACTCCAGCAGTCTGCAGTGGACGTGACTCTGGATCCTGATACAGCACATCCTGATCTCATCCTGTCTGATGACGGGAAACAAGTGAACCATGGTGATGTGAGGAAGAATCTTCCAGACAACCCAGAGAGGTTTTCTAAATGTGTTTGTGTTTTAGGAAAACAGAGTTTCTCTGCAGGCAGGTTTTCTTTTGAGGTTCAGGTCAAAGGAAAGACTAAATGGGATTTAGGAGTGGTCAGAGAGTCGATCAACAGGAAGGGAAACATCATGCCGACTCCTCAAAAAGGTTTCTGGACTATATGTCTGAGAAATGGAAATGAATACAAAGCTTTTGCTGGTCCTCCAGTCCGTCTGAGTCTTGGGTCTGGTCCTGAGAAGGTGGGGGTGTTTGTGGATTATGAGGAGGGTCTGGTCTCCTTTTATGATGTCGATGCTGCAGCTCTTATCTACTCCTTTACTGGCTGCTCCTTCACTGACAAACTCCTCCCATACTTCGGTCCCTGTCTTAATCAAGGTGGTAAAAACTCTGCACCTCTGATCATCTCTCCTGTCAATCAAACTGCCTGATCTGTTTCATGATGAAGCGTCTCCATCAGTGAACGTACTTATTAAAAAGGTTCTCTGTGATCCGGTCTGTGGGACTGAGGCTAAGGGAAATGTGTCTCCTCTGATGTCCAGTATGTCCCCACTGTTTCCTGTCTGATGTGATGATGCAGCATTAAAAGTCATGATGTCCTGATCTGGAATGTTTCTGTCAGAGTGTCAGAAAGCTTCAGAGTCACAACATCAACACGTCTGAGCAGGAAACACATTTTCTCTGCAGGTTGAAGGTTTTTCTGTTTTTTGATGAATAGATTTTACAATCAAATGTAACATAATGTGATGTAATAACTGCAGCAGTGAGAGGCAGGTATGAAACATCAACATGTTGGGGTGTTCATGGGCTACATGTCATATTATTGATCAGTTAATAGAGGAAACAATCAGCAGATTAATCAATCATGAGTGTCGGTACACTGACAGACGATGTATGTGTTATTAAATTTGACCAATAAATCAGATTCTGAAAATAATATCTGTTTTCAGCCTCCACTGTTTTCATAATGATCAATATTATAACATTGAGATTTTTAAAGTGTTTCATTTTAAAACTTTTTAGCCTGGTGTATTTCCTCTCTGTGTTCAGCAGAGGGCTTCAGAACAGCAGCCATTAGGTAACAACATGAACACCTCAACTTCCTGTTTACATCCAGGAACAACGCGAGAAGAGTCTGTGGTGGAAAGTAACAGTACATTTATTGAAGTACTTAAGTAAAATTTGGAGGCATTTTTACTTTACTTGAGTACTTCTATGTTCAGCTACTGTCTCCTTCCACTCCACCACATTTATCTGACAGCTTCAGTCACTTTTCATGTGAAGATTTGTCACAGTGGACGAAATAAACTGTTAAAATCCAACGATTTGTTGAAACTTAAACCATCTGTTTGTTTATTTGAGGTCATTTTGTAAAACTGATCTGTGAGCTGCAATAAAGTCTGTGAGATACAGGAAGGAGGAAACAAACCCTGAAAGACAGAGCTGCACAGTCACTCTGTAAAAAACAGTAATCCCTAGGAATGAAACCACTTTGATTTATACACTAGGGGGCGGTATTGAGTCAATGTAGCTTCCATCAATCTGCCTTCAGATTGGTGTTACACTTAACTCTGTCCTCCATCAGATTACGTGACCAACAGTGTTGATGAGGTTAGTTTGGTTTAAAAGGAGAATCGTAACTATTAACCCAACTAACTGTTCACAGCATGTGACACACAGCAAACATGAGGATACTACTACTACAGGGTAACTCTGGTTAGGAATCATGTCTCCGATCTGATTATTGATCAGATGGTTCCACTGTCTGAACGACTCCAATCGCTTTTCTTGCAAGTGCGTGTGTGTGTGTGTGTGTGTGTGTGTTTGTGGTCACCTCATCTTCTACATGACACACGGGTCGCTTTTAATCAAGTAGTCCAGTGACTAAAATAAACAGCTCGGTGTCTCATGACGCTGTGATTGTAATGATTCCCTCTGTGTAGTCGGTGTTTTTAGTACCGGCTCCTGAAGAATACTACCCAGAATTTCTGCCCGATGGGGAAACCTAAAATAAGTGCATAGTACCAGCAGTAGAAGAGATACTTTTGTTTGTAGAACAGTTTTTCTTTCCGATGGTTTGTTGACTTTTTAAAAAAAAAATTATTTATTTATTTTTTTGTAGAAAGTGTTGCATCATTTTGGTGGCAGCTCTGGAATAACTTGGAAACGACAGCCAGCAGACGAAGCACTGATGGTGTGACAAAATGTCACCTTTAGATAAATGTGGGGACTTCAGTCGATTATCTGACACAAAGGAACGTTAAAGTTTTTAAAACTGCGAGCAGCGGCTCATTTTCCTCTTGCAGTGCATTCTGGGTTTTACATGCAAGAGTGTTTATTGTTTTAATTCCTTAAAATGCTTTGAATTTTAATGGAGTCTGGTCGCAGATGGCTCATTACAGAGATTTGTGCCGACTCGGCGTGTCATGTGACGCAGCTAACGGGCGACGTGCAGCCGGCAGAACGACACTCATTTAAAGCAGCTCTTCGTCTTGTGTCTCAGGAACCGGATGGCTCTGCTGCCCAGTCAGGCCTTCTACCTGCTCATCAACAACAGCGGGTTGGCCAGCATGTCGCTCACCATGGCGCAGGTGTACAAAGATCACCAGGACGAGGACGGCTTCTACATGACCTACGCCTCGCAGGAGATGTTCGGACACTGACGGCGTCCTGCTGCAGATTTTAGTCCCCGTTGAAGGCTGCTGGTTTCCACCTGCTATACATACAAAAATAACGTGTATATATTGTAATATTGCACATGTTGATGGGCGTATTAATGAAGAATGTTGATCCAATAAATGACATGTTGAAACTATTAGCTGGGTGCAGTCTGATGCTTCGGGAGGATCATGTTTGATATCATAGATGTAAATAAGATTTTAGTGTCCGTTATGAATGTTATTAAAAATTCAGCCATCATCAGCATTTTGTGTGTAAACGCTGCATCCAGGTCTGACTGGAAAACTCATGTTTACTTCTTTTCAATGAATAATTAAATTTTTTTGAACAAATTTATTTAATGTCTTTTCCAGCACGACCATCTGTCATGATCTGAAACTTCAGAAATGTTTCCTCTCCCCATCTTCACTTCTGAGAGACTCTGCCTCTCTGAAATGCTCTTTTTATACCCAATAATGTTGCTGATCTGTTGCCAGGTAACCTAATTAGTAGTGAGATGTTCCACCAGGTGTTGTTTTTTTTTTTTTTTTTTAGCTTTACACAACTTTTCCAGTCTTTTGTTTACCCTATTCCAATTTTTTTTAGATGTGTTGCTGTCATCAAACTCAAAATAAGAATATATTTTTCATAAAACAATGAACTTTGAGTTTCAACAGTTATGTTGTCTTTGGTATATTTTCATTTAAATATGAGTGATTTGTAAATCATATTTATTTTTATTACATTTTACACAGCATCCCAACTTTTTGGGAAACAGTGTTGTAACTTTAATAATGTCTGAACCTGAATGAGGAAACACACCCTGACAAACAGCAGTAGAGAGGCGGAGCCAAACTGGAAAAAGGAGATTCAAGGTCACCTTAAAGTGAAAGTGAAAGTTAGTTAGAGAGAAGGCAGAGCTGCAGTCGAGACGAATCTCTGTGTTTCTTTCTGAAGACAAAATAAACTTCATCTGTTCTTCCTCAACTAATTCCAACACTGGTGAGTACAGCTGATCAGATTTACTGTTTCAACAACCTGCATCAACACAAAACTTACAGCTTCAATCAAACAGGAAGTTCAACTCCTTTGATTTCGTACCGACTCCTCGTGTCACATTAACTCTGTGAAGTTCAGCTGTAGAACAGAAGAAACAATAGAAGAATATTTTTCCTTATAACTCTTTTTAAAATGATGTTTTTCCCTCTTTGACTTTTGTCCTCAGACTGCAGACATGTCTGCTGCCAGCTGTCTTCTCTCTGAGGATCAGTTTCTGTGCTCCATCTGTCTGGATGTGTTCACTGATCCAGTCAGCACACCATGTGGACACAACTTCTGCAAAAACTGCATCACTCAACATTGGACCGATACCGACAGGTGTCAGTGTCCCATGTGTGAAGAGAAGTTCGACACTAGACCTCAGCTGAGAGTCAACACGTTGTTCTCTGAGATGGTTGCTCAGTTCAGACATGAAGCTCAACAGAAAGCCAGCAGCAGCAGCTCAGAGCAACAAGCTGCCAAACCAGGAGAAGTTCCCTGTGACATCTGCACTGGAACCAAACTGAAGGCCCTCAAGTCCTGCCTGGTGTGTCTGACCTCCTACTGTGAGACTCACCTGCAGCCTCATCTGACAACGTCCAGCCTGAAAAGACATCAGCTGACGGAGCCTGTGGAGAACCTGGAAGGCAGGATGTGTACGAAGCACCATAAACCTCTGGAGCTGTTCTGTCAGACCGACCAGACATGTGTCTGCATGCTCTGCTCTGTTTTAGACCACAAGACACACGAGTTGGTTCCTCTGACCGAAGAATATGAAGGAAAGAAGGCAGAACTGGGGAAGACAGAGGCTGAGATTCAGCAGATGATCCAGAAGAGACGACTGAAGATTGAGGAGCTCAAAGAGTCGGTGAAGACGAGTAAAGCTGCTGCAGACAGAGAGAAAGCAGAAGGTGTTGAGGTGTTCACTGCTCTGAAGGAGGCGGCTGAGAGAGGCCTGAACGAGCTCATAGAGGAGATCCAAGAGAAGCAGGAAACAGTAGAGAAACAGGCTGAAGGTTTCATCACAGATCTGCAGCAGGAAATCTCTGAGCTGATGAAGAGGAGCTCTGAGGTGGAGCAGCTCTCACGCTCTGCAGACCACCTCCACCTCCTCCAAAGCTTCTCGTCCCTGACAGCTGCTCCACCCACCGAGGACCGGACAGAGGTCAGCGTCCGTCCACCATCATATGAGGGGACTGTGGTGAGAACTGTGGTTCAGCTGGAGGAGACGCTCAGGAAAAAGAGGAAGCTGCTGTTTGAGGCCGAGCTGAAGAGACTCCAGCAGTCTGCAGTGGACGTGACTCTGGATCCTGATACAGCACATCCTCACCTCATCCTGTCTGATGACGGGAAACAAGTGAACCTTGGTGATGTGAGGAAGAATCTTCCAGACAACCCAGAGAGGTTTTCTAAATGTGGTTGTGTTTTAGGAAAACAGAGTTTCTCTGCAGGCAGATTTTACTTTGAGGTTCAGGTTAAAGGAAAAACGGACTGGACTTTAGGAGTGGTCAGAGAGTCGATCAACAGGAAGGGAGACATCACACTGACTCCTCAGAAAGGTTTCTGGACTATATGTCTGAGAAATGGAAATGAATATGAAGCTTGTGCTGACCCTTCAGTCTGTCTGAGTCTTGGGTCTGGTCCTGAGAAGGTGGGGGTGTTTGTGGATTATGAGGAGGGTCTGGTCTCCTTTTTTGATGTCGATGCTGCAACTCTTATCTACTCCTTTACTGGCTGCTCCTTCACTGACAAACTCCTCCCATTCTTCAGTCCCTGTCCTAATGATGGTGGTAAAAACTCTGCACCTCTGATCATCTCTCCTGTCAATCAAACTGCCTGATCTGTTTCATGATGAAGCGTCTCCATCAGTGAACGTACTTATTAAAAAGGTTCTCTGTGATCCGGTCTGTGGGACTGAGGCTGAGGGAAATGTGTCTCCTCTGATGTCCAGTATGTCCCCACTGTTTCCTGTCTGATGTGATGATGCAGCATTAAAAGTCATGATGTCCTGAGCTGGAATGTTTCTGTCAGAGTGTCAGAAAGCTTCAGAGTCACAACATCAACACGTCTGATCAGGAAACACATTTTCTCTGCAGGTTGAAGGTTTTTCTGTTTTTTGATGAAGAGATTTTACAGTCAAATGTAACATAATGTGATGTAATAACTGCAGCAGTGAGAGGCAGGTACGAAACATCAACATGTTGGGGTGTTTATGGGCTACATGTCATATTATTGATCAGTTAATGTAGGAAACAATCAGCAGATTAATCAATCATATGTGTCAGTACACTGACAGACGATGTATGTGTTTTTAAATTTCACCAATAAAGCAGATTCTGAAAATAATATCTGTTTTCAGCCTCCACTGTTTTTATAATGATCAATATTATAACTTTGAGATTTTTAAAGTGTTTCATTTTAAAACTTTTTAGCCTGGTGTACTTCCTCTCTGTGTCCAGCACAGGGCAACAGAACAGCAGCCATTAGGTAACAACATGAACACCTCAACTTCCTGTTTACATCCAGGAACAACACGAGAAGAGTCTGTGGTGGAAAGTAACAGTACATTTATTGAAGTACTTAAGTACAATTTGGAGGTATTTTAACTTTACTTGTGTACTTCCATGTTCAGCTATTGTCTCCTTCCACTCCACCACATTTATCTGACAGCTTCAGTCACTTTTCACGTGAAGATTTGTCACAGTGGATGAAATAAACTGTTAAAATCCAACGATTTGTTAAAACTTAAACCATCAGTTTGTTTATTTGAAGTCATTTTGTAAAACTGATCTGTGAGCTGCATTAAACTCAGTGAGATACAGGAAGAAGGAAACAAACCCTGAAAGACAGAGCTGCACCTGCACTCTTTAAAGGAGTAATCTCTGGGAATGAAACTACTTTGATTTGTACACTAGTGGACGGTATTGAGTCAATGTAGTTTCCAGCAGTCTGCCTTCAGATTGGTGTTACACTTAACTCTGTCCCCCATCAGTTTACGTGACCAACAGTGTTGATGAGGTTAGTTTGGTTTAGAAGGAGAATCGTAACTATTAACCCAACTAATTGTTCACAGCATGTGACACACAGCAAACATGAGGATACTACTACTACAGGGTAACTCTGGTTAGGAATCATGTCTCCGCTCTGCTTATTAATCAGATGGTTCCTCTGTCTGTACGACTCCATTCGCTTATCTTGCCTGTGTGTGTGTGTGTGTGTGTGTGTGTGTGTGTGTGTGTGTGTGGTCACCTCATCTTCAACATGACACGCAGGTCGCTTTTAATCAAGTAGTCCAGTGACTAAAATAAACAGCTCGGTGTCTCATGACGCTGTGATTGTAATGATTCCCTCTGTGTAGTCGGTGTTTTTAGTATCGGCTCCTGAAGAATACTACCCAGAATTTCTGCCCGATGGGGAAACCTAAAATAAGTGCATAGTACCAGCAGTAGAAGAGAAACTTTTGTTTGTCAAACAGTTTTTCTTTCCGATGGTTTGTTGAATTTTTTTTTATTTAATTTTTTTGGTAGAAAGTGTTGCATCATTTTGGTGGCAGCTCTGGAATAACTTGGAAACGACAGCCAGCACACGAAGCACTGACGGTGTGACAAAATGTCACCTTTAGATAAATGTGGGGACTTCAGTCGATTATCTGACACAAAGGAGCCTTAAAGTTTTTAAAACTGCGAGCAGCGGCTCATTTTCCTCTTGCAGTGCATTCTGGGTTTTACATGCAAGAGTGTCTCTTGTTTTAATTCCTTAAAATGCTTAGAATTTTAATGGAGTCTGGTCGCAGACGGCTCATTACAGAGATTTGTGCCGACTCGGCGTGTCATGTGACGCAGCTAACGGGCGACGTGCAGCCGGCAGAACGACACTCATTTAAAGCAGCTCTTCGTCTTGTGTCTCAGGAACCGGATGGCTCTGCTGCCCAGTCAGGCCTTCTACCTGCTCATCAACAACAGCGGGTTGGCCAGCATGTCGCTCACCATGGCGCAGGTGTACAAAGATCACCAGGACGAGGACGGCTTTCTCTACATGACCTACGCCTCACAGGAGATGTTCGGACACTGATGGCGACCTGCTGCACATTTTAGTCCCCGTTGAAGGCTGCTGGTCTCCACCTGCTGTACATACAAAAATAATGTGTATATATTGTAATATTGTACATGTTGATGGGTGTTTTAATGAAGAATGTTGATCCAATAAATGACATGTTGAAACTATTGGCTGGGTGCAGTCTGATGCTTCTGGACGATCATGTTTGATGTCACAGATGTTAGTAAGATTTGAGTGTCCGTTATGAATGTCATTAAAAATTCAGCCATCATCAGATTTTGTGTGTAAATGCTTCGTCCAGGTCTCACTGGAAAACTCACATTGACCTCTTTTCGATGAACAATACATTTTTTTAAACAAATTTCTTTCATGTCTTTTCCAGCACGACCATCTGTCATGATCTGAACCTTCAGAAAAGTTTCCTCTCCCCATCTTCACTTCTGAGAGACTCTGCCTCTCTGAAATGCTCTTTTATACCCAATAATGTTGTTGATCTGTTGCCAAGTAACCTAATTAGTAGTGAGATGTTCCACCAGGTGTTTTTTTTTTTTTTTTTTTTTTTTTAGCTTTTCACAACTTTTGCAGTCTTTTGTTTACCCTATTCCAAATTGTTTTTATTGTTGCTGCCATCAAACTCAAAATAAGAATAAACAACATGAGAAGAGTCTGTGGTGGAAAGTAACTGAGTACATGTAATGAAGTACTCAAGTACAATTTGGAGGTATTTGTAATTTATTTGAGTACTTACATGTTCAGCTAATGTCTCCTTCCACTCCACCACATTTATCTGACAGCTTCAGTCACTTTTCACGTGAAGATTTGTCACAGTGGATGAAATAAACTGTTAAAATCCAACGATTTGTTCAAACTTAAACCATCAGTTTGTTTATTTGAAGTCATTTTGTAAAACTGATCTGTGAGCTGCAATAAACTCAGTGAGACACAGGAAGGAGGAAACAAACCCTGAAAGACAGAGCTGCACAGGGACTCTTTAAAGGAGTAATCTCTCGGAATGAATCCTTTCATTTGTACACTTGGGGGCGGTATTTAGTCAATGTAGTTTCCAGCAGTCTGATTTCAGATTGGTGTTACACTTAACTCTGTCCCCCATCAGATTACGTGACCAACAGTGTTGATGAGGTTAGTTTGGTTTAGAAGGAGAATCGTAACTATAAACTAGTGATGGTGAGATGAAGCCTCATGAGGCATCGAACCACTTCAGCCAATTGGTTCGAGAAAGGGTTCATTACTCGAAGCTTCGTGTGCACACGAAACCACCTACTGGCCAAGTGTATAATCACAGGCAGCTGTATCTGAACCACACGTGATGCATTGAATTTTTGTGTCTGTTATGGCTGTTGGGAATGACTATGAATTACAAAAATGTATGACTAAATAATTTCTGTACATAAATTATCACATATGTGCATAATAAAATATTTTTTGAATGTATTCTGTGTGTGTAAATTTTCCCAAAATGGTAGTATCATATGATATGGCAGGTTGTGTAATAATGTTTTTCTGTCACTTTAGGAAAATGGCCTGGGCTTAAGCAGGCAGAGGACAGTGAAAGTGTTTGTGGAACTAGGAAGAGGGGACTGAATATGCTTGTGTAACTTGGACAATGATGTACAGGACAGGGGACATTTTATTCATTTTTATTCAGAAATAACAGTTTCTCAACAGTTTTTGGTTTTGTGGATGTCCACATGTCAGAAGTAAGGCTAACAGCAGCCACCTTTTCCACTTTAGCCTTCTCCTTCTCCTTAGCTGACTCATACTTGGCCTCCACCATGGCCTTCAGAGCCTAAAGGAAAAAATATATAGTGCTGAACTGTGAGACACAATAAAGTACTCATTTGTTTCATGCATGCACCCATACATACCTGCCTTGTAGGGAGAACATAATTAGGATCCAGTTTG
Source organism: Embiotoca jacksoni (assembly GCF_022577435.1). NCBI lineage: Eukaryota > Metazoa > Chordata > Actinopteri > Embiotocidae > Embiotoca > Embiotoca jacksoni. The sequence goes on along the minus strand of NW_027185392.1, from coordinate 2,021,533 downwards.
GACACAAATGCCCTGAATCCAACATCATCCACAATACTGAAGGGCTGTGTGTCCTTCACTATCATGGAGACGAGGGCTTCATCCAGCTCTTGTTTTCTGGTGGCTGGTTAAAAGAGAATAAATACAGTGTCTGTTACCTGTCTTTATTTGCACAATAAACAAAAGTGAACAGGGAAAAATTGTGATGGTGCATTTGTAATATTGTAATGACTTACCTTGGCTGGGTGAAGCTCCAGTTTCCTCCTTGTTCTCATGCAAGGCACGGTAATGCCTTAGCATGGATGAGGTGTTGTTATTGTACCCCAACTCCTTGGAGCACAATAAACACCTCACCTTTGAATAAAATAAGAAACTGTGAAAAATACAGTTCTTGATAAGCAAACCTAATGTGTCTGAAATAGAGTTAGATTTAGCTTACCTTATTAGGAGTTATCAAATCAAAGTGTTCCGACAGGGGAAATCCTCCTCTTCCTATCTGGCTCCATCTTATCACCTATCCTTCTCTCCTCACTCTCCTAAATCTCCAAACTAGCTCTCTCTCTAAACTCTCCAAACTATCCAAACTCTCAACTGACCTCAACTCTCCACCAACAACCCACATTTTGAATGGAGCCTGAGGTGTTTATATTGCTTGTCAAACCTCCCGGCAAAATCTGAACCACTTCCCGAAGTAGTCACGTGGTACAGCCGGGCAGCGAGGCTTCGGACGTCATCATTTTTGGCTCCTCCTCTAAATGAAGCAAGCCTCTACACGCGCTTCGAGGACACGCCCCCTCCATTACTCGACACACGCTTAGAAGCGTCGGCACATCTCGTAACATCACTACTATAAACCCAACTAACTGCTAGTGTGTGTGTGTGTGTGTGTGCGTGTGTGTGTGTGTGTGTGTGTGTGTGGTCACCTCATCTTCAACATGACACACGGGTCGCTTTTAATCATGTAGTCCAGTGACTAAAATAAACAGCTCGGTGTCTCATGACGCTGTGATTGTAATGATTCCCTCTGTGTAGTCGGTGTTTTTAGTACCGGCTCCTGAAGAATACTACCCAGAATTTCTGCCCGATGGGGAAACCTAAAATAAGTGCATAGTACCAGCAGTAGAAGAGAAACTTTTGTTTGTAGAACAGTTTTTCTTTCCGATGGTTTGTTGACTTTTTTTAAAAATTTTTATTTTTTTGTAGAAAGTGTTGCATCATTTTGGTGGCAGCTCTGGAATAACTTGGAAACGACAGCCAGCAGACGAAGCACTGACGGTGTGACAAAATGTCACCTTTAGATAAATGTGGGGACTTCAGTCGATTATCTGACACAAAGGAACGTTAAAGTTTTTAAAACTGCGAGCAGCGGCTCATTTTCCTCTTGCAGTGCATTCTGGGTTTTACATGCAAGAGTGTTTCTTGTTTTAATTCCTTAAAATGCTTCGAATTTTAATGGAGTCTGGTAGCAGACGGATCATTACAGAGATTAGTGCCGACTCGGCGTGTCATGTGACGCAGCTAACGGGCGACGTGCAGCCGGCAGAACGACACTCATTTAAAGCAGCTCTTCGTCTTGTGTCTCAGGAACCGGATGGCTCTGCTGCCCAGTCAGGCCTTCTACCTGCTCACCAACAACAGCGGGTTGGCCAGCATGTCGCTCACCATGGCGCAGGTGTACAAAGATCACCAGGACGAGGACGGCTTCCTCTACATGACCTACGCCTCGCAGGAGATGTTCGGACACTGATGGCGTCCTGCTGCAGATTTTAGTCCCCGTTGAAGGCTGCTGGTCTCCACCTGCTGTACATACAAAAATAATGTGTATATATTGTAATATTGTACATGTTGATGGGCGTTTTAATGAAGAATGTTGATCCAATAAATGACATGTTGAAACAATTGGCTGGGTGCAGTCTGATGCTTCAAGAGGATCATGTTTGATGTCATAGATGTTAATGAGATTTGAGTGTCCGTTATGAATGTTATTAAAAATTCAGCCATCATCAGCATTTTGTGTGTAAACGCTGCGTCCAGGTCTCACTGGAAAACTCACATTGACCTCTTTTCAATGAACAATTAATTTTTTTAAACAAATTTCTTTCACGTCTTTTCGAGCACGACCATCTGTAATGATCTGAAACTTCAGAAAAGTTTCCTCTCCCCATCTTCACTTCTGAGAGACTCTGCCTCTCTGAAATGCTCTTTTTATATCCAATAATGTTGCTGATCTGTTGCCAAGTAACCTAATTAGTAGTGAGATGTTCCACCAGGTGTTGTTGTTTTTTTTTTTTTTTTTAGCTTTACACAACTTTTCCAGTCTTTTATTTATCCTATTCCAATTTTTTTTTAGATGTGTTGCTGCCATCAAACTCAAAATAAGAATATATTTTTCATAAAACAATGAACTTTGAGTTTCAACAGTTATGTTGTCTTTGGTATATTTTCATTTAAATATGAGTGATTTGTAAATCATATTTATTTTTATTACATTTTACACAGCATCCCAACTTTTTGGGAAACAGTGTTGTAACTTTAATAATGTCTGAACCTGAATGAGGAAACACACCCTGACAAACAGCAGTAGAGAGGCGGAGCCAAACTGGAAAAACTAGATTCCAGGTCACTTTAAAGTCAAAGTTAAAGTTAGTCAGAGAGAAGGCAGAGCTGCAGTTGATACGAATCTCTGTGTTTCTATCTGAAGATAAAATAAACTTCATCTGTTCTTCCTCAACACCTGAGTCCAACACTGGTGAGTACAGCTGATCAGATTTACTGTTTCAACAACCAGCATCAACACAAAACTTACAGCTTCATTCAAACAGGAAGTTCAACTCCTTTGATTTCGTACCGACTCCTCATGTCACATTAACTCTGTGAAATTAAGCTGTAGAACAGAAGAAACAATAGAAGAATATTTTTCCTTATAACTCTTTTTAAAATGATGTTTTTCCCTCTTTGACTTTTGTCCTCAGACTGCAGACATGTCTGCTGCCAGCTGTCTTCTCTCTGAGGATCAGTTTCTGTGCTCCATCTGTCTGGATGTGTTCACTGATCCAGTCAGCACACCATGTGGACACAACTTCTGCAAAAACTGCATCACTCAACATTGGACCGTTACCGACAGGTGTCAGTGTCCCATGTGTGAAGAGAAGTTCGACAGCAGACCTCAGCTGAGAGTCAACACGTTGTTCTCTGAGATGGTTGCTCAGTTCAGACATGAAGCTCAACAGAAAGCCAGCAGCAGCAGCTCAGAGCAACAAGCTGCCAAACCAGGAGAAGTTCCCTGTGACGTCTGCACTGGAACCAAACTGAAGGCCCTCAAGTCCTGCCTGGTGTGTCTGACCTCCTACTGTGAGACTCACCTGCAGCTTCATCTGACAACATCCAGCCTGAAAAGACATCAGCTGACAAAGCCTGTGGAGAACCTGGAAGGCAGGATGTGTACGAAGCACCATAAACCTCTGGAGCTGTTCTGTCAGACCGACCAGACATGTGTCTGCATGCTCTGCTCTGTTTTAGATCACAAGACACACGAGTTGGTTCCTCTGAGAGAAGAATCTGAAGGAAAGAAGGCAGAACTGGGGAAGACAGAGGCTGAGATTCAGCAGATGATCCAGAAGAGACGACTGAAGATTGAGGAGCTCAAAGAGTCGGTGAAGACGAGTAAAGCTGCTGCAGACAGAGAGAAAGCAGAAGGTGTTGAGGTGTTCACTGCTCTGAAGGAGGCGGCTGAGAGAGGCCTGAACGAGCTCATGGAGGAGATCCAAGACAAGCAGGAAACAGCAGAGAAACAGGCTGAAGGTTTCATCACAGATCTGCAGCAGGAAATCTCTGAGCTGATGAAGAGGAGCTCTGAGGTGGAGCAGCTCTCACGCTCTGCAGACCACCTCCACCTCCTCCAAAGCTTCTCGTCCCTGACAGCTGCTCCACCCACCGAGAACCGGACAGAGGTCAGCGTCCGTCCACCATCATATGAGGGGACTGTGGTGAGAGCTGTGGTTCAGCTGGAGGAGACGCTCAGGAAAAAGAGGAAGCTGCTGTTTGAGGCCGAGCTGAAGAGACTCCAGCAGTCTGCAGTGGACGTGACTCTGGATCCTGATACAGCACATCCTAAACTCATCCTGTCTGATGACGGGAAACAAGTGAACCATCGTGATGAGAGGAAGAATCTTCCAGACAACCCAGAGAGGTTTTCAAAAACTGTCTCTGTTTTAGGAAAACAGAGTTTCTCTGCAGGCAGATTTTACTTTGAGGTTCAGGTTAAAGGAAAGACTAAATGGGAGTTAGGAGTGGTCAGAGAGTCGATCAACAGGAAGGGAAGAATCACACTGACTCCTCTGAAAGGTTTCTGGACTATATGTCTGAGAAATGGAAATGAATACAAAGCTTGGGCTGACTCTCCAGTCCGTCTGAGTCTTGGGTCTGGTCCTGAGAAGGTGGGGGTGTTTGTGGATTATGAGGAGGGTCTGGTCTCCTTTTATGATGTCGATGCTGCAGCTCTTCTCTACTCCTTTACTGGCTGCTCCTTCACTGACAAACTCCTCCCATACTTCGGTCCCTGTCTTAATGAAGATGGTAAAAACTCTGCACCTCTGATCATCTCTCCTGTCAACCAAACTGCCTGATCTGTTTCATGATGAAGCGTCTCCATCAGTGAACGTACTTATTAAAAAGGTTCTCTGTGATCCGGTCTGTGGGACTGAGGCTGAGGGAAATGTGTCTCCTCTGATGTCCAGTATGTCCCCACTGTTTCCTGTCTGATGTGATGATGCAGCATTAAAAGTCATGATGTCCTGAGCTGGAATGTTTCTGTCAGAGTGTCAGAAAGCTTCAGAGTCACAACATCAACACGTCTGAGCAGGAAACACGTTTTCTCTGCAGGTTGAAGGTTTTTCTGTTTTTTGATGAAGATATTTTACAATCAAATGTAACATAATGTGATGTAATAACTGTAGCAGTGAGAGGCAGGTACGAAACATCAACATGTTGGGGTGTTTATGGGCTACATGTCATATTATTGATCAGTTAATGTAGGAAACAATCAGCAGATTAATCAATCATGAGTGTCAGTACACTGACAGAAGATGTATGTGTTTTTAAATTTGACCAATAAAGCAGATTCTGAAAATAATATTTGTTTTCAGCCTCCACTGTTTTTATAATGATCAATATTAAAATGCTGAGATTGTTAAAGTGTTTTCTTTTAAAACTTTGCAGCCTGGTGTATTTCCTCTCTATGTCCAGTAGAGGGGATCAGAACAGCAGCCATTAGGTAACAACATGAACACCTCAACTTCCTGTTTACATCCAGGAACAACAAGGGAAGAGTCTGAGGAGGAAAGTAACTGAGTACATGTACTGAAGTACTCAAGTACAATTTGGAGGTATTTGTACTTTACTTGAGTACTTCCATGTTCATCTACTGTCTCCTTTCACTCCACCACATTTATCTGACAGCTTCAGTCACTTTTCACGTGAAGATTTGTCACAGTGGATGAAATAAACTGTTAAAATCCAACGATTTGTTCAAACTTAAACCATCAGTTTGTTTATTTGAAGTCATTTTGTAAAACTGATCTGTGAGCTGCAATAAACTCAGTGAGATACAGGAAGGAGGAAACAAACCCTGAAAGACAGAGCTGCACCTGCACTCTTTAAAGGAGTAATCTGTAGGGATGAATCCACTTTGATTTGTACACTAGGGGGCGGTATTGAGTCAATGCAGTTTCCAGCAGTCTGCCTTCAGATTAGTGTTACACTTAACTCTGTCCCCCATCAGATTACGTGGCCAACAGTGTTGATGAGGTTAGTTTGGTTTAGAAGGAGAATCGTAACTATTAACCCAACTAACTGTTCACAGCATGTGACACACAGCAAACATGAGGATACTACTACTACAGGGTAACTCTGGTTAGGAATCATGTCTCCGCTCTGCTTATTGATCAGATGGTTCCAGTGTCTGAAAGACTCCAATCGCTTTTCTTGCGTGTGTGTGTGTGTGTGTGTGTGTGTGTGTGTGTGGTCACCTCATCTTCAACATGACACACGGGTCGCTTTTAATCAAGTAGTCCAGTGACTAAAATAAACAGCTCGGTGTCTCATGACGCTGTGATTGTAATGATTCCCTCTGTGTAGTCGGTGTTTTTAGTACCGGCTCCTGAAGAATACTACCCAGAATTTCTGCCCGATGGGGAAACCTAAAATAAGTGCATAGTACCAGCAGTAGAAGAGAAACTTTTGTTTGTAGAACAGTTTTTCTTTCCGATGGTTTGTTGACTTTTTTTTTAATTTTTTATTTTTTTGTAGAAAGTGTTGCATCATTTTGGTGGCAGCTCTGGAATAACTTGGAAACGACAGCCAGCAGACGAAGCACTGACGGTGTGACAAAATGTCACCTTTAGATAAATGTGGGGACTTCAGTCGATTATCTGACACAAAGGAACGTTAAAGTTTTTAAAACTGCGAGCAGCGGCTCATTTTCTTCTTGCAGTGCATTCTGGGTTTTACATGCAAGAGTGTTTCTTGTTTTAATTCCTTAAAATGCTTAGAATTTTAATGGAGTCTGGTCGCAGACGGCTCATTAGAGATTTGTGCTGACTCGGCGTGTCATGTGACGCAGCTAACGGGCGACGTGCAGCCGGCAGAACGACACTCATTTAAAGCAGCTCTTCGTCTTGTGTCTCAGGAACCGGATGGCTCTGCTGCCCAGTCAGGCCTTCTACCTGCTCATCAACAACAGCGGGTTGGCCAGCATGTCGCTCACCATGGCGCAGGTGTACAAAGATCACCAGGACGAGGACGGCTTCCTCTACATGACCTATGCCTCGCAGGAGATGTTCGGACACTGACGGCGTCCTGCTGCAGATTTTAGTCCCCGTTGAAGGCTGCTGGTCTCCACCTGCTGTACATACAAAAATAACGTGTATATATTGTAATATTGTACATGTTTATGGGTGTTTTAATGAAGAATGTTGATCCAATAAATGACATGTTGAAACTATTGGCTGGGTGCAGTCTGATGCTTCAGGAGGATCATGTTTGATGTCATAGATGTTAATATGATTTGAGTGTCCGTCATGAATGTTATTAAAAATTCAGCCATCATCAGCATTTTGTGTGTAAACGCTGCGTCCAGGTCTCACTGGAAAACTCACATTGACTTATTTTCAAAGAACAATTAATGTTTTTAAACAAATTTCTTTCATGTCTTTTCCAGGACGACCATCTGTCATGATCTGAAACTTCAGAAAAGTTTCCTCTCCCCATCTTCACTTCTGAGAGACTCTGCCTCTCTGAAATGTTCTTTTTATACCCAATAATGTTGCTGATCTGTTGCCAAGTAACCTAATTGAGATGTTCCACCAGGTGTTTTTTTTTTTTTTTTAGCTTTACACAACTTTTCCAGTCTTTTGTTTACCCTATTCCAAATTGTTTTTAGATGTGTTGCTGCCATCAAACTCAAAATAAGAACATATTTTTCTGAAAACAATGAACTTTGAGTTTCAACAGTTATGTTGTCTTTGGTATATTTTCATTTCAATATGAGTTTACATGATTTGTAAATCATCACATTTATTTTATGTCCATTTTACACAGCATCCTAACTTTTTTGAAAACTCGGTTATAACTATATTGATGTCTGAACCTGAATGAGGAAACACACCCTGACAAACAGCAGCAATAAAAAGCGATGCAACGTTGGAAGGACAAGGTTCAAGTTCAGATTACAGTCAAAGTTAAAGTTAGTCAGAGAGAAGACATAGCTGCAGTCAAGACGAATCTCTGTGTTTCTATCTGAAGATAAAATAAACTTCATCTGTTCTTCCTCAACACCTGAGTCCAACACTGGTGAGTACAGCTGATCAGATTTACTGTTTCAACAACCTGCATCAACACAAAACTTAGAGCTTCATTCAAACAGGAAGTTCAACTCCTTTCATTTCGTACCGACTCCTCGTGTCACGTTAACTCTGTGAAGTTCAGCTGTAGAACAGAAGAAACAATAGAAGAATATTTTCCCTCATAACTCTTTTTAAAATGATGTTTTTCCCTCTTTGACTTTTGTCCTCAGACTGCAGACATGTCTGCTGCCAGCTGTCTTCTCTCTGAGGATCAGTTTCTGTGCTCCATCTGTCTGGATGTGTTCACTGATCCAGTCAGCACACCATGTGGACACAACTTCTGCAAAAACTGCATCACTCAACACTGGACCGTTACCGACAGGTGTCAGTGTCCCATGTGTGAAGAGAAGTTCGACACTAGACCTCAGCTGAGAGTCAACACGTTCATCTCTGAGATGGTTGCTCAGTTCAGACATGAAGCTCAACAGAAAACCAGCAGCAGCAGCTCAGAGCAACAAGCTGCCAAACCAGGAGAAGTTCCCTGTGACGTCTGCACTGGAACTAAACTGAAGGCCCTCAAGTCCTGCCTGGTGTGTCTGACCTCCTACTGTGAGACTCACCTGCAACCTCATCTGACAACGTCCAGCCTGAAAAGACATCAGCTGACGGAGCCTGTGGAGAACCTGGAAGGCAGGATGTGTACGAAGCACCATAAACCTCTGGAGCTGTTCTGTCAGACCGACCAGACATGTGTCTGCATGCTCTGCTCTGTTTTAGACCACAAGACACACGAGTTGGTTCCTCTGACCGAAGAATATGAAGGAAAGAAGGCAGAGCTGGGGAAGACAGAGGCTGAGATTCAGCAGATGATCCAGAAGAGACGACTGAAGATTGAGGAGCTCAAAGAGTCGGTGAAGACGAGTAAAGCTGCTGCAGACAGAGAGAAAGCAGAAGGTGTTGAGGTGTTCACTGTTCTGAAGGAGGCGGCTGAGAGAGGCCTGAACGAGCTCATGGAGGAGATCCAAGAGAAGCAGGAAACAATAGAGAAACACGCTGAAGGTTTCATCACAGATCTGCAGCAGGAAATCTCTGAGCTGATGAAGAGGAGCTCTGAGGTGGAGCAGCTCTCACGCTCTGCAGACCACCTCCACCTCCTCCAAAGCTTCTCGTCCATGACAGCTGCTCCACCCACCGAGAACCGGACAGAGGTCAGCGTCCGTCCACCATCATATGAGGGGACTGTGGTGAGAGCTATGGTTCAGCTGGAGGAGATCATCAGGAAAGAAAAGACGAAGCTGCTGTTTGAGGCCGAGCTGAAGAGACTCCAGCAGTCTGCAGTGGACGTGACTCTGGATCCCGATACAGCACATCCTAAACTCATCCTGTCTGATGACGGGAAACAAGTGAACCATCGTGATGTGAGGAAGAATCTTCCAGACAACCCAGAGAGGTTTTCAAAAACTGTCTCTGTTTTAGGAAAACAGAGTTTCTCTGCAGGCAGATTTTACTTTGAGGTTCAGGTTAAAGGAAAGACTAAATGGGAGTTAGGAGTGGTCAGAGAGTCGATCAACAGGAAGGGAGACATCACACTGACTCCTCAGGAAGGTTTCTGGACTATATGTCTGAGAAATGGAAATGAATACAAAGCTTGTGCTGACTCTCCAGTCCGTCTGAGTCTTGGGTCTGGTCCTGAGAAGGTGGGGGTGTTTGTGGATTATGAGGAGGGTCTGGTCTCCTTTTATGATGTCGATGCTGCAGCTCTTATCTACTCCTTTACTGGCTGCTCCTTCACTGACAAACTCCTCCCATACTTCAGTCCCTGTCTTAATGATGGTGGTAAAAACTCTGCACCTCTGATCATCTCTCCTGTCAACCAAACTGCCTGATCTGTTTCATGATGAAGCGTCTCCATCAGTGAACGTACTTATTAAAAAGGTTCTCTGTGATCCAGTCTGTGGGACTGAGGCTGAGGGAAATGTGTCTCCTCTGATGTCCAGTATGTCCCCACTGTTTCCTGTCTGATGTGATGATGCAGCATTAAAAGTCATGATGTCCTGAGCTGGAAAGTTTCTGTCAGAGTGTCAGAAAGCTTCAGAGTCACAACATCAACACGTCTGAGCAGGAAACACATTTTCTCTGCAGGTTGAAGGTTTTTCTGTTTTTTGATGAAGAGATTTTACAATCAAATCTAACATAATGTGATGTAATAACTGCAGCAGTGAGAGGCAGTTATGAAACATCAACATGTTGGGGTGTTTATGGGCTACATGTCATATTATTGATCAGTTAATGTAGGAAACAATCAGCAGATTAATCAATCATGAGTGTCAGTACACTGACAGACGATGTGTGTGTTTTTAAATTTGACCAATAAAGCAGATTCTGAAAATAATATCTGTTTTCAGCCTCCACTGTTTTTATAATGATCAATATTATAACATTGAGATTGTTAACGTGTTTTCTTTTAAAACTTTTTAGCATGGTGTATTTCCACTCTACGTCCAGTAGAGGGCAACAGAACAGCAGCCATTAGGGAACAACATGAACACCTCAACTTCCTGTTTAAATCCAGGAACAACATGAGAAGAGTCTGTGGTGGAAAGTAACTGAGTACATGTAATGAAGTACTCAAGTACAATTTGGAGGTATTTGTAATTTATTTGAGTACTTACATGTTCAGCTACTGTCTCCTTCCACTCCACCACATTTATCTGACAGCTTCAGTCACTTTTCACGCGAAGATTTGTCACAGTGGATGAAATAAACTGTTAAAATCCAACGATTTGTTAAAACTTAAACCATCAGTTTGTTTATTTGAAGTCATTTTGTAAAACTGATCTGTGAGCTGCAATAAAGTCTGTGAGATACAGGAAGGAGGAAACAAACCCTGAAAGACAGAGCTGCACTGGCACTCTTTAAAAAAAAGTAATCTGCGGGAATGAAACCACTTTGATATATACACTAGGGGGCGGTATTGAGTCAATGTAGCTTCCAGCAGTCTGCCTTCAGATTGGTGTTGCACTTAACTCTGTCCCCCATCAGATTACGTGACCAACAGTGTTGATGAGGTTAGTTTGGTTTAGAAGGAGAATCGTAACTATTAACCCAACTAACTGTTAGTGTGTGTGTGTGTGGTCACCTCATCTTCAACATGACACACGGTTCGCTTTTAATCAAGTAGTCCAGTGACTAAAATAAACAGCTCGGTGTCTCATGACGCTGTGATTGTAATGATTCCCTCTGTGTAGTCGTTGTTTTTAGTACCGGCTCCTGAAGAATACTACCCAGAATTTTTGCCCGATGGGGAAACCTAAAATAAGTGCATAGTACCAGCAGTAGAAGAGAAACTTTTGTTTGTCAAACAGTTTTTCTTTCCGATGGTTTGTTGACTTTTTTTTTTTTAATTTTTTGTAGAAAGTGTTGCATCATTTTGGTGGCAGCTCTGGAATAACTTGGAAACGACAGCCAGCAGACGAAGCACTGATGGTGTGACAAAATGTCACCTTTAGATAAATGTGGGGACTTCAGTCGATTATCTGACACAAAGGAACTTTAAAGTTTTTAAAACTGCGAGCAGCGGCTCATTTTCCTCTTGCAGTGCATTCTGGGTTTTACATGCAAGAGTGTTTCTTGTTTTAATTCCTTAAAATGCTTAGAATTTTAATGGAGTCTGGTAGCAGACGGATCATTACAGAGATTTCTGCCGACTCGGCGTGTCATGTGACGCAGCTAACGGGCGACGTGCAGCCGGCAGAACGACACTCATTTAAAGCAGCTCTTCGTCTTGTGTCTCAGGAACCGGATGGCTCTGCTGCCCAGTCAGGCCTTCTACCTGCTCATCAACAACAGCGGGTTGGCCAGCATGTCGCTCACCATGGCGCAGGTGTACAAAGATCACCAGGACGAGGACGGCTTCCTGAACATGACCTTTGTCTCGCAGGAGATGTTCGGACACCGACGGCGTCCTGCTGCAGATTTTAGTCCCCGTTGAAGGCTGCTGGTCTCCACCTGCTGTACTTTCAAAAATAAAGTGTATATATTGTAATATTGTACATGTTGATGGGTGTTTTAATGACGAATGTTGATCCAATAAATGACATTTTGAAAATATTGGCTGGGTGCAGTCTGATGCTTCAGGAGGATCATGTTTGATGTCATAGATGTTAATATGATTTGAGTGTCCGTTATGAATGTTATTAAAAATTCAGCCATCATCAGCATTTTGTGTGTAAACGCTGCGTCCAGGTCTCACTGGAAAACTCACATTGACTTCTTTTCAATGAACAATTAATTTTTTTAAACAAATTTCTTTTATGTCTTTTCCAGGACGACCATCTGTCATGATCTGAAACTTCAGAAAAGTTTCCTCTCCCCATCTTCACTTCTGAGAGACTCCGCCTCTCTGAAATGCTCTTTTTATATCCAATAATGTTGCTGATCTGTTGCCAGGTAACCTAATTAGTAGTGAGATGTTCCACCAGGTGTTGTTTTTTTTTTTTTTAGCTTTTCACAAATTTTCCAGTCTTTTGTTTACCCTATTCCAATTTGTTTTTAGATGTGTTGCTGCCATCAAACTCAAAATAAGAATATATTTTTCATAAAACAATGAACTTTGAGTTTCAACAGTTATGTTGTCTTTGGTATATTTTCATTTAAATATGAGTGATATGTAAATCATATTTATTTTTGTTACATTTTACACAGCATCGCAACTTTTTGGGAAACAGTGTTGTAACTTTAATAATGTCTGAAGCTGAATGAGGAAACACACCCTGACAAACAGCAGTAGAGAGGCGGAGCCAAACTGGAAACACTAGATTCAAGGTCACTTTAAAGTGAAAGTGAAAGTTAGTTTGAGAGACAGCAGACCTACAAACAAGACGAACCTCTCTTTCTTTCTGAAGATAAAATAAACTTCAACTGTTCTTCCTCAACACCTGAGTCCAACACTGGTGAGTACAGCTGATCAGATTTATTGTTTCAACAATCAGCATCAACACAAAACTTACAGCTTCATTCAAACAGGAAGTTCAACTCCTTTCATTTCATACCGACTCCTCGTGTCACATTAACTCTGTGAAGTTCAGCTGTAGAACAGAAGAAACAATAGAAGAATATTTGTCTTCATAACTCTTTTTAAAATGATGTTTTTCCCTCTTTGACTTTTGTCCTCAGACTGCAGACATGTCTGCTGCCAGCTGTCTTCTCTCTGAGGATCAGTTTCTGTGCTCCATCTGTCTGGATGTGTTCACTGATCCAGTCAGCACACCATGTGGACACAACTTCTGCAAAAACTGCATCACTCAACACTGGACCGTTACCGACAGGTGTCAGTGTCCCATGTGTGAAGAGAAGTTCGACACTAGACCTCAGCTGAGAGTCAACACGTTGTTCTCTGAGATGGTTGCTCAGTTCAGACATGAAGCTCAACAGAAAGCCAGCAGCAGCAGCTCAGAGCAACAAGCTGCCAAACCAGGAGAAGTTCCCTGTGACGTCTGCACTGGAACCAAACTGAAGGCCCTCAAGTCCTGCCTGGTGTGTCTGACCTCCTACTGTGAGACTCACCTGCAGCCTCATCTGACAACGTCCAGCCTGAAAAGACATCAGCTGACGGAGCCTGTGGAGAACCTGGAAGGCAGGATGTGTACGAAGCACCATAAACCTCTGGAGCTGTTCTGTCAGACCGACCAGACATGTGTCTGCATGCTCTGCTCTGTTTTAGACCACAAGACACACGAGTTGGTTCCTCTGAGCGAAGAATCTGAAGGAAAGAAGGCAGAGCTGGGGAAGACAGAGGCTGAGATTCAGCAGATGATCCAGAAGAGACGACTGAAGATTGAGGAGCTCAAAGAGTCGGTGAAGACGAGTAAAGCTGCTGCAGACAGAGAGAAAGCAGAAGGTGTTGAGGTGTTCACTGCTCTGAAGGAGGCGGCTGAGAGAGGCCTGAACGAGCTCATAGAGGAGATCCAAGAGAAGCAGGAAACAGTAGAGAAACAGGCTGAAGGTTTCATCACAGATCTGCAGCAGGAAATCTCTGAGCTGATGAAGAGGAGCTCTGAGGTGGAGCAGCTCTCACGCTCTGCAGACCACCTCCACCTCCTCCAAAACTTCTCGTCCCTGACAGCTGCTCCACCCACCGAGGACCGGACAGAGGTCAGCATCCGTCCACCATCATATGAGGGGACTGTGGTGAGAGCTGTGGTTCAGCTGGAGGAGACGCTCAGGAAAAAGAGGAAGCTGCTGTTTGAGGCCGAGCTGAAGAGACTCCAGCAGTCTGCAGTGGACGTGACTCTGGATCCTGATACAGCACATCCTAACCTCATCCTGTCTGATGACGGGAAACAAGTGAACCATGGTGACGTGAGGAAGAATCTTCCAGACAACCCAGAGAGGTTTTCTTTCTGTGTTTGTGTTTTAGGAAAACAGAGTTTCTCTGCAGGCAGGTTTTCTTTTGAGGTTCAGGTCAAAGGAAAGACGGAATGGGATTTAGGTGTGGTCAGAGAGTCGATCAACAGGAAGGGAAGCATCATAGCAAGTCCTCAGAAAGGTTTCTGGACTATATGTCTGAGAAATGGAAATGAATACAAAGCTTGGGCTGGTCCTCCAGTCCGTCTGAGTCTTGGGTCTGGTCCTGAGAAGGTGGGGGTGTTTGTGGATTATGAGGAGGGTCTGGTCTCCTTTTATGATGTCGATGCTGCAGCTCTTATCTACTCCTTTACTGGCTGCTCCTTCACTGACAAACTCCTCCCATACTTCTGTCCCTGTCTTAATGAAGGTGGTAAAAACTCTGCACCTCTGATCATCTCTCCTGTCAATCAAACTGTCTGTTCTGTTTCATGATGAAGCGTCTCCATCAGTGAACGTACTTATTAAAAAGGTTCTCTGTGATCCGGTCTGTGGGACTGAGGGTGAGGGAAATGTGTCTCCTCTGATGTCCAGTATGTCCCCACTGTTTCCTGTCTGATGTGATGATGCAGCATTAAAAGTCATGATGTCCTGAGCTGGAATGTTTCTGTCAGAGTGTCAGAAAGCTTCAGAGTCACAACATCAACACGTCTGAGCAGGAAACACGTTTTCTCTGCAGGTTGAAGGTTTTTCTGTTTTTTGATGAAGAGATTTTACAATCAAATGTAACATAATGTGATGTAATAACTGCAGCAGTGAGAGGCAGGTACGAAACATCAACATGTTGGGGTGTTTACGGGCTACGTGTCATATTATTGATCAGTTAATGTAGGAAACAATCAGCAGATTAATCAATCATGAGTGTCAGTACACTGACAGACGATGTACGTGTTTTTAAATTTGTCCAATAAAGCAGATTCTTAAAATAATATCTGTTTTCAGCCTCCACTGTTTTTATAATGATCAATATTATATCGTTCAGTTTGTTAAAGTATTTTATTTTGAAACTTTTTAGCCTGGTGTATTTCCCCTCTCTGTCCAGCAGAGGGGATCAGAAAAGCAGCCATTAGGTAACAACTTGAACACCTCAACTTCCTGTTTACATCCAGGAACAACTAGAGAAGAGTCTGTGGTGGAAAGTAACTGAGTACATTTACTGAAGCACTCAAGTACAATTTGGAGGTATTTGTACTTTATTTGAGTACTTCCATGTTCATCTACTGTCTCCTTTCACTCCACCACATTTATCTGACAGCTTCAGTCACTTTTCACGTGAAGATTTGTCACAGTGGACGAAATAAACTGTTAAAATCCAACGATTTGTTTAAACATAAACCTTCAGTTTGTTTATTTGAAGTCATTTTGTAAAACTGATCTCTGAGCTGCAATAAACTCAGTGAGACACAGGAAGGAGGAAACAAACCCTGACAGACAGAGTTGCACAGGGACTCTTTAAAGGAGTAATCTCTCGGAATGAATCCACTTTCATTTGTACACTAGGGGGCGGTATTTAGTCAATGTAGTTTCCAGCAGTCTGCCTTCAGATTGGTGTTACACTTAACTCTGTCCCCCATCAGATTGAGTGATCAACAGTGTTGATGAGGTTAGTTTGGTTTACAAGGAGAATCGTAACTATTAACCCAACTAACTGCTAGTGTGTGTGTGTGTGTGTGTATTCACCTCATCTTCAACATGACACACGGGTCGCTTTTAATCAAGTAGTCCAGTGACTAAAATAAACAGCTCGGTGTCTCATGACGCTGTGATTGTAATGATTCCCTCTGTGTAGTCGGTGTTTTTAGTACCGGCTCCTGAAGAATACTAACCTGAATTTCTGTCCGACGGGGAAACCTAAAATAAGTGCATAGTACCAGCAGTAGAAGAGAAACTTTTGTTTGGAGAACAGTTTTTCTTTCCGATGGTTTGTTAACTTTTTTTTTAATTTAATTTTTTTTTGTAGAAAGTGTTGCATCATTTTGGTGGCAGCTCTGGAATAACTTGGAAACGACAGCCAGCAGACGAAGCACTGACGGTGTGACAAAATGTCACCTTTAGATAAATGTGGGGACTTCAGTCGATTATCTGACACAAAGGAACGTTAAAGTTTTTAAAACTGCGAGCAGTGGCTCATTTTCCTCTTGCAGTGCATTCTGGGTTTAACATGCAAGAGTGTTTCTTGTTTTAAATCCTTAAAATGCTTAGAATTTTAATGGAGTCTGGTCGCAGACAGCTCATTCCAGAGATTTGTGCCAACTCGGCGTGTCATGTGACGCAGCTAACGGGCGACGTGCAGCCGGCAGAACGACACTCATTTAAAGCAGCTCTTCGTCTTGTGTCTCAGGAACCGGATGGCTCTGCTGCCCAGTCAGGCCTTCTACCTGCTCATCAACAAAAGCGGGTTGGCCAGCATGTCGCTCACCATGGCGCAGGTGTACAAAGATCACCAGGACGAGGACGGCTTCCTCTACATGACCTACGCCTCGCAGGAGATGTTCGGACACTGACGGCGTCCTGCTGCAGATTTTAGTCCCCGTTGAAGGCTGCTGGTCTCCACCTGCTGTACATACAAAAATAATGTGTATATATTGTAATATTGTACATGTTGATGGGCGTTTTAATGAAGAATGTTGATCCAATAAATGACATGTTGAAAATATTGGCTGGGTGCAGTCTGATGCTTCAGGAGGATCATGTTTGATGTCATAGATGTTAATATGATTTGAGTGTCCGTTATGAATGTTATTAAAAATTCAGCCATCATCAGCATTTTGTGTGTAAATGCTTCATCCAGGTCTCACTGGAAAATTCACATTGACTTCTTTTCAATGAACAATTAATGGTTTTAAACAAATTTCTTTCATGTCTTTTCCAGGACGACCATCTGTCATGATCTGAAACTTCAGAAAAGTTTCCTCTCTCCATCTTCACTTCTGAGAGACTCTGCCTCTCTGAAATGCTCTTTTTATACCCAATAATGTTGCTGATCTGTTGCCAGGTAATCTAATTAGTAGTGAGATGTTCCACCAGGTGTTTTTTTTTTTTTTTTTTTTTTTTTTTTTTTTAACTTTACGCAACTTTTCCAGTCTTTTGTTTACCCTATTCTAAAAATGTGTTTAGATGTGTTGCTGCCATCAAACTCAAAATAAAAACATATTTTTCATAAAACAATGAACTTTGAGTTTCAACAGTTATGTTGTTGTCGTTGGTATATTTTCATTTAAATGAGTGATTTGTAAATCATATTTATTTTTATTACATTTTACACAGCATCCCAACTTTTTGGGAAACAGTGTTGTAACTTTAATAATGTCTGAACCTGAATGAGGAAACACACCCTGACAAACAGCAGCAGAGAGGCGGAGCCAAACTGGAAACAGGAGATTCAAGGTCACCTGAAAGTGAAAGAGAAAGTTAGTTAGAGAGAAGGCAGAGCTGCAGTCCGGACGAATCTCTTTCTTTCTGAAGATAAAATGAACTGAATCTGTTCTTCCTCAACACTTGAGTCCAACACTGGTGAGTACAACTGATCAGATTTACTGTTTCAACAACCAGCATCAACACAAAACTTACAGCTTCAATCACTTTTCACGTGAAGATTTTTCACAAGGGACGAAATAAACTGTTAAAATCCAAGGATTTGTGAAAACTTAAACCATCAGTTTGTTTAGTTGAAGTCATTCTGTAAAACTGATCTGTGAGCTGCAATAAACTCAGTGCGATACAGGAAGGAGGAAACAAACCCTGAAAGACAGAGCTGCACAGTCACTCTGTAAAAAACAGTAATCCCTAGGAATGAAACCACTTTGATTTATACACTAGGGGGGGGTGTTGAGTCAATGTACTGCTTCCATCAGTCTGCCTTCAGATTGGTGTTACACTTAATTCTGTCTCCCATCAGATTATATGACCAACAGTGTTGATGAGGTTAATTTGGTTTAGAAGGAGAATCGTAACTATTCATCCAACTAACTGTTCACAGCATGTGACACACAGCAAACATGAGGATACTACTACTACAGGGTAACTCTGGTTAAGAATCATGTCTCTGCTCTGCTTATTGATCAGATGGTTCCACTGTCTGTTCGACTCCAATCGCTTTTCTTGCGCGTTTGGATTTACTTTTCCGCCGCAGATAAAACCCCTCCTACGTGTGTGTGTGTGTGTGTGTGTGTGTGTGTGTGTGTGTGTGTGTGTGTGTTGCCAGGTAAACTAATTTACTAATTAACCTAATTAGTAGTGAGATGTTCCACCAGTTGTTTTTTTTAGCCTTATACAACTTTTCCAGTCTTTTGTTGACCCTGTTTCAACTCGTTTGAGATGTGTTGCTGCCATCAAATTCTTAAAACAATAAACTTCCTCAGTTTCAACAGTTGATATGTTGTCTTTAGTCTATTTTCATTTAAATATGAGTTTATATGATTTTGTAAATCATCACATTTATTTTATTTCCATTTTACACAGCATCCTAAAGTTATTTGGAAACAGTGTCGTAACTTAAATAACGTCTGAACCTGAATGAGGAAACACATCCTGACAAACAGCAGCAGAGAGGCAAAGCCAAACTGGAAAATCTAGACTCCAGGTCACATTAAAGTGAAAAAGTGAAAGATAAAGTTAGTCAGAGAGACGGCAGAGCAGCAGTCGAGTCAAATCTCTGTTTTTGTATCTGAAGATAAAATAAACTTCATCTGTTCTTCCTCAACACCTGAGTCCAACACTGGTGAGTACAGCTGATCAGATTTACTGTTTCAAAAACCAGCATCAACACAAAACTTACAGCTTCAATCAAACAGGAAGTTCAACTCCTTTCATTTCGTACCGACTCCTCGTGTCACATTAACTCTGTGAAGTTCAGCTGTAGAACAGAAGAAACAATACAAGAATATTTGTTTTTATAACTCTTTTTAAAATGATGTTTTTCCCTCTTTGACTTTTGTCCTCAGACTGCAGACATGTCTGCTGCCAGCTGTCTTCTCTCTGAGGATCAGTTTCTGTGCTCCATCTGTCTGGATGTGTTCACTGATCCAGTCAGCACACCATGTGGACACAACTTCTGCAAAAACTGCATCACTCAACACTGGACCGTTACCGACAGGTGTCAGTGTCCCATGTGTAAAGAGAAGTTCAACACTAGACCTCAGCTGAGAGTCAACACGTTCATCTCTGAGATGGTTGCTCAGTTCAGACATGAAGCTCAACAGAAAACCAGCAGCAGCAGCTCAGAGCAACAAGCTGCCAAACCAGGAGAAGTTCCCTGTGACGTCTGCACTGGAACTAAACTGAAGGCCCTCAAGTCCTGCCTGGTGTGTCTGACCTCCTACTGTGAGACTCACCTGCAACCTCATCTGACAACGTCCAGCCTGAAAAGACATCAGCTGACGGAGCCTGTGGAGAACCTGGAAGGCAGGATGTGTACGAAGCACCATAAACCTCTGGAGCTGTTCTGTCAGACCGACCAGACATGTGTCTGCATGCTCTGCTCTGTTTTAGACCACAAGACACACGAGTTGGTTCCTCTGAGAGAAGAATATGAAGGAAAGAAGGCAGAGCTGGGGAAGACAGAGGCTGAGATTCAGCAGATGATCCAGAAGAGACGACTGAAGATTGAGGAGCTCAAAGAGTCGGTGAAGACGAGTAAAGCTGCTGCAGACAGAGAGAAAGCAGAAGGTGTTGAGGTGTTCACTGCTCTGAAGGAGGCGGCTGAGAGAGGCCTGAACGAGCTCATAGAGGAGATCCAAGAGAAGCAGGAAACAGTAGAGAAACAGGCTGAAGGTTTCATCACAGATCTGCAGCAGGAAATCTCTGAGCTGATGAAGAGGAGCTCTGAGGTGGAGCAGCTCTCACGCTCTGCAGACCACCTCCACCTCCTCCAAAGCTTCTCGTCCCTGACAGCTGCTCCACCCACCGAGGACCGGACAGAGGTCAGCGTCCGTCCACCATCATATGAGGGGACTGTGGTGAGAGCTGTGGTTCAGCTGGAGGAGACGCTCAGGAAAAAGAGGAAGCTGCTGTTTGAGGCCGAGCTGAAGAGACTCCAGCAGTCTGCAGTGGACGTGACTGTGGATCCTGATACAGCACATCCTGAACTCATCCTGTCTGATGACGGGAAACAAGTGAACCTTGGTGATGTGAGGAAGAATCTTCCAGACAACCCAGAGAGGTTTTCTCAATGTGTTTGTGTTTTAGGAAAGCAGAGTTTGTCTGCAGGCAGATTTTACTTTGAGGTTCAGGTTAAAGGGAAGACGGACTGGGATTTAGGAGTGGTCAGAGAGTCGATCAACAGGAAGGGAGACATCACACTGACTTCTCAGAAAGGTTTCTGGACTATATGTCTGAGAAATGGAAATGAATATGAAGCTAGTGCTGGTCCTCCAGTCCGTCTGAGTCTTGGGTCTGGTCCTGAGAAGGTGGGGGTGTTTGTGGATTATGAGGAGGGTCTGGTCTCCTTTTATGATGTCGATGCTGCAGCTCTTATCTACTCCTTTACTGGCTGCTCCTTCACTGAGAAACTCCTGCCATACTTCGGTCCCTGTCTTAATGAGGGTGGTAAAAACTCTGCACCCCTGATCATCTCTCCTGTCAATCAAACTGCCTGATCTGTTTCATGATGAAGCGTCTCCATCAGTGAACGTACTTATTAAAAAGGTTCTCTGTGATCCGGTCTGTGGGACTGAGGCTGAGGGAAATGTGTCTCCTCTGATGTCCAGTATGTCCACACTGTTTCCTGTCTGATGTGATGATGCAGCATTAAAAGTCATGATGTCTTGAGCTGGAATGTTTCTGTCAGAGTGTCAGAAAGCTTCAGAGTCACAACATCAACATGTCTGAGCAGGAAACACATTTTCTCTGCAGGTTGAAGGTTTTTCTGTTTTGTGATGAAGAGATTTTACAATCAAATGTAACATAATGTGATGTAATAACTGCAGCAGTGAGAGGCAGGTACGAAACATCAACATGTTGGGGTGTTTATGGGCTACATGTCATATTATTGATCAGTTAATGTAGGAAACAATCAGCAGATTAATCAATCATGAGTGTCAGTACACTGACAGATGATGTATATGTTATTAAATTTGACCAATAAAGCAGATTCTGAAAATAATATTTGTTTTCAGCCTCCACTGTTTTTATAATGATCAATATTAAAATGCTGAGATTGTTAAAGTGTTTTATTTTGAAACTTTTTAGCCTGGTGTATTTCCTCTCTGTGTTCAGCAGAGGGCAACAGAACAGCAGCCATTAGGTAACAACATGAACACCTTAACTTCCTGTTTACATCCAGGAACAACATGAGAAGAGTCTGTGGTGGAAAGTAACTGAGTACATGTACTGAAGTACTCATGTACAATTTGGAGGTATTTGTACTTTATTTGAGTACTTACATGTTCATCTACTGTCTCCTTCCACTCCACCACATTTATCTGACAGCTTCAGTCACTTTTCACGTGAAGATTTTTCACAGTGGATGAAATAAACTGTTAAAATCCAACGATTTGTTGAAACTTAAACCATCTGTTTGTTTATTTGAAGTCATTTTGTAAAACTGATCAGTGAGCTGCAATAAACTCAGTGAGATACAGGAATGAGGACACAAGCCCTGAAAGACAGAACTGCACCGGCACTCTTTAAAAAAAAAAGTAAACCCTGGGAATGAAACTACATTGATTTGTACACTAGGGGGCGGTATTGAGACAATGAAACTTCCAGCAGTCTGCATTCAGATTGGTGTTACACTTAACTCTGTCCCCCATCAGATTACGTGACCAACAGTGTTGATGAGGTTAGTTTGTTTTAGAAGGAGAATCGTAACTATTAACCCAACTAACTGTTCACAGCATGTGACACACAGCAAACATGAGGATACTACTACTACAGGGTAACTCTGGTTAGGAATCATGTCTCCTCTCTGCTTATTGATCAGATGGTTCAACTGTCTGTACGACTCCAATCGCTTTTCTTGCGTGTGTGTGTGTGTGTGTGTGTGTGCGCGCTTGTGTGTGTGTTTGTGTGTGGTGACCTCATCTTCAACATGACACACGGGTCGCTTTTAATCAAGTAGTCCAGTGACTAAAATAAACAGCTCAGTGTCTCATGACGCTGTGATTGTAATGATTCCCTCTGTGTAGTCGGTGTTTTTAGTACCGGCTCCTGAAGAATACTACCCAGAATTTATGCCCGATGGGGAAACCTAAAATAAGTGCAAAGTACCAGCAGTAGAAGAGAAACTTTTGTTTGAAGAACAGTTTTTCTTTCCGATGGTTTGTTGACTATTTTTTTTTATTTTTTTTGTAGAAAGTGTTGCATCATTTTGGTGGCAGCTCTGAAATAACTTGGAAACGACAGCCAGCAGACGAAGCACTGACGGTGTGACAAAATGTCACCTTTAGATAAATGTGGGGACTTCAGTCGATTATCTGACACAAAGGAACGTTAAAGTTTTTAAAACTGCGAGCAGCGGCTCATTTTCCTCTTGCAGTGCATTCTGGGATTTACATGCAAGAGTGTTTCTTGTTTTAATTCCTTAAAATGCTTTGAATTTTAATGGAGTCTGGTCGCAGACGGATCATTAGAGATTTGTGCCGACTCGGCGTGTCATGTGACGCAGCTAACGGGCGACGTGCAGCCGGCAGAACGACACTCATTTAAAGCAGCTCTTCGTCTTGTGTCTCAGGAACCGGATGGCTCTGCTGCCCAGTCAGGCCTTCTACCTGCTCATCAACAACAGCATGTCGCTCACCATGGCGCAGGTGTACAAAGATCACCAGGACGAGGACGGCTTCCTCTACATGACCTACGCCTCGCAGGAGATGTTCGGACACTGACGGCGTCCTGCTGCAGATTTTAGACCCCGTTGAAGGCTGCTGGTCTCCACCTGCTGTACAAACAAAAATAAAGTGTATATATTGTAATATTGTACGTGTTGATGGGCTTTTTAATGAAGAATGTTGATCCAATAAATGACATGTTGAAACTATTGGCTGGGTGCAGTCTGATGCTTCAGGAGGATCATGTTTGATGTCATAGATGTTAACAAGATTTGAGTGTCCGTTATGAATGTTATTAAAAATTCAGCCATCATCAGCATTTTGTGTGTAAACGCTGTGTCCAGGTCTCACTGGAAAACTCACGTTGACTTCTTTTCAATGAACAATTAATGTTTTTAAACAAATTTCTTTCATGTCTTTTCCAGCACGACCATCTGTCATGATCTGAAACTTCAGAAAAGTTTCCTCTCCCCATCTTCACTTCTGATAGACTCTGCCTCTCTGAAATGTTCTTTTTATACCCAATAATGTTGCTGATCTGTTGCCAGGTAACCTAATTAGTAGTGAGATGTTCCACCAGGTGTTTTTTTTTTTTTTTTTAGCTTCACACAACTTTTCCAGTCTTTTGTTTACCCTATTCCAAAATTTGTTTAGATGTGTTGCTGCTATCAAACTCAAAATAAGAATATATTTTTCATAAAACAATGAACTTTGAGTTTCAACAGTTATGTTGTGTTTGGTATATTTTCATTTAAATGAGTGATTTGTAAATCATATTTATTTTTATTACATTTTACACAGCATCCCAACTTTTTGGGAAACAGTGTTGTAACTTTAATAATGTCTGAACCTGAATGAGGAAACACACCCTGACAAACAGCAGCAGAGAGGCGGAGCCAAACTGGAAACACGACATTCAAGGTCACCTGAAAGTGAAAGTGAAAGTTAGTTAGAGAGACGGCAGAGCTGCAGTCGAGACGAATCTCTGTGTTTCTTTCTGAAGACAAAATAAACTTCATCTGTTCTTCCTCAACACCTGAGTCCAACACTGGTGAGTACAGCTGATCAGATTTACTGTTTCAACAACCAGCATCAACACAAAACTTACAGCTTCAATCAAACAGGAAGTTCAACTCCTTTCATTTCGTACCGACTCCTCTTGTCACATTAACTCTGTGAAATTAAGCTGTAGAACAGAAGAAACAATACAAGAACATTTTTCCTTATAACTCTTTTTAAAATGATGTTTTTCCCTCTTTGACTTTTGTCCTCAGACTGCAGACATGTCTGCTGCCAGCTGTCTTCTCTCTGAGGATCAGTTTCTGTGCTCCATCTGTCTGGATGTGTTCACTGATCCAGTCAGCACACCATGTGGCCACAACTTCTGCAAAAACTGCATCACTCAACATTGGACCGTTACCGACAGGTGTCAGTGTCCCATGTGTGAAGAGAAGTTCAACACTAGACCTCAGCTGAGAGTCAACACATTGTTCTCTGAGATGGTAGCTCAGTTTAGACATGAAGCTCAACAGAAAGCCAGCAGCAGCAGCTCAGAGCAACAAGCTGCCAAACCAGGAGAAGTTCCCTGTGACGTCTGCACTGGAACCAAACTGAAGGCCCTCAAGTCCTGCCTGGTGTGTCTGACCTCCTACTGTGAGACTCACCTGCAGCCTCATCTGACAACGTCCAGCCTGAAAAGACATCAGCTGACGGAGCCTGTGGAGAACCTGGAAGGCAGGATGTGTACGAAGCACCATAAACCTCTGGAGCTGTTCTGTCAGACCGACCAGACATGTGTCTGCATGCTCTGCTCTGTTTTAGACCACAAGACACACGAGCTGGTTCCTCTGAGAGAAGAATCTGAAGGAAAGAAGGCAGAGCTGGGGAAGACAGAGGCTGAGATTCAGCAGATGATCCAGAAGAGACGACTGAAGATTGAGGAGCTCAAAGAGTCGGTGAAGACGAGTAAAGCTGCTGCAGACAGAGAGAAAGCAGAAGGTGTTGAGGTGTTCACTGCTCTGAAGGAGGCGGCTGAGAGAGGCCTGAACGAGCTCATAGAGGAGATCCAAGAGAAGCAGGAAACAGTAGAGAAACAGGCTGAAGGTTTCATCACAGATCTGCAGCAGGAAATCTCTGAGCTGATGAAGAGGAGCTCTGAGGTGGAGCAGCTCTCACGCTCTCCAGACCACCTCCACCTCCTCCAAAGCTTCTCGTCCCTGACAGCTGCTCCACCCACCGAGGACCGGACAGAGGTCAGCGTCCGTCCACCATCATATGGGGGGACTGTGGTGAGAGCTGTGGTTCAGCTGGAGGAGACGCTCAGGAAAAAGAGGAAGCTGCTGTTTGAGGCCGAGCTGAAGAGACTCCAGCAGTCTGCAGTGGACGTGACTCTGGATCCTGATACAGCACATCCTAAACTCATCCTGTCTGATGACAGGAAACAAGTGAACCATGGTGATGTGAGGAAGAATCTTCCAGACAACCCAGAGAGGTTTTCTTTCTGTGTCTCTGTTTTAGCAAAACAGAGTTTCTCTGCAGGCAGATTTTACTTTGAGGTTCAGGTTAAAGGGAAGACGGACTGGGATTTAGGAGTGGTCAGAGAGTCGATCAACAGGAAGGAAGACATCAAACTGATTCCTCAGAAAGGTTTCTTGACCATATGCCTGAGAAATGGAAATGAATACAGAGCTTGTGCTGGTCCTCCAGTCCGTCTGAGTCTTGGGTCTGGTCCTGAGAAGATGGGGGTGTTTGTGGATTATGAGGATGGTCTGGTCTCCTTTTGTGATGTCGATGCTTCAGCTCTTATCTACTCCTTTACTGGCTGCTCCTTCACTGACAAACTCCTCCCATACTTCAGTCCCTGTCTTAATGAAGATGGTAAAAACTCTGCACCTCTGATCATCTCTCCTGTCAATCAAGCTGCCTGATCTGTTTCATGATGAAGCGTCTCCATCAGTGAACGTCCTTATTAAAAAGGTTCTCTGTGATCCGGTCTGTGGGACTGAGGCTGAGGGAAATGTGTCTCCTCTGATGTCCAGTATGTCCCCACTGTTTCCTGTCTGATGTGATGATGCAGCATTAAAAGTCATGATGTCCTGAGCTGGAATGTTTCTGTCAGAGTGTCAGAAAGCTTCAGAGTCACAACATCAACATGTCTGAGCAGGAAACACATTTTCTCTGCAGGTTGAAGGTTTTTCTGTTTTTTGATGAAGAGATTTTACAATCAAATGTAACATAATGTGATGTAATAACTGCAGCAGTGAGAGGCAGGTATGAAACATCAACATGTTGGGGTGTTTATGGGCTACATGTCATATTATTGATCAGTTAATGTGGGAAAAAAATCAGCAGATTAATCAATCATGAGTGTCAGTACACTGACAGATGATGTATGTGTTTTTAAATTTGACCAATAAAGCAGATTCTGAAAATAATATCTGTTTTCAGCCTCCACTGTTTTTATAATGATCAATATTATAACATTGAGATTTTTAAAGTGTTTCATTTTAAAACTTTTTAGCCTGGTGTACTTCCTCTCTGTGTCCTGCAGAGGGCTTCAGAACAGCAGCCATTAGGTAACAACATGAACACCCCAACTTCCTGTTTCCATCCAGGAACAAGGTGAGAAGAGTCTGTGGTGGAAAGTAACAGTACATTTATTGAAGTACTTAAGTAAAATTTGGAGGTATTTTTACTTTTCTTGAGTACTTCCATGTTCAGCTACTGTCTCCTTCCACACCACCACATTTATCTGACAGCTTCAGTCACTTTTCACGTGAAGATTTGTCACAGTGGATTAAATAAACTGTTAAAATCCAACGATTTGTTGAAACTTAAACCATCAGTTTGTTTATTTGAAGTCATTTTGTAAAACTGATCTGTGAGCTGCAATAAACTCAGTGAGATACAGGAAGGAGGAAACAAACCCTGAAAGACAGAGCTGCACTGGCACTCTTTTAAAAAAAGTAATCTGTGGGAATGAAACCACTTTGATTTATACACTAGGGGGCGGTATTGAGTCAATGTAGCTTCCATCAATCTGCCTTCAGATTGGTGTTACACTTAACTCTGTCCTCCATCAGATTACGTGACCAACAGTGTTGATGAGGTTAGTTTGGTTTAAAAGGAGAATCGTAACTATTAACCCAACTAACTGTTCACAGCATGTGACACACAGCAAACATGAGGATACTACTACTACAGGGTAACTCTGGTTAGGAATCATGTCTCTGCTCTGTTTATTGATCAGATGGTTCCAGTGTCTGAACGACTCCAATCGCTTTTCTTGCGTGTGTGTGTGTGTGTGTGTGTGTGTGTGTGTGTGTGTGGTCACCTCATCTTCAACATGACACACGGGTCGCTTTTAATCAAGTAGTCCAGTGACTAAAATAAACAGCTCGGTGTCTCATGACGCTGTGATTGTAATGATTCCCTCTGTGTAGTCGGTGTTTTTAGTACCGGCTCCTGAAGAATACTACCCAGAATTTCTGCCCGATGGGGAAACCTAAAATAAGTGCATAGTACCAGCAGTAGAAGAGAAACTTTTGTTTATAGAACAGTTTTTCTTTCTGATGGATTGTTGACTTTTTTTTTTTTTTTTTGTAGAAAGTGTTGCATCATTTTTGTGGCAGCTCTGGAATAACTTGGAAACGACAGCCAGCAGACGAAGCACTGACGGTGTGACAAAATGTCACCTTTAGATAAATGTGGGGACTTCAGTCGATTATCTGACACAAAGAAACGTTAAAGTTTTTAAAACTGCGAGCAGCGGCTCATTTTCCTCTTGCAGTGCATTCTGGGTTTTACATGCAAGAGTGTTTCTTGTTTTAATTCCTTAAAATGCTTAGAATTTTAATGGAGTCTGGTCGCAGACGGATCATTACAGATTTGTGCCGACTCGGCGTGTCATGTGACGCAGCTAACGGGCGACGTGCAGCCGGCAGAACGACACTCATTTAAAGCAGCTCTTCGTCTTGTGTCTCAGGAACCGGATGGCTCTGCTGCCCAGTCAGGCCTTCTACCTGCTCATCAACAACAGCATGTCGCTCACCATGGCGCAGGTGTACAAAGATCACCAGGACGAGGACGGCTTCCTCTACATGACCTACGCCTCGCAGGAGATGTTCGGACACTGACGGCGTCCTGCTGCAGATTTTAGTCCCCGTTGAAGGCTGCTGGTCTCCACCTGCTGTACATACAAAAATAATGTGTATATATTGTAATATTGTACATGTTGATGGGTGTTTTAATGAAGAATGTTGATCCAATAAATGACATGTTGAAACTATTGGCTGGGTGCAGTCTGATGCTTCAGGAGGATCATGTTTGATGTCATAGATGTTAACAAGATTTGAGTGTCCGTTATGAATGTTATTAAAAATTCAGCCATCATCAGCATTTTGTGTGTAAACGCTGCGTCCAGGTCTCACTGGAAAACTCACGTTGACTTCTTTTCAATGAACAATTAATTTTTTTAAACAAATTTCTTTCACGTCTTTTCCAGCACGACCATCTGTCATGATCTGAAACTTCAGAAAAGTTTCCTCTCCCCATCTTCACTTCTGAGAGACTCTGCCTCTCTGAAATGCTCTTTTTACACCCAATAATGTTGTTGATCTGTTGCCAAGTAATCTAATTAGTAGTGAGATGTTCCACCAGGTTTTTTTTTTTTTTTTTTTTAGCTTTACACAACTTTTCCAGTCTTTTGTTTACCCTATTCAAAATTTTTCTTAGATGTTTTCCTGCCATCAGACACAAAATAAGAACATATTTTTCATAAAATAATGAACTTTGAGTTTCAACAGTTATGTTGTCTTTGGTATATTTTCTTTTAAATGAGTGATTTGTAAATCATATTTATTTTTATTACATTTTATACAGCATCCCAACTTTTTGGGAAACAGTGTTGTAACTTTAATAATGTCTGAACCTGAATGAGGAAACACACCCTGACAAACAGCAGCAGAGAGGCGGAGCCAAACTGGAAACACAAGATTCAAGGTCTCCTTCACATTAAAGTGAAAGTTAGTCAGAGAGACGGCAGAGCTGCAGTCGAGATGAATCTCTCTTTCTTTCTGAAGATAAAATAAACTTCATCTGTTCTTCCTCAACACCTGAGTCCAACACTGGTGAGTACAGCTGATCAGATTTACTGTTTCAACAACCAGCATCAACACAAAACTTACAGCTTCAATCACTTTTCACGTGAAGATTTGTCACAATGGACGAAATAAACTGTTAAAATCCAACGATTTGTTAAAACTTAAACCATCAGTTTGTTTATTTGAAGTCATTTTGTAAAACTGATCTGTGAGCTGCAATAAACTCAGTGAGATACAGGAAGGAAGAAACAAACCCTGAAAGACAGAGCTGCGCAGTCACTCTGTAAAAAAAACAGTAATCTCTAGGAATGAAACCACTTTGATTTATACACTAGGGGGCGGTGTTGAGTCAATGTATCTTCCAGCAGTCTGCTTTCAGATTGGTGTTACACTTAACTCTGTTCCTCATCAGTTTACGTGACCAACAGTGTTGATGAGGTTAGTTTGGTTTAAAAGGAGAATCGTAACTATTAACCCAACTAACTGTTCACAGCATGTGACACACAGCAAACATGAGGATACTACTACTACAGGGTAACTCTGGTTAGGAATCATGTCTCCGCTCTGCTTATTGATCAGATGGTTCCACTGGCTGTACGACTCCAATCGCTTTTCATGCGCTTCTGGATTTAATTTTCCGCCGCAGATAAAGCCCCACCTCCGTGTGTGTGTGTGTGTGTGTGTGTTGCCAGTTAACCTAATTTACTAATTAACCTAATTAGTAGTGAGATATTCCACCAGTTGTTTTTTGTTGCCTTATGCAACTTTTCCAGTCTTTTGTTGACCCTGTTTCAACTCGTTTGAGATGTGTTACTGCCATAAAATTCAAAAATCAATAAACTTCCTCAGTTTCAACAGTTGATTTATTGTCTTTGGTCTATTTTCATTTATATGAGTTTATATGATTTGTAAATCATCACATTTATTTTATTTCCATTTTACACAGCATCCCAAAGTTTTTTAGAAACAGTGTCGCAACTTAAATAATGTCTGAACCTGAATGAGGACACACACCCTGACAAAAACCAGCAGAGAGGCGAAGCCAACCTGGAACAACCAGATTCCAGGTCACGTTAAAGTGAAAAAGTGAAAGATAAAGTTAGTCAGAGAGACAGCAGAGCTGCAGTCGGGACGAATCTCTGTGTTTCTATCTGAAGATAAAATAAACTTCATCTGTTCTTCCTCAACACCTGAGTCCAACACTGGTGAGTACAGCTGATCAGATTTACTGTTTCAACAACCAGCATCAACACAAAATTTACAGCTTCAATCAAACAGGAAGTTCAACTCCTTTCATTTCGTACCGACTCCTCGTGTCACATTAACTCTGTGAAGTTCAGCTGTAGAACAGAAGAAACAATAGAAGAATATTTTTCATTATAACTCTTTTTAAAATGATGTTTTTCCCTCTTTGACTTTTGTCCTCAGACTGCAGACATGTCTGCTGCCAGCTGTCTTCTCTCTGAGGATCAGTTTCTGTGCTCCATCTGTCTGGATGTGTTCACTGATCCAGTCAGCACACCATGTGGACACAACTTCTGCAAAAACTGCATCACTCAACACTGGACCGTTACCGACAGGTGTCAGTGTCCCATGTGTAATAAGGTGTTTCAGAGAATACCTGAACTAAACATCAACACGTTCATCTCTGAGATGGTTGCTCAGTTCAGACATGAAGCTCAACAGAAAGCCAGCAGCAGCAGCTCAGAGCAACAAGCTGCCAAACCAGGAGAAGTTCCCTGTGACGTCTGCACTGGAACCAAACTGAAGGCCCTCAAGTCCTGCCTGGTGTGTCTGACCTCCTACTGTGAGACACACCTGCAGCCTCATCTGACAACGTCCGGCCTGAAAAGACATCAGCTGACGGAGCCTGTGGACAACCTGGAAGGCAGGATGTGTACGAAGCACGATAAACCTCTGGAGCTGTTCTGTCAGACCGACCAGACATGTGTCTGCATGCTCTGCTCTGTTTTAGACCACAAGACACACGAGTTGGTTCCTCTGAGAGAAGAATATGAAGGAAAGAAGGCAGAGCTGGGGAAAACAGAGGCTGAGATTCAGCAGATGATCCAGAAGAGACGACTGAAGATTGAGGAGCTCAAAGAGTCGGTGAAGACGAGTAAAGCTGCTGCAGACAGAGAGAAAGCAGAAGGTGTTGAGGTGTTCACTGCTCTGAAGGAGGCGGCTGAGAGAGGCCTGAACGAGCTCATAGAGGAGATCCAAGAGAAGCAGGAAACAGTAGAGAAACAGGCTGAAGGTTTCATCACAGATCTGCAGCAGGAAATCTCTGAGTTGATGAAGAGGAGCTCTGAGGTGGAGAAGCTCTCACGCTCTGCAGACCACCTCCACCTCCTCCAAAGCTTCTCGTCCCTGACAGCTGCTCCACCCACCGAGGACCGGACAGAGGTCAGCGTCCGTCCGCCATCAGATGAGGGGACTGTGGTGAGAGCTGTGGTTCAGCTGGAGGAGACGCTCAGGAAAAAGTGGAAGCTGCTGTTTGAGGCCGAGCTGAAGAGACTCCAGCAGTCTGCAGTGGACGTGACTCTGGATCCTGATACAGCACATCCTGATCTCATCCTGTCTGATGACGGGAAACAAGTGAACCATGGTGATGTGAGGAAGAATCTTCCAGACAACCCAGAGAGGTTTTCTAAATGTGTTTGTGTTTTAGGAAAACAGAGTTTCTCTGCAGGCAGGTTTTCTTTTGAGGTTCAGGTCAAAGGAAAGACTAAATGGGATTTAGGAGTGGTCAGAGAGTCGATCAACAGGAAGGGAAACATCATGCCGACTCCTCAAAAAGGTTTCTGGACTATATGTCTGAGAAATGGAAATGAATACAAAGCTTTTGCTGGTCCTCCAGTCCGTCTGAGTCTTGGGTCTGGTCCTGAGAAGGTGGGGGTGTTTGTGGATTATGAGGAGGGTCTGGTCTCCTTTTATGATGTCGATGCTGCAGCTCTTATCTACTCCTTTACTGGCTGCTCCTTCACTGACAAACTCCTCCCATACTTCGGTCCCTGTCTTAATCAAGGTGGTAAAAACTCTGCACCTCTGATCATCTCTCCTGTCAATCAAACTGCCTGATCTGTTTCATGATGAAGCGTCTCCATCAGTGAACGTCCTTATTAAAAAGGTTCTCTGTGATCCGGTCTGTGGGACTGAGGCTAAGGGAAATGTGTCTCCTCTGATGTCCAGTATGTCCCCACTGTTTCCTGTCTGATGTGATGATGTAGCATTAGAAGTCACGATGTCCTGAGCTGGAATGTTTCTGTCAGAGTGTCAGAAAGCTTCAGAGTCACAACATCAACACGTCTGAGCAGGAATCACATTTTCTCTGCAGGTTGAAGGTTTTTCTGTTTTTTGATGAATAGATTTTACAATCAAATGTAACATAATGTGATGTAATAACTGCAGCAGTGAGAGGCAGGTATGAAACATCAACATGTTGGGGTGTTCATGGGCTACATGTCATATTATTGATCAGTTAATAGAGGAAACAATCAGCAGATTAATCAATCATGAGTGTCGGTACACTGACAGACGATGTATGTGTTATTAAATTTGACCAATAAATCAGATTCTGAAAATAATATCTGTTTTCAGCCTCCACTGTTTTCATAATGATCAATATTATAACATTGAGATTTTTAAAGTGTTTCATTTTAAAACTTTTTAGCCTGGTGTATTTCCTCTCTGTGTTCAGCAGAGGGCTTCAGAACAGCAGCCATTAGGTAACAACATGAACACCTCAACTTCCTGTTTACATCCAGGAACAACGCGAGAAGAGTCTGTGGTGGAAAGTAACAGTACATTTATTGAAGTACTTAAGTAAAATTTGGAGGCATTTTTACTTTACTTGAGTACTTCTATGTTCAGCTACTGTCTCCTTCCACTCCACCACATTTATCTGACAGCTTCAGTCACTTTTCATGTGAAGATTTGTCACAGTGGACGAAATAAACTGTTAAAATCCAACGATTTGTTGAAACTTAAACCATCTGTTTGTTTATTTGAGGTCATTTTGTAAAACTGATCTGTGAGCTGCAATAAAGTCTGTGAGATACAGGAAGGAGGAAACAAACCCTGAAAGACAGAGCTGCACAGTCACTCTGTAAAAAACAGTAATCCCTAGGAATGAAACCACTTTGATTTATACACTAGGGGGCGGTATTGAGTCAATGTAGCTTCCATCAATCTGCCTTCAGATTGGTGTTACACTTAACTCTGTCCTCCATCAGATTACGTGACCAACAGTGTTGATGAGGTTAGTTTGGTTTAAAAGGAGAATCGTAACTATGAACCCAACTAACTGTTCACAGCATGTGACACACAGCAAACATGAGGATACTACTACTACAGGGTAACTCTGGTTAGGAATCATGTCTCCGATCTGATTATTGATCAGATGGTTCCACTGTCTGAACGACTCCAATCGCTTTTCTTGCGAGTGCGTGTGTGTGTGTGTGTGTGTGTGTGTGTTCACCTCATCTTCTACATGACACACGGGTCGCTTTTAATCAAGTAGTCCAGTGACTAAAATAAACAGCTCGGTGTCTCATGACGCTGTGATTGTAATGATTCCCTCTGTGTAGTCGGTGTTTTTAGTACCGGCTCCTGAAGAATACTACCCAGAATTTCTGCCCGATGGGGAAACCTAAAATAAGTGCATAGTACCAGCAGTAGAAGAGAAACTTTTGTTTGTAGAACAGTTTTTCTTTCCGATGGTTTGTTGACTTTTTAAAAAAAAAATTATTTATTTATTTTTTTGTAGAAAGTGTTGCATCATTTTGGTGGCAGCTCTGGAATAACTTGGAAACGACAGCCAGCAGACGAAGCACTGACGGTGTGACAAAATGTCACCTTTAGATAAATGTGGAGACTTCAGTCGATTATCTGACACAAAGGAACGTTAAAGTTTTTAAAACTGCGAGCAGCGGCTCATTTTCCTCTTGCAGTGCATTCTGGGTTTCACATGCAAGAGTGTCTCTTGTTTTAATTCCTTAAAATTCTTAGAATTTTAATGGAGTCTGGTCGCAGACGGATCATTCCAGAGATTTGTGCCGACTCGGCGTGTCATGTGACGCAGCTAACGGGCGACGTGCAGCCGGCAGAACGACACTCATTTAAAGCAGCTCTTCGTCTTGTGTCTCAGGAACCGGATGGCTCTGCTGCCCAGTCAGGCCTTCTACCTGCTCATCAACAACAGCGGGTTGGCCAGCATGTCGCTCACCATGGCGCAGGTGTACAAAGATCACCAGGACGAGGACGGCTTCCTCTACATGACCTACGCCTCGCAGGAGATGTTCGGACACTGACGGCGTCCTGCTGCAGATTTTAGTCCCCGTTGAAGGCTGCTGGTCTCCACCTGCTGTACATACAAAAATAACGTGTATATATTGTAATATTGTACATGTTGATGGGTGTTTTAATGAAGAATGTTGATCCAATAAATGACATGTTGAAACTATTGGCTGGGTGCAGTCTGATGCTTCAGGAGGATCATGTTTGATGTCATAGATGTTAATATGATTTGAGTGTCCGTTATGAATGTTATTAAAAATTCAGCCATCATCAGCATTTTGTGTGTAAATGCTTCATCCAGGTCTCACTGGAAAATTCACATTGACTTCTTTTCAATGAACAATTAATGTTTTTAAACAAATTTCTTTCATGTCTTTTCCAGCACGACCATCTGTCATGATCTGAAACATCAGAAAAGTTTCCTCTCTCCATCTTCACTTCTGAGAGAATCTGCCTCTCTGAAATGCTCTTTTTATACCCAATAATGTTGCTGATCTGTTGCCAGGTAATCTAATTAGTAGTGAGATGTTCCACCAGGTGTTTTTTTTTTTTTTTTTTTTAACTTTACACAACTTTTCCAGTCTTTTGTTTACCCTATTCTAAAAATGTGTTTAGATGTGTTGCTGCCATCAAACTCAAAATAAAAACATATTTTTCATAAAACAATGAACTTTGAGTTTCAACAGTTATGTTGTCGTTGGCATATTTTCATTTAAATGAGTGATTTGTAAATCATATTTATTTTTATTACATTTTACACAGCATCCCAACTTTTTGGTAAACAGTTTTGTAACTTTAATAATGTCTGAACCTGAATGAGGAAACACACACTGACAAACAGCAGCAGAGAGGCGGAGCCAAACTGTAAACACGAGATTCAAGGTCACCTGAAAGTGAAAGTGAAAGTTAGTCAGAGAGAAGGCAGAGCTGCAGTCCGGACGAATCTCTTTCTTTCTGAAGATAAAATGAACTGAATCTGTTCTTCCTCAACACCTGAGTCCAACACTGGTGAGTACAGCTGATCAGATTTACTGTTTCAACAACCAGCATCAACACAAAACTTTCAGCTTCAATCACTTTTCACGTGAAGATTTTTCACAAGGGACGAAATAAACTGTTAAAATCCAAGGATTTGTGAAAACTTAAACCGTCAGTTTGTTTATTTGAAGTCATTTTGTAAAACTGATCAGTGAGCTGCAATAAACTCAGTGAGATACAGGAATGAGGACACAAGCCCTGAAAGACAGAGCTGCACCAGAACTCTTTAAAGGAGTAATCTGCAGGAATGAAACCACTTTGATTTATACACTAGGGGGCGGTGTTGAGTCAATGAACTGCTTCCATCAGTCTGCCTTCAGATTGGTGTTACACTTAATTCTGTCTCCCATCAGATTACGTGACCAAGTGTTGATTAGGTTAATTTGGTTTAGAAGGAGAATCGTAACTATTCATCCAACTAACTGTTCACAGCATGTGACACACAGCAAACATGAGGATACTACTACTACAGGGTAACTCTGGTTAGGAATCATGTCTCTGCTCTGCTTATTGATCAGATGGTTCCACTGTCTGTTCGACTCCAATCGCTTTTCTTGCGTGTCTGGATTTAGTTTTCCGCCGCAGATAAAACCCCTCCCACGTATGTGTGTGTGTGAGTGTGTGTGTGTGTGTGTGTGTGTGTTGCCAGGTAACCTAATTTACTAATTTACCTAATTAGTAGTGAGATGTTCCACCAGTTGTTTTTTTTTAGCCTTACGCAACTTTTCCAGTCTTTTGTTGACCCTGTTTCAACTCGTTTGAGATGTGTTGCTGCCATCAAATTCTTAAAACAATAAACTTCCTCAGTTTCAACAGTTGATATGTTGTCTTTAGTCTATTTTAATTTAAATATGAGTTTATATGATTTTGTAAATCATCACATTTATTTTATTTCCATTTTACACAGCATCCCAAAGTTTTTTGGAAACAGTGTCGCAACTTAAATAATGTCTGTACCTGAATGAGGAAACACATCCTGACAAACAGCAGCAGAGAGGCAAAGCCAAACTGGAAAAACTAGATTCCAGGTCACGTTAAAGTGAAAAAGTGAAAGATAAAGTTAGTCAGAGAGACAGCAGAGCTGCAGTCGAGACGAATCTCTGTGTTTCTATCTGAAGATAAAATAAACTTCATCTGTTCTTCCTCAACACCTGAGTCCAACACTGGCGAGTGCAGCTGATCAGATTTACTGTTTCAAAAACCAGCATCAACACAAAACTTACAGCTTCAATCAAACAGGAAGTTCAACTCCTTTGATTTCGTACCGACTCCTCTATGTCACATTAACTCTGTGAATTTCAGCTGTACAACAGAAGAAACAATAGAACATTTTTCCTTATTACTCTTTTTAAAATGATGTTTTTCCCTCTTTGACTTTTGTCCTCAGACTGCAGACATGTCTGCTGCCAGCTGTCTTCTCTCTGAGGATCAGTTTCTGTGCTCCATCTGTCTGGATGTGTTCACTGATCCAGTCAGCACACCATGTGGACACAACTTCTGCCAAAACTGCATCACGCAACACTGGACCGTTACCGACAGGTGTCAGTGTCCCATGTGTAAAGAGAAGTTCAACACTAGACCTCAGCTGAGAGTCAACACGTTGTTCTCTGAGATGGTTGCTCAGTTCAGCCATGAAGCTCAACAGAAAGCCAGCAGCAGCAGCTCAGAGCAACATGCTGCCAAACCAGGAGAAGTTCCCTGTGACGTCTGCACTGGAACCAAACTGAAGGCCCTCAAGTCCTGCCTGGTGTGTCTGACCTCCTACTGTGAGACTCACCTGCAACCTCATCTGACAACGTCCAGCCTGAAAAGACATCAGCTGACGGAGCCTGTGGAGAACCTGGAAGGAAGGATGTG
The DNA here is from genome assembly GCF_022577435.1 of Embiotoca jacksoni. Taxonomy (NCBI): domain Eukaryota; kingdom Metazoa; phylum Chordata; class Actinopteri; family Embiotocidae; genus Embiotoca; species Embiotoca jacksoni. The sequence goes on along the minus strand of NW_027185392.1, from coordinate 1,984,249 downwards.
TACGAAGCACGATAAACCTCTGGAGCTGTTCTGTCAGACCGACCAGACATGTGTCTGCATGCTCTGCTTTGTTTTAGACCACAAGACACACGAGTTGGTTCCTCTGAGAGAAGAATCTGAAGGAAAGAAGGCAGAGCTGGGGAAGACAGAGGCTGAGATTCAGCAGATGATCCAGAAGAGACGACTGAAGATTGAGGAGCTCAAAGAGTCGGTGAAGACGAGTAAAGCTGCTGCAGACAGAGAGAAAGCAGAAGGTGTTGAGGTGTTCACTGCTCTGAAGGAGGCGGCTGAGAGAGGCCTGAACGAGCTCATAGAGGAGATCCAAGAGAAGCAGGAAACAGTAGAGAAACAGGCTGAAGGTTTCATCTCAGATCTGCAGCAGGAAATCTCTGAGCTGATGAAGAGGAGCTCTGAGGTGGAGCAGCTCTCACGCTCTGTAGATCACCTCCACCTCCTCCAAAGCTTCTCGTCCCTGACAGCTGCTCCACCCACCGAGGACCGGACAGAGGTCAGCGTCCGTCCACCATCATATGAGGGGACTGTGGTGAGAGCTGTGGTTCAGCTGGAGGAGACGCTCAGGAAAAAGAGGAAGCTGCTGTTTGAGGCCGAGCTGAAGAGACTCCAGCAGTCTGCAGTGGACGTGACTCTGGATCCTGATACAGCACATCCTAAACTCATCCTGTCTGATGACGGGAAACAAGTGAACCATGGTGATGTGACGAAGAATCTTCCAGACAACCTAGAGAGGGTTTCTAAATGTGTTTGTGTTTTAGGAAAACAGAGTTTCTCTGCAGGCAGATTTTACTTTGAGGTTCAGGTTAAAGGAAAGACGGAATGGAGTTTAGGAGTGGTCAGAGAGTTGATCAACAGGAAGGGAGAGATCATACTGACTACTCAGAAAGGTTTCTGGACTATATGTCTGAGAAATGGTAATGAATACAGAGCTTGTGCTGGTCCTTCAGTCCGTCTGAGTCTTGGGTCTGGTCCTGAGAAGGTGGGGGTGTTTGTGGATTATGAGGAGGGTCTGGTCTCCTTTTATGATGTCGATGCTGCAGCTCTTCTCTACTCCTTTACTGGCTGCTCCTTCACTGACAAACTCCTCCCATACTTCAGTCCACATCTTAATGAAGGTGGTAAAAACTCTGCACCTCTGATCATCTCTCCTGTCAACCAAACTGCCTGATCTGTTTCATGATGAAGCGTCTCCATCAGTGAACGTACTTATTAAAAAGGTTCTCTGTGATCCGGTCTGTGGGACTGAGGCTGAGGGAAATGTGTCTCCTCTGATGTCCAGTATGTCCCGACTGTTTCCTGTCTGATGTGATGATGCAGCATCAGAAGTCACGATGTCCTGAGCTGGAATGTTTCTGTCAGAGTGTCAGAAAGCTTCAGAGTCACAACATCAACACGTCTGAGCAGGAATCACATTTTCTCTGCAGGTTGAAGGTTTTTCTGTTTTTTGATGAATAGATTTTACAATCAAATGTAACATAATGTGGTGTAATAACTGCAGCAGTGAGAGGCAGGTACAAAACATCAACATGTTAGGGTGTTTATGGGCTACATGTCATATTATTGATCAGTTAATGTCGGAAACAATCAGCAGATTAATCAATCATGAGTGTCAGTACACTGATAGATGATGTATGTGTTATTAAATTTGACCAATAAAGCAGATTCTGAAAATAATATCTGTTTTCAGCCTCCACTGTTTTTATAAAGATCAATATTGTAACGTTCAGATTGTGAAAGTGTTTTATTTTGAAACTTTTTAGCCTGGTGTATTTCCTCTCTGTGTCCAGCAGAGGGATTCAGAACAGCAGCCATTAGGCAACATGAACACCTCAACTTGCTGTTTACATCCAGGAACAACATGAGAAGAGTCTGTGGTGGAAAGTAACTGAGTACATTTACTGAAGTACTAAAGTACAAATTTGAGGTATTTGTACTTTACTTGAGTACTTCCATGTTCAGCCACTGTCTCCATCCACTCCACCACATTTATCTGACAGCTTCAGTCACTTTTCACGTGAAGATTCGTCACAGTGGATGAAATAAACTGTTAAAATCCGACGATTTGTTAAAACTTAAACCATCAGTTTGTTTATTTGAAGTCATTTAGTAAAACTGATCTGTGAGCTGCAATAAACTCAGTGAGATACAGGAAGGAGGAAACAAACCCTGAAAGACAGAGCTGCACCGGCCCTCTTTAAAAAGGTAATCTCTCGGAATGAAACCACTTTTATTTATACACTAGGGGGCGGTATTGAGTCAATGCATCTTCAAGCAGTCTGCCTTCAGATTGGTGTTACACTTAACTCTGTCCCCCATCAGATTACGTGACCAACAGTGTTGATGAGGTTAGTTTGGTTTAGAAGGAGAATCGTAACTATTAACCCAACTAACTGTTAGTGTGTGTGTGTGTGGTCACCTCATCTTCAACATGACACACGGGTCGCTTTTAATGAAGTAGTCCAGTGAATAAAATAAACAGCTCGGTGTCTCATGACGCTGTGATTGTAATGATTCCCTCTGTGTAGTCGGTGTTTTTAGTACCGGCTCCTGAAGAATACTACCCAGAATTTCTTCCCGATGGGGAAACCTAAAATAAGTGCATAGTACCAGCAGTAGAAGAGAAACTTTTGTTTGTAGAACAGTTTTTCTTTCCGATGGTTTGTTGACTATTTTTTTTTTTTATTTTTATTTTTTTTTTTTTTGTAGAAAGTGTTGCATCATTTTGGTGGCAGCTCTGGAATAACTTGGAAACGACAGCCAGCAGACGAAGTACTGACGGTGTGACAAAATGTCACCTTTAGATAAATGTGGGGACTTCAGTCGATTATCTGACACAAAGGAACGTTAAAGTTTTTAAAACTGCGAGCAGCGGCTCATTTTCCTCTTGCAGTGCATTCTGGGTTTTACATGCAAGAGTGTTTCTTGTTTTAATTCCTTAAAATGCTTTGAATTTTAATGGAGTCTGGTCGCAGACGGCTCATTAGAGATTTGTGCTGACTCGGCGTGTCATGTGACGCAGCTAACGGGCGACGTGCAGCCGGCAGAACGACACTCATTTAAAGCAGCTCTTCATCTTGTGTCTCAGGAACCGGATGGCTCTGCTGCCCAGTCAGGCCTTCTACCTGCTCATCAACAACAGCGGGTTGGCCAGCATGTCGCTCACCATGGCGCAGGTGTACAAAGATCACCAGGACGAGGACGGCTTCCTCTACATGACCTACGCCTCGCAGGAGATGTTCGGACACTGACGGCGTCCTGCTGCAGATTTTAGTCCCCGTTGAAGGCTGCTGGTCTCCACCTGCTGTACATACAAAAATAACGTGTATATATTGTAATATTGTACATGTTTATGGGTGTTTTAATGAAGAATGTTGATCCAATAAATGACATGTTGAAACTATTGGCTGGGTGCAGTCTGATGCTTCAGGAGGATCATGTTTGATGTCATAGATGTTAATAAGATTTGAGTTTCCATTATGAATGTTATTAAAAATTCAGCCATCATCAGCATTTTGTGTGTAAATGCTTCATCCAGGTCTCACTGGAAAACTCACATTGACTTCTTTTCAAAGAACAATTAATGTTTTTAAACAAATTTCTTTCATGTCTTTTCCAGCACGACCATCTGTCATGATCTGAAACTTCAGAAAAGTTTCCTCTCCCCATCTTCACTTCTGAGAGACTCTGCCTCTCTGAAATGCTCTTTTTATACCCAATAATGTTGCTGATCTGTTGCCAAGTAACCTAATTGAGATGTTCCACCAGGTGTTTTTTTTTTTTTTTAGCTTTACACAACTTTTCCAGTCTTTTGTTTACCCTATTCCAAATTGTTTTTAGATGTGTTGCTGCCATCAAACTCAAAATAAGAACATATTTTTCTGAAAACAATGAACTTTGAGTTTCAACAGTTATGTTGTCTTTGGTATATTTTCATTTCAATATGAGTTTACATGATTTGTAAATCATCACATTTATTTTATGTCCATTTTACACAGCATCCTAACTTTTTTGAAAACTCGGTTATAACTATATTGATGTCTGAACCTGAATGAGGAAACACACCCTGACAAACAGCAGCAATAAAAAGCGATGCAACGTTGGAAGGACAAGGTTCAAGTTCAGATTACAGTCAAAGTTAAAGTTAGTCAGAGAGAAGACATAGCTGCAGTCAAGACGAATCTCTGTGTTTCTATCTGAAGATAAAATAAACTGAATCTGTTCTTCCTCAACACCTGAGTCCAACACTGGTGAGTACAGCTGATCAGATTTATTGTTTCAACAATCAGCATCAACACAAAACTTACAGCTTCATTCAAACAGGAAGTTCAACTCCTTTCATTTCGTACCGACTCCTCGTGTCACATTAACTCTGTGAAGTTCAGCTGTAGAACAGAAGAATCAACAGAAGAATATTTGTCTTCATAACTCTTTTTAAAATGATGTTTTTCCCTCTTTGACTTTTGTCCTCTGTCTGCAGACATGTCTGCTGCCAGCTTTCTTCTCTCTGAGGATCAGTTTTCTTTTTTGAAAACTTGATTATAACTATATTGATGTCTGAACCTGAATGAGGAAACACACCCTGACAAACAGCAGCAATAAAAAGCGAGTAAACATTGGAAGGACAAGGTTCAAGTTCAGATTAAAGTGAAAGATAAAGTTAGTCAGAGAGACGGCAGAGCTGCAGTCGAGACGAATCTCTGTGTTTCTATCTGAAGATAAAATAAACTTCATTTGTTCTTCCTCAACACCTGAGTCCAACACTGGTGAGTACAGCTGATCAGATTTACTGTTTCAAAAACCAGCATCAACACAAAACTTACAGCTTCAATCAAACAGGAAGTTCAACTCCTTTGATTTCGTACCGACTCCTCGTGTCACATTAACTCTGTGAAGTTCAGCTGTAGAACAGAAGAATCAACAGAAGAATATTTGTCTTCATAACTCTTTTTAAAATGATGTTTTTCCCTCTTTGACTTTTGTCCTCAGACTGCAGACATGTCTGCTGCCAGCTGTCTTCTCTCTGAGGATCAGTTTCTGTGCTCCATCTGTCTGGATGTGTTCACTGATCCAGTCAGCACACCATGTGGACACAACTTCTGCAAAAACTGCATCACTCAACACTGGACCGTTACCGACAGGTGTCAGTGTCCCATGTGTAAAGAGAAGTTCAACACTAGACCTCAACTGAGAGTCAACACGTTCATCGCTGAGATGGTTGCTCAGTTCAGACATGAAACTCAACAGAAAGCCAGCAGCAGCAGCTCAGAGCAACAAGCTGCCAAACAAGGAGAAGTTTCCTGTGACGTCTGCACTGGAACCAAACTGAAGGCCCTCAAGTCCTGCCTGGTGTGTCTGACCTCCTACTGTGAGACTCACCTGCAGCCTCATCTGACAACATCCAGCCTGAAAAGACATCAGCTGACGGAGCCTGTGGAGAACCTGGAAGGCAGGATGTGTACGAAGCACCATAAACCTCTGGAGCTGTTCTGTCAGACCGACCAGACATGTGTCTGCATGCTCTGCTCTGTTTTAGACCACAAGACACACGAGTTGGTTCCTCTGAGCAAAGAATCTGAAGGAAAGAAGGCAGAGCTGGGGAAGACAGAGGCTGAGATTCAGCAGATGATCCAGAAGAGACGACTGAAGATTGAGGAGTTCAAAGAGTCGGTGAAGACGAGTAAAGCTGCTGCAGACAAAGAGAAAGCAGAAGGTGTTGAGGTGTTCACTGCTCTGAAGGAGGCGGCTGAGAGAGGCCTGAACGAGCTCATAGAGGAGATCCAAGAGAAGCAGGAAACAGTAGAGAAACAGGCTGAAGGTTTCATCACATATCTGCAGCAGGAAATCTCTGAGCTGATGAAGAGGAGCTCTGAGGTGGAGCAGCTCTCACGCTCTGCAGACCACCTCCACCTCCTCCAAAGCTTCTCGTCCCTGGCAGCTGCTCCACCCACCGAGGACCGGACAGAGGTCAGCGTCCGTCCACCATCATATGAGGGGACTGTGGTGAGAGCTGTGGTTCAGCTGGAGGAGACGCTCAGGAAAAAGAGGAAGCTGCTGTTTGAGGCCGAGCTGAAGAGACTCCAGCAGTCTGCAGTGGACGTGACTCTGGATCCTGATACAGCACATCCTAAACTCATCCTGTCTGATGATGGGAAACAAGTACATGACAGTGATGTGAGGAAGAATCTTCAAGACAACCCAGAGAGGTTTTCTTTCTGTGTCTCTGTTTTAGGAAAACAGAGTTTCTCTGCAGGCAGATTTTACTTTGAGGTTCAGGTTAAAGGAAAGACTAAATGGGATTTAGGAGTGGTCAGAGAGTCGATCAACAGGAAGGGAAAAATCAAACCGACTCCTCAAAAAGGTTTCTGGATTATATGGTTGAGAAATGGAAATGAATACAAAGCTTTTGCTGGTCGTCCAGTCTGTCTGAGTCTTGGGTCTGGTCCTGAGAAGGTGGGGGTGTTTGTGGATTATGAGGAGGGTCTGGTCTCCTTTTATGATGTCGATGCTGCAGCTCTTATCTACTCCTTTACTGGCTGCTCCTTCACTGACAAACTCCTCCCATACTTCGTTCCCTGTAATAATGAGGGTGGTAAAAACTCTGCACCTCTGATCATCTCTCCTGTCAATCAAACTGCCTGATCTGTTTCATGATGAAGCGTCTCCATCAGTGAACGTACTTATTAAAAAGGTTCTCTGTGATCCGGTCTGTGGGACTGAGGCTGAGGGAAATGTGTCTCCTCTGATGTCCAGTATGTCCCCACTGTTTCCTGTCTGATGTGATGATGCAGCATTAAAAGTCATGATGTCCTGAGCTGGAATGTTTCTGTCAGAGTGTCAGAAAGCTTCAGAGTCACAACATCAACACGTCTGAGCAGGAAACACATTTTCTCTGCAGGTTGAAGGTTTTTCTGTTTTTTGATGAAGAGATTTTACAATCAAATGTAACATAATGTGATGTAATAACTGCAGCAGTGAGAGGCAGGTACGAAACATCAACATGTTGGGGTGTTTATGGGCTACGTGTCATATTATTGATCAGTTAATGTAGGAAACAATCAGCAGGTTAATCAATCATGAGTGTCAGTACACTGACAGACGATGTACGTGTTTTTAAATTTGTCCAATAAAGCAGATTCTTAAAATAATATCTGTTTTCAGCCTCCACTGTTTTTATAATGATCAATATTATATCGTTCAGTTTGTTAAAGTATTTTATTTTGAAACTTTTTAGCCTGGTGTATTTCCCCTCTCTGTCCAGCAGAGGGGATCAGAAAAGCAGCCATTAGGTAACAACATGAACACCTCAACTTCCTGTTTACATCCAGGAACAACTAGAGAAGAGTCTGTGGTGGAAAGTAACTGAGTACATTTACTGAAGCACTCAAGTACAATTTGGAGGTATTTGTACTTTATTTGAGTACTTCCATGTTCAGCTACTGTCTCCTTTCACTCCACCACATTTATCTGACAGCTTCAGTCACTTTTCACGTGGAGATTTGTCACAGTGGACAAAATAAACTGTTAAAATCCAACGATTTGTTAAAACATAAACCTTCAGTTTGTTTATTGGAAGTCATTTTGTAAAACTGATCTGTGAGCTGCAATAAACTCAGTGAGATACAGGAAGGAGGAAACAAACCCTGAAAGACAGAGCTGCACAGGGACTCTTTAAAGGAGTAATCTCTCGGAATGAAACCACTTTGATTTATACACTAGGGGGCGGTATTGAGTCAATATAGTTTCCAGCAGTCTGCCTTCAGATTGGTGTTACACTTAACTCTGTCCCCCATCAGATTGCGTGATCAACAGTGTTGATGAGGTTAGTTTGGTTTACAAGGAGAATCGTAACTATTAACCCAACTAACTGCTAGTGTGTGTGTGTGTGGTCACCTCATCTTCAACATGACACACGGGTCGCTTTTAATCAAGTAGTCCAGTGACTAAAATAAACAGCTCGGTGTCTCATGACGCTGTGATTGTAATGATTCCCTCTGTGTAGTCGGTGTTTTTAGTACCGGCTCCTGAAGAATACTACCCAGAATTTCTGCCCGATGGGGAAACCTAAAATAAGTGCATAGTACCAGCAGTAGAAGAGAAACTTTTGTTTGAAGAACAGTTTTTCTTTCCGATGGTTTGTTGACTTTTTTTTAAATTTTTTTTATTTTTTTGTAGAAAGTGTTGCATCATTTTGGTGGCAGCTCTGGAATAACTTGGAAACGACAGCCAGCAGAAGAAGCACTGACGGTGTGACACAATGTCACCTTTAGATAAATGTGGGGACTTCAGTCGATTATCTGACACAAAGGAACGTTAAAGTTTTTAAAACTGCGAGCAGCGGCTCATTTTCCTCTTGCAGTGCATTCTGGGTTTTACATGCAAGAGTGTTTCTTGTTTTAAATCCTTAAAATGCTTAGAATTTTAATGGAGTCTGGTCGCAGACGGATCATTACAGTGATTTGTGCCGACTCGGCGTGTCATGTGACGCAGCTAACGGGCGACGTGCAGCCGGCAGAACGACACTCATTTAAAGCAGCTCTTCGTCTTGTGTCTCAGGAACCGGATGGCTCTGCTGCCCAGTCAGGCCTTCTACCTGCTCATCAACAACAGCGGGTTGGCCAGCATGTCGCTCACCATGGTGCAGGTGTACAAAGATCACCAGGACGAGGACGGCTTCCTCTACATGACCTACGCCTCGCAGGAGATGTTCGGACACTGACGGCATCCTGCTGCAGATTTTAGTCCCCGTTGAAGGCTGCTGGTCTCCACCTGCTGTACATACAAAAATAATGTGTATATATTGTAATATTGTACATGTTGATGGGTGTTTTAATGAAGAATGTTGATCCAATAAATGACATGTTGAAAATATTGGCTGGGTGCAGTCTGATGCTTCAGGAGGATCATGTTTGATGTCATAGATGTTAATAAGATTTGAGTTTCCATTATGAATGTTATTAAAAATTCAGCCATCATCAGCATTTTGTGTGTAAATGCTTCATCCAGGTCTCACTGGAAAACTCACGTTGACTTCTTTTCAATGAACAATTAATTTTTTTAAACAAATTTCTTTCACGTCTTTTCGAGCACGACCATCTGTAATGATCTGAAACTTCAGAAAAGTTTCCTCTCCCCATCTTCACTTCTGAGAGACTCTGCCTCTCTGAAATGCTCTTTTTATATCCAATAATGTTGCTGATCTGTTGCCAAGTAACCTAATTAGTAGTGAGATGTTCCATCAGGTGTTTTTTTTTTTTTTTTTTTTTTTTTTTTTTTTTTTTTTTTTTTTTAGCTTTACACAACTTTTCCACTCTTTTGTTTACCCTATTCCAATTTTTTTTAGATGTGTTGCTGCCATCAAACTCAAAATAAGAATATATTTTTCATAAAACAATGAACTTTGAGTTTCAACAGTTATGTTGTCTTTGGTATATTTTCATTTAAATATGAGTGATTTGTAAATCATATTTATTTTTATTACATTTTACACAGCATCCCAACTTTTTGGGAAACAGTGTTGTAACTTTAATAATGTCTGAACCTGAATGAGGAAACACACCCTGACAAACAGCAGCAGAGAGGCGGAGCCAAACTGGAAAAACTAGATTCCAGGTCACTTTAAAGTCAAAGTTAAAGTTAGTCAGAGAGAAGGCAGAGCTGCAGTCGATACGAATCGCTGTGTTTCTATCTGAAGATAAAATAAACTTCATCTGTTCTTCCTCAACACCTGAGTCCAACACTGGTGAGTACAGCTGATCAGATTTACTGTTTCAACAACCAGCATCAACACAAAACTTACAGCTTCAATCAAACAGGAAGTTCAACTCCTTTCATTTCGTACGGACTCCTCGTGTCACTTTAACTCTGAAATTCAGCTATAGAACAGAAGAAACAATATTAGAACATTTTTCCTGATAACTCTTTTAAAAATGATGTTTTTCCCTCTTTGACTTTTGTCCTCAGACTGCAGACATGTCTGCTGCCAGCTGTCTTCTCTCTGAGGATCAGTTTCTGTGCTCCATCTGTCTGGATGTGTTCACTGATCCAGTCAGCACACCATGTGGACACAACTTCTGCAAAAATTGCATCACTCAACACTGGACCGTTACCGACAGGTGTCAGTGTCCCATGTGTAATAAGGTGTTCCGGAAAAGACCAAAACTAAACATCAACACGTTCATCTCTGAGATAGTTGCTCAGTTCAGACATGAAGCTCAACAGAAAGCCAGCAGCAGCAGCTCAGAGCAACAAGCTGCCAAACCAGGAGAAGTTCCCTGTGACGTCTGCACTGGAACTAAACTGAAGGCCCTCAAGTCCTGCCTGGTGTGTCTGACCTCCTACTGTGAGACTCACCTGCAGCCTCATCTGACAACGTCCAGCCTGAAAAGACATCAGCTGACGGAGCCTGTGGACAACCTGGAAGGCAGGATGTGTACGAAGCACCATAAACCTCTGGAGCTGTTCTGTCAGACCGACCAGACATGTGTCTGCATGCTCTGCTCTGTTTTAGACCACAAGACACATGAGTTGGTTCCTCTGAGAGAAGAATATGAAGGAAAGAAGGCAGAGCTGGGGAAGACAGAGGCTGAGATTCAGCAGATGATCCAGAAGAGACGACTGAAGATTGAGGAGCTCAAAGAGTCGGTGAAGACGAGTAAAGCTGCTGCAGACAGAGAGAAAGCAGAAGGTGTTGAGGTGTTCACTGCTCTGAAGGAGGCGGCTGAGAGAGGCCTGAACGAGCTCATAGAGGAGATCCAAGAGAAGCAGGAAACAATAGAGAAACAGGCTGAAGGTTTCATCACAGATCTGCAGCAGGAAATCTCTGAGTTGATGAAGAGGAGCTCTGAGGTGGAGCAGCTCTCACGCTCTGCAGACCACCTCCACCTCCTCCAAAACTTCTCATCCCTGACAGCTGCTCCAGCCACCGAGGATCAGACAGAGGTCAGCGTCCGTCCACCATCATATGAGGGGACTGTGGTGAGAGCTGTGGTTCAGCTGGAGGAGACGCTCAGGAAAAAGACGAAGCTGCTGTTTGAGGCCGAGCTGAAGAGACTCCAGCAGTCTGCAGTGGATGTGACTCTGGATCCTGATACAGCACATCCTGATCTCATCCTGTCTGATGACGGGAAACAAGTGAACCATGGTGATGTGAGGAAGAATCTTCCAGACAACCCAGAGAGGTTTTCTCAATGTGTTTGTGTTTTAGGAAAACAGAGTTTCTCTGCAGGCAAGTTTTCTTTTGAGGTTCAGGTCAAAGGAAAGACGGAGTGGGATTTAGGAGTTGTCAGAGAGTCGATCAACAGGAAGGGAAGCATCACAGCAAGTCCTCAGAAAGGTTTCTGGACTATATGTCTGAGAAATGGAAATGAATATGAATCTCTTGCTAGTCCTTCAGTCCGTCTGAGTCTTGGGTCTGGTCCTGAGAAGGTGGGGGTGTTTGTGGATTATGAGGAGGATCTGGTCTCCTTTTATGATGTCGATGCTGCAGCTCTTATCTACTCCTTTACTGGCTGCTCCTTCACTGACAAACTCCTCCCATACTTCAGTCCCTGTCTTAATGATGGTGGTAAAAACTCTGCACCTCTGATCATCTCTCCTTTCAATCAAACTGCCTGATCTGTTTCATGATGAAGCGTCTCCATCAGTGAACGTACTTATTAAAAAGGTTCTCTGTGATCCGGTCTGTGGGACTGAGGCTGAGGGAAATGTGTCTCCTCTGATGTCCAGTATGTCCCCACTGTTTCCTGTCTGATGTGATGATGCAGCATTAAAAGTCATGATGTCCTGAGCTGGAATGTTTCTGTCAGAGTGTCAGAAAGCTTCAGAGTAACAACATCAACACGTCTGAGCAGGAAACACATTTTCTCTGCAGGTTGAAGGTTTTTCTGTTTTTTGATGAAGAGATTTTACAATCAAATGTAACATAATGTGATGTAATAACTGCAGCAGTGAGAGGCAGGTACGAAACATCAACATGTTGGGGTGTTTATGGGCTAAGTGTCATATTATTGATCAGTTAATGTAGGAAACAATCAGCAGATTAATCAATAAAGAGTGTCAGTACACTGACAGACGATGTATGTGTTTTTAAATTTGACCAATAAAGCAGATTCTGAAAATAATATCTGTTTTCAGCCTCCACTGTTTTTATAATGATCAATATTATAATGCTGAGATTGTTAAAGTGTTTTCTTTTAAAACTTTACAGCCTGGTGTATTTCCTCTCTATATCCAGTAGAGGGCATCAGACCAGCAACCAACCGGGAAAAACATGAACACCTCAACTTCCTGTTTACTTCCAGGAACAACATGAGAATAGTCTGTGGTGGAAAGTAATTGATTACATGTACCGAAGTACTCAAGTACAATTTGGAGGTATTTGTACTTTACTTGAGTACTTCCATGTTCAGCTACTGTCTCCTTTCACTCCACCACATTTATCTGACAGCTTCAGTCACTTTTCACGTGAAGATTTGTCACAGTGGATGAAATAAAATGTTAAAATCCAACGATTTGTTAAAACTTAAAACATCAGTTTGTTTATTTGAAGTCATTTTATAAAACTGATCTGTGAGCTGCAATAAACTCAGTGAGATACAGGAAGGAGGAAACAAGCCCTGAAAGACAGAGCTGCACCAACACTCTTTAAAAATGTAATCTGCAGGAATGAAACTACTTCGATGTGTACTGAGTGTATGTGTATTGAGTCAATGTAGTTTCCAGCAGTCTGCCTTCAGATTGGTGTTACACTTAACTCTGTCCCCCATCAGATTATGTGATCAACAGTGTTGATGAGGTTAGTTTGGTTTAGAAGGAGAATCGTAACTATTAACCCAACGAACTGTTCACAGCATGTGACACACAGCAAACATGAGGATACTACTACTACAGGGTAACTCTGGTTAGGAATCATGTCTCCGCTCTGCTTATTGATCAGATGGTTCCACTGTCTGAACGACTCCAATCGCTTTTCTTGCGCGCGCGCGTGCGTGTGTGTGTGTGTGTGTGTGTGTGTGTGTGTGTGTGTGTGTGTGTGTGGTCACCTCATCTTCAACATGACACACGGGTCGCTTTTAATCAAGTAGTCCAGTGACTAAAATAAACAGCTCGGTGTCTCATGACGCTGTGATTGTAATGATTCCCTCTGTGTAGTCGGTGTTTTTAGTACCGGCTCCTGAAGAATACTACCCAGAATTTCTGCCCGATGGGGAAACCTAAAATAAGTGCATAGTACCAGCAGTAGAAGAGAAACTTTTGTTTGAAGAACAGTTTTTCTTTCCGATGGTTTGTTGACTTTTTTTTTCTTTTTTTTGTCTAAAGTGTTGCATCATTTTGGTGGCAGCTCTGGAATAACTTGGAAACGACAGCCAGCAGAAGAAGCACTGACGGTGTGACAAAATGTCACCTTTAGATAAATGTGGGGACTTCAGTCGATTATCTGACACAAAGGAACGTTAAAGTTTTTAAAACTGCGAGCAGCGGCTCATTTTCCTCTTGCAGTGCATTCTGGGTTTTACATGCAAGAGTGTTTCTTGTTTTAATTCCTTAAAATGCTTAGAATTTTAATGGAGTCTGGTCGCAGACGGCTCATTAGAGATTTGTGCCGACTCGGCGTGTCATGTGACGCAGCTAACGGGCGACGTGCAGCCGGCAGAACGACACTCATTTAAAGCAGCTCTTTGTCTTGTGTCTCAGGAACCGGATGGCTCTGCTGCCCAGTCAGGCCTTCTACCTGCTCATCAACAACAGCATGTCGCTCACCATGGCGCAGGTGTACAAAGATCACCAGGACGAGGACGGCTTCCTCTACATGACCTACGCCTCTCAGGAGATGTTCGGACACTGACGGCGTCCTGCTGCAGATTTTAGTCCCCTTTGAAGGCTGCTGGTCTCCACCTGCTGTACATACAAAAATAATGTGTATATATTGTAATATTGTACATGTTGATGGGTGTTTTAAGGAAGAATGTTGATCCAATAAATGACATGTTGAAACTATTGGCTGGGTGCAGTCTGATGCTTCAGGAGGATCATGTTTGATGTCATAGATGTTAATAAGATTTGAGTTTCCATTATGAATGTTATTAAAAATTCAGCCATCATCAGCATTTTGTGTGTAAACGCTGCATCCAGTTCTCACTGGAAAACTCACATTGTCTTCTTTTCAATGAACAATTAATGTTTTTAAACAAATTTCTTTTATGTCTTTTCCAGCACGACCATCTGTCATGATCTGAAACTTCAGAAAAGTTTCCTCTCCCCATCTTCACTTCTGAGAGACTCTGCCTCTCTGAAATTCTCTTTTTATACCCAATAATGTTGCTGATCTGTTGCCAAGTAACCTAAATAGTAGTGAGATGTTCCACCAGGTGTTATTTTTTTTTTTTTTTTTAGCTTTACACAACTTTTCCAGGCTTTTGTTTACCCTATTCCAAATTTTTTTTAGATGTGTTGCTGCCATCAAACTCAAAATAAGAATATATTTTTCATAAAACAATGAACTTTGAGTTTCAACAATTATGTTGTCTTTGGTATATTTTCATTTAAATATGAGTGATTTGTAAATCATATTCATTTTTATTACATTTTACACAGCATCCCAGAAACAGTGTTGTAACTTTAATAATGTCTGAACCTGAATGAGGAAACACACCCTGACAAACAGCAGCAGAGAGGCGGAGCCAAACTGGAAACAGGAGATTCAAGGTCACCTTAAAGTGAAAGTGAAAGTTAGTCAGAGAGAAGGCAGAGCTGCAGTCGAGACGAATCTCTGTGTTTCTTTCTGAAGACAAAATAAACTTCATCTGTTCTTCCTCAACTAATTCCAACACTGGTGAGTACAGCTGATCAGATTTACTGTTTCAACAACCTGCATCAACACAAAACTTCAACTTACAGCTTCAATCAAACAGGAAGTTCAACTCCTTTGATTTCGTACCGACTCCTCGTGTCACATTAACTCTGTGAAGTTCAGCTGTAGAACAGAAGAAACAATAGAAGAATATTTTTCCTTATAACTCTTTTTAAAATGATGTTTTTCCCTCTTTGACTTTTGTCCTCAGACTGCAGACATGTCTGCTGCCAGCTGTCTTCTCTCTGAGGATCAGTTTCTGTGCTCCATCTGTCTGGATGTGTTCACTGATCCAGTCAGCACACCATGTGGACACAACTTCTGCAAAAATTGCATCACTCAACACTGGACCGTTACCGACAGGTGTCAGTGTCCCATGTGTAATAAGGTGTTCCGGAAAAGACCAAAACTAAACATCAACACGTTCATCTCTGAGATAGTTGCTCAGTTCAGACATGAAGCTCAACAGAAAGCCAGCAGCAGCAGCTCAGAGCAACAAGCTGCCAAACCAGGAGAAGTTCCCTGTGACGTCTGCACTGGAACTAAACTGAAGGCCCTCAAGTCCTGCCTGGTGTGTCTGACCTCCTACTGTGAGACTCACCTGCAGCCTCATCTGACAACGTCCAGCCTGAAAAGACATCAGCTGACGGAGCCTGTGGACAACCTGGAAGGCAGGATGTGTACGAAGCACCATAAACCTCTGGAGCTGTTCTGTCAGACCGACCAGACATGTGTCTGCATGCTCTGCTCTGTTTTAGACCACAAGACACATGAGTTGGTTCCTCTGAGAGAAGAATATGAAGGAAAGAAGGCAGAGCTGGGGAAGACAGAGGCTGAGATTCAGCAGATGATCCAGAAGAGACGACTGAAGATTGAGGAGCTCAAAGAGTCGGTGAAGACGAGTAAAGCTGCTGCAGACAGAGAGAAAGCAGAAGGTGTTGAGGTGTTCACTGCTCTGAAGGAGGCGGCTGAGAGAGGCCTGAACGAGCTCATAGAGGAGATCCAAGAGAAGCAGGAAACAATAGAGAAACAGGCTGAAGGTTTCATCACAGATCTGCAGCAGGAAATCTCTGAGTTGATGAAGAGGAGCTCTGAGGTGGAGCAGCTCTCACGCTCTGCAGACCACCTCCACCTCCTCCAAAACTTCTCATCCCTGACAGCTGCTCCAGCCACCGAGGATCAGACAGAGGTCAGCGTCCGTCCACCATCATATGAGGGGACTGTGGTGAGAGCTGTGGTTCAGCTGGAGGAGACGCTCAGGAAAAAGACGAAGCTGCTGTTTGAGGCCGAGCTGAAGAGACTCCAGCAGTCTGCAGTGGATGTGACTCTGGATCCTGATACAGCACATCCTGATCTCATCCTGTCTGATGACGGGAAACAAGTGAACCATGGTGATGTGAGGAAGAATCTTCCAGACAACCCAGAGAGGTTTTCTCAATGTGTTTGTGTTTTAGGAAAACAGAGTTTCTCTGCAGGCAAGTTTTCTTTTGAGGTTCAGGTCAAAGGAAAGACGGAGTGGGATTTAGGAGTTGTCAGAGAGTCGATCAACAGGAAGGGAAGCATCACAGCAAGTCCTCAGAAAGGTTTCTGGACTATATGTCTGAGAAATGGAAATGAATATGAATCTCTTGCTAGTCCTTCAGTCCGTCTGAGTCTTGGGTCTGGTCCTGAGAAGGTGGGGGTGTTTGTGGATTATGAGGAGGATCTGGTCTCCTTTTATGATGTCGATGCTGCAGCTCTTATCTACTCCTTTACTGGCTGCTCCTTCACTGACAAACTCCTCCCATACTTCAGTCCCTGTCTTAATGATGGTGGTAAAAACTCTGCACCTCTGATCATCTCTCCTTTCAATCAAACTGCCTGATCTGTTTCATGATGAAGCGTCTCCATCAGTGAACGTACTTATTAAAAAGGTTCTCTGTGATCCGGTCTGTGGGACTGAGGCTGAGGGAAATGTGTCTCCTCTGATGTCCAGTATGTCCCCACTGTTTCCTGTCTGATGTGATGATGCAGCATTAAAAGTCATGATGTCCTGAGCTGGAATGTTTCTGTCAGAGTGTCAGAAAGCTTCAGAGTAACAACATCAACACGTCTGAGCAGGAAACACATTTTCTCTGCAGGTTGAAGGTTTTTCTGTTTTTTGATGAAGAGATTTTACAATCAAATGTAACATAATGTGATGTAATAACTGCAGCAGTGAGAGGCAGGTACGAAACATCAACATGTTGGGGTGTTTATGGGCTAAGTGTCATATTATTGATCAGTTAATGTAGGAAACAATCAGCAGATTAATCAATAAAGAGTGTCAGTACACTGACAGACGATGTATGTGTTTTTAAATTTGACCAATAAAGCAGATTCTGAAAATAATATCTGTTTTCAGCCTCCACTGTTTTTATAATGATCAATATTATAATGCTGAGATTGTTAAAGTGTTTTCTTTTAAAACTTTACAGCCTGGTGTATTTCCTCTCTATATCCAGTAGAGGGCATCAGACCAGCAACCAACCGGGAAAAACATGAACACCTCAACTTCCTGTTTACTTCCAGGAACAACATGAGAATAGTCTGTGGTGGAAAGTAATTGATTACATGTACCGAAGTACTCAAGTACAATTTGGAGGTATTTGTACTTTACTTGAGTACTTCCATGTTCAGCTACTGTCTCCTTTCACTCCACCACATTTATCTGACAGCTTCAGTCACTTTTCACGTGAAGATTTGTCACAGTGGATGAAATAAAATGTTAAAATCCAACGATTTGTTAAAACTTAAAACATCAGTTTGTTTATTTGAAGTCATTTTATAAAACTGATCTGTGAGCTGCAATAAACTCAGTGAGATACAGGAAGGAGGAAACAAGCCCTGAAAGACAGAGCTGCACCAACACTCTTTAAAAATGTAATCTGCAGGAATGAAACTACTTCGATGTGTACTGAGTGTATGTGTATTGAGTCAATGTAGTTTCCAGCAGTCTGCCTTCAGATTGGTGTTACACTTAACTCTGTCCCCCATCAGATTATGTGATCAACAGTGTTGATGAGGTTAGTTTGGTTTAGAAGGAGAATCGTAACTATTAACCCAACGAACTGTTCACAGCATGTGACACACAGCAAACATGAGGATACTACTACTACAGGGTAACTCTGGTTAGGAATCATGTCTCCGCTCTGCTTATTGATCAGATGGTTCCACTGTCTGAACGACTCCAATCGCTTTTCTTGCGCGCGCGCGTGCGTGTGTGTGTGTGTGTGTGTGTGTGTGTGTGTGTGTGTGTGTGTGTGGTCACCTCATCTTCAACATGACACACGGGTCGCTTTTAATCAAGTAGTCCAGTGACTAAAATAAACAGCTCGGTGTCTCATGACGCTGTGATTGTAATGATTCCCTCTGTGTAGTCGGTGTTTTTAGTACCGGCTCCTGAAGAATACTACCCAGAATTTCTGCCCGATGGGGAAACCTAAAATAAGTGCATAGTACCAGCAGTAGAAGAGAAACTTTTGTTTGAAGAACAGTTTTTCTTTCCGATGGTTTGTTGACTTTTTTTTTCTTTTTTTTGTCTAAAGTGTTGCATCATTTTGGTGGCAGCTCTGGAATAACTTGGAAACGACAGCCAGCAGAAGAAGCACTGACGGTGTGACAAAATGTCACCTTTAGATAAATGTGGGGACTTCAGTCGATTATCTGACACAAAGGAACGTTAAAGTTTTTAAAACTGCGAGCAGCGGCTCATTTTCCTCTTGCAGTGCATTCTGGGTTTTACATGCAAGAGTGTTTCTTGTTTTAATTCCTTAAAATGCTTAGAATTTTAATGGAGTCTGGTCGCAGACGGCTCATTAGAGATTTGTGCCGACTCGGCGTGTCATGTGACGCAGCTAACGGGCGACGTGCAGCCGGCAGAACGACACTCATTTAAAGCAGCTCTTTGTCTTGTGTCTCAGGAACCGGATGGCTCTGCTGCCCAGTCAGGCCTTCTACCTGCTCATCAACAACAGCATGTCGCTCACCATGGCGCAGGTGTACAAAGATCACCAGGACGAGGACGGCTTCCTCTACATGACCTACGCCTCTCAGGAGATGTTCGGACACTGACGGCGTCCTGCTGCAGATTTTAGTCCCCTTTGAAGGCTGCTGGTCTCCACCTGCTGTACATACAAAAATAATGTGTATATATTGTAATATTGTACATGTTGATGGGTGTTTTAAGGAAGAATGTTGATCCAATAAATGACATGTTGAAACTATTGGCTGGGTGCAGTCTGATGCTTCAGGAGGATCATGTTTGATGTCATAGATGTTAATAAGATTTGAGTTTCCATTATGAATGTTATTAAAAATTCAGCCATCATCAGCATTTTGTGTGTAAACGCTGCATCCAGTTCTCACTGGAAAACTCACATTGTCTTCTTTTCAATGAACAATTAATGTTTTTAAACAAATTTCTTTTATGTCTTTTCCAGCACGACCATCTGTCATGATCTGAAACTTCAGAAAAGTTTCCTCTCCCCATCTTCACTTCTGAGAGACTCTGCCTCTCTGAAATTCTCTTTTTATACCCAATAATGTTGCTGATCTGTTGCCAAGTAACCTAAATAGTAGTGAGATGTTCCACCAGGTGTTATTTTTTTTTTTTTTTTTAGCTTTACACAACTTTTCCAGGCTTTTGTTTACCCTATTCCAAATTTTTTTTAGATGTGTTGCTGCCATCAAACTCAAAATAAGAATATATTTTTCATAAAACAATGAACTTTGAGTTTCAACAATTATGTTGTCTTTGGTATATTTTCATTTAAATATGAGTGATTTGTAAATCATATTCATTTTTATTACATTTTACACAGCATCCCAGAAACAGTGTTGTAACTTTAATAATGTCTGAACCTGAATGAGGAAACACACCCTGACAAACAGCAGCAGAGAGGCGGAGCCAAACTGGAAACAGGAGATTCAAGGTCACCTTAAAGTGAAAGTGAAAGTTAGTCAGAGAGAAGGCAGAGCTGCAGTCGAGACGAATCTCTCTTTCTTTCTGAAGATAAAATAAACTGAATCTGTTCTTCCTCAACACCTGAGTCCAACACTGGTGAGTACAGATGATCAGATTTACTGTTTCAACAACCAGCATCAACACAAAACTTACAGCTTCAATCAAACAGGAAGTTCAACTCCTTTCATTTCGTACCGACTCCTCGTGTCACTTTAACTCTGTGAAGTTCAGCTGTAGAACAGAAGAAACAATACAAGAATATTTGTCTTGATAACTCTTTTTAAAATGATGTTTTTCCCTCTTTGACTTTTGTCCTCAGACTGCAGACATGTCTGCTGCCAGCTGTCTTCTCTCTGAGGATCAGTTTCTGTGCTCCATCTGTCTGGATGTGTTCACTGATCCAGTCAGCACACCATGTGGACACAACTTCTGCAAAAACTGCATCACTCAACACTGGACCATTACCGACAGGTGTCAGTGTCCCATGTGTAAAGAGAAGTTCAACACTCGACCTCAGCTGAGAGTCAACACGTTCATCTCTGAGATGGTTGCTCAGTTCAGACATGAAGCTCAACAGAAAGCCAGCAGCAGCAGCTCAGAGCAACAAGCTGCCAAACCAGGAGAAGTTCCCTGTGACGTCTGCACTGGAACCAAACTGAAGGCCCTCAAGTCCTGCCTGGTGTGTCTGACCTCCTACTGTGAGACTCACCTGCAGCCTCATCTGACAACGTCCAGCCTGAAAAGACATCAGCTGACGGAGCCTGTGGAGAATCTGGAAGGCAGGATGTGTACGAAGCACCATAAACCTCTGGAGCTGTTCTGTCAGACCGACCAGACATGTGTCTGCATGCTCTGCTCTGTTTTAGACCACAAGACACACGAGTTGGTTCCTCTGAGAGAAGAATATGAAGGAAAGAAGGCAGAGCTGGGGAAGACAGAGGCTGAGATTCAGCAGATGATCCAGAAGAGACGACTGAAGATTGAGGAGCTCAAAGAGTCGGTGAAGACGAGTAAAGCTGCTGCAGACAGAGAGAAAGCAGAAGGCGTTGAGGTGTTCACTGCTCTGAAGGAGGCGGCTGAGAGAGGCCTGAACGAGCTCATAGAGGAGATCCAAGAGAAGCAGGAAACAGTAGAGAAACAGGCTGAAGGTTTCATCACAGATCTGCAGCAGGAAATCTCTGAGCTGATGAAGAGGAGCTCTGAGGTGGAGCAAATCTCACGCTCTCCAGACCACCTCCACCTCCTCCAAAGCTTCTCGTCCATGACAGCTGCTCCACCCACCAAGGACTGGACAGAGGTCAGCGTCCGTCCACCATCATATGAGGGGACTGTGGTGAGAGCTGTGGTTCAGCTGGAGGAGACGCTCAGGAAAAAGAGGAAGCTGCTGTTTGAGGCCGAGCTGAAGAGACTCCAGCAGTCTGCAGTGGACGTGACTCTGGATCCTGATACAGCACATCCTGAACTCATCCTGTCTGATGACGGGAAACAAGTGAACCATGGTGATGTGAGGAAGAATCTTCCAGACAACCCAGAGAGGTTTTCAAAAAGTGTGTCTGTTTTAGGAAAACAGAGTTTCTCTGCAGGCAGATTTTACTTTGAGGTTCAGGTTAAAGGAAAGACGGACTGGGATTTAGGAGTGGTCAGAGAGTCGATCAACAGGAAGGGAAAGATCACCCTGACTCCTCAGAAAGGTTTCTGGACTATATGGTTGAGAAATGGAAATGAATACGAAGCTAATGCTCGTCCTCCCATCCGTCTGAGTCTTGGGTCTGGTCCTGAGAAGGTGGGGGTGTTTGTGGATTATGAGGAGGGTCTGGTCTCCTTTTATGATGTCGATGCTGCAGCTCTTATCTACTCCTTTACTGGCTGTTCCTTCACTGACAAACTCCTCCCATTCTTCAGTCCCTGTAATAATGATGGTGGTAAAAACTCTGCACCTCTGATCATCTCTCCTGTCAATCAAACTGCCTGATCTGTTTCATGATGAAGCGTCTCCGTCAGTGAACGTACTTATTAAAAAGGTTCTCTGTGATCCGGTCTGTGGGACTGAGGCTGAGGGAAATGTGTCTCCTCTGATGTCCAGTATGTCCCCACTGTTTCCTGTCTGATGTGATGATGCAACATTAAAAGTCACGATGTCCTGAGCTGGAATGTTTCTGTCAGAGTGTCAGAAAGCTTCAGAGTCACAACATCAACACGTCTGAGCAGGAAACACATTTTCTCTGCAGGTTGAAGGTTTTTCTGTTTTTTGATGAAGAGATTTTACAATCAAATGTAACATAATGTGATGTAATAACTGCAGCAGTGAGAGGCAGGTATGAAACATCAACATGTTGGGGTGTTTATGGGCTACATGTCATATTATTGATCAGTTAATGTGGGAAAAAATCAACAGATGAATCAATCATGAGTGTCAGTACACTGACAGACGATGTATGTGTTTTTAAATTTGACCAATAAAGCAGATTCTGAAAATAATATCTGTTTTCAGCCTCCACTGTTTTCATAATGATCAATATTATAACTTTGAGATTTTTAAAGTGTTTCATTTTAAAACTTTTTAGCCTGGTGTAATTCCACTCTGTGTCCTGCAGAGGGCTTCAGAACAGCAGCCATTAGGTAACAACATGAACACCTCAACTTCCTGTTTACATCAAGGAACAACAAGGGAAGAGTCTGAGGAGGAAAGTAACTGAGTACATGTACTGAAGTACTCAAGTACAATTTGGAGGTATTTGTACTTTACTTGAGTACTTCCATGTTCATCTACTGTCTCCTTTCACTCCACCACATTTATCTGACAGCTTCAGTCACTTTTCACGTGAAGATTTGTCACAGTGGATGAAATAAACTGTTAAAATCCAACGATTTGTTAAAACTTAAACCAGCAGTTTGTTTATTTGAAGTCATTTTGTAAAACTAATCTGTGAGCTGCAATAAACTCCGTGAGATACAGGAAGGAGGAAACAAACCCTGAAAGACAGAGCTGCACCTGCACTCTTTAAAGGAGTAATCTGCAGGATTGAAACCACTTTGATTTATACACTAGGGGGCGGTATTGAGTCAATGCAGTTTCCAGCAGTCTGCCTTCAGATTAGTGTTACACTTAACTCTGTCCCCCATCAGATTACGTGACCAACAGTGTTGATGAGGTTAGTTTGGTTTAGAAGGAGAATCGTAACTATTAACCCAACTAACTGTTCACAGCATGTGACACACAGCAAACATGAGGGTACTACTACTACAGGGTAACTCTGGTTAGGAATCATGTCTCCGCTCTGCTTATTGATCAGATGGTTCCACTGTCTGAACGACTCCAATCGCTTTTCTTGCGCGCGCGCGTGCGTGTGTGTGTGTGTGTGTGTGTGTGTGTGTGTGGTCACCTCATCTTCAACATGACACACGGGTCGCTTTTAATCAAGTAGTCCAGTGACTAAAATAAACAGCTCGGTGTCTCATGACGCTGTGATTGTAATGATTCCCTCTGTGTAGTCGGTGTTTTTAGTACCGGCTCCTGAAGAATACTACCCAGAATTTATGCCCGATGGGGAAACCTAAAATAAGTGCATAGTACCAGCAGGAGAAGAGAAACTTTTGTTTGTAGAACAGTTTTTCTTTCCGATGGTTTGTTGATTTTATTTTTTTTTTTAATTTTTTTTTTTTTTTTGTAGAAAGTGTTGCATCATTTTGGTGGCAGCTCTGGAATAACTTGGAAACGACAGCCAGCAGACGAAGCACTGACGGTGTGACAAAATGTCACCTTTAGATAAATGTGGAGACTTCAGTCGATTATCTGACACAAAGGAACGTTAAAGTTTTTAAAACTGCGAGCAGCGGCTCATTTTCCTCTTGCAGTGCATTCTGGGTTTTACATGCAAGAGTGTTTCTTGTTTTAATTCCTTAAAATGCTTAGAATTTTAATGGAGTCTGGTTGCAGACGGATCATTACAGAGATTTGTGCCGACTCGGCGTGTCATGTGACGCAGCTAACGGGCGACGTGCAGCCGGCAGAACGACATTCATTTAAAGCAGCTCTTCGTCTTGTGTCTCAGGAACCGGATGGCTCTGCTGCCCAGTCAGGCCTTCTACCTGCTCATCAACAACAGCATGTCGCTCACCATGGCGCAGGTGTACAAAGATCACCAGGACGAGGACGGCTTCCTCTACATGACCTACGCCTCGCAGGAGATGTTCGGACACTGACGGCGTCCTGCTGCAGATTTTAGTCCCCGTTGAAGGCTGCTGGTTTCCACCTGCTATACATACAAAAATAATGTGTATATATTGTAATATTGCACATGTTGATGGGCGTTTTAATGAAGAATGTTGATCCAATAAATGACATGTTGAAACTATTGGCTGGGTGCAGTCTGATGCTTCAGGAGGATCATGTTTGATATCATAGATGTTAATAAGATTTTAGTGTCCATTATGAATGTTATTAAAAATTCAGCCATCATCAGCATTTTGTGTGTAAACGCTGCGTCCAGGTCTCACTGGAAAACTCATGTTTACTTCTTTTCAATGAATAATTAAATTTTTTTGAACAAATTTATTTAATGTCTTTTCCAGCACGACCATCTGTAATGATCTGAAACTTCAGAAATGTTTCCTCTCCCCATCTTCACTTCTGAGAGACTCTGCCTCTCTGAAATGTTCTTTTTATACCCAATAATGTTGCTGATCTGTTGCCAGGTAACCTAATTAGTAGTGAGATGTTCCACCAGGTGTTGTTTTTTTTTTTTTTTTTTTAGCTTTACACAACTTTTCCAGTCTTTGTTTACCCTATTCCAATTTTTTTTAGATGTGTTGCTGTCATCAAACTCAAAATAAGAATATATTTTTCATAAAACAATGAACTTTGAGTTTCAACAGTTATGTTGTCTTTGGTATATTTTCATTTAAATATGAGTGATTTGTAAATCATATTTATTTTTATTACATTTTACACAGCATCCCAACTTTTTGGGAAACAGTGTTGTAACTTTAATAATGTCTGAACCTGAATGAGGAAACACACCCTGACAAACAGCAGCAGAGAGGCGGAGCCAAACTGGAAAAAGGAGATTCAAGGTAACCTTAAAGTGAAAGTGAAAGTTAGTCAGAGAGAAGGCAGAGCTGCAGTCGAGACGAATCTCTGTGTTTCTTTCTGAAGACAAAATAAACTTCATCTGTTCTTCCTCAACTAATTCCAACACTGGTGAGTACAGCTGATCAGATTTACTGTTTCAACAACCTGCATCAACACAAAACTTCAACTTACAGCTTCAATCAAACAGGAAGTTCAACTCCTTTGATTTCGTACCGACTCCTCGTGTCACATTAACTCTGTGAAGTTCAGCTGTAGAACAGAAGAAACAATAGAAGAATATTTTTCCTTATAACTCTTTTTAAAATGATGTTTTTCCCTCTTTGACTTTTGTCCTCAGACTGCAGACATGTCTGCTGCCAGCTGTCTTCTCTCTGAGGATCAGTTTCTGTGCTCCATCTGTCTGGATGTGTTCACTGATCCAGTCAGCACACCATGTGGACACAACTTCTGCAAAAACTGCATCACTCAACATTGGACCGTTACCGACAGGTGTCAGTGTCCCATGTGTGAAGAGAAGTTCAACACTAGACCTCAGCTGAGAGTCAACACGTTGTTCTCTGAGATGGTTGCTCAGTTCAGACATGAAGCTCAACAGAAAGCCAGCAGCAGCAGCTCAGAGCAACAAGCTGCCAAACCAGGAGAAGTTCCCTGTGACGTCTGCACTGGAACCAAACTGAAGGCCCTCAAGTCCTGCCTGGTGTGTCTGACCTCCTACTGTGAGACTCACCTGCAGCCTCATCTGACAACGTCCAGCCTGAAAAGACATCAGCTGACGGAGCCTGTGGAGAACCTGGAAGGCAGGATGTGTACGAAGCACCATAAACCTCTGGAGCTATTCTGTCAGACCGACCAGACATGTGTCTGCATGCTCTGCTCTGTTTTAGACCACAAGACACACGAGTTGGTTCCTCTGAGAGAAGAATCTGAAGGAAAGAAGGCAGAACTGGGGAAGACAGAGGCTGAGATTCAGCAGATGATCCAGAAGAGACGACTGAAGATTGAGGAGCTCAAAGAGTCGGTGAAGACGAGTAAAGCTGCTGCAGACAGAGAGAAAGCAGAAGGCGTTGAGGTGTTCACTGCTCTGAAGGAGGCGGCTGAGAGAGGCCTGAACGAGCTCATAGAGGAGATCCAAGAGAAGCAGGAAACAGTAGAGAAACAGGCTGAAGGTTTCATCACAGATCTGCAGCAGGAAATCTCTGAGCTGATGAAGAGGAGCTCTGAGGTGGAGCAGCTCTCACGCTCTGCAGACCACCTCCACCTCCTCCAAAGCTTCTCGTCCCTGACAGCTGCTCCACCCACGGAGGACCGGACAGAGGTCAGCGTCCGTCCACCATCATATGGGGGGACTGTGGTGAGAGCTGTGGTTCAGCTGGAGGAGACGCTCAGGAAAAAGAGGATGTTGCTGTTTGAGGCCGAGCTGAAGAGACTCCAGCAGTCTGCAGTGGACGTGACTCTGGATCCTGATACAGCACATCCTAAACTCATCCTGTCTGATGACGGGAAACAAGTGAACCATGGTGATGTGAGGAAGAATCTTCCAGACAACCCAGAGAGGTTTTCTAAAAGTGTCTCTGTTTTAGGAAAGCACAATGTCTGTGCAGGCAGATTTTACTTTGAGGTTCAGGTTAAAGGGAAGACGGACTGGGATTTAGGAGTGGTCAGAGAGTCGATCAACAGGAAGGAAGACATCACACTGACTCCTCAAAAAGGTTTCTGGACTATATGTCTGAGAAATGGTAATGAATACAGAGCTTGTGCTGGTCCTCCAGTCCGTCTGAGTCTTGGGTCTGGTCCTGAGAAGGTGGGGGTGTTTGTGGATTATGAGGAGGGTCTGGTCTCCTTTTATGATGTCGATGCTGCAGCTCTTATTTACTCCTTTACTGGCTGCTCCTTCACTGACAGGCTCCTCCCATATTTCAGTCCACATCTTAATCAAGGTGGTAAAAACTCTGCACCTCTGATCATCTCTCCTGTCAATCAAACTGCCTGATCTGTTTCATGATGAAGCGTCTCCATCAGTGAACGTACTTATTAAAAAGGTTCTCTGTGATCCGGTCTGTGGGACTGAGGCTGAGGGAAATGTGTCTCCTCTGATGTCCAGTATGTCCCCACTGTTTCCTGTCTGATGTGATGATGCAGCATTAAAAGTCATGATGTCCTGAGCTGGAATGTTTCTGTCAGAGTGTCAGAAAGCTTCAGAGTCACAACATCAACACGTCTGAGCAGGAAACACATTTTCTCTGCAGGTTGAAGGTTTTTCTGTTTTTTGATGAAGAGATTTTACAGTCAAATGTAACATAATGTGATGTAATAACTGCAGCAGTGAGAGGCAGGTACGAAACATCAACATGTTGGGGTGTTTATGGGCTACATGTCATATTATTGATCAGTTAATGTAGGAAACAATCAGCAGATTAATCAATCATATGTGTCAGTACACTGACAGACGATGTATGTGTTTTTAAATTTCACCAATAAAGCAGATTCTGAAAATAATATCTGTTTTCAGCCTCCACTGTTTTTATAATGATCAATATTATAATGCTGAGATTTTTAAAGTGTTTCATTTTAAAACTTTTTAGCCTGGTGTATTTCCTCTCTGTGTCCTGCAGAGGGCAACAGAACAGCAGCCATGAGGTAACAAGGTGAACACCTCAACTTCCTGTTTACATCCAGGAACAACACGAGAAGAGTCTGTGGTGGAAAGTAACAGTACATTTATTGAAGTACTTAAGTACAATTTGGAGGTATTTTAACTTTACTTGTGTACTTCCATGTTCAGCTATTGTCTCCTTCCACTCCACCACATTTATCTGACAGCTTCAGTCACTTTTCACGTGAAGATTTGTCACAGTGGATGAAATAAACTGTTAAAATCCAACGATTTGTTAAAACTTAAACCATCAGTTTGTTTATTTGAAGTCATTTTGTAAAACTGATCTGTGAGCTGCATTAAACTCAGTGAGATACAGGAAGAAGGAAACAAACCCTGAAAGACAGAGCTGCACTGGTACTCTTTAAAGGAGTAATCTCTGGGAATGAAACCACTTTGGTTAATACACTAGGGGGCGGTATTGAGTCAATGTAGTTTCCAGATGTCTGCCTTCAGATTGGTGTTACACTTAACTCTGTCCCCCATCAGATTACGTGACCAACAGTGTTGATGAGGTTAGTTTGGTTTAGAAGGAGAATCGTAACTATTAACCCAACTAACTGTTCACAGCATGTGACACACAGCAAACATGAGGATACTACTACTACAGGGTAACTCTGGTTAGGAATAATGTCTCCGCTCTGCTTATTGATCAGATGGTTCCACTGTCTGAACGACTCCAATCGCTTTTCTGGCGTGTGTGTGTGTGTGTGTGCGCGCTTGTGTGTATGTGTGTGTGTGTGGTCACCTCATCTTCAACATGACACACGGGTCGCTTTTAATGAAGTAGTCCAGTGACTAAAATAAACAGCTCGGTGTCTCATGAAGCTGTGATTGTAATGATTCCCTCTGTGTAGTCGGTGTTTTTAGTACCGGCTCCTGAAGAATACTACCCAGAATTTCTGCCCGATGGGGAAACCTAAAATAAGTGCATAGTACCAGCAGTAGAAGAGAAACTTTTGTTTGTAGAACAGTTTTTCTTTCCGATGGTTTGTTGACTTTTTTTTTTATTTTTTATTTTTTTGTAGAAAGTGTTGCATCATTTTGGTGGCAGCTCTGGAATAACTTGGAAACGACAGCCAGCAGACGAAGCACTGACGGTGTGACAAAATGTCACCTTTAGATAAATGTGGGGACTTCAGTCGATTATCTGACACAAAGGAACGTTAAAGTTTTTAAAACTGCGAGCAGCGGCTCATTTTCCTCTTGCAGTGCATTCTGGGTTTTACATGCAAGAGTGTTTCTTGTTTTAATTCCTTAAAATGCTTTGAATTTTAATGGAGTCTGGTCGCAGACGGATCATTAGAGATTTGTGCCGACTCGGCGTGTCATGTGACGCAGCTAACGGGCGACGTGCAGCCGGCAGAACGACATTCATTTAAAGCAGCTCTTCATCTTGTGTCTCAGGAACCGGATGGCTCTGCTGCCCAGTCAGGCCTTCTACCTGCTCATCAACAACAGCGGGTTGGCCAGCATGTCGCTCACCATGGCGCAGGTGTACAAAGATCACCAGGACGAGGACGGCTTCCTCTACATGACCTACGCCTCGCAGGAGATGTTCGGACACTGACGGCGTCCTGCTGCAGATTTTAGTCCCCATTGAAGGCTGCTGGTTTCCACCTGCTATACATACAAAAATAATGTGTATATATTGTAATATTGCACATGTTGATGGGCGTATTAATGAAGAATGTTGATCCAATAAATGACATGTTGAAACTATTGGCTGGGTGCAGTCTGATGCTTCAGGAGGATCATGTTTGATATCATAGATGTTAATAAGATTTTAGTGTCCGTTATGAATGTCATTAAAAATTCAGCCATCATCAGCATTTTGTGTGTAAACGCTGCGTCCAGGTCTGACTGGAAAACTCATGTTTACTTCTTTTCAATGAATAATTAAAATTTTTTGAACAAATTTATTTAATGTCTTTTCCAGCACGACCATCTGTCATGATCTGAAACTTCAGAAAAGTTTCCTCTCCCCATCTTCACTTCTGAGAGACTCTGCCTCTCTGAAATGCTCTTTTAATACCCAATAATGTTGCTGATCTGTTGCCAGGTAACCTAATTAGTAGTGAGATGTTCCACCAGGTTTTTTTTTTTTTTTTTTTTTTTTAGCTTTACACAACTTTTCCAGTCTTTTGTTTACCCTATTCCAATTTTTTTTAGATGTGTTGCTGCCATCAAACTCAAAATAAGAACATATTTTTCATAAAACAATGAACTTTGAGTTTCAACAGTTATGTTGTCGTTGGTATATTTTCATTTAAATGAGTGATTTGTAAATCATATTTATTTTTATTACATTTTACACAGCATCCCAACTTTTTGGGAAACAGTGTTGTAACTTTAATAATGTCTGAACCTGAATGAGGAAACACACCCTGACAAACAGCAGCAGAGAGGCGGAGCCAAACTGGAAACACTAGATTCAAGGTCACCTGAAAGTGAAAGTGAAAGTTAGGAGAGAGACGGCAGAGCTGCAGTCGGGAAGAATCTCTTTCTTTCTGAAGATAAAATAAACTGAATCTGTTCTTCCTCAACACCTGAGTCCAACACTGGTGAGTACACCTGATCAGATTTACTGTTTCAACAACCAGCATCAACACAAAACTTACAGCTTCAATCACTTTTCACGTGAAGATTTTTCACAAGGGACGAAATAAACTGTTAAAATCCAACGATTTGTGAAAACTTAAACCATCAGTTTGTTTATTTGTAGTCATTTTGTAAAACTGATCTGTGAGCTGCAATAAACTCAGTGAGATACAGGAAGGAGGAAACAAACCCTGAAAGACAGAGCTGCACAGTCACTCTGTAAAAAACAGTAATCTCTAGGAATGAAACCACTTTGATTTATACACTAGGGGGCGGTATTGAGTCAATGTACTGCTTCAATCAGTCTGCCTTCAGATTGGTGTTACACTTAATTCTGTCTCCCATCAGATTATATGACCAACAGTGTTGATGAGGTTAATTTGGTTTAAAAGGAGAATCGTAACTATTAACCCAACTAACTGTTCACAGCATGTGACACACAGCAAACATGAGGATACTACTACTACAGGGTAACTCTGGTTAAGAATCATGTCTCCGCTCTGCTTATTGATCAGATGGTTCCACTGGCTGTACGACTCCAATCGCTTTTCATGCGCTTCTGGATTTAATTTTCCGCCGCAGATAAAGCCCCACCTCCGTGTGTGTGTGTGTGTGTGTGTGTGTTGCCAGTTAACCTAATTTACTAATTAACCTAATTAGTAGTGAGATATTCCACCAGTTGTTTTTTGTTGCCTTATGCAACTTTTCCAGTCTTTTGTTGACCCTGTTTCAACTCGTTTGAGATGTGTTACTGCCATAAAATTCAAAAATCAATAAACTTCCTCTGTTTCAACAGTTGATTTATTGTCTTTGGTCTATTTTCATTTATATGAGTTTATATGATTTGTAAATCATCACATTTATTTTATTTACATTTTACACAGCATCCCAAAGTTTTTTAGAAACAGTGTCGCAACTTAAATAATGTCTGAACCTGAATGAGGACACACACCCTGACAAAAACCAGCAGAGAGGCGAAGCCAACCTGGAACAACCAGATTCCAGGTCACGTTAAAGTGAAAAAGTGAAAGATAAAGTTAGTCAGAGAGACGGCAGAGCTGCAGTCGGGACGAATCTCTGTGTTTCTATCTGAAGATAAAATAAACTTCATCTGTTCTTCCTCAACACCTGAGTCCAACACTGGTGAGTACAGTTGATCAGATTTACTGTTTCAACAACCAGCATCAACACAAAACTTACAGCTTCAATCAAACAGGAAGTTCAACTCCTTTCATTTCGTACCGACTCCTCGTGTCACTTTAACTCTGAAGTTCAGCTGTAGAACAGAAGAAACAATAGAAGAATATTTTTCATTATAACTCTTTTTAAAATGATGTTTTTCCCTCTTTGACTTTTGTCCTCAGACTGCAGACATGTCTGCTGCCAGCTGTCTTCTCTCTGAGGATCAGTTTCTGTGCTCCATCTGTCTGGATGTGTTC
Source organism: Embiotoca jacksoni (assembly GCF_022577435.1). NCBI lineage: Eukaryota > Metazoa > Chordata > Actinopteri > Embiotocidae > Embiotoca > Embiotoca jacksoni. The sequence goes on along the minus strand of NW_027185392.1, from coordinate 1,952,617 downwards.
ACTGATCCAGTCAGCACACCATGTGGACACAACTTCTGCAAAAACTGCATCACTGAACACTGGACCGTTACCGACAGGTGTCAGTGTCCCATGTGTAAAGAGAAGTTCAACACTCGACCTCAGCTGAGAGTCAACACGTTCATCTCTGAGATGGTTGCTCAGTTCAGACATGAAGCTCAACAGAAAGCCAGCAGCAGCAGCTCAGAGCAACAAGCTGCCAAACCAGGAGAAGTTCCCTGTGACGTCTGCACTGGAACCAAACTGAAGGCCCTCAAGTCCTGCCTGGTGTGTCTGACCTCCTACTGTGAGACTCACCTGCAGCCTCATCTGACAACGTCCAGCCTGAAAAGACATCAGCTGACGGAGCCTGTGGACAACCTGGAAGGCAGGATGTGTACGAAGCACCATAAACCTCTGGAGCTGTTCTGTCAGACCGACCAGACGTGTGTCTGCATGCTCTGCTCTGTTTTAGACCACAAGACACACGAGTTGGTTCCTCTGACCGAAGAATATGAAGGAAAGAAGGCAGAACTGGGGAAGACAGAGGCTGAGATTCAGCAGATGATCCAGAAGAGACGACTGAAGATTGAGGAGCTCAAAGAGTCGGTGAAGACGAGTAAAGCTGCTGCAGACAGAGAGAAAGCAGAAGGTGTTGAGGTGTTCACTGCTCTGAAGGAGGCGGCTGAGAGAGGCCTGAACGAGCTCATAGAGGAGATCCAAGAGAAGCAGGAAACAGTAGAGAAACAGGCTGAAGGTTTCATCACAGATCTGCAGCAGGAAATCTCTGAGCTGATGAAGAGGAGCTCTGAGGTGGAGCAGCTCTCACGCTCTGCAGACCACCTCCACCTCCTCCAAAGCTTCTCGTCCCTGACAGCTGCTCCACCCACCGAGGACCGGACAGAGGTCAGCGTCCGTCCACCATCATATGAGGGGACTGTGGTGAAAGCTGTGGTTCAGCTGGAGGAGACGCTCAGGAAAAAGAGGAAGCTGCTGTTTGAGGCCGAGCTGAAGAGACTCCAGCAGTCTGCAGTGGACGTGACTCTGGATCCTGATACAGCACATCCTAAACTCATCCTGTCTGATGACGGGAAACAAGTGAACCATGGTGATGTGAGGAAGAATCTTCCAGACAACCCAGAGAGGTTTTCTAAATGTGGTTGTGTTTTAGGAAAGAAGAGTTTCTCTGCAGGCAGATTTTACTTTGAGGTTCAGGTTAAAGGAAAAACGGACTGGACTTTAGGAGTGGTCAGAGAGTCGATCAACAGGAAGGGAGACATCACACTGACTCCTCAGAAAGGTTTCTGGACTATATGTCTGAGAAATGGAAATGAATATGAAGCTAGTGCTGGTCCTCCAGTCCGTCTGAGTCTTGGGTCTGGTCCTGAGAAGGTGGGGGTGTTTGTGGATTATGAGGAGGGTCTGGTCTCCTTTTATGATGTCGATGCTGCAGCTCTTATCTACTCCTTTACTGGCTGCTCCTTCACTGAGAAACTCCTGCCATACTTCGGTCCCTGTCTTAATGAGGGTGGTAAAAACTCTGCACCCCTGATCATCTCTCCTGTCAATCAAACTGCCTGATCTGTTTCATGATGAAGCGTCTCCATCAGTGAACGTACTTATTAAAAAGGTTCTCTGTGATCCGGTCTGTGGGACTGAGGCTGAGGGAAATGTGTCTCCTCTGATGTCCAGTATGTCCACACTGTTTCCTGTCTGATGTGATGATGCAGCATTAAAAGTCATGATGTCCTGAGCTGGAATGTTTCTGTCAGTGTCAGAAAGCTTCAGAGTCACAACATCAACATGTCTGAGCAGGAAACACATTTTCTCTGCAGGTTGAAGGTTTTTCTGTTTTGTGATGAAGAGATTTTACAATCAAATGTAACATAATGTGATGTAATAACTGCAGCAGTGAGAGGCAGGTATGAAACATCAACATGTTGGGGTGTTTATGGGCTACATGTCATACTATTGATCAGTTAATGTAGGAAACAATCAGCAGATTAATCAATAAAGAGTGTCAGTACACTGACAGACGATGTATGTGTTATTAAATTTGACCAATAAAGCAGATTCTGAAAATAATATCTGTTTTCAGCCTCCACTGTTTTTATAATGATCAATATTAAAATGCTGAGATTGTTAAAGTGTTTTATTTTGAAACTTTTTAGCCTGGTGTATTTCCTCTCTGTGTTCAGCAGAGGGCAACAGAACAGCAGCCATTAGGTAACAACATGAACACCTTAACTTCCTGTTTACATCCAGGAACAACATGAGAAGAGTCTGTGGTGGAAAGTAACAGTACATTTATTGAAGTACTTAAGTACAATTTGGAGGTATTTGTACTTTATTTGAGTACTTACATGTTCATCTACTGTCTCCTTCCACTCCACCACATTTATCTGACAGCTTCAGTCACTTTTCACGTGAAGATTTTTCACAGTGGATGAAATAAACTGTTAAAATCCAACGATTTGTTGAAACTTAAACCATCTGTTTGTTTATTTGAAGTCATTTTGTAAAACTGATCAGTGAGCTGCAATAAACTCAGTGAGATACAGGAATGAGGACACAAGCCCTGAAAGACAGAACTGCACCGGCACTCTTTAAAAAAAAAAGTAAACCCTGGGAATGAAACTACATTGATTTGTGCACTAGGGGGCGGTATTGAGACAATGAAACTTCCAGCAGTCTGCCTTCAGATTGGTGTTACACTTAACTCTGTCCCCCATCAGATTACGTGACCAACAGTGTTGATGAGGTTAGTTTGTTTTAGAAGGAGAATCGTAACTATTAACCCAACTAACTGTTCACAGCATGTGACACACAGCAAACATGAGGATACTACTACTACAGGGTAACTCTGGTTAGGAATCATGTCTCTGCTCTGCTTATTGATCAGATGGTTCAACTGTCTGTACGACTCCAATCGCTTTTCTTGCGTGTGTGTGTGTGTGTGTGTGTGCGCGCTTGTGTGTGTGTGTGTGTGTGGTGACCTCATCTTCAACATGACACACGGGTCGCTTTTAATCAAGTAGTCCAGTGACTAAAATAAACAGCTCAGTGTCTCATGACGCTGTGATTGTAATGATTCCCTCTGTGTAGTCGGTGTTTTTAGTACCGGCTCCTGAAGAATACTACCCAGAATTTATGCCCGATGGGGAAACCTAAAATAAGTGCAAAGTACCAGCAGTAGAAGAGAAACTTTTGTTTGAAGAACAGTTTTTCTTTCCGATGGTTTGTTGACTATTTTTTTTTATTTTTTTTGTAGAAAGTGTTGCATCATTTTGGTGGCAGCTCTGAAATAACTTGGAAACGACAGCCAGCAGACGAAGCACTGACGGTGTGACAAAATGTCACCTTTAGATAAATGTGGGGACTTCAGTCGATTATCTGACACAAAGGAACGTTAAAGTTTTTAAAACTGCGAGCAGCGGCTCATTTTCCTCTTGTAGTGCATTCTGGGATTTACATGCAAGAGTGTTTCTTGTTTTAATTCCTTAAAATGCTTTGAATTTTAATGGAGTCTGGTCGCAGACGGATCATTAGAGATTTGTGCCGACTCGGCGTGTCATGTGACGCAGCTAACGGGCGACGTGCAGCCGGCAGAACGACATTCATTTAAAGCAGCTCTTCGTCTTGTGTCTCAGGAACCGGATGGCTCTGCTGCCCAGTCAGGCCTTCTACCTGCTCATCAACAACAGCGGGTTGGCCAGCATGTTGCTCACCATGGCGCAGGTGTACAAAGATCACCAGGACGAGGACGTCTTCCTCTACATGACCTACGCCTCACAGGAGATGTTCGGACACTGACGGCGTCCTGCTGCAGATTTTAGACCCCGTTGAAGGCTGCTGGTCTCCACCTGCTGTACAAACAAAAATAAAGTGTATATATTGTAATATTGTACGTGTTGATGGGCTTTTTAATGAAGAATGTTGATCCAATAAATGACATGTTGAAACTATTGGCTGGGTGCAGTCTGATGCTTCAGGAGGATCATGTTTGATGTCATAGATGTTAACAAGATTTGAGTGTCCGTTATGAATGTTATTAAAAATTCAGCCATCATCAGCATTTTGTGTGTAAACGCTGCGTCCAGGTCTGACTGGAAAACTCACGTTGACTTCTTTTCAATGAACAATTAATGTTTTTAAACAAATTTCTTTCATGTCTTTTCCAGCACGACCATCTGTCATGATCTGAAACTTCAGAAAAGTTTCCTCTCCCCATCTTCACTTCTGATAGACTCTGCCTCTCTGAAATGTTCTTTTTATACCCAATAATGTTGCTGATCTGTTGCCAGGTAACCTAATTAGTAGTGAGATGTTCCACCAGGTGTTTTTTTTTTTTTTTTTAGCTTCACACAACTTTTCCAGTCTTTTGTTTACCCTATTCCAAAATTTGTTTAGATGTGTTGCTGCTATCAAACTCAAAATAAGAATATATTTTTCATAAAACAATGAACTTTGAGTTTCAACAGTTATGTTGTGTTTGGTATATTTTCATTTAAATGAGTGATTTGTAAATCATATTTATTTTTATTACATTTTACACAGCATCCCAACTTTTTGGGAAACAGTGTTGTAACTTTAATAATGTCTGAACCTGAATGAGGAAACACACCCTGACAAACAGCAGCAGAGAGGCGGAGCCAAACTGGAAACACGACATTCAAGGTCACCTGAAAGTGAAAGTGAAAGTTAGTTAGAGAGACGGCAGAGCTGCAGTCGAGACGAATCTCTGTGTTTCTTTCTGAAGACAAAATAAACTTCATCTGTTCTTCCTCAACACCTGAGTCCAACACTGGTGAGTACAGCTGATCAGATTTACTGTTTCAACAACCAGCATCAACACAAAACTTACAGCTTCAATCAAACAGGAAGTTCAACTCCTTTCATTTCGTACCGACTCCTCTTGTCACATTAACTCTGTGAAATTAAGCTGTAGAACAGAAGAAACAATACAAGAACATTTTTCCTTATAACTCTTTTTAAAATGATGTTTTTCCCTCTTTGACTTTTGTCCTCAGACTGCAGACATGTCTGCTGCCAGCTGTCTTCTCTCTGAGGATCAGTTTCTGTGCTCCATCTGTCTGGATGTGTTCACTGATCCAGTCAGCACACCATGTGGCCACAACTTCTGCAAAAACTGCATCACTCAACATTGGACCGTTACCGACAGGTGTCAGTGTCCCATGTGTGAAGAGAAGTTCAACACTAGACCTCAGCTGAGAGTCAACACATTGTTCTCTGAGATGGTAGCTCAGTTTAGACATGAAGCTCAACAGAAAGCCAGCAGCAGCAGCTCAGAGCAACAAGCTGCCAAACCAGGAGAAGTTCCCTGTGACGTCTGCACTGGAACCAAACTGAAGGCCCTCAAGTCCTGCCTGGTGTGTCTGACCTCCTACTGTGAGACTCACCTGCAGCCTCATCTGACAACGTCCAGCCTGAAAAGACATCAGCTGACGGAGCCTGTGGAGAACCTGGAAGGCAGGATGTGTACGAAGCACCATAAACCTCTGGAGCTGTTCTGTCAGACCGACCAGACATGTGTCTGCATGCTCTGCTCTGTTTTAGACCACAAGACACACGAGTTGGTTCCTCTGAGCGAAGAATCTGAAGGAAAGAAGGCAGAGCTGGGGAAGACAGAGGCTGAGATTCAGCAGATGATCCAGAAGAGACGACTGAAGATTGAGGAGCTCAAAGAGTCGGTGAAGACGAGTAAAGCTGCTGCAGACAGAGAGAAAGCAGAAGGTGTTGAGGTGTTCACTGCTCTGAAGGAGGCGGCTGAGAGAGGCCTGAACGAGCTCATAGAGGAGATCCAAGAGAAGCAGGAAACAGTAGAGAAACAGGCTGAAGGTTTCATCACAGATCTGCAGCAGGAAATCTCTGAGCTGATGAAGAGGAGCTCTGAGGTGGAGCAGCTCTCACGCTCTCCAGACCACCTCCACCTCCTCCAAAGCTTCTCGTCCCTGACAGCTGCTCCACCCACCGAGGACCGGACAGAGGTCAGCGTCCGTCCACCATCATATGGGGGGACTGTGGTGAGAGCTGTGGTTCAGCTGGAGGAGACGCTCAGGAAAAAGAGGAAGCTGCTGTTTGAGGCCGAGCTGAAGAGACTCCAGCAGTCTGCAGTGGACGTGACTCTGGATCCTGATACAGCACATCCTAAACTCATCCTGTCTGATGACGGGAAACAAGTGAACCTTGGTGATGTGAGGAAGAATCTTCCAGACAACCCAGAGAGGTTTTCTAAAAGTGTCTCTGTTTTAGGAAAGCACAATGTCTGTGCAGGCAGATTTTACTTTGAGGTTCAGGTTAAAGGGAAGACGGACTGGGATTTAGGAGTGGTCAGAGAGTCGATCAACAGGAAGGAAGACATCAAACTGATTCCTCAGAAAGGTTTCTTGACCATATGCCTGAGAAATGGAAATGAATACAGAGCTTGTGCTGGTCCTGCAGTCTGTCTGAGTCTTGGGTCTGGTCCTGAGAAGGTGGGGGTGTTTGTGGATTATGAGGAGGGTCTGGTCTCCTTTTATGATGTCGATGCTGCAGCTCTTATCTACTCCTTTACTGGCTGCTCCTTCACTGACAAACTCCTCCCATATTTCAGTCCACATCTTAATCAAGGTGGTAAAAACTCTGCACCTCTGATCATCTCTCCTGTCAATCAAACTGCCTGATCTGTTTCATGATGAAGCGTCTCCATCAGTGAACGTACTTATTAAAAAGGTTCTCTGTGATCCGGTCTGTGGGACTGAGGCTGAGGGAAATGTGTCTCCTCTGATGTCCAGTATGTCCCCACTGTTTCCTGTCTGATGTGATGATGCAGCATTAAAAGTCATGATGTCCTGAGCTGGAATGTTTCTGTCAGAGTGTCAGAAAGCTTCAGAGTCACAACATCAACACGTCTGAGCAGGAAACACATTTTCTCTGCAGGTTGAAGGTTTTTCTGTTTTTTGATGAAGAGATTTTTCAATCAAATGTAACATAATGTGATGTAATAACTGCAGCAGTGAGAGGCAGGTATGAAACATCAACATGTTGGGGTGTTTATGGGCTACATGTCATATTATTGATCAGTTAATGTAGGAAACAATCAGCAGATTAATCAATAAAGAGTGTCAGTACACTGACAGACGATGTATGTGTTATTAAATTTGACCAATAAAGCAGATTCTGAAAATAATATCTGTTTTCAGCCTCCACTGTTTTTATAATGATCAATATTATAACGTTTAGATTGTTAAAGTGTTTTATTTTGAAACTTTTTAGCCTGGTGTATTTCCTCTCTGTGTCCAGCAGAGGGCATCAGAACAGCAGCCATTAGGCAACAACAGGAACACCTCAACTTCCTGTTTACATCCTGGAACAACATGAGAAGAGTCTGTGGTGGAAAGTAACATTTAAGTACATTTACTCAAGTACTCAATTACGATTTGGAGGTATTTGTACTTTACTTGAGTATTTCTATTTTCAGCTACTGTCTCCTTCCACTCCACCACATTTATCTGACAGCTTCAGTCACTTTTCACATGAAGATTTGTCATAGTGGATGAAATAAGAAGCTGTTAAAATCCAACAATTTGTTAAATCTTAAACCATCAGTTCGTTTGTTTGACCCTATTTTCTAAAAGTGGTCTATGAGCTGCAATAAACTCAGTGAGATACAAGAAGGAGGAAACAAACCCTGACAGACAGAGCTGGACCGGCCCTCTTTAAAGGAGTCATCTGTAGGAATTAAACCACTTTGATTTGAACATTATGGGGTGGTAGTGATTCACTGTATCTTCCACCAGTCTGCCTTCACATTGGTGTTACCCTGAAATCTGTCCCCCATTGGATTATGCGACCGACAGTGTTGATGAGGTTAGTTTGGTTTAGTCGGAGAGTCGCCATCTTAACGTAGTGGTGGGTTTTGAGTGTCTCAGTGATCCTGAGATCTGTGTTGTCGGGGTAATCAGACCCTGGTAGGGTCTCCCAAAGGCAACTTGGTCACAGAGGAGAGGTCAGACTATGACCGGTTCAAAACACGCAAGATGAGAAGCAGCCAGCAGGAATCGCTACCTCTCATGGACGAGGGAAACCGAGCACCCTTCTGCAGCCAAACCTGGGAGGGGGGCTCACCGGCGAGCAACTTTTCCTATGCAGCCTTGTCAGGCTCAGCCTGAAAAAACAACATGGAGCTGTCACCTTGTGGACCTACCAACCATAGGAAGAAACATCGGGGTGGGTCCAACAGCGGACCGGGCAAGCCGAACCCCGGTGACAAAGACTAGCTCTAAGGACATGGAGCGTCACCCCTCTAGAGAGGAAAGAGGCACAGGTGGTGCGGGAGGTGGAGCGGTACCAGCTAGATATAGTTGGACTCACCTCCACGCAGAGCACCGTGCACCATGTCTCTTGGACAATTGGGTGAAGAGAGGAGCAGAGCTGTTAAATGATCACCACCTGGTGGTGAGTTGTATCAGAAGGCAGGGCAGTCGGCTGGGAAAAGCCCCTGCCGGGAGGTCTTCAATACCCACCTCCAGAAGAGCTTCTCAAGCATCTCGGGGGAGGTTGAGGACATAGAATCCGAATGGAACGTGTTCAAAACCTCCATTGGGGATGCGGCCAGCAGGAGTTGTGGTCAGAAACTCATTCGTTTCCTTTCGCAGCAGCAACACAAGAACGCAGTGGTGGACACGAGGGTGAAGGGAAGCCGTTAAGCTGGAGAAGGAGGCCTTTTGGGTCTGACTGGCCTAGCGGTATCCTATATAACTGCAGAGGTAGCAGCAAGCCAGAAGGGCTGCGGCAGTCTCAGATGCCCAAACTCAGGTGTGGGAGGAGTTTGGGGCAAGCCAGAGAGAAGGACTTTCAATTGGCCTCAAGAAAGTTCTGGCAAACAATCCTCAAGAAAGGGAAACAGTGCTTACCCCGGCTGTTCTCAGCGGAGGAGGAGGACTGATGATTCGGACTGGGGATGTTGTCAGGAGGTGGAAAGGGCACTTTGTGGAACTCCTGGGCCTGACCAGCATGTCCCCTGGGAAGGAGGCAGAGTCTGAAGACTGTGCCCTTCATGGCCTTTGTGAATGGAGAATAAACAGAGGACAGGTGGACCTGAGAATGAACAGAGGACGGGTGGACCTGAGAATGAACAGAGGACGGGTGGACCTGAGAATGAACAGAGGACGGGTGGACCTGAGAAAACACCTGCAGTTGATGATGGATGTGATGAAAACATCCGGAAACATGAACGGCTGCAGAGCTACAGAACCTGTCCTACAGCAGCAAAAACCAAAGGCAGAAAGGTTCTGTAGCAAACTTCTCTGCACACAAGAGACCAAAATGAAAATATTCTCCGCTAAAACCCGACAACTGTATTTATAAAGCAACATACGTAGAACATTGTGATTTTAAGTGCAGGATCTAAATCTTAACTTCCTTCTGCACTTGTGCACCGAGTCCTTCACGCTCCTTTTATCTCGGCTTTCACCTCTACCAGCCTCTGATCAAATATGTGACTCTTCAGCCGCTGCATGCTCCGCCTTCTGTCCCGTCTGCTTGCTAACTTTCTCGTTCATATGAAAATTTGAATTAGAGCCGAGAGGTCTGGAACTTCTGCAAGATCTAAGATAAAATATAAAAATAATTGAATCTGGTTACATGACGTCAGGAAAAATTCTACTTGTTGGCCCTGCAGTCGCCACAGGAAGCATTCAGACGCCGTCACTCTGTGTTTCAATACAATTTAAATTTTTTATATCCTGTCTGCACTCAAGTGAAAACGTGTTTGAAGAAAGTTGTGCTAATTTATTCATAAAAGTATTCGACCTTTACCTTCAGATATTTGGAGGAGTTGGCTGAGTATAGAACTCGTTTAACATATTCCTCATTCCCATCATAAGACCACATTTCCCACAAACCCCGTCACTTCCTGTTGTAGGGGTTGGCTAGCAGCAGTTTGTTTTGGTGGTGAGAGGAGAGGGGGCGGAGCCTCGCTGGTTGGAAATGAACACTTATTGTTCGTAATAAAGTCAGTTTTATTTTGAAAGATTTACTTTATGCCGTAACACTTTCAGCAGAGCTTCTGCTCACGATGTTTTTTACAGAAAAATTGTGGCAAGTTTTGGGAAAATTTAAGGCTAACGCAAATGTTGCGGAGATTGCTTGAATTTGCATTAATTGATGCAATTGCAAGATTGTGATTTCCTGATGTACTTTTTAACTATTTAATATTTTCCAGTCAGGTTGACCGGTGGGATCTTTGTATACTCAGGTGTTTCCATTCAGTTTGTCACAGGTGGACTCCAGTCAGGTACTTTTTTTAAATGACACTTCAGATTTAGATTTTTTTTTAAAGAAATTCACCGTTTTCTTTCAGTTTCTTTGTGCAGATTGATGTAATTAAATTAATTCAAATTCCCTAGTGTGTAAAAAGTGAAGCGGTGTGAAGACTTTCTGAGGCGACTCATCAGGAGTCTTTTTTTGTTTCTGAAGTGCACTTGTCATTTTAAATCTTTGTCATTTCACTGACTTGTTTGATGGTCCCCTTCCCCTCATCTCATTTTATTCCCAGTGTATTTTTTTAACGTGATTTAAATCTGTTTTTATTGTGTTGTGTCTAACGAGCTCTCTTCATGTGTCAGTATTTACACTTCTTCCCTGTTTTATTTCACATTGAATGAAAGGTTTCTCTCTCTCACAGACTGTCATTTATTCTATGCTCATTATGCAACAGTAGGAGTGTAAAAACAGCTTTATATGAAGGAAATGTTTCGGGGTTTTTTTGCATGTTTTTTCTGTGTTTGTTGCATTATTTAAGGACATACGTGCAACAGTGATCCACAGCTGTAGATAGACACAACGATAGGATGCTGGAGGAGTCGGGATAGGCAGGGTGAGGAGAGAGAGCGTTGAAACAGGGACTTCCCTGAGCCTCCATCATCTGCAGGGAGGGAAAAAAAACACTCACACACACACACTGCCTCCCACAAACACACACACACGCACACCGAGCCGAGCTCTAGCAAGGGGCTTTAAACAGCTTCACGCGAAATCAGAGACAAAAGGACTGTAAGCGGCCGCGATGGAGGAAAACATGGACGAATCGCAGAGCCAGAAAGGTAAGACGTAAAAAGTGATTTAGTCAGTTTTATCTCCCATCAGCTGCTCCTTCATGCCATTGTTCTTTTCATCCATCCCTGTCGGTGTCGTGGGATTCCTTTGTGTGTGTGTGTGTGTGTGTGTGTGTGTGTGTGTGTGTGTGTGTGTGTGTGTGTGTGTGTGTGTGTGTGTGTGTTGTGAGCAGAGAGAAAGACCGCCAACATGCCCTGCACAAAAAAAACAAAACCAAAAAACAATAATCCAGATTTCTGTTTGCACATTTACATTTTGGGGGCTCCACAGACCGTCGTCCTCGTCGGGGACCAAAAGACGGGCTGTGATTTTTTTTTTAACGGAGCCGTCTGTGTGTTTGCTGTCCGTCGCTTTTTCCTGCGCGTTTCGACGCAGAAGCGAGCAGATTGTTTGAGAGCAGATGACAGACACCGGAGGGTCGGTGTTGTTTTGGAGGCTGGATGGACAGATGGACGGACAGATGGATGGATGCATGGATGGATGGATGGATGGATGGAGGAGGTGGGAGTGGCTGGCTGGCTGGGGGGTGAGGAGGGGGGGGGTGGCGTGGGGGGAGGTGGGGGCGCAGGGCCAAACCGTGAAATAAAGACTAAAAATCAGAGGGAGGAGGGATAAGTGGGGCAGTGATTGATGCCTCCATTGGGATTTTCTTTGTTAGCCTCCATTGTTGATGCTTCACGCTTGTCTGAACGCCTTTCCCTCTCTCCTCTCTCCCTCGCTCTCTGCATGCCCCCCCCCCCCCCGCCCACTCCCCTCTTCTTCTTTTTTTTTTTGCTGTCTGTGTCGCTCCCTTTCCTTTCCCTCCATTTTCTCCTCCATCTCTCCATCACCGGCCCACTGCCTTTTCATCTCCACCTCTCAGTGTATCTCACACTGGATTTTCTGCATCCATCAGTCTGCCTCATTTTTTTCTGCCTCACCCTCTATTTTAACTCATCTCCATCCCTCCCTCCCTCCCTTCTTCCCTCCCTCACACCTTCATCCTCCTCCCCCATCCCTTTTTTTTTTTTTTTTTTTAATTTCAAATAATTTATCCTTTCATCTCTCCTCTCTCTTCCTTCCTGCCGCCTCTTTGCAGATATATTTCTGGTTTTTAAAACCTCCTAACACGATAATTACTGTTGTTGTTGTTGTTGGCGGCAAAAATGGGCGTGTCCGTTTTCTTCGTCGCACCTTCGGTCTGAACGCCGACGCTCGTCGAGCTGCTCCTACAGATTCAGACGCGCGAACGACGCTGGAGGTTATTTTTTTGACGAGAAAATAAACAATCGTTGACATTTACGACAATTAACGCTGTATCTATGGTAACACCGTTAGGGCATTGTCACCTGCTGTGTGATAGGCGGACTCGTGTGTTTTTTCTGGAAGGAACCTGCTTCAGCCAATCAGGGCGCTGGATGGGGAGACATGGCGTTTCAAGCAAAAAGGATTTTTCATTCCAGCCACTTTGACAGTTTTTTTGTTTTGTTTTTATTTTCACCCCCACTCCCGTCTGTTCATCCAGTCCTCGTCCTAGATCTTCATCCCGTTGAGTTGAGTTTAAAAGTCTCTGTTTTAATGAGATGCAGACGGCTGACTGAACACAGGTGCGATGAAATGATGCCCGACACGTGAAAGGGAAGCAGAGCAGCTGTTAGACACGTCAGGGCTCGCAGTTATCTTTACAGGACCGATGATATTTTTCTATATTCCTCTGTTTGTTTGTGTCTCAGAGATGTTTTGGGCTTTGAATGAGTTTAAATGAACTGTTGTTGTGGAAACTGTGAACATTAGACGAGGACTGACTGATGGAGTGATGCTGATGTGTTGCTGGCTAATATTAATAATGAACATCATCCTGTCTAGAAGACGAGCCAATTCATTCATTCATTAAACATCTATTACGTAAAGTTCAATCAATCAATAAAAACAAAGTTATGCATCAGAAATACATTAAAAACTGACGTGATCTAAACTTCATCGTTGACTGTAAATAAAGACGGCCGACGTGTCGTCACTTCCTCCCACCGTATTAAATTAAAGCTAAAATCTGTCAGAAATGTTGAATCTTGTTCTGGTGACATCATTCACAAAAAAACATGTAAGGCCCTGCACACATACTAGGCCACACCCCTTGAACTTCACGTTGTCCAGCTGCCATCTTGACTGTGTTGGACTATCTCGCTGATCGTTTTCTAGCTGAACATGATGACTGCTAGCTGTCTAGCTAGCTAGCTTCACATCAGCTACATTTCTCCACAAGGTTGGCTGTGCCTTTAGCATGCTAGCTGTAACATTAGCATTAACTTGCTAATGACATTTAGTGGTTTGAAACAGATGATGATCAATCACAGCGTCAATCAAAGGAACAGTCCTTCAGTTGTTCGGATCAGAACTTTTATTTGCAGTGTATGTTGAATTTTTTAGTTTAGCTCATGTTCAATTGGCTAAAGAGGAGGGGGCGGGGCTTAGAACTATACTGCAACCAGCCACCACGTTGTCATGTTGGCCATCTTTATTTACGAGCAGTTGATCTGACTGATGCAATTTGAAACCTGACGATACTACGTCCCGCCCACAAATAGCTGTAACATGACTGCACGAGAGGCCTGTCAATCAAACAGACACGCCCCCAAAAACCCATCTTTTTGAAGCGTATTTTCTAATTAATGACGGGATTATTTTCAGATGGACCACCAGAAAACTAATAAGAAGGAGCGACTTTAACTGACAACATCGAGACAACTCGTTGAAAACATTTATTGACTTCGTATTTCATGAAAAAAGTTGAATGGGAGTCTATGGAGACGGTGGCATTTTGGAGCCGACCTCTAGTGGCACTCGCTGGTATTGCAGCTTAAGGCACTTCTGCATCGGCCTCATTTTTCAGACCCGGAAGCTACGAACACTTTTATATACAGTCTGTGGTTTAAACTTGGCTTTTAATTTGAAAGGATCAGTCAGTCGTAAGCTTCCTGTATTCCACACCACTCATTTAACTGAATTCTCTAAACAGAGAACCTTTTTGTTGTTTGTCAGGTGAACACACCTGACAGGGCGCATGATTTCCATTTATTTTTCTGTATAGAGAAAAAGAAACACGTTGTAATTTTGCTGCCTAAAGACTTTGGATGATATTAAAACATGAAATATGAACGCTACCATGATTATTGATTGGTTCCAAATGTCTGCTGAAATAGATGGAAGCCAACGGTTCCTTTTTATATATTTACATTAACGCGCTTTGAGCTTTAATTGTTTAATTCTCCACTCGACACATATTCCAATCGTCTCCTGGTGACCCAGTACTGTGGAGCTGGTCGACTCGATCTTCTCATGCGAGCAGCGCTCTGATGAGATGCCGTGTGACAGGAAGTGGCTACTAAAAATTTCATTCCAACACGGAGTTTTCTTCTGAAGTCGACTCAGCCGCAAAATAATCACCGCCGAGGGTGTCGTCATCCAAAAGTGACGCTGGAAAGTTTCCAGCAGGTGAAAATGTTTCGAAACGTGTCGTTAAATGCAGAGTTCATGTCAGTGTTTCCTCTCTGACCCCGAGCTCAGTGGACGCTCACATACCGGGAAGGATGTCATTTAGAGAACCAGAGGCTTTAACCGGAGGAGGAAGAGGAGGAGGATGAGGAGGATGAGGAGGAGGATGAGGAGGAGGGCGGACTACCACAAACAGAAGCACACCACCAACCAGAGGAGCTGAGGGAACCGCTGTTTGTTTGCTCAGTTTGTTTGATCTCTTCCTGTTTGATTCCGACTTTCTCTCCGTTTGTCAGGTTTGACTTCGCGGATCTCGGTCCTTTGAGACCGTCTTTCCTTTGGTCCGCGCTCGCAGCTCGTTTAAACCGTCCGCTGTTTGTTCGTTAAATTTAGCTCAAACAGGAGAAGGACTTCTCCCAGGAAACACCGTTTTAAAGAAATATTTGTCCCGTTAAATATGTAGACGTCATTAAAGAAGCGTTGAGGGTTTGAGGCTCGTTCCGCGACCTCCTCGTGAAACTGTCCGGGATAATTAGCTTTTAATTTATTGTCGGAGTCGGAGGAATAACCGAGCAGTCACACGACTGAGAGCGGACTTTGTGTATTTGTTTCGTATCCATTTCATTATTATGACCACTAATAGAAAGGAACTTAATGGAGAGAGGGATAAGTCAATACAAATCGACTTAGCAGGCCCACAGAAGGGAGGAGGGAAGCGGGGGGGGTTAGATACTGGAGGTAATTTCACCACACTGACAGAAGAGATGAGAATTGAGAGTGGATCAGCAGCAGGCTGAGCGCTCTGTGTTCTCCGACTGGCGGTGGGTGGAGGACGTTAACCCTCAACCCTCCACCGCATTAACACTCATATTATTCCTCTGCTGGTGGTGGGTTCGTCCAACCGGCGCTCACATCCAGATATCGACGGTTTCTGGGCTCACGGCCATCAAATATCTTCCAGCGCCGGTGGCACAAAGTTTCTGCTCATACGGAGGAAATGTTCAAATATAACAGGAGAGCAGATTCATGCTCCCCAGCAGGAAAACCCTCCCCCACGCTGGAGGTTTAATGAGCCTTACTACAGCGCCACCAACAGGCGTCTTAGCAGCAGCTGCGTTCGTCCACAGAACGTCACGTTTCAAAATAAGCGCGACGATTCATGACGAGAGGATGCGAAGCTTGAAAGCCGCCAGTTTAAACCCGATGAGGACAGAGAGAAACGTAAAAACACAAAAGGAGGAGAATCTGGAGGAGCTCCAGGTTGTGTTTCCGGAGCAGTTCGGTCCTTCAGAGGAGCTGCTGTCTGTAACTTTCCATGCGACGGTTGGACAGTTTGTGACCGAGTAGAAAGAGTGAAGGGAGGAGGTTAGATGGACCAACATGCGCAAATAATGTACTTATTTTAACCCAAAACAAGTTTTTTTTTTCCCAAACTGGTGCCTGAACCTGAAGCACCTTGTTTGTATGTCTGAGACATAGTTGACTTCGTTGGATGCTCACGTGACGTGGACACAGACCGATCACAGACTGTATATCAAAGTGTTCGTAGCTTCCAGCGCTGAAAAATGAGACCGATGCAGAAGTACCTTAAGCTGCAATACCACCGAGTGCCACTAGAGGTTGGTTCCAAAAAGCCTCCATAGACTCCCATTCAACTTCTCTTATGAAATACAAAGTCAGTAAATGTTTTCCACGAGTTTTCTCTGTGTTGTTTAATAAAGTCCCTCTTTCTTATTAGTTTTCTGGAAGTCCATCTGAAAATAATCCCGTCATTAATTAGAAAATAAGCTTCAAAAAGAAGGCGTAGCTGTTTGATTGACAGGCCTGTGGTGCTCTCAGGTTACAGCTATCGGTGGGCGGGACATAGTATCGTCAGGTTTCCAATCAGATCAGTTAGATCTACCGCTCACTCCTCCCCCAGCTCGTCCAAATATGGTCACTTCCTGCTCCAAACCGCTCCGAACTAGCAAGATGGCGACGGACAGAATCTGAACTGGAGGCTTCATAACGTTCACAAACCAACGGGAGACGTCGCTGCTGGTTGATGATTGACACCAAGCGAAAATGGGACAACAAAAAACGTTTTCCTCCCCAGCAGCTGAACCTCGGAGCTCTCTGTCTAAATATTTCAACAGTCCGAAATGTGAAGGATTGTTCCACACGAATGTTTGTCTGACGCAGTTTCAGACGTTGTTGTGGTTCAGAGACACTCGGGGACAAATCAGAGCCGGTGTCGGATCAATAAGTGGTTTTGTGTTGACTGCATCGCGAACAGAAACCCTCCCTCCGCCCCATCCTCTCCCATCCTCTCTCATCCTCTGCTGTCACTGGCAGCACTGCCAGTTTTCACAGTTTCATGGAGTCACTCCAGCGATAGTCTGCGGATGACATCATCACTACAGTCTGCTCCCCTGAACGAGGGAGTGGTTCAGATCCTCCATCTTCATCCTCGACAGCACAGAAAAGATTCTCAGAGAGGATTTGAATGTATTTTGTTTTAGTGTTGAACTGGTTGGAGGCGCGTCTTCAGCCTGCGAGCCGTGAAGGTTCCTCTGTGTGCTCGTCTTTTATGAGCGTGAAGCTGGAGCAGACGAGCAGCGCTGAGACAGAATTATAAAACCTCTGAGAGGGTTTCTGTTTGTGTTTAGAGGTGCACATGTTGTGCACATGTGCAGCCTGTCGAGGCTTCTATTTACACATTCCAGGGTAATAAATCACTTTCAGTTCACGACGTTAACGACAGACAGATTTCCAGTTTCTTCTTGCTGCATTTTCCTTTAAAGTCCAAACTGAGTTTTTCTTCAAATTCACCTTTAAAAACGCTCGTTCAGCAGCAGGTTCAGAGTTGGGACGCTTAATAAAAGTCTTTATGACACAAGAAGTCACCAACAGTCACCAGAAAAATTATGAGCCTACCGTGCTTGCTGATCCGTTGTGGGGGCGGAGACTGTTGTGGGGGCGGAGACTGTGACCAGCTGATCTGCGAGGACTCTGTGGAGGAAGTGGTGCACAGTTTAGAAAAATAAAAGCCTTCGGTGATCAACGCCGTTCCTGTTAGAGCGAATAGGACCGAGATGTTTGTGTCTGTCCTCACCTGTCGACCTGAGAGACGATCCAGGACATCAGAGCAGATCTGCTGCCTGCGACATCACAATCAGAGAGCGATCGATTCAATCATGTCTAAAAACTACTAGACCTCTGTTGAGTACTTAAATCATCCTGGATATATATATTTTTTTAAAAACGGAGAAATGTGTAGTTTTAATCAAAGTAATGTAACAGACTGTTTATAAAAGTGTGTCTTAAACTGCAATACCACCGAGTGCCACAAGAGGTTGGATCCAAAAAGCCTCCGGCTCCATAGACTCCCATTCAACTTCTCTCATGAAATACAAAGTCCAAAAATTTTCTCCACGAGTTATCTCGGTGTTGTTAGTTAAAGTCGCTCCTTCTTATTATTTTCTGGAGGTCCATTTGAAAATAATCCTGTCATTAATTAGAAAGTAAGCTTCAAAAAGATGTGTTTTTGGGGGCGTGTCTGTTTGATTGACAGGCCTGTGTTGCAGTCAGGTTATAGCTATCGGTGGGCGGGACGTAGTATCGTCAGGTTTCCAATCAGATCAGTCACATTGATTGAGACCCGAGCAGCAGGAATTATTTCTGGGACTTTAACTATAATGTTGACTAGAACCTCAGGATAGAATATATTTATTATTGTATGTCCCAGTTGTTTATTTGTTATCATTTATTGTTATTAATAACAAAGTTAAGGGCAGTATCGGTCCCTCAGCTGAGACTCGAGGCAACAAGGGATTTGTGGATGAACAGACAGTTTGAGTGGCAGCTTGGGGAATCATTTCAAGAGGCCACTGCCATTAACTCAGAGTGTGTGTGTGTGTGTGTGTGTGTGTGTGTGTGTGTGTGTGTGTGTGTGTGTGTGTGTGTGTGTGTGTGTGTCCATATAATCCATATGAAACAGAACATTCTGTGAATGTGCTTCAGACAATCAGACCATCAGAACCTGAGGAGCAGTTCCACCTGACGACGAGTCAGCAGCGCTAATACATGTTGGTATTTATCTGGGTTACACTGTGCCAAGCCGAGCCGAGCCGGGCCGGGCCGGGCCGAGCCCAGCGCAGCCCTTAACGGTCCAGCGGGGCTGAACTTGTCGTTTTCCATTAGAACGGCGCTCTGACTCTTTGAGTGCATCTTCAGGCCACTGTGTGTGTTTCTCTCTGTGTTTGTGTATCTGTGTGAGAGGCCTCAGTAATCCTCTCTCACAGCAAAGACACAGGGATACACACACACACACACACACACACACACACACACACACACACACACACACACACACACACACACACACACACACACACACACACACACACACAGCAGCTATGTTGTCTGTTAGACAATCAGGCTCAACAGCTCGGTCCAAATTGCTGCCTAATGAGCAACGTGAAAGTATTGAACGTGTGTTTGAGAAGCAGAGAACAACTCTGTGTGTGTGTGTGTGTGTGTGTGTGTGTGTGTGTGTGTGTGTGGATCACAGCCAGGTAACACACAATGCTCACAAACAACTCGGGCTGCCTGTAATGATTGTTTTCATTATCGAGTAATCTTATGCTCGTCTGTTTTTCCTCCCTCTACACAAGAGGACATCTTTACATGTATTTTATTTTGACCGTTTATATCATGTATGACAGTTTATATCATTCATGACAGTTTAGATCATGTATGACAGTTTAGATCATTAATGACAACGAGAATCAACTCGTCGTGTTTGAAGTTGAACCAGCAGAGGGATCCTGTTTCTTTTTAAAAAGATAACTGAAACAGTCAATAAAATACATGCAGATTAATCTTCAGTTGATCAACAAACTAATGAATCTGTGAATTATTGTGACTCTACTAACAACACGGTTATAGTACGAACAGTTCATAGTTTAATTAAAATGTAAAAGATTGATCTACTGGAATGTGTTCCTGAGAATATTTATTAAATGATGTCTTATTGATGATGATACTTTATTTAACGTTACATAAAATCTAACGACCAGTAACTGCTGACATTTCTTCACTGAGCTGCTTCCAAGTGTCGTCTCTTGATCAACATCAGCACCTGAGCTCAACACGTTTTTGTGACCGCCGGTACGAGAACATTTGTGATTTCACCGTTGGACCTGAATCTGAAGCAGAGAAACATCAGATTTTGGGGTCAAACTCTGGAAATGGTCAAGAGAGACCCTTGAAATGCTGTCCTTCGTATGATTGTTGGCCCTGATTAGCTCCACCTGTCCCTCGTTGTCCTTCCCTCCCTGCTGTATTTAGTCTACGTGCTCTTCTTCCGTCTTTCTCAGTTTGTTTTAGTGATGATGAAGTGGCTCTGTGATGCAACGGATAGCGCGTTGGACATCTGGTTAAACACTGAAGAAGTGATTCAAAGGTTGTGGGTTTGAGTCCCACCAGAGTCAATGTTTAGTTATAATCTTTGATTTAATAGATGAATGTTGTCCTCTTCCTCCAGTGTTCTCGTACCAGCGGGCACAGAAAAGTAATCAGAAGAGACGACACTTCGAATGCTTCCTCCGTGTGCATCACCGTGCTGCATTCAGGAACACTCCCTGAACTTATCGATCTACCCTTGTACATAAAAGTATATAAAAGATTTCGTCAACATATGAATCAGACATTAGATTTATGTCTGTTAGTGCTATACATTTTGAACTGTATCGAGTTTTCTTTATGTCAGAAGGAGACTTTATGTAAAAAATAAATATAATCCTGAAATGACAGACAGATATTACAGTTGGAATAAAGACAGCTTTTGACATTCATAAACAATCAAAATAAAAAATAAAAAAAACTAATATACTGTTAATTATTGTAAACTAAAACTTGAATAAATATTTCCCAGCACAGTTTTCTTAAAAATGTAACTGAGGCTCGTTCACGAACAATCAAATTTGCTATGAATTAAAAAAGGAAAAAAACACTCAAATTAATGTCTTTAAAATGTTTTAAGAAAA
Organism: Embiotoca jacksoni; assembly: GCF_022577435.1. NCBI lineage: Eukaryota > Metazoa > Chordata > Actinopteri > Embiotocidae > Embiotoca > Embiotoca jacksoni. The sequence goes on along the minus strand of NW_027185392.1, from coordinate 1,932,002 downwards.
TAGAAACCAAAAAAAATAACATGACTATCAGAGTTTAAGATCCAAGTAGCAATAATAATAATAATAATAAAAAATGTATTGATACTACGTTTTTTTTCAACAGGAGACACATTAAACTGCTGTGATGATACACGCTGCAGTACTTTCAGACACGGAGCAGCGAGCAGCTCGGAAAACATTTCTCTCCTCCTAAACAAAGAAACAGCCGCGTACATACAGACGCAGCCTGTCCCACTTTTTACCAGGTCACTGGGTCTCTGATGCGTTTAAAGCCCGAATATGGAAATATGACGAGGATTATAACATGGTTGAAATTCAGGACACACACGCACACACACACACACACACACACACACACACACACACACACACACACACACACACACAGAGTCAGACACACAACTGCACAGTCACACACATGCAGATATCTGCAGACGGAGAAAATATTTAGCTGTTGACAGAAACATGAAGCGGCCTCGCAGAGAGAGCTTCACACACACTCATCACACATTTATATCACAGCTTCAAGCTCCGCCCCTCCGTCCATCTGCCTCCGAGCTGCAGCAGTGTGTGTGTGTGTGTGTGTGTGTGTGTGTGTGTGTGTGTGTGTGTGTGTGTGTGTGTGTGTGTGTGTGTGTGTGTGTGTGTGTGTGTGTGTGTGTGTGTGTGTGTGGTGTGCGTGCGCGTCTGACACGCAAGCGGATCCGACACAAACAAAATTAGCATGTACCTCTGCTGCCACCAACATTTTATTAAATGGAGTCAGCTGGCGCAAAATGGTCCCTTCCTACCAGGCAGGGCGGCCATCTTTGTCCCTCGGTTGGCGCCTCGGATATCGTGGAGAAAACAAACGCGTTCGCCGATTGTTTTTTTTTTTTTTCACAAACCGAGACGAAAAACGAGAAACGAGAACAGACCGTCTGTGAAGATGGATGGTGTGTGTGTGTGTGTGTGTGTGAAAATGTGCATTAGTGGGACTGTAACACTCGCAGAGCCGCACTGTTTCCATGACAACGCTACAGGCAAAGTGGGTCAGCGGGCTCCTGCCACACCCCAGTTGGCATGGCAACAAGGCCGGTCAATTAAACCTGAGCGGCACGATGACTCACACACACACACACACACACACACGCACACACACACACACACACACAAACGAACCCTTTCTGTGCAACGGGGAGGTGAAGGAGAGAAGCGGTGTCTGTGTATGAGTGTGTCTTTATCTTTCTCTCGCTTCCTTTAGGATTGCTGCTCCAACTTCATGTAGGCTACAGCGAGTCAGTGTGTGTGTGTGTGTGTGTGTGTGTGTGTGTGTGTGTGTGTGCAGGCTGATCAGGATTGTTTTAAGTCCAACATGTCGACCTTTGAATCGACTGTCATTATATGAGAGGACAGTCAGTTCAGAGGTGGAGGGCGGGAGGGGGTGGGGGAGACGGGCAGGAGGCATCACAGATAAATCTGATAGGCAGAGGCTCCTGTCAATCAAGCAGGAGAACATGCGTCACCTTTAACACCAAAATCTTCTTCATAGAAAACAGGGATCTTAAATTCATCATCAGTATCTTCACTGATGTACAGAAAACAGAGAGGATGCGACACTCAAATCTCACTGAACTCACGTAAACATGTCTGGACGTGCGTTTTCACCAGCAGGTGTTATAACAACGTCTCACAAGCAGGGGTCGCTGAAGCTCCACCGGAGCTCAGTTCTGTTAAAGACAGGAGGTTCCACCAGTCAGTGATTTATAGTCTGATGTGGCTTTATTATCAACTTTATTAGTTTTGTAAAGTTTTGTGTTTTTTCTTTGGGGGGGACTCTTCCAACTTTAAACTCAGCTGTTGCACCTGAACTGTCCTCTGCTGGACCGATGAGCTGCCGAGCTGGGTGAGAGCCGGGACATGAGCTGTTGTCCAATCTTATGAGATCAAAAGCTTAAGTTTAATTATGAGGATGAGTCCTTGGTTGGACGGGCCGGTCGGAGAACATTTCTCCACGAGTTATCTCGGTGTTGTTAGCTAAAGTCGCTCCTTCTTATTCGTTTTCTGGCGGTCCATCTGGAAATGATCCCGTCATTAATTAGAAAATAAACTTCAAAAAGCCATGTTTCTGTTTGATTGACAGGCCTGTGGTGCAGTCAGGTTACGGCTATCGGTGGGCGGGACATCGGGTTTCCAATCAGATCAGTAAGATCCACCGCTCGCTCCTCCCCTGCTCCTCCAAATATGGTCACTTCCTGCCCCCAACCGCTCCGTTCAACTCGTTAAACAACGATCCACGTCAGAAAAGTTTTTCCTTCCAACTGTCGGAGGTTTTTCTTCCCGTTAAAGGGGAGTTTCTCCCTCCAAGCTCACGTAGAAATTGTTGAATTGTTTGGTTCCTTTCTATAATATTGCAAAAACTTTACTCTGCTCTGAAATAACTCTTGATTTGACAAATAAACTTTAATTGAATTGAGGTCTCCTTCCGTTTCGCAACACACCTGCTCACATTGTTCGGTTGTAAGAGAGAAAAACGTAAATGTTAGTTTCTTCGCGGTGCAGTTTGCTTCCATCGCAGCTTTACCAAAACCTCAGCTCAGTTTTTGTACGCTGTCATGAATACATGATATGTGGGTTGGTACAGTATCTGTGGACTGGAAACATTTCCCCCTCACATATTACCCTTCATCTGGCCGCAACTACAGTCAAATCAGAGCCACACAAATGAGTCATTTAAAAAAAACACCCGAGCTGCTGGTGCATCATTCACAGCTCCGGCGCTGTTATATAACGCTGGCAGGTGGAGAGCTGTAATTAATCATCCCGAACGGGAGAAAAAGACCAACGCTGACTCTCAACGGGAGCAGGAAGAGGCTTGGATGCATCAAGGTTTTTTTTGTAGCCAGCAGGCTGATATGATTCACACAATACAACCCAGACCTGTGTGGTGCTGTCCCTGTAAGGGGAGAGGAGGAGGAGGAAGAGGAAGAGGAGGGTTTGGAGAATCACTGCTGCTGGAAACTGAATGAAGTCTGCTATAAATCTACTGCTCAGATTTCTGCAGCTGATCCTATTTTATCTTCCCTCCTGAGTTATAAAAGTCGTGTAAGTTAAAGGGTCGATGGGCGCTGAATATAAAACCCAAAACCTGCTGCTCTAGTCGACTTTAAACAGCCGGTGGAGTCGTGGGAAGGTTGTTAATTCTGCTGTGCTGTAGGTGGACAGTTCCCCCCCTGACTCCAGTCTTTAGGCGAAGCTGAGCTACATCCATCCTGAATGAATACAGCACACAGCAGTGAAACCTGCATCGGGGGATTGTGGGTAATGAGCACATTAAATTTAGTCAGTTTAATTGATTGATTGATGGATGCACGAGCATTATATCAGCATTGTTGTCAGTGTTGATTTGATTTATTCTTCATTGAGGAGACAAAAACTGCTCATTCAATTTAAATCTATTACACGAGGGTGGATCAATAAGTTGAGAGAGTGTTCCTGAACGCAGCACAGTGATGCACACGGAGCAGGAGGAAGCAACAACCTTCATGAGGAAGTTTTCCAAGTGTCGTCTCTTGATCAACATCAGCACCTGAGATCTACACATTTTTTTTTAACCCTGGAACAGTCTTAACTTCTCAAAGATAATGCATCTATTAAATCAACCTGCACCAAAGATTACAACTGAACATTGACTGTGGTGGGACTCGAACCCACAACCTTTGAATCACTTCTTCAGTGTTTAACTAAAAGTCCAATGCGCAAAGGATAGCGCATTGGACTTCTAGTTAAACACTGAAGAAGTGATTCAAAGGTTGTGGGTTCGAGTCCCGCCCGAATCAATGTTTACTAATAGTCTTTGATTTAATAGATGCATGTTGTCATCTCTGAGAAGTTAATACTGCTACAAACTGCTGATGTTGCTCAAGAGACAAATACTTCCTCCTGAAAGTTGTTGATTCCTCCTGGAGGAAAACTGTCTGAACTGATTGATCCACCAAAGCATCAAACCACAGCTTCAGTTGTGTCAGGTTAGTTTAGACTGTACAGTGTTATAAAAAGGAACCCAACGATACAGAAGAAAAAAAAAAATCATTTTTTTAACAGGTATTAAATACCTCACGTTTCGTCTCATCGCGGCTTATTTCAAAATAAGAGCCGCAGGACACGAGTTCTTCAGTGTCGCCTTTGATTTACCTCCTAAAATCATCTTGTTCCTCATCTACATCTACGTGACGTTTACACTCAGACAAAACACTCGAACGCAACCTTTTGATGGAGCGCCACCTTCTTCACCTTTGGTAACTTTGATTTTCACTTTTTCTGTTTTTTTTATGAACATTTCATCAACTTTCAGCCTGATATTTTGTGTCTTGGGGAAAGTTTGTGTTTTGTTTCATGGGATTGTGTTGGAGATGCTGTCGGCCTCACAGTTGTGCCTCTCTCTCTCTCAGGCTGTAAGGAGTGCTGCGAGCGCTGCGTGGGCAGTCTGCCCTGGGCCTCGCTCATCGCCACCATCCTCCTCTACATGGGCGTGGCCTTGTTCTGTGGGTGTGGCCACGAGGCTTTGAGCGGCACCGTCACCATCCTGCAGAACTACTTTGAAGTCATCAGAGCCCCGGGAGATACACTGGATGTGTTCACCATGTGAGTGACTCTTTTTTTTCTTTTACTGACCTTTGTTGCTTTTTAATGACTTTATTCTTTCTACTGTTTGGCAGCTAATATCACGTCCAAATGTGGGATTTTATTATTCTGGTCACATTAAGCTTCGTACGCAGAAGCTGAAGTCAGTGTGAAGTTGGCGTTTTTTGTGTGAAATCACGCCTCTCTCACAGGGACAAACACTTCTTACATTTCTCCGACTCAGACTGTTGAGGCTTTTTATAAACTTCAGCTAAACTTGTTGCATATTAACAAAGAAGGACGGCTCTGTCACTTGAATCTATATTTATTTAAAGTAGATCTCTCTGCTGCCAGTACCAACAGTAGAAACTCAGGGTCGTGCACGTGCTGTATTGAGATAACTAACCTTTCCTTTAATCCCTCAACTTTCACAGGAGTAAAACATTCAGCAACAGTAAACCATCAGATTTGTCTGATTTGGTCTGAAACCAGACGTGCATGTAAACTTCAGACATTTCATCTTGACTCAATAAGCTGACTATATTTCAGATATTTAACTGAGTGAAGCTCTTAATCAGTTTAGACTTGAAACACTGCTTTGGTGTGAGAGCTCATTTCCGAATTTAACATCCCGAAATCAGCCGGCGTCCGTCGCCAATGTGGGATGAAAATGAAAAACATGGTTCAGTGGCTTCTTTTACGCTTCCTCTTAAAACAGATCCAATTCAGATGTGATTGCTATCTGTTTGTAGAGTTACTGTTGGAAGAGCTATCGTTCGTAGAGCTTCCATTCGTAGAGCTTCCATTAATGGAGCTTTCGTTCAGAGCGCTTTCATTTGGAGAGCTTTCATTTGGAGAGCTTTCTTTCATAGAGCTTTCGTTCGTAGATCTTTCATTCAGAGAGCTTTCGTTCGGAGAGCTTTCATTTGGAGAGCTTTCGTTCGTAGATCTTTCGTTCAGAGAGCTTTCGTTCGTAGAGCTTCCATACAAAGAGCTTTCGTTCGTAGAGCTACTGTTTGTAGGACTCCAATACGTAGAGCTTCCATTAGTGGAGCTTTCATTCGGAGAGCTTTCATTTGGAGAGCTTCCATACGTAGATCTTTCATTCGGAGAGCTTTCGTTCGTAGAGCTTCCGTACGTAGAGCTTTCGTTCGTAGAGCTTTCATTCGTAGCGCTTCCATACAAAGAGCTTTCGTTCGTAGAGCTACTATTTGTAGGGCTCCAATACGTAGAGCTTCCATTAGTGGAGCTTTTGTTCATAGAGCTTTCGTTCATACAGCTTTCGTTTGTAGAGCTTCGATATGTAGAGCTTCCGTTCATAGAGCTTCACCTTCGTACAGCTTTCGTACATTTGGCTTTTATTTTTACAGAACGACTTCCATCCATTCAGCTTTCGTTCACACAGTATGGCTTCTGTACGTGCAGCCTCTGGACACTACAAAGACCTTCTGTTCGTAGCGCTTCCGTACGTTCAGCTTCTTTATGAAGAGCTTCCACTACCATAAAGTTTATATTCAGAATCGTATCGAAGTATCTCATGTTTGTAAAATTTTCAACGTTCAAAAATTAACCTCCATCAGAAAACACGAACAGGAATCAAACATCTGAGGGATCATAATGGAGAAAAGCACCGTTAGCTCCGCCCACCGCCTCAACCGCCCCTTCCATCACACACTTGTTGTTGGCCGTCACACACGGTGATTTAGCTGAAAAAGCTAATTCAGTGCACAAACAGCACTTGAGGATGCAGCATGAAAACAAACAAACACTCACCAGTGCGATGCGCGCCCTCTCCACAGCATCGACATCCTGAAGTACATCATCTACGGCCTGGCAGCTGGATTCTTTGTGTTTGGAGTGCTGCTGCTGGTGGAGGGCTTTTTCACCACCGGAGCCATCAGGGATCTCTACGGAGAGTTCAAGATCACCGCCTGCGGACGCTGCCTGACTGCATTCGTAAGGAAACAGATTTCATGTCAGACGTTTGTATATAAAACAAGTAGGTCCGACCCAGAGATCCAATTGGTCAACTGTACATTTGTACCGCGCTCAAATCAGCATGACATCACACCCTGCTCATCACTCACTAAATATCACTCAGCCTCCTCAATATATGGGAATATATGATTAGAACTGAATTTCATATAGTATGTAATATAATGTAGTTTTTACTTGTCTATTAAATGTGACCCAGTTGGTGAAACCCGTACCGTAACACCACGGATAGGTGCGCACTTTAAATCCTTGCGGAGGCTAGCTTGATCGGTTTGGTTTAAACACATGACGTGGAGCTAAAACCTTAAAAGTCCATTGATATTGTTTATCAGCAGATATCTTAGTTACAGTAAGACTGAGCTAGCTGAGCAGTGTAGTGTTTCTACGTGCTGTATTTATCTCCTGACGTCCCGTCCGTCCTGACTTCCCGTCCCTGTGCTCTCAGCTCATGTTCCTGGCCTACCTGTTCTTCCTGGTGTGGCTCGGAGTGACAGCGTTCACCAGCCTGCCCGTCTTCATGTACTTCAACGTCTGGTCCATGTGTCAGAACACCAGCTCCGTGGAGAGCGCCAACCTCTGCCTGGACCTGCGTCAGTTCGGTACGTATCACCGCGACGACGGAGCACGGCTGGTGGATGGAACGATACCAAGTTTAAATGATTTTAAATTGGTAAAAATCAGCATTTCTGCACATCCATCTCATCATTCTCTATCATTTTTAAGAATAAATCTAATTTATAAACAAATTCAGACCTTTAATTCAGCTCCTCTGGCAGCGGTATCATCTTGCAGATCCTCTCAGGCTCCCACTGATTGGATGGAAGTGTCTTCAGTTCAGAGTTCTGTGAGGTTTCAGTCAGAGTCTCGTCCTGACGTCTCTCCAGTGTTGTCCTGGAGGAGAACATAGAGGACAGAGACGAGCATCGTTCTCTTCTGACCTACAGGGTTAAAGCTTCCCGACCTTTGACCTGCTGTTCGTCTGCTCACCGTGGAGCTCTGACCCCAGAACGGTCGCCCGCATCGATCTGTGCTGCAAGAAAAATCAGTTTTTATTATCATTCTCACAAACTGCTGCTCAGATTATGAAGCCATTTCAGTGGACCACGGATGACATGCTTCATCACCTGATCACCGACTGAACACACGGAGCTCGTTTCCTCCCGCCCCGGTGCAGCCCGGTCAGTGGCGGCTCACCAAAATACCAAACTGGCACGTGTGATGGAAAAAAACCTGTGTGTGAGCGACAAACTGCCAGCAGAGAGCCGCGCAGTGCTGCATGTTGCCACGGCGACAGCAGTGCTCAGGAGGAGAGAAGTCATCGGACAGGAACCAGCCCTGAAACACACAGAACATGTGTTAGTCGGGGTGTTGGAGGGATTAGACAGGTGGGCCTGACATGCAGGTGGACTCTGGGAAAACGTGGGCGTGAAAGTGACCGAATCACTGATGAGGCGTCCCGCAGGCAGACGGACAAAATGGGTTGTCAGCCCCGTTTCTCCTACTGCCGGTACCGGCTCGGCTCGGCTCGGCTCGGCTCTACTCGACGTCTACCGACGGCGTCGCTGCACCGAGGTCCAGACCTTCCTCTGTTCGGCACCTGCCGACGTCTTCCACAGTACCTGTGTGTGTTATGTTGAAGATGACATCATGGTCTCACGCTGCGTTGCCATAGAAACAGCACTGCACTGAGGAGGTACTATCTGCAGTGGAGAACAGAACGCAGGAGGAGGAGCAGAGGCCGAGGAAACGGGAACATGTCGGGAGTGAAAACAGAACTAAATCTGGTTCGGTCCAAAACAGCAGGCAGCAGTGTCTCTGTTTACAGGCCCACACCAGAGACCCGTCTCCAACCCGGTCCAACGAGGAGCAGGGACTTCTTCTATGAATGCACATGAGGATGAAATGAAAATGTCTGCAGAGGGAATTCAAAATATTCAGGATGAAGGTTGGATGTTTTCCTGCAAGCTCCTCTTCATCTTCACAAGAATATTTTGAGGAAGAGAGACGCAGTTTGAAGAGCACAAATGTTCTGTGTTCAAAAAGAGTGGAGAAAAAAAAAAAAAAAGGATTTTTTTTTTTTTTTTTTTTTTTTTTTTAAAGTGAAATGAACAGAGGAAATCTGAATTGAGCAGAAACACAACAGAGAGTCGAATAGTTTACGTTTGAAAATAATTGACTTACTGAAGAAACTTGTAGTCTGTAGCTTCCTATTAAACCGTCCAATCACAGGATGGATGACCTCCACCTCTACATGTCTGTGCATACATCTGAGTGCTGGATGCAGTCACAGCCCGGTGCACCATGTTGTTCTCCTGGATACCCACAACGTCCTCAGTGTCCTGCTCTGCTGCCATCTACTGTCCAACATGTTGAAGCTGCCAAGTCCTCCTGTCAGTGAACTCATCACCGCATCACTACATTTCTCAGGAGGAAAGTATTAAAGGGAGTTTGGACTGGGCTCTGTGATGATTCGGAGGTCAGACCGGGGCGCCCCCCGGTGGCCACCAGTGGAGGACCCGCCAGGCTTTAATTAAATGAATACTGGCTGAGGTGAAGCTTTGCGCTGATGCTGTTTGTGTTCCTTCAGGAGCGGTGACCATCTCTGAGGAGAGGAAGGTGTGCACGGGATCCGAGAAGTTCTTCAAGATGTGTGAATCCAACGAGGTGAGAGGAAGTGATGTAACCTGTCAGCAGTGTGAGGACGAAGAGCGGCAAACTCTAAACTCCTCCCCTTCAATAATGACACTCGTGTTTCTGTTCACAGCTGGACCTGACCTTCCACCTGTTCGTGTGCGCGCTGGCGGGAGCGGGAGCTGCTGTCATCGCCATGGTGAGAACAAACACTCTTATATCTGATTGGTTGTAGGTCTTTAGTGAGAGCTGGTACCGACTGGTGCCAACTTGCACACTGGACAATCACTGGACAATCAGAAGACCATTTATGAGTGTTGCTGTTGTCCCACAATGCAATGCACCGAGTGAAGAAGAAGCTGCACTGCTCCTCACACACCGTTCTCTACCCGCTCCTCTTCTCCTCCTCCTCCTCCTCCTCTTCCTCCTCCTCCTCCTCAGGTGCACTTCCTGATGGCCCTGGCCGCTAACTGGGGCTACCTGAAGGACGCCAGCCGGATGCAGAAGTACGAAGACATCAAGTCGAAGGAGGAGCAGGAGCTGCACGACATCCACTCTACACGCTCCAAAGAACGCCTCAATGCCTACACATAAATACACACAGCCGCCACGAGAAACGACACACGCACACACACACACACACACACACACACACACACACACACACACACACACATACATACACAAGTACCTGTCAGACACACACACATACACTCCCCCCCCATACACACACACACACACACGAGTGAAAACATTCAAGTACACAAGTAAAGACACGAGTAGGCAGAAATTAGACGACAACCGATGAGAACACAGACACCCTCGTCTTCCTCGTGTCGGCAGCAGAGCGTCGGCTCACTTTATTAACCCCGACGTCTCAACGTGGCTCCACCAGCTTTAAGAGCTCCGGGAGGTTGAAGAAAAATTCACCTTTTACCGCCTGAAATCAGAGAAACAGCAGAAGATATCGTAGAAACCAAAACAAAACAAAACAACAACAACAACGAAGGAGCAGAAGAACCCAAAGACATTTTAACGAGTCGCCGGCGAACGGTCTGCAGCCGACACAGGAAGCAGCTCGGTGTCTGTGAGCTCATCATTTAATCCCCCCCCTCCCCCTCCCTACAGCCTCAATACCTGCAGCACACACACACACACACATACACACACACACACACACACACACACACACACACACACACACACACACACACAAACAAACACACACACACTCATTGAGACATGTAGATGTGACTGAGTGGTCGGTGTTGTTCGGTGGTGTCATGCTGTGTCGTGTCGTTTCACCGCACTACGATGAGAAATAAGGTCCCCCGAGGAAAATGTGTGCCTGTCGGGTGCAAATGGGTAGCTTTTGCCAACTTCCCCCCTCCTCCTCTTCCTCCCCCTCCTCCTCTTCCTCCCCCCATCCTCTTCCTCCTCTAATCTGGAGCCCAGTTTCATCGGTTGTTTCTTGTCCTGCGTACAGACCAGTATGTCAGAGCAAAGGGGGGGGGGGGGGGTCGTCTGCAGGGTGGGTGGGGGCGGGAGGGAGGGGGAGGGGGGGTGATATGCACTTGTTGATAAAATACTATATTGATCGATCAGACATGAAGACGAATTGATGGCACAAAAACAAATTTACGTTGGGACTGACAGCACTTACGATTTAAAACAGCCGGTGAAACAGGGATCCGTCCCCCCCCCCCCCTCCTCCTCCTCCTCCTCCTCCTCCTCTTTCTCCTCCTCCTCCATCCCCAGATTGTATAAACTTGTGATTCGTCCTGAGAAACAGCACATCTTAGCAGCACAAAGTCTTTTTGTCATCGGATGTTTTTTCTCACGTTTTTTCGAGGTTTTTTGCCACGTTTGTATTATTTATGTGTGATTTCAGCACCGAGGGGGTTCAACGGGGCCGGTGTCGGGTGGGGGTGGGGTTACGTTCATAGTTTCATGTGATGATTCTATAATTCAGGATCTGCACACACACACACACACACACACACACACACACACACACACACACACACACACACACACACACACACACACAACCATGTGGAGGGATTCATTCTGTCGTCGTGTGTTCTGTTTTACGTTCCGGCCCCTGACGAGACCGATCGATCGCTGACACTGACTTACGCGGACAGGTGGGGAAACTGTGGGCGGAGTCTCGGCAGTGCAGGTGTGGCTTGGCGGCAGGTGCTAGAAGAGGTTGAGGGTCTGATGGACGGAGAGTGAGGAGAAGGTTTTGGAAGTTTTGGAAAGAGGAAGTGCTGAAAGAATAGTGGTGTTGGTGAGTTGATGTCCAGGTTTGTGGCTTCACGGCTGTTCTCTGCTCGTGTTCGGTGTTGAGCGTCGGTATCTCCTCAGGTGCTTCTCTCCTGGATGCTGCGTTTTCAGCAGAGCTCTCAGTTTTTAAAACACAACGGTTCTGACGGAGGTTTTGATTTTCAGGTGTCTGACATGCTGCTGCTCATTGAGGAGGTCGGAGATCGGCCGGCCTGCTGAGGAGCGGCCCGTCAGAGCTCTCCCGTGGTGCGTTCGCTTCCCGTCAGAGCTCTCCCGTGGTGCGTTCGAGTCCCGTCAGAGCTCTCCCGTGGTGCGTTCGCAGCCCTCCCAGTCAGATTTGCGTTTTCCGTGTGTAGCCGTCAGAGAACGAGGAGCGTCTGAGAGGAAGGTGATGATTCTCTATCTGCCAGTAGAGACAGAATTCAGCGTGACTTCGGTCGGACCGCTGACAATGAAGATGGCGATGGTGGTGATGACGTCGGTTTGATTTGATGAGACTACCAGCACACACACACACACACACACACACGCACACACACACTCCACCAGTCATCATTCTGAGCCATAATTCTTTGCTCTTTTACTTTTCACCGACAACATGTCACTATTTTATTATTATCGACTTTTAACCTTTGAAACTTTTTAAATGTGAACTCATTTCAATTAGAAAAGATGGAAAAAAAAAAACTTGTTTTATTTCTTTCCGTTCGTGTGGGCGGTGCGACGCGCCGCACCTGCATTAACTCTGTAAAAAGATATACATATATGTGAAACAGTGGAGGTGAAGCAGCCGGGAAGGTGACTTCCTGTTACGGAGTCTGCGGGAGGCCTGAGGCTCCCTGCAGAGCTGCGTTTTCACACACACACACACACACACACACACACACACACACACACACACACATACACACACACACACACACACACACACACACGCACACACACACACCGCAGAGGTCACGGGCGCGCTTCACTCTCGAACAACTTCTAAAGGTTCGACCGGGAGGTCAGTTAGCGGTCACGTGACCGGGATCCGACTCTGCGCGTTCTGTGTAAATGCAGCTGAAGGTGACGCAGTGAGCGGCGGCAGGGAGACTCCGGCAGACTCGGTCCGGTTCAGGTGCGTCTCGGCTGCGTCCAGTCAGTATTTTTAAGGGTCTAGTTTTACAGTAACAGTATTCTATCATTTCATTGCCTGACAATGGATGTCTTGTCAGTGTTTTTAAACCTCAGATAAAAGAAAAAAATAGTTTTTTGTGCACTTATTGACCATTGTGAGCTCTCTCTCTCTCTCTCTCTCTCTCTCTCTCTCTTCTTCTTGGTGTGTAAGTGCATTGAGATCCCCGGAGCGGGACCTGTGTATAGTCTTGCAGCATTGGTTATAACCTGAAGAAATAACAATGATGAAAACGAATGAATTCATAATAATGAAGATAATCTTATAATACATTAAAAAAAAAATTAAAAAAAGACAGTGAATCTAGTTGTTGTTTGTGGCATGGTTATGCATTCAATGGTCATAATTTTAAAGATTAAAACAAACAAAAACAAAAAAAGTCATTTTTTTTTCCCCACTGGCGCTGTTCTGCTGTCTATTTTTTTTTTTTTTTTTTTTTTTCACTTCTCAGTGTGCAGTATCGCAGTTCCTGTTGCTAATGGTGTTGCTAAGCTAGCTTGCTTGCTCAGTTGTTTACCACCAGAGCAATATATTGTAGCAGTTTGACGAAAACCAAGACGAGAAATCCATCCCCGTTAAATCTCTGGCATAAAAGTGCATGAATCTATGAGTCTCCAGTGATATGATTATGGTGTTCTGTATTGTTTATCCTAATAAAGCGGATTTGCAGATGTGGTGTAATGTATTGCTCTGGCCACCCATCCTCCTGCACCCCCACCCCCCGCTGGTCACACCCTCCTCCTCCTTGATCCTCCTCCTGACCCTCCTCCTTTCGGGGGTGTTTAGGCTACGACCACACCGCAGCTCCGGGCCCTTTTTTTTTGTTTTTGTTTCTAAACATACGTGACTCAATCACGCCTGAAACACGACAACACGAGAGCCGCTGGTGCAGAAGTAAAGCTCTGCGTTGCCAAGCAACAGGCTCAGTCTCCATCAGACGAGGCTACTTCAAGGTCTTCATCACGTGAGCAGATTTCAGGTGTGACGGTTGCCAGGCGGTGTGGGCGGAGCCTAAACGAAGTTTGGGAGGAGCGGGTTTGACGAGGCAGAGGATGTGAGCGGCCCCCTTTCCCCCCCTCCACCGTTTGTTTCCGTCTCCTCATCCCCCCCCCTGGTGTCCGTGTTAAGATGAACACGCGTGTGGCTCCTCCTGCGTCCTCTCTGTCTCCCCGCTGACCTCGGCTGATCATGGACTCACTTTACCATTCCAGGGTCCCGCCAGCGGATCCATTAAACTGACCATGTCAGCGTGATAAAGCATGAATCCCAGTAACATGACTTCCACCGTGCAGCGAGAACGATGTGATCTGCGTCCCGGGATGAAGATCACATCCTCTGTGCCTCTCTGAACCACAGATCTCAGCGCCAATGCCAGTCTGTGACCTTCGACTGAGCGTCTTTCAGATTCATGCATTGTGTCAGGTCGGACATTTTGGACGTTGGAAGTCGTTTTTTATTCTTATAATTTTTTTAATTTTTTTTTCTGTTTCTCCATAGTGCTCTAGACTTTTTGTACTTCACTCTGGTTGCTTAGTAGCAGGCTTTATGATTCACTCCTCCATTTTTGTACATATCTGTGCCAACAGCTTGGGCAGACAGTGGCTTTTTTTATTTGTAAAGACATAAACTTGCTTGCATATATAAATAAAATGAAATAATACACTTGTGTACTTGTTAATAAGGGAACACCGTGAGTTTGTGTCTTCATTTCATTTTGCCGTGTTCATGATTCACTCCAGATTCTAGTTTCACACGAGTAATAATATTTACTCACAGTTATGAATGAGTGTGTCTTACCTGAACATCGCAGCTCAGGGAAACTCTGATCTGAGGTTGCTCTGAACACCGTGGAGCTGCAAATACAAGGAAATCATGTGACTGAACAGCTCCATTTACTGTTGTACACATTCACTCACTGCTATTTTATAAAGAAAAAAACTAAAACAATGAAACACAGTACAATCAGACCAGCACGTCCAGGAACTTTGGCTTGCAACACGGCCCCGCCCCCTTTTGGGAGGGAAACAAATCATGTATACTTCAATGTAAACTAGAAGTAAAAAACAAATTATTAGAAAACCAGCAGAGATAAATTAGTTTATAAAATGATCCAAAGACACGCTGTCAGGTTTATTTTGATCCCTCTTCAGTCTCCCAGTTGGTATTATTCTGTTCTCAGTTTCTAATATGACACTTTAACTTGTGTTTTTATTTAGAATATCGCTAAAATCAATGCCAGTTATAATATTTCAACTGTCGGATGAATTTCTAAATATAACTATTAGTGTTAGCTAGACTTCAGCAGTAACGATTAGCACTCGTAAGCTATGAGACTTTGTGGTTAGTGTTAAGTAGCTATTAGCATTAAAGGTCTTTGAGATCATTAATAAAAATGACACCATCTGCTCCAAAGTAGGTTGGAAACATTAAAAAAAAAAAAAAAAAACATCTTTATAGCCCTGACTGTTTCATTTTTTTAATGTAGAGTACGGTTTCTCGCTATGCTAACAAAGAAAACGGCCTTTAACTCGCCGGTTTCCCGTCGTCAGAAGCCGCCTCCGTCACGCTCACAGACGGACGTCGGACAAAACTGCTGATCAGCGGTAACGTTAAACATTTTTAGCACGAGTCTGTGACGTTTTATACCAACAAATGCACAAGTCAGTTCTCAGCAGAGTTCGACAAGGACTGGAGGGAGAACTTTCTACCGCCTCAGATGTAGACATAATGTACTGCGCCCCCTTGTGGAAGCAACATGTTACTGCACCTCTAAATGACACCAGGTTTTAGTAACCTGTGTGTTTTATATGTTAGAACTGGATTTAGAGTCTACAGACAAGGAGGGAAATCAAATGGAAGACGAGACTCGAAGGATGGAAGCAGAAAGATGACGGGACGTCTTGAAAAGACGACGTACGTCACGAAACTTGTGGGTTTCAACCCGTTCTCTTTCTACACAGTAGCCGGTGTCAGAAATGTACACAAGATGCCTTAAAATTTTGAGACGACACCTTCTGGAATTCATGTAAAAGCAGTTTGTCAGAAAATATTTAGTGTGTGTAAGATGATTTAGACAAACAATATCCACAGTGATGATAACATTTTATATTATTATCTAAAATATTTTTTTTAAAAACACTTATTTTTGATGCTGTATATACAGCTGTGGAAAAAAACACATCAACATTTTAGCCTGCTCAAAAAAAATTAAGTTTGTTCATACAAATGAAAAATATAGATATATATTTTCAAAAAAATGTATAGAACACAAAATAACAAAAACAGCTGTTTTATCTTCTGTAGTGACACACGACTAATTAGTTATTGATTAGTTTCACCTGTCCCTCGTTGACCTTCCCTCCCTGCCGTATTTAGTGTGCTCTTCTTCCCCCTCTGTCACTTTGTTTCAGTTCTTTTGAAACCATGAGGACACACACCACCCTGAACTGTGGCGCCATGGCAACAGGCTTCTCCAGCAGGCACGTGGCTCTGTGGTGCAATGGCCAGCGCATTGGACTTCTGGTTAAATGCCAAAGAAGCGAATCAAAGGTTATGGGTTCAAGTTCCACCAGAGTCAATATTCAATTATAATCGATGCATTATGTCATCTTTGAGAAGTTAATACTGTTCCAGTTGTCACAAAAATGTGGGGAACTCAGGTGCTGAAAACTTCCTCAGGAAGGTTGTTGCTTCCTCCTGCTGCGTTCAGGAAAACTCGCTGTAATTTTGGTTCGTATGTAACATGCAGCTGAACTCGGACCGTGCCCCATGCTGTTTTGTGTTTAACATATCAGCATCTGAATGGATGATAGTGCTTTCTTTTAGAAACAATAACAAAAATGCAAAAAGATTTAAGAGAAAACATTCATGCAGGAGAAATGCGAGCATGTCGTGTTAAACAGCAGACGACGTCCGGCGACACAAACAGTGGAGTTAAATGACGCCCAAGTTTTCATAGATGATGTCATCGAGAGATTCATCTGTTGTGGTCCCGCTGGCGGAGGCAGCAGAGGTGGAGGAGGAGGTGTTGGGAGATGAAGAGGGACCAGACGGTGGCGCCGTCTTGTGGACCCGAGCGTAGAGGTGGGTGAACGGGTCGGGTTTGGTTTCACTTGTTTGAGACTCTCTCTCTTTGTGGCTCACGGGTTCGGTGTAGATGGGTTCACCATCTGCAGAACTCTTTGTTTCTCCTTTGGTCAGGGGGGCGGTCCGGTTCCGGTCCGTGCCGATGCTGTCGTACACCTCGGAGTAGACCGGATCCGGGCAGCAAGTTGCAGCGGAGGAGGCGGGAGGCGGAGGAGTCACCGGTTCTCTTGAACTCGGGGGTATGAGAGGAAGAACGCTGGCCGGGTCGACGTACTGAGCGGTGCTCGGTTGGGGTTTCAGTACCGGCTTGAGGCAGTCGGCTGGGTCGGCGTAGACGGCGTCTGATTGGCCTCCATGATGACCTGCAGACGGGCCGTCGTGTGTGGGGACCAATGGGAGCGGCATGAGGGTGATAGGAGCTGGCGGCGCTGCAGCACACTCTGACGGACTGACCGGACCCTGCTGAACCTCAGCGCCGTCCTCTGGCGTCGGCGGTCTCCTCACCTGCGTCCTCAGTTTGTCCTCCAGGATGGCGGCCATGCTGGTCAGGTCTGGAATCTTGGGGAGGGGAGAATGAGCCCGTATGTTGGGCACCATAACTTTCTCCCCGTCTTGGTTCTGGTTGCCTGAAGTCTTCCGTCTGATGGTGCTCTGAATCAGGGAGAATATTGTCTCAACCTGCTGTGTCTCAAAGATGAAGGTCCCGGGACCCGAGTCGCAGCGTCTGCCGGCTTCGATGGTTAACGCCAGCTGGAAGACAGGAGAGGTGAGAAGATATAAAACCATCCAACGCAAACATTACTGTCAGATTTCTGACCTCGTGAAACTCTAAAGAGAGCTGTTTGTTTGAGATACCTTATCTTTTCCGTATCGTCTCAGCAGTTCGTACGGCCATTCTCTAACAGTGTTCTTCTTCAGTGGTTCTCTCAGCACCAGCGCCTCTTGTCCCACCTGCAGCCAGTACGACCCCTGCAGGCCGCAACGAGCCGCTGCATCAGACCTCTGAATCACAACCCAGAAATCCGGGGCTGAAAAGGACCACAAGAAATCCTTTTATTAATTACGATTTAAATAAAACAGAACGCGTTTCGATCATTTCAAGTTAAGAGTTTTGACATCAGTTTACAACAAAAGTGCCCGAAGAGATTCAGGAGTTAACACCCAAAGAGGTCCTGAACTTTAGAGGGATTTTTAACACGTCATCTTGCACGGTGGTTCAGGATGGAGGACTCACTGACGTTTTGAAAGTGAAATGTAGTCCCATTCTTACCCTGTATTTGTGGATGCATCGACGAACTGTGTTTACAGACAATGTTTTTCAGAAGTGTTCCTGAGCCCATGCAGTGATTTCCTCACGTGCACATTTTAAATGACACATGTAGACTAATGAGATTTCCAGCAAATATCACTGTCTTAAACTCAGATTTGGTTCTTTTTTCTGACAGACATTTGAAAGAAATGTAATTTTTACAATTTGTTGATAAATGGTGGAATTTTGTGGGGGTTCGGAGGTTCACAATGTGCCAACGAAGGAATTGAAAAATGGGTAAGAAATGCATTCAGAAGAGCAGATCTGATGATATTGAGATAAAGGAGGAACCTGAACAGAAGAAAACACAGATCTCAAACATATAAAAAGGTTACCTTCATCTGCGGAGGCGTATATCTGGTTCTCCTCCATATGAAGCTGACTGGAGGCCGAGCCACCTCCTCTCTGACGGAGACACAGAGTAGAAAGGACCAAAAGGATTTCATACACCAGTTAGAGGATATCAAGCAAATATATGCTCTGTCTGAATTTGAAGGCAGCAACACTTTTCAAAAGTTAGGACGGGGCCATGTTTACCACTGTTTTGCATCCCCTCTTCTTTTAACAACACTCTGTAAATGTTTGGGAACTGAGGTGACTACATGCTGGGGTTTTGAAAGTGATGAACCTCTCCCCATCTTCACAGCTGAGACTCTGCCTCTCTAAAATGCTCTTTTTATATCCAATCATGTTACTGATCTGTTGCCAGGTAACCTAATTAGTTGTGAGATGTTCCACCAGGTGTTTTTTTTTTTTTTAGGGTAACACAACTTTTCCAGTCTTTTATTGACCCTGGCACAATTTTTCAGAAACACGTTGGTGGCATCAAATTCAAATCAAATGTTTTTCATAAAATAATACAATTTGTCAGTTTCAACATTTGATATGTTATCTTTGGTCTATTGTAAATTAAATGAGTTTACATTATTTGTGAATCATCGAATTGTGTCTTTATTTCCATTTTACACAGCGTCCTAACTTTTTTGCTAACATGTTGTACAAACTCATAATTAAAGTGACCATAAAGATGCTTTATGACATCACTGTTGTGCTCTCACCTGGAAGGTGCTGTGACACAGTTTGTCCACCCAGTCCAAGCACTCGTCTTTGACAGCAGCGAACACCATCGTCCTGTCCTGAGTCTCCACACAGAATGCTGACATGTTCTCCTGCAAACAGCACAACCAACAGCGTGAAGCAATTCTTTTAACGGACACACGGGGAACACCAGAAGAGCAGCAGAGAGGCTGACCGTGGGGCACGCCTCGGCGTTAGGGGGCAGGCGGAGGACGCTGATCAGCTCGCACAGTCGCACCACCTTCAGCTTCCTGTCCCCGTGAGGCTGGTG
Organism: Embiotoca jacksoni; assembly: GCF_022577435.1. Lineage (NCBI taxonomy): Eukaryota > Metazoa > Chordata > Actinopteri > Embiotocidae > Embiotoca > Embiotoca jacksoni. Next base: position 1,912,565 of record NW_027185392.1, on the reverse strand, counting down.
GTGTCGCCTGGTGTCCCCTCCTGCAGCGCCTCCTGGAGGATCCAAGATGCAAACAGGCACAGACAGACGGTTACAGCTGACTCAGCAGGTTCTGGAAAACACTTGTGCAGATGATTTCATTGAAATGAAATAAGTGAGGAGTTCAGGCTCCACACTGAAGAGAAACATGGAGCTCAGTCAGTAAACGTTCCTTCTGCAGTGGTTGCATTGTGACAAACTTCCTGTAAGGTGGAGGTGCTCGGGGCATTTTGTCTGAATGTAGCCACAAAGAGAACCTCAGCATTACATCAAGAAGCTTTAAAGGAGCTCTGAGATAAAAGTCTGTCATTTTGGATCATAGACTGTATATAAAAGTGTTCGGAACTGCTGGGTCGGAAAAATGATGCCGATGAAGAAGTGCCTTGAGTTGCAATACCACCGAGTGCCACTAGAGGTTGGCTCAAAAAGCCTCCGGCTCCATAGACTCCCATTCAACTTCTCATAAAATATAAAGTCAAAAAATTTCAAAAGTCACTCCTTCTTATTAGTTTTCTGGCGGTCCATCTGAAAATAATCCTGTTATTAATTACAAAATAAGCTTCAGAAACATGTGTTTTTGGGGGGGCGTGTCTGTTTCATTGACAGGCCTGTGGCAGGAAGTAGTATCATCGGGTTTCCAATCAGATCAGTCAGATCCACCGCTCGCTCCTCCCCCAGCTTGTCCAAATATGGTCACTTCCTGCTCCAAACCGCTCCGAACTAGCAAGATGGCGACGGACAGAATCTGAACTGGAGGCTTCGTAACGTTCACAAACCAGCGGGTGACGTCACTGCTGGTTGCCGCTTGGTTGGAGCTCAGTGACCCGCTGAGCCTCCGTCACCTGTCGGATACCAGTCAGCGTCTTACTGCTTCTCCAGGAATCCTCCAAGTCAGGAGAACAACATGCTGAGAACTAAACCAGGAGGTGGAAATGAAAAAGAACAAAACTCCACCAACATGTGAAAACAGGAACAAACACTAGAGGGCAGCAGTTTCACACTCATGTCTGCAGCAGGTGTTGTTTAAAGACGGTCAGTTGATGTTTGGTGGGTGCTCTTCAGAAAACATGTCAAGTCAGATATTCAGTATGAATAAAGTATTCTCAGTCCCAGATTTGTTTTATTTTTATTCATGAAATCTCAAATTTCCTGGAAACAGTCGGTGAGACGAGTCGTCTCTCTCCCTTAAAGAGTCTCTCCGTCTGAGGGAGGAAGTTCCCTCCTCGTCATGAAGTGACGAAGAGTCCAGTAGACTCGCTGCCGAGACACTTTCAGGTCAGTACAGTCTGTCTCACACACACACACACACACACACACACACACACACACACACACACACACACACACACACACACACACACACACACATACATACAGTGAGGAGAAGACGGCCGCCTTCTCCTGAGTGGACCTGCTCTCCACCTCCTCCTCTGATGACTGACTCATGTGACTCTGCTCAGCTCCTGTTTTCATCCTGGAGCTGCACTTCCTGTCACTTTTATGTCCTCTGGATTATTTATCATGTTCACTTCATGTAAAACGAGCCGCGGTCACTCCTGCATGTGAGGTCAGACCGAGACATTGAGAAGATGCTGAGTTTTAGTAACACTGTGTCACACACACACACACACACACACACACACACACACACACACACACACACACACACACACACACACACACACACACACACACACACACCTCCATGACTCTCGGGTTGCGAGGAGCACTGATGATGCTCCTCGGAGAGACGTTCGGATGTTCGCTGTGAATTCAGAAATGGAGTTTTAACATCAGCAACGTATCCATTGTTCATTTGTGACAGATCTTCCTCTCCTAAGCATCATCATCATCATCATTCCCAAAAACCCTTAGAGAAACTTCTATTACTGGTTCATAACCACCAAAAATGTTTTGTTCTTCTCCTTCAGGATGTTTTTAGAGATCCAGATGACACTTCAGAGGGAAGTCGTCTGTGCTGTGTTCAGGTTCCTGCCTTTGAGGATAATTTGGGGCGTTTTGTGTTTATAATTTTGGACGTTTCTATCAGAAAAAACACAAGGAGCCAACAAAGTTAAAGAAACAGGAAGCAGACGGAGATTCAGTCAGAGTGAGGAGGCTTCAAAGACCTGATGAAGACTCACTGACAAAATGATCTGCTGCAGCTTCAGATGATGCAGAGCTGCAGCTGAGAGGTTTTTAAAGCAGGTTCAGGAACAGCAGAGTCACAGAGTCATCGAAGTCTTTCTGACTTGCTGATGGAGACACAGACGGACTTTGAACTGCTACTGAGAGGTTTAAAACCTGTCCTCTCAGGCTGAAGGTCAATAAAACAGATAAATGTCAGTTTTAGGAGCTGATTTGTTGTCAGAGACCCTGAGATGCTCCTCAGTAGGTTGTGACCCGGTTACAGAGCCGTGTGTGTGTGTGTGTGTGTGTGTGTGTGTGTGTGTGTGTGTGTGTGTGTGTGTGCGCGCGCTCTGTTTCAGACGGCTACAGCTGAGAGGAGGAGAGATGTTGGACCGAGTCCAGCCGCCTCCCTCTGCTTCCTCGCCGCTCGCTGTCTGATGGCATCTAGCTGACACTTCCCGCAGTCCTCGCAGAGCCAAGCAGCTCCGAGCGACTCCCTGTTCCTCGAGTCGGACTGAGGTCACCGCAGAGTCACCAACACAAACAACCACCGCCACAATAAAACCAGGGCCGCTCTGACCTTCGAACCCCACAGAGAGACAGGCTTACCTCCCGCGTACTGGATCTCCAGCCGGCCCGCCGCGCTGCTGCTGGAGGGGAACAGAGACAACCAGACCGGCTTCCATTTCTGACCGGAGACACAGACAGAACCAGACCACAGGTCACAAACAGGAAGTTACCTTTGACCCCTGAACACGCCCCACCCCACCCTGGAACTGGTGAAGTTTCACACAGCGACGGTGTTACAGGGAGGCAAACATTAGTCACATCCTGCTTCATGCAGGTACAGGAAGGACAACCCCACCCCACAATCTCCCCTCCTACACACACACATATACAAAATAAAAAAGGGAATGCAATTCTGGGATTTTTTTTTTTTTTTAAGTGTTGCTTTTAAAAAAACACAAATTCAATCGATCGCCACAATATTTGCAGCAGCTTGTAATGTTGCTTTGAGCCCCGTGATTGTTCTCAAAGTTCAACACAGAAAGAAAAACAGATTACAAGGCAAATATTTCTGTGATGTGCAGCAGGATTATTATCACAGGAAGTTACCACATATTACTCTTTATCAGGGAGGTGGGAAAACAAAAAACTCGACTTCCAGTTGTTGTTTTTTTTATTCCTGCAATTTTACCACAAAAAACCCTCTCTTTAAACTCCACAAATTCCATCACAGTTTTTGAAAAAATCAGTCGCAAAAAAACTCCTGAATGGACTGAAAAATATAAACAGAGTTAGTTCATTTTCACCTGTATTGGCTTCAGTAACATCTGTCTATAAAACATCTGCATACATGTGGACACAAAAAAAGAATTCTAATAAAAAAAAACTTTTGCATGAAGTGTTTGTTAACCAGTGACACGTACAGCAGGTTGATGATTAATAATCAGTCATTTTCTTTTCTGATATGAGTGTGTGTGTGTACTGTGTGTGTGCAGTGTGTGTGTGTGTCTGCAGGAATGTGTGCAGACTCTGCTGTGTTTCAACTTGTTCATTTGGATTCCTGAAGTCTCATCTACCAGCAGTTGGAGCAGCTCAAATATTTTCTCTCTGTCGGTCTGAGTGAAACTAAAAATTCTCTGATGATCTTTATTTCTACACTCAGGACACTAAACAGGGACACTCGCAGCAGTGACGGTGTGTGTGTGTGTGTGTGTGTGCGTGTGTGTGTGTGTGTGTGTATATGTGTGTGTGTGTGTGTGTGTGTGTGTGTGTGTGTGTGTGTGTGTGTGTACTCACTCTGCCTGGTTTATGTGGCTGCAGATAAACCTTCCCTGATTTAGATTGAGAGTCCATCGAGGAGGGAGACGCTCATCAGGACGACACGCAACTGAGAGGTGGAGGTTCTTTTTCCTTCGGTGAGCAGGGAGGACGTGGGCGGTGCCACGGAGACCTTCCTGAAATATGATCCCCACCTGGCACGCGCTCTTGTACACAGAGGACAAAGTTCAGTCAGTAAATAATCAGACATAAACAGCAGACGCTCCAACTGAACACTGAAGAATAACTATTTTATATTCTGTTTCAATCAAACTGCAGCTGATCAGACTCATTGATCATCTTCTGTACAGACGTCAGATCTCCTCGAGTTTCTTTCCTTCCATTGAAGCAGCGTTCAGACGATCTGATCTGAGCCAGCAGACTTGAGAGTGGACGTAGTGAAGTGAAGTGATTTAAGTGTCTCAAGCTGCAATACCACCGAGTGCCACTGGAGGTCGGCCCCAAGAAGCCTCCGGCTCCATAGACTCCCATTCAACTTCTCTCGTGAAATATAAAGTCAATAAATGTTTTCCACCAGCTATTTCAATGTTGTTAGCTAAAGTCACTCCTTCTGATTAGTTTTCTGGCAGTCCATCTGAAAATAAACGTGTCATTAATTAGAAAATAAGCTTAAAAAAGACGTGGTTTTTTTTTGTCTGCGTGTCTTCATTCAGTGTTGAAAACACAGATCGTCCTGTTTGTGTCTGTTTGGCCTCATTTGGTCCTCAGCTGACGAGCTGAAGGACGGGAGCTCTGAGAGGACTGACAGAACTCTCTCCTGTGAAATCCATTGCGACCTGTCATTGATCTGGTTTGTCCTCCTCGTCCCAACCATCAATCAGCTCAAATAATTAATTCAACTGTATGAATTAGACCGGTGGGTCAGCTTTCACAAGGCTTTGAAGTAGTGAAAGAGTTCTCCAACCGACATGTTGGGAGTAGTTACAGATTATTTATCCATTTATAATCAGAACCTTTGAGACAGCTCATTGAAATAGAGCTATTTCTGTGTTTCAGGGTTTTCTGTACCATTATAACACTGATGTGCAGCACCAGCTTCAACAACAGCTTTGTTTACCCACGACTGGCAATGATTATTATTTTTATCGCAGACAAAATAATAATAAATAATTAATAAATATTGTGATGATAAAAGCAGATTTTTTTTTTTAAGTCAAATAACCATCCACTGCTACGATAGCACATGAGCCCTCCAGACGCCCGGGAAACCCGGATCATCATATGGAGCAGCCGACGACAGCACAATGCCTGTAATACCCCTTTCAGGCCACCAGAGGATCCCGTGAAAACACACATGCACGAATGAATTAGAAGGTCAGGTGACGGAGGACTTCCACCCAGGAGACAAGGATTAAAAAAAAAAAAAAAAAAAAGGATTATTTTTTTTTTTTAAAGACAGCTTTTCTAAAACGTAACCACGTGTTGTTTTTTTTTTTGAACATGACTAGGTCCACTAGAGGGCAGCATGTCAATGTCACTGTTTTGCCTCACGGAAGAGCAAAAAAAAAACGCAGTTACAATTAAGAAAGATAAAACACGTGGTTCTGGTGAGGCACCGGAACTACAACCTGTGTCATGTGACAGTGTCATGTGATGTGCGTCTACTTTTCAAGCTGGCCGTCACGCTGACACGCTGCCCTCTAGTGGAGCGACAGCTGTATTACATGCTCTAGTGTGACACCAGGTTGGTCGTGTGATGGTGTCTGGGAGCTCTGGGTAACCTCAACAAACCAATGAGAACCCTCCGTGTGGGTCATGTGACCTCCTCGTTACTGATAAACCCTGTTCTTACTGCCAGATTGACAGTTTCTGAGCCAGGACATCACATGTACAATTAAAACCTCCTGCTCCGTAATAATTGCGATCACTTCACCTCATTTGTTTACGTGACCTCTCGCTGACCTCGCTATAACATATGTACCGTGACGACCTACTAACGTATACGATCACATACGGCTCCATATGAGGCCCATCTGTGATGTCTGTTTCTAACCAGTGCGCTGATAGTTAACTGCTGCAGCCCCCGGGGAGCCGGCTGATCGGGCCAGGCCTTAATTCTCTCAGACAGGTCAGCATGGATGAAGAAGACTCTTAAATCACAGCCCCATTTAGACACTCGTAGAAAAAAAAATAGCTTAATTCAAGGAAGAAGAGCTGAAAGTGCCTCTTCTGCTTTAAAGCAGATTTGACAGCCCGAGAGTGAGCAGACCGACGACAAGAAACTCTTTTCCCCGTTTTGCTTACTGTCTGCTGAAAGATGCAGAGCTTATTTTAACATCCCTCCTTGGGCCTCGCTAATGAAACAGACAAAACATCACTGCAGGTTGAGATGTTTTTCCTTCGTGTCAACATGGTTTGCAGTAAACTCCTCGGCGGTGTGGCAAATAAAATTAATGCTGCTCCACTTCAGGAGGATCCGTGCTGACAGGTCGGGGCGGTGTGAGGCCGCCGAGGATCTCCGGCTGCGCTCGGCTCCACCTACAAACGCACCGTCCTCCTGATTTAGACGCTCGCAGGATGCTGGGGGGCAACGAGACCGCTGATGACAACCGCACACAGCCCGCAGCTACGTGATAAAGGTTATTCAAAACCTCCCGGATGGAGCGTACGAACCTACCTGTGTGAGGATCAACCAGCAGTGACGTCACCCGTTGGTTTGTGAACGTCCGTTATGAAGCCTCCAGTTCAGATTCTGTCCGTCATCATCTTTGCTAGTTCGGAGAGGTTTGGAGCAGGAAGTGACCATATTTGGACGAGCTGGGGGAGGAGCGAGCGGTGGATCTGAGTGATCTGATTGGAAACCCGACGATACTACGTCCCGCCCACCGATAGCTATAACCTGACTGCACCACAGGCCTGTCAATCAAATAGACACGCCCCCAAAAACACACCTTTTTGAAGTTTATTTTCTAATTAATGACAGGATTATTTTCAGATGGACCGCCAGAAAACTAATAAGAAGGAGGACTTTAGCTAACAACACCGAGATAACTGGTGGAAAACATTCAATGACTTATGATTTCATGAGAGAAGTTGAATGGGAGTCTACGGAGACGGAGGCTTTTCGGGGCCAACCTCTAGTGGCAATCGGTGGTATTGCAGTTTAAGGCACTTCTGCATCGGCCTAATTTTTCAGACGCGGACGCTACGAACACTTTTATATACAGTCTGTGGTGAGGATGTAGCGTGTTAATTTTGAGGTGACTGTTGGTTTAATAATGAAGGGAGAGAGCAACCGACGGAGAAGCACAACCTACGATCCGCTCAGCGCTTCACTGTCAGCCAGAGAATGGCCCAAATGAGGGTCGTCCCTCCCTCGGAGGAAGGTCACCCACTCACACTGAGAGCGTGGAGCGCCGGCTGTTCGTCCGTCTAACGGATCGTGACTGCTTGTGTCTCGTGGCGGATCGTTCAAAGAGACACCCACAGTGGGGACCGGTCGTGTGAGACGTGTGAAATAATGTGTGTCGCTGGTGAGAGCTGCAACAGTGATTAACAAACCAGGGCAACAACCAGGATCTTAGTCATGCTTAGGTCAGAAGTCCTCTCCGCACCCCCACCCCCACACACTTACAGGCACGACAGTAAGAGGATATACAGGGGGGAAACTGAGACACAAACCTCTTCAAACTGAATAGCCATCACGTAGTCTTCCGGTCTGAAGAGTGAAGACGATGCAGAAGTGCCTTAAGATGCAATACCACCGGGTGCCACTAGAGGTCGGCTCCAAAAAGCCTCCGGCTCCATAGACTCCCATTAAACTTCTCTCATGAAATACAAAGTCAATAAATATTTTCCACGAGTTGTCTCGTATTGTTACCTACAGTCGCTCCGTTTTATTAGTTTTCTGGAGGTCCATCTGAAAATAATCCCGTCATTAATTAGAAAATAAGCTTCAAAAATGTGTTTTTGGGGGCGTGTCTGTTTGATTGACAGGCCTGTGGTGCAGTCAGGTTACAGCTATCGGTGGGCGGGACACAGTATCGTCGGGTTTCCAATCAGATCACTCAGGTCCACCGCTCGCTCCTCCCCCAGCTCGTCCAAATATGGTCACTTCCTGCTCCAAACCGCTCCGAACTAGCAAAGATGATGACGGACAGAATCTGAACTGGAGGCTTCATAACGTTCACAAACCAACGGGTGACATCACTGCTGGTTGACACGTATTTACAATAAAAAGTTAAAAAAAGATTGTGGTGGTTAAAACAAAGAAAACAAAGTTTGTTGTACCAGATAGATATTCTTTTTTCATATCACTTAAACTGTGAACGCTTTTTTGACCCCTCCGGAACATCACACCAAAACAATGAGCTGAAAGATCCTAAAACGCTCCACTGAGAGTACCTGCAGATTGGTGGTGAACAACACTGCTTTTATATAATTTGTTATCAGCCATATTATACGTTTTTAACATAAAAAATATCCAGAAAAGCAGCTTCTTCATGGCGACTGGAAACATTTCTAACTTCATTGCCCCTAGTGGTGAATACAAACATGGCACAGACACACAGAGAGCACAATTTAGTTTTTTCTTCCAGGAAACAAACAAAATCATACGGCATCAGAATAATCGGACAAATCGAAGCAGAAACGGGACGCGCCCACTCTGCTGCTGTTTCCCGAGGCTCCCCGTGTTCATCCCGACAGAGTTCACATGATCCTCACGGAGTCCGGCCCAAAAGACCTGGAGAAGCCGAGCGCCGCTGCGCGGCCACGTGAGGCTGAATGCCAGCTGCAATCCGACGGACGCGACTCCTTCAGGATGTTTATTGCGACTGAAAGGAGGAGCTCCTGGCGGGCCGCCGCCAGCCGACTCTCGCGCTCCGATTTGATTTGATTTTTTTATTCGGGCTTCTGGCAATGTTATCAAAAGTTCTTGGGGATGTCAAGTATCTGTGTGACAAGCTGCAGTCATCCATGGTGGATTTAGTGAGAGCATAGAGAGTGCAGGTAGAGACATGACAGCCAGTGTTGGAGGGCTGATGGCTCTCAGAGATTTTAAATAGAAGCATCTTTCAGGAGGAAACGCCGTTATTTTTCTTCGACTTTAAATCTGTGACCTCCATTGGAGGCTCCTTCCATCAGTCCCTTATTACCGTATTAACGGTATAAAGGTATTTTCAAACAAGACTCGCTCTGTTAAATTTTTTTATTCATTAACAACATTTAGATTTTTTTTTTATTTAATTAAAAAATATTGGAACTAAAATATTTTGACGTGCAACACGATCATTACCAAAGTAAGTGATTACATCTTTATTCCTTTATCAGGTGGTGCTTAAAATAAATCAAATTTTTCTTTCTGGACTTGCAATTATTTGGAATTCCTGCAATTTTACGCAAAAAAACCCTCACTTTAAACAGCTAATTAAATCGCAATTTTTTTTTTGAAAATCAGCCGCAAAATAAAACATTTTTGATCGCAACAGTCAAAAAAAAAAAAAAAAAAAAAAAAATCCACAGCATCTTGGAGGGACTGTTTTACAGCTGATATTTGGGTTCGGAACAAACTGAAAAAGTCCAACGATCCGGACCAAACAAGGGTGTGAAAGCATCCTCAAGAGTCTCATGTCCATGATGCTGAGATCAGGACTCTCTGTTCTTCTGATGGATGAAGGTAGTTCTTTACGACTGCTGCACCAATGAGACGCACTGTGAATACACTGTAATCCCACAGTCACTGCTGCACCACTGGTTTTTCAGTGGACGTGTTGAGCTGTCATGCAACGCTCTCTAACTAGTTTTTGATCCCTCTGGGCTCCTATTAAAAGTCTCTGGATCCCCCAGATGAGACTGAAGTCACTCTGAGTTCAGAAGACATCAATGTCACCATCAACAGAGAGAACAGCCACCTCACAGGTGAGGAGGACGCAGGAGGAAACGAACCAGAGGACGACCGGAGGAGCTTTCGCATGCACAAGATGATGTTTTAGTTGGTTACCAAACAAATCCAATGAAGAAAATGCTTTCAAATTCAAATTCTTTTTTTTTTTTTTTTTTTTACCTTTCATGTATTCAGTGTCATTATTCATATTCAAACAGCCAGGATGTGCAGTGGAAATTATATCAGTTACCTGCTTGTATCTCATAGTAGGCTATTGAATTTATAGCGACCAAAAAGTCAACAACAACAAACAAAAAAATGCAGAAAAGAGGCTCACAGAGCAGCTGATGGACTCATTTCCTAAATTTCAAAACAGAAAGAAGCAGCAGGGAGACAAATCCGCTGAGTACGGGTGGGCGGAGCCACTCGCCCTTTTTTTAACACGCTGTGAGCAAGCGTGTTGTCATAACCCTGTTGCCATGGCGCCACATTTCAGGTGGTTTACCGTCACAGTAGAACTCGGGGTTGACCGTCTGACAACGTGCTAACAAAGCTAACAAACAGCTAATTACAGTAAAAAAAAAACAACAGATTAACTCAAGTTAACAAACAACAAACAAAACTAACAACCAGCTAATTATGCTAAAAACCAGCTAAAGTCAAGTTAACGAACTACTACTAATGCTAACAATGCTAACTAACGGCTAATTATGTAAAAAAAAAAACTAAACATAAGTTAACAACCAGCTAACAAACAGCTTATTATGCTAAAAACCAGCTAAACTCAAGACAGCAAACTGCTAATAATGCTAACAAACAGCTAACCAAAACTAGCAAAGAGCTAGTTATTCTAAAAACCAGCTACACTCAAGTTAACAAAGAGCTAACATCGCTAACTGCCCTCAGACGCCTCAGGACGTCACAGTAGAAGTCGGTGTTGACAGTCGGACCCTGAGGGACGAATTCACATGGAGGTTATTGCTTCCTCTTGGTCCGTGCATGTCACGGTGTTGCGCACCATTCACATGTCACAGGAGCAGTCTTGAAACTTTTTGATCCACCCTCGAGCAAAAAAAAAAATCCAAATCGCAGAGGAAGTCGAGGTGGTCGGACGGATCAAAGTCGTTTTTTTTCTCTGGTTTTGGAGCCTGAACCTCACGGTGTTAAAAATGGAGCGTTAACAGGCCACGCCGGCTAAATTTTCCACTGAACTCCACTAAAGAGCGGTGCTGGGGGTGCAGCACGTGGATCAACGGGTCACAGCAGGAAAAGGCCGCGGAGCAGAGCAGGAGGCAGCGATCGCCTGACCGCCGGAGCAGAACGGGAATAAGTAGAAGTCTCACGGCGCTCCAGCGTAATACCTAATGTCTAATTCATACCACGAACATTAGTGAGAGCGGGACGAGGGACGGACGACCGAATGTCAGCCGTGCGGAGTGCTGGTGGTGTGTCGTGTCAGCAACTGCACACAGATCAGCTCCGGGAGTCTTTTTTTAAGTTCAGCTACTTACAAAATGTCCCACAATGCACTGGGACTATCGGTATCCTCATGCACCGACGACAGCGAGAGAAGCTATTTACACGTCAAAGTAGGGTAAACACAGCTGCAGGTAATGACTTTAATTATGTCAGCGCTTCCTCGTGAGCTCATCGGAACAAACGTAACCGTAATTGAATTTATTAGCTCCAGCTGTGCTTGGCTTACTATAAAAAGCAAATGAAAGAACTGCTGCTGCAACATATTCGACAACTGTACGCCCGAATTTATAGGATCAGTTGGTTGAGGTAGTTTTCCTCGTCGCTGTGCGCGTTTCTGCGAGCTGCATGCAGTTCTCAGCGGGCGGGCAGAATTCAGCCCGATCTTGCTAGTTCGGAGCGGTTTGGAGCAGGAAGTGACCATATTTGAACGGGCTGGGGGAGGAGCGAGCGGTGGATCCGACTCATCTGATTGGAAACCCGACGATAAGAAGCCCCGCCCACCAATAGCTGTAACCTGACTGCACCACAGTCAATCAAACACACCCCAAAAACATGTCTTTTTGAAGCTTATTTTCTAATTAATGACGGGATTATTTTCAGATGGACCGTCAGAAAACTAATAAGAAGGAGCGACTTTAGCGAATGATACTGAGATAACTCGTGGTGAAATTTGTATTTACTTTGTATTTCATGAGAGAAGTTGAATGGGGGTCCATGAAGGCTTTTTGTAGCCAACCTCTAGTGGCACTCGGTGGTATTGCAGCTTAAGGCACTTCTGCAAAGGCCTCATTTTGAAGAGCTGGAAGCTACGAACACTTTTATATATAGTCTGTTGGTGGAACGCCTCGTTATTGTTTTAGGGAGAGTAGGAGCGCTTGTTTCGATGCAGTTCATATCCCAAATGAAAATACGTCAGAATTGTTGGCATTTAGAGATCACATAGAGACACGAATGATTTTAATACGACTACCTGAGCAGCTCTACATTAGAGTTAAAATCCACCTCGCTGTTCTTCACACCTGCTGGAGCAGCAGCTTAACTCCAAACCTCACTGAGGTTTCATGGCTCTCGTACAGATGAATACTGATGCTGCTAATTCACACATGAGCAGCGATGCTGAAAGTTTCGGGTGAAGTATCACTTCATCGCAGCAGATTTAATTAACTAATTCACTAATTCAAGTGCCGACTTAGCAAAGATCCAAGCCGTGAAAAACAGAAACTGACAACATTATCTGACGGTTTGGAGCGGCTGTAATCATCCTGTTTTCATGAATATGTTGTTTTTTTGGATGAGGGGTCATCTGGTGTGAAAATTCACTGATTCACTCCTTTGTCAGCTGGCAATAATTACTACAAATGAAATATTAGAAATATCTTTTCAATGATTTCTGGAACACTGCGAGGAGCGTCAGATACAGATTTATACAAAATAATAAATGTGAAATTAACGACCGCAGCCTGCTGAGTCGATCGTGGGGATGGGAGGTAAGCCTATTTGAAAACGAGGCTGTGCCAAACAGAACGGCTGAGAATAGACCCGACAGCAACATGGTGTTCAGCACACAGAGCAGGTCTGAGCTGTGATCCAGTTCATCACATCTGGATCAAGTCGCCGTCACGTTTACTGAGTGAAAGTCTCACAAGGTACAAACCTTGGGGTATAAGATACAGAAAAAGGGGTGAATGATGCGTTCAGGAGCAGCTGGGAGAACACACCTGTCGAACAGGGAACATACCGCCAGGAAAAGAGGAAGTTTGAAGATTTGACGTCGGCTGACAGTGAAGAAATCTACTCACGCCGAAAAACAGCCACGCTTGTTTAGCCAAGCATAGTTTATTTGTTGTCTTTCTACACTGCTCTTTTCTCTCACTCTCTGACTTTCGTGGGAAAAGTTTATGTCTTTGGAGCCAGAGGGATTTTTTTGGGGGCCATCATGAAGCCTCGAGTTCAGATTTTGTCCGTCGCCATCTTGCTAGTTCGGAGCAGGAAGTGACCATTTTTGAACGAGCTGGGGAGGAGCGAGCGGTGGATCCGACTGATCTGATTGGAAACCTGACGATACTACGACCCACCCACCGATAGCTGTAACCTGACTGCACCACAGGCCTGTCAATCAAACAGACACGCCCCCCCCAAAAAAACACGTCTCTTTGAAGCTATTTTTCTAATTAATGACGGGATTATTTTCAGATGGACCGTCTGAAAACTAATAAGAAGGAGCGACTTCAGCTAACAACACCGAGATAATTTGTGGAAAACATTTATTGACTTTGTATTTCATGAGAGAAGTTGAATGGGAGTCTATGGAGGCTTTTTGGAGCCGACCTCTAGTGGCACTCGGTGGTATTGCAGCTTCAGGCACTTCTGCATAGGCCTAATTTTTCAGACCTGGAAGCTACGAACACTTTTATATACAGATTGTGGTGAATTATAAAACATTGTTATATTATTATTGTCTCAGATCTTCATCTGAAAAGTGACTGCAGTCTGTCAAACTGCTCTTATGGACAGTACTGTGGTAAATGTAGTCTCCTGTTGAGCGAGAGCGGACTTCCAGCTGACCGGCGGCGTTTCATCCTGAAAGGTCAGAGCTGAAGAGCTCTGAACAGAATCTACAGGGACAGACATGCTGCTCTGTGCTGCCTCGTGTGGGGGTGAGGAGGGGCTCATGATGTAAATCTGAACTTTTAATCTTCATCCCTGTGTTAGTCACCTACACCCACTCCGGACACATATGGCACCCTGTCATCGACATAGGCGACTTCACAGGAGGCTACCATCGCCACATGCGACTCCGGTGTGATGCTGCCTAACAGAGCAGAAAGACAGGCAGATGGAGGAAGAAACAGAGAAGAAGGAGACGGAGGAGACAGGAGGAAGAGGAGGATGGGATGAAGAGACCCGCTGAGAGGAGGAAGAGGAATCAGCTCGCTGCCTTCTAATTTCAGATGTGCTTCAGCTGGAAACATTAACGGCAGCGCCATGATTGGCTGAGCCGCCTGCCACTCATACCAATCCGGACGGGGGGGGGCGGGTCTCTCTGCCCCCGTGCTGCACGAGGGCACAGAACGAGCCCAGAGCAGAGTATGAACAGCTGTCTCGCGCTCGTTCCGCTTTTCTTTTTTTTTTGTCTTTTTTTTTTGTTGTCTTTTTCAGTTAACGTCGTCGCCTCCTTTCCCGACGTCCTCCCGATGATGGGATCTAGCAGAGCGCCGTGAGTTTCGGGGGTCTTCCTGTTGCTGCGTTATGTTTGTGACTTTGCCCCCGCGCGCTGTCTGACTACAGCTGGAGCGCGAGCGCTGTCCGCGGTGCTGAGAGTTCCAGAGCCGCGCAGAGAGCGGAGGTTCCCGGGCCTCTGGGGCAGAGATGCGGAGGAGGAAGGTGCCTGCGGCGGGCTCGCTCCTCGCCTGGACGCTGCTGCTGCTGGTGATGCTGGCACTCAGGTAAGAGCCGCCGCACGTGAGCGCTCCTGACTGATTATCACGAGGCGGCTTCGCAAAAACAGATGTGGACCTTGCAAAGTTACTGTCGTGATATTATATATAACACGTACTGAAACGACACACAATTTACTCATACAACATACTTGCACAATACACACACGTGCACACACAACGTGCACACATAACACACAACAAACACACAACAAACACATAACATAAAAATATAACCTACTCAAACAACGCAAACAACAAACACACAATTTACACACACAGCACACACGCAGGTAGGAGGTGCTTTGATGCTAATTATATTTTCTGCAGGTAGCTGAGCACGTTCAGGTGTGTTTCAATGAACCTGTGTGTTCCTGATGTTTACAACATCTGGATCAGCGATGCCCCTTATAAACATCAGATATGGGAAGTTTAGAAATGTTGTTGTTTTGGTGTTTGTATCTCTGTGTTTAAAAACAACAAATATAAACAGGATCCAAAACAAAGATAAAGTAAAATATGTAGATAAATAAATGATGCACATCGATAGAATAGAACTAGGATAGAATTTTATTTTTGTGTCATGACACATGAAGTACACAACATGCCTTAACATATTTAAAACTAATAAACATATAAACTGCCATTAATTCCCCCCAGCTCTGTATCGCCACTGTACAAATAAAAATAAACAATAAATCCACACTGGTGAATTACAATCAAGAAGATATTTCTCCACATGTGGGGAGAATTTTTTTTAAAAAATAAAATACAATAAAGGGCATGTGCAGACAAAGAAGCTGCATGTACATACTGACACTGGGCTTCATCACGAGCCGACTCACGATGGATGTGATGTGGAATCAGATCACGTTGTCCAGGAACGGTCTCCATGTTTTCAGGAACTGGTCTTAGTGTCATGTTGTTGTGCAGCTCTGTTGTTTCCGATATATTTAAAACAGCCTGTTTTATCAATGTTTACGTTGCACCGGTCGTATTGTTGGCGAGGGAATTTAATTTTATCAGTGGACATGTGGCACTTTGTTACGTCCACGACACATTCAGGAAGTTTAAAAATAAACATCATCGGACGGTGAATTCTCCTCCGACCTCTTTACCCTCTAAACATGATATCAGCCTGAAAACAGTCCGGAAAATTGCACCCTGCAGCAAATCTTGCAGGAATTGCTTGAATTTGCGTTAATTTTTGCAATTTGCAAGATCACGATTTCCTGGACGGAGTGAATCAGGTTTGAAATCTGCACCGCTCGTAGATGACGTTCCTCACAGTGAAATGATTTATTCAGACAATTAGGGGATATTTTTTTTATTTTTTTCCCCTCTCTGGATGTTTCGCAGAAGATCAGCTGTTTGTCGAAAACATGAAGTATTTATCTTTTAACGTGTCTTAATGACAGTCAAAGGATAAAAAAAATTTTAAAAAAAGCCCGACGTCTTTAAGATGCTGATGTTTTCAAGCTGATATTTGTGTCAGATTTAAAAACAAACAAAAAAAAGCAGCTGCTTCCTCCTGCAGGATTTGTTGATTGATCCTGCTGCTCGACTACATGGACATCCCTTAATGTAAGAATAATGCCAGTGGTCAGCTGGGACACGCGTAGCCGGGGGTTATGTGTGGATTAGAGGGATTGACAGCGGAGCTGCGGTCCGTCACACAGGATGTGAAGCTTCGGGCTCATGAGATCTGGTCTGTGAAACCCCTAATTGTGGCTGGGCAGTCCCAGCAGGCGGGTCGACGCCGGCTGATATTAACATGATTCCCTGCCCTGTCATCTCTCCTCCTCCTCCTCCTCCTCGTCCTCCTCCCCTCAGCTGCACATCCTTTATTTATGAGGTAACTTTTTTTTTTGTCAGGAAGCCGGCAGCATTTGACTCCGACATGCCATTTGAATTTCCGACCCGCAAACTAAAAACAAAGAGAGGTTTTCCAAAAAGTTTATAGAGCACAAAAAAAAAAAAAAAAAGCAGCAGAACAGATCAAAGCCGCGGTAAATCTTCTTAGAGGGTCACGGATGGATTCCGAGACAAACTTTAACGGGCTTATCGTGTGTCACTCGGCGGGCTTCGGCACCGGCTGCGCCTGCAGCTCCTCCTGAAACAGCCACGCTGTGTTTTCTGCCTCTTTTGTTCTGTCTGTTGTGTTCTCTGTCATCATCCACGGTCACTGGTCTCCATCCAGCAGACGCTTTCCAGCTGCGTGTTGGCGTGCATGAGTGAAGATGGACGTTTTTACAAAAGACCTCCATCCACTGGCTGTGGGCGGAGTCAGAGCCTGACGGCGGCGCTGCTTTGGCTTTAGTGTCAAATCGATCTTAAAACATCTGTGTCGGGGCTGATGAGTGCGTTTATGTGACCGATCGTATCAGCCGTTCTGAGCTGCATTCATGTCTGATCCAGGCGTTGTAACGTTGTCATAAATGAGAGAGCAGAAACAAAGTGGAGATATCGCAAAGCGGCGTTCAATAACTGATCTGATATGACGTCTGAAAGCGGCGACTTCACTCGGCTAAACTGCGATTTGTATCTGCTGTGACTGTGACCTTCGGGCTGTTATTGAGTCTTACACTTTGTTCGTTCTCACGACAATTTCAGTTCAATTCTGTTTTATTTGGGAGTGTGATATCACCATGATGCAAGGAACATAATAAAATACACGTCAGAGAAAAATGAAGAAAAAAATAAACTGAACAAACACAGGAGGCTGAAGGTAAACAACTAAAGTGGTCCGATTTAGTGGAGTAAAGGAGAATTATAATTAAATCAATAACGAGAGAAATCTGAATAATAAATGAAGGAATAAACTGGAGATGTGAGAGGAGCAACCACAGACTGTTTATAAAAGTGTTCGCAACTTCCAGCTATGTAAAATGAGGCCGATGCAGAAGTGCCTTAAACTGCAATACCACCGAGTGCCACTAGAGGTCGGCTCTAAAAAGCCTCTGGCTCCATAGACTCCCATTCAACTTCTCTCATACAATATAAAGTCAATAAAATTTCTCCACCAGTTATCTCGGTGTTGTTAGCTAAAGTCGCTCCTTCTTACTCGTTTTCTGGCGGTCCATCTGAAAATAATCCCGTCATTAATTAGAAAATAAGCTTCAAAAAGATGTGTTTTTGGGGTCCGTTTGATTGAGAGGCATGTGGTCCAGTCAGGTTACAGCTATCGGTGGGCGGGACATAGTGTCGTCGGATTTTCAATCAGATCAGTCGGATCCACCGCTCGCTCCTCCCCCAGCTCGTCCAAATATGGTCACTTCCTGCTCCAAACCGCTCCAAACGAATAAAATGGTGACGGACAAAATCTGAAGTGGACGCTTCATAACGTTCACAAACCAAATGGGTGACATCACTGCTGGTTGACTCTGTGACTCAGCCTGCGACACACTTTCTTTCTGTGGATGCTAACTGTGACGCTCACGCAGGGTTGTCAGTTCAGAGCATCAAAAAAGACCTGTTTTTTTTTTTTGTTTTTTTTTTTGGGGGGGGGGGGTTCTGTTTGATTGACAGGCCTGTCACACTGTAGCGAGGAGCAGGACCTGAATACACGACACAGGAGGCAGTATGTAGAAAAACTTATGAAAAGCAGGTAAATAAAACAGAAAGACAACCCTGGGCAAAGGTGCAAAATCAATTAAGTCTGTAAATTAAACACAAAGTGAAGTAAAATCCGGATCAAACAAAGCTCAGAGGACAACTACGAACCTGGAAACCCGGTATTAAAACCCTCAGTCTGTTCAGGTAAATATGTTGAATGTGTTTAACAGGTCAACTTTATCTCTACTCACAGAACACTTTTCAGTAATTTAAATGTCCTGCACAAAGTGAAGTGTTTTATGTGATTTCCATAAGTTGCCTGCATAATGCAGGATGCTTGTGCTCACAAACAGACCTGTCTCTCTTTAATGTTTTAGTATTTGTTTCCGTCTCCTCCATGACAAGCCTTTGGCCTCAATTCTCCAGCCTGAAGTTTTAGTTTTCTGTTTGCTAAATGCTGTTTCAGAGGCTCTTCCAGTCAGAGTGACATCTGGGCAAACACTAAGCACTCCAGTAAATAACTAAATACATAAAAAAATAAATAAAAAAAACTGCTCAATTTGATCCAGAACATGTCGGTCTCTTCCACAGAGGCAGAAACACATCCAATGATTTTATATGGATGAATGAAAAGGAGGATAATTATGGCCTGAACACGAATATGAACCAAAATAAATAGGAGTCAGTGTGTCATTTCAGTTCAGCTGTCAGAGAGAATTACTGTAAAACCAACTGCTGTTCCCTGACGCCTCACCGTTACTGAATCATACACTGTATGTAAAAATGTTCGTCGTCTCCGGGTCTGAAAAGGGAAACCAAAGCAGAAGTCTCTTAAAGTGCAGTACCACTGAGGACCACTAGGGGCTGTCTCCAACAGACTCCCATTGAAAAAGCATCAAGTGCTCTCCTGAAGTACAAAGTCAGTAAAGTCATCAAGGTGTCATTAGATAAATTCCCTCCTTCTGATCAGTGTTCTGGTCCTTCTGAAAATCATTCCAGCATTCATTACATATTAGGACTCAAACACAGATATGTTTGGGGGCGGGGCTTACAAATTCGTACAGTTGTCGTAAACGGAGAACTTTGCTACGGAGACCAAAACAGTGTTTTGCACCACGCTGTAAACATGTTGATTTCTGCTGTGAAATTTTAACATGAGGGTCTGTGGGGACTGACTCGCTGCTGGAGCCTCTAGTGGACATTGGAGGAACTGCAGGTTTTGGCTGCTGCGTTTCTCCGAAATTATTTTATTCAAAGAAAATGTCAATCATGACGACACCCTTTTCAATGCATCAAAAGTCAATAACAGACCGATCAGAAAATTAACTCAAACATCAACGAGATAACAGGAACTTTATATGACCAGATTTCAAAATTTGTATTTAAAGGGACCAGTTTTCAGATACTTTGCCGTCACTTCGTCCATCTTTTTAAACCGTCTGTACTCTGACTGGTTCTGACGTCAGACAGGAAGTAGTCAGAAGTCGTCCTGGAGAGTAGAAACCCTCACAGTCTGCCTCGCAAAGTAAAGTGGCTCCTCGGCGGTGTCCCAGACTCTGTCCTCATCCACCAGTGAAACGTCCAGACAACTTAAATATGTTCTGGCGTTGTGCTTTTCCTCTTTCAAACATCCTTCCTGATGCAGCCTTTACACTTGCTTTGAAATGTGCTCCCAGTGAATGTACAGAAAGATGCCACGAAGGTTTACGTCAGCCTCAGGACGATGTCACAAGGAGCAGTAAAAAATAAAATAGTCCCCGCTCTCAAAACTGGTAGTGAAAATTCTCTTATCTGATTTATTAGCAGAGTGGCAACACGTGAGCGCTCTAATCTGTCGGCTTATAACATCTGGGTTTATCTGCCACTTCATCGCTGCTGGCACTCAGTAATTCCACAGTCTAACAGAAAAGATGCAAAGTATAAACAAATATGTGCAAAATGAGATAATATGAGTGCAGATTCGCATGAAAATACAGCTTACAGGGCGGCTGTGAGTCCCTAAAAATATCCTG
Organism: Embiotoca jacksoni; assembly: GCF_022577435.1. Classification (NCBI taxonomy): domain Eukaryota; kingdom Metazoa; phylum Chordata; class Actinopteri; family Embiotocidae; genus Embiotoca; species Embiotoca jacksoni. The sequence continues at coordinate 1,892,265 of NW_027185392.1, read as the reverse complement.
ATTAATCAGAGAGCAGTGATTACAATAATTAACTATATCTGGACACTAAGTGTCTAATTAGCCCTGATTGCTGGATGTTTGTCATGTGAGGGCAGACATGTGAATCCAAATACAAGATTATGATGTTTAAAAAGGCCCAGCTGGACCGCTACTGTACAAGTAGTGTTCCCGAACGCAGCACAGTGATGCACACGGAGCGGAGGAAGCAACAACCTTCATGAGGAAGTATTCCAAGTGTCGTCTCTTGATCAACATCAGCAGCTGAGTTCAACATGTTTTTGTGACGTGAACATTTGTGGTTTCACCTTTGAAACTGGAGCAGAGAAACATACATTTTTGGGGGACATGAAATCCTCAACAAAACCACTTACAGCCAAGTGTTCCTGAGCCCATGGAGTAATTTCCACTCCAGTGTCATGGCTGTTTTTTAACAGGTGTTCTTTACTTCTCAAAGACCGATAACATGCATCTATTAAATCAAAGAGACTCTGGTGGGACTCGAACCCACAACCTTTGAATCACTTCTTCAGTGTTTAGCTAGAAGTCCAATGCGCTATCCGTTGCGCCACAGAGCCACATACCTCAACTAGTAACTGACACAAACTGTCAAAGAGGGAAGAAGAGCACACAGACTAAAATACAACAGGGAGGGAAGGACAACGAGGGACTGCTGAAACTAATCAGGGCCAACAATCATAGAAAGGACAGGAAGTGAAACAAGACAGACACAAGGGATGAGTCATTTCAAAATCTAACGGGAAGTAGAAAACCCAGACTGACCTGAAGACTACGAAGCACAAAATAAGTCCAAACCAGAACAGACGCCTCAGAAGGTCCCAGTAGAACTCAGTGTTGACAGTCTGACTCTGGGGGACAAATTCACGGTGACACAACCCCGCTCCGTGTGCATCACTGTGCTGCGTTCAACAGGAACATTCTATAAATGTTTTAATCCCCGTTGTGCCGCATTAGCTGCATTTTACAGCCAAAGCAGTTCTCTACATGTTTTTCTGTCTCTCAACAGGACAGATGTGAAACAGAGACTGAAACACACGTTATCAAGACGACACGTTAATCAGAAACCGTTTCTCAGCTGCTGCTCTTCGTTTAAAATCTTTTCGTAGACAGAATGTAAAGACGGATGATTTCAGCCGTATAAACATGTCGAATGATCACTAGGAGAGAAAGTTGGAAGTGACAGAATATCTTGCTCACAAAGGACACAGCCTCCGTCTGGCAGCTGCCTGCAGAGAGCAGCTGTTGTCTCGCTGTTTGAATCAGGCTGCGCGTCTCCACTGTGTTTCGTAGACCATCTGACTTCTAACGTAAGACAGATCCACAAAACTTGTGAATCTGTGTTTGATGATTATCCAAATGAAGTCGTGCAGGTAACGGGAGTTTCTCCGGAGAAACGATTAAACCGGAAGGTGACAGTTTAAAATACGGTAGAAACCCGGAAATGTGCTGATGAGGCGCAGCTGAACGCAGCGAACTAACACAAAGTAATGCTGCGTTCCAATGGAACTCATGGTTACAACATTGGAAGTGGTGAGCACCGTCGGCTGGGCGTTAAGTCGTAAAAACACTGTTGCTAGGCAACAGCAACGTGGACGGTGTCTAGAAGCTGCAGAGGCTAAAAATTCTGTACGCTAACGGGGAAGGGGGGGTGAACGTAATGCAGGGAATACAAAGACACAGAGGCCGTCGGGAAGATCAACATTTTCCTCAGATGTAGGCTATTATCAAAGTTATGAAACAAACAAACAAAAGACAAGCTCTACATGACTAAAATTACAATATATTAGCTTAACATCCAACCAAACATGAACTTCCACGACCTCTGACCTTTCTGTAAACGTCAGTAAACACGTCACAGCTCGTGAACTCGAAGCTTTTCGAAAAATTTTAGTTCTGACGTCGTGAATACCACAAGAGGGCGCCGTTCATACGGACTCTTTTCCTGTCCACGGAAAACAACAAAATAAAACAGGAAGAGACTGACAGCGACGCAACATACGGGGAAGGGAGGGGGGCACATTCTCAGAAATGCTGACGTTTAGCAGGAGCTCACGAGAAGCCTCGGTCCCGTCAGGCGTCGCAGGCCGTCGTGGCGTTACCGCGTCTCTACGGGGAAACATCGACGGGTGTACACATTCCCCGCTGCTTCAAGTCAAAACATAAAATCCACCAGCTGACGAGGTTCCGAGTGAAAATGTGAACACTGCGATGGAAGTCGTGACGTCTGGAGCTGCTCAGCTCGACTGGAAGAAGCCCGAGGAGACGGAGCGACGATCAACAGCAGTGTTTATTACCAGGCTCAGCCGGGGAGAGCAAATCTGACAAGTGTTGCACAGGGCATAGCCGATCAGTGTGTGTGTGTGTGTGTGTGTGTGTGTGTGTGTGTGTGTGTGTGTGTGTGTTTGTCTGTCACTGCCTCTGTTGTTACGGCGCATGACAAATATGACCAAAAGAATTCTTGTTACTGCTGAAGGGAACATGTGGCTGGAAAGCACAGTTAAGTGGTGTTGGTCCCTGTGTGTGTGTGTGTGTGTGTGTGTGTGTGCGCGTGCGCATGGGGAAGGCGGTGGTGGTGGTGGTGGTGGGGGGGGGGGGGGGGGGGGGGGGGGGGGTAGCCACACTAAGTGAACATTTGGCTGAAGGCAGCAGTCGACCCCGTCTCTGTCACAGCACGGGGCTGTTCTCGGCTGTAATGCCCAAAAATACCCCAGGGGCAGCTGGGAAATGTAGTGTTTTTGATGTACGGGTTAATCCTGCAGCTAATTAGCACGAACGAGTACTGCAGCTGCAGAACGGACTCCATCTTAGCGCCACGGAGACGAAGCGTTGGGGGGGTTGAGGGTGGAGGGCGTCTCTTCACCTCAGAGCGGGGTCGAGGCGTCTGCAGGCCGACGAGCGTGACGGGAAGTGTGAACGTGAGACCGAGGCCGACTTTTCTCATCCGGGAGGGGGAACGTGTGAGCGCGAAGCGGGCGAGAGAACAAATCACTCATGTGAAGCCCCGCCTCCCGGTCGCTGCGGCTCGGTCTCTCGTCTGTCAGCATGATCGTGTCATGATCTGACTGGCCTGGAGGGGGGGGGGGGGGGGGGGGTAAGGGGTGGGGGGGCAGCGTGGAGAGAGGAGCAGAAATAATGTCTGATGTTTTCATCAGGAGGCTCATCAACCAAACAACCACTCACCGAGGAGGTGATCAGCTGTTCGGACTGCAGGCCAGACTTCTTGTTTGCATGAATGAACCACACACACGGCATGCAGTTGTGACTCTGGCCTGGCAGAGTGGCCTGTGTGACTCTCACACGAAGCGAGCCGCCTGTTAGCGACGATGCGAAGAGCAAGCAGGAGACTGAACACCTCGTCCAAATATGGTCACTTCCTGCTCCAAACCGCTCCGAACTAGCAAAGATGGCGACGGACAGAATCCGAACGGGAGGCTTCATAACGTTCACAAACCAACGGGCGACGTCACCGCTGGTTGATACTTGGGTCAGAAATTATGGGTGGAGGTCAGAAGTCACGGTCGTGTCCTTTTACCAAGCAGATGACTTGTTTGCCGTCTGAACGCTGCCTGGTGGGTCGATGGTGGGTGGAGTCAGCGGGTGGAGGTGGTGGTCTTGCCCTTGACTCAGCTGACCCAGTTTGTCCTCTGAGAGCTGCCTGCTGGTTCTCAGACGAGCTGCTATGATTTATATCTCAGGCTGAGCCTCAGTTACCGGGCCTGGTGGAGGTCGTAGGTGGAGGTTGTGTTCGTGTCCTTGACCCATCTGACGACCGCCCGCTGGGTCTCAAGACGAGCAGCATGACGAGCCGCGGCTATAATTTAGTGATGCTGTGCCGAGACGTTTATTCATATTTCAGGCCGAGCATCAGGACCGGCCCGGTTTGTTTGTTCTCTTCGGCCCCAGATGAAACATGAAAAGGAAGCATCGATGCAGAAGAGCTGCTGTTTCGTCGAGGTCGTCGTCTGTTCTCTTCTCAGCACGACACGGGAACACTTTCACCTCCGCGAGGTTTCAAAGTGATTTCTGCTGTTCGGAGAATCGGGAGTCCAACAAACACGCCGACTGACGCCGACGCAGGAAGTGCCCCGGTCCTGTCGCTCACGTGTGGATTTGTTGTTCAGTGTTTCCACGTGTAGAATACGTTCAGATTAAAGACGGTTGAAGTGAGAACTGGAGGAGTTTTGGAAGACAAACGTCCGCTTTCATCTCGTCACTCTTTTTACTCTTCCGACGTTCTTCACATGTTCGTGTTTCGTCACGCTCCCCTCCAGCGTGTCGTCATCGTGCAGCAACAGATTCACCTTTTGGACTTCTTTCACTTTTACTTCTTCCGGCTGCTGCAGCTCAGAAACAACATGGCCGACAGCAGCGGCGGCTCTCCGTCTGCTCCAAGCAGAAACCAGCAGTGACGTCTCCCGTTGGTTTGTGAATGTTACGAAGCCTCCAGTTCAGATTCTGTCCGTCGCCGTCTTTGCTAGTTCGGAGCGGTTTGGAGCAGGAAGTGACCATATTTGGACGAGCTGGGGGAGGAGCGAGCGGTGGATCCGACTGATCTGATTGGAAACCTGACGATACTACGTCCCGCCCACCGATAGCTGTAACCTGACTGCACCACGGACCTGTCAATCAAACAGACACGCCCCCAAAAACACATCTTTTTGAAGCTTATTTTCTAATTAATGACGGGATTATTTTCAGATGGACCGCCAGAAAACTAAAGAGGAACGACTTTAACTAACAGCACGAGACAACTCGTGGAAAATATTTATTGACTTTGTATTTAATGAGAAAAGTTGAATGGGAGTCTACGGAGCAGGAGGCTTTTTGGATACAACCTCCAGTGGCACTCGGTGGTATTGCAGCTTCAGGCACTTCTGCATTGGCCTAATTTTTTTAGACCCGGAAGCTACGAAGACTTTTATACATATCGTCATCGGTCTGATCAGACCTCCTTCTCTTCATTTCTCGTACTTATATCTTCCTCTCGTCTCAGATCAGCCGTCATGTCTTCTATGTTTCCTCCTCGGTGCAACAGTTGCCTGAACATCTGCTGATAATCAACTACATTTAAAGTCCTACAGGTTATCAATCCGAACATCCCAGATTACTAACTGGGATGTTTTTAAGTCTCCTCCTGACTCGGCAGAATAACGTCCGGATCCTCGTCTCTTGCATTGTCTAACTTCATCTGGGAGTGTGCCGCATGCCGTGCTGGTGGAGGAAGGCTCTTACATAATGGAAGGGATAAACTGAGGTCTCCTCGGCGCTCAGTACGGCCAGATGCAAAAGGCCTCTTATCTCTGTCTCTTCGTGTTGGCTTCATCGGGCTGTTTTGTTGCATAATCAGAGAGCTAGTTATAAATAATTCTGTCAGCACTTGGAACCAAACCTCCGCCAGACGGAGCCGCGCTCCTCAACGTCTTCGTCGCAGACAGCAGGTGAGACGTTGCCGATATGTAGGATTGATGAATCGCAGTAAAGTTGTTCAGAAAAGAGAACGTCTGCAGGGTCCAGAATCATTCTGACAGGTGTAATTATTGGTTTGTTTTGCAGTCAAAGACGTGTGGCTGCATCTGCGTCTTTCTTGGATTCTACCTGTTGAATGTTTCAGATAAATCTACTTGCAGGAGTTTGTAATTTTGCAAAATCAACAGAAACAGAATCTCTGCTGAAAGTATGACATCATAAAGTCTCCATTCAAAATAAAACTGACTTTATTGCCAAAACTAAGAGTTCATTTCCAACCAGCGAGGCTCCGCCCCCTCTCCTCTCACCATCAAAACAAACTGCTGCTAGCTAACTGCAACAACAGGAAGTGACGGGGTTTGTGGGAAATGTGTTCTTATGATGGGAATGAGGAATATGTTGAATGAGTTTTCTCCACACTTCCAGCTGTAAGAGACTGAACTTTGTTTTAGTATTAAATGAATGTGATTTAAAAAGCATTTAAAGCTCTTATTGTGACAGCAGATGGAGCCTTTGTTTTCTATATTACAGTCACAGACTGTCTGTTCTGTAAAGCTACGTCACTTTTAGACACTTTTTATCACTTTGAGCCCCGTGATGGTTCTCTAAGTTCAACACAGAAAGAAAAACGCATTACAAGGCGAATATTTCTGGGATGTGCAGCAGGATTATCATCAGAAGGAAGTACGCATATATTACTCTTTAGCAGGTCACAATCTTACTGCAAAAAACTCAATTAAAGCTCCACAAATTACATCATAAGTTTTAAGAAAAGTCCCTACAAAATCAAACATTTCTGATCGAAACAATCAGGAAAACCATCCGAAGTCCTTGAAGGGCTGAATATGAGGACTCAATCAAAAGCAATGTTTGGGGACGTGTCTGTTCGATTGACAGGCCTGTTGTGCAGTCAGGTTTTCGACTCTAGGTGGGCGGGGACGAGTGTCAGATCGTTCAAATACGGTCACTTATGGCTCCGAAGAAAACAAGAGGGCGACAGCTGAAATGTTGAACTCAAAGCTCTGGACTGGAGGGTTGAGCCTCCCTGTGTGTGTTTGAGGTGTGTGTGCAGTCGCAGCAGCAGGGTCGTCCCCTGCAGGAGGACGGAGGCCGATCCCGGAGCTTCCTGAGGTTTTTTTTTTCTGTCTTCTGTGTCTCATGGTTGTGTCCTCTGGACCGCTGCTGCTTCCTGCTGTGTCGTGTAACCTTTGTAACCTCCATTGTTGTGTCACAGAGGGAGTCACAGTGACAGGCCGCTCCCATGTGACGGCTGCATGCTCGTTGTCAGAGGGGGAGTCGGCGTCACGCCTCCTCCTTCAGAGGATGAACAAACTCGTCTCCCCGAGCTCCGGAAGGAACCGACCTCTGTGCAATTTTTGGTTCAGCCAGTAGACGGTAGCCTGCGGGGGGCGCCACCGAGGCCACTTCCTGTTTTTATTTACAGTCTACAGCTGGAGGTAAATAAACTGCAGTGGGTGAAGACAGGTGGACAAACATTGTGGACTTTCTGTAGGTCAGAAACAGAACCACGACCAGGATGTGGGTTCTCCACCAATCAGAGGGCCGGCAGTTTCATCTTGTTTCTTTTATTTCATTTGGATTTGGTAAAGTAGTAAAAGCAAAAGCAATACGGGAAAAGTAAAGATAATATGGGAAAAGCAAAAACAAACTTTGTTATTTGTCTTTATACTACTTCATTTATTTATTCCCACATTTATTTCCTTTCTCTTTTACAGATTTATTCTTTATTACGGCCCTCCTATCGCTCCATATACTCTGGTGTCAACGCAGCAAAAGTTATGCTTTTTAAAACACACACAAGTGGAAGACAAGAACATTTTAGATACTTCTGAACCGACTCGGTCGGTGCCGTAAAAGTCCTGCAGTTCAGTCGCCAGCTGTCCACACAGAGTGGAAGTGAGTCCTGACCTGAATGTGCCACTGCAACAGAAATATTTATACCCAAACTGTTCTCCAGGAAAAAAAATAATTCAGCCACAGTTTTTGCATTAACTGCATATCCCTGGCTGACATCTCTATTTTACTCTGAGTAAACAGCTGAAGTCCAGACATGAATGAAACATGGTGCTCACTTTGCCCCCAACGCTGCATCCCTTATTATTATTTATGTCATACAGAGCAGAGAGCCGTGCTGCTGTAGTAGAAATGGCAGCATCAGATTAAAACAGCAAAGATAAAATACATTAAATATACGAAGCTGCTCCCTCTGACCTCCTGTATTGTGTGTGAGAGACAGTGCTTCTAGATTAAAAGATCATCCATTATTGATACGGTTTGGATGTCGCGCTGCGTCTCTCTACATCGCTTCCTATTGTTCTCTAATGTTTTAAAGGAGGAAGTATGGAGGAGGAAGAGGAGGAAGAGGAGGTAGCGCAACAGAAACCTAAGCAGCTTAACATCTGATTCAAGATGCTCTGAGCTGACAACCCTGCGTGAGCGTCACAGTTAGCCTCCACAGAAAGAAAGTGCGTCGTAGGCTGAGTCAGAGAGTCAACCAGCAGTGACGTCACCCGTTTGGTTCTAATTAATGACGGGATTATTTTCAGATGAACCGCCAGAAAACTAATAAGAAGGAGCTGCTCGAGCTAACAACACTGAAATAACTCGTGGAGAAATTTTATTGACTTTGTATTTCATGAGAAAAGTTGAATGGGAGTCTATGGAGGCATTTTTTGAGCCGACCTCTAGTGGCACTCGGTGGTATTGCAGTTTAAGGCACTTCTGCATCGGCCTCATTTTTCAGACCTGGAAGCTACGAACACTTTTATACACAGTGTACGGTTGCATCACGCCACCCTCGACGTCCTGTGAGTATCTCTGTGATGCCAACGGCAGTATTTGGGAATAAAAGCAGAATAAAGACATTCAGTAGCTGTTCCGTCTTTAACCTCTGCAGGGTTTAAACCTAATGTGACACCCAGTCAGCCGTAAAGGCCGTCGTGGCAGAGACACAAAAGGTCCATACAACCATTATAACCTCGTAACTCTGAGATTATCAGGAGAAACGTCCACAGAGATTCATGCAGCACCTACATCTGCTGCCATGTAGAGGTACTGTTGGGCTTTCGTCTCAGAGAGGGAACACGCACACACACACACACACACACACACACACACACACACACACACACGACACTCGGCATGACTCACATACTCTGAGCGTCCTCGGACAGACTCACATAGACAGCAGAGAGTGTGTGTGTGTGCGTGTGTGTGTGTGTGTATGTGGTGATGCAGCTCTGCGCTGCGTCCCGGCGGCGTGTTTCTGCGTCAGCGCTCTGCGGTCGAGGGCATTACGAGGGATTGTATCGCTGCCGCGCAACAGACTCGTGTCCGACTTCATGTCCGACGAGGTTTTTCTTCTCCGATCATCGACCAGAGACGACGAGCCGGACAGAACGACGCTCTCATGTTCTAATCCGGACCCCGAGGTCAGCCGGGTCAGCGTGTTCAGATCTGAACACGCGTGTGTTGTTGTTTCACGTGTTGCTTCTGAACCTCTTGCGTGTTAAAACAGCTGTATCTCCCACACGGGACGTAAACCCACTCCAACTAAAGCCGAGCCTTCGAGGGCAGAAAATCCACTTTCTTACACGTATCAACACATTTTCCAACCAGGTTACAGAACAAGAAAAGCACCTTTTATGTGAATATATTTTGATGTTTTTACGTAGCCCTCTCAGTGCAGAGCCGCTCGGCGGCCGATTCCTTCTGGGTACGTTTCCTTCGGACGGTCCTCCGCCCTCGCCTCCCTGCCGGGCGGAGAGCTGTGGCTACAACGGCTCGGCTCACACCGGCTGACATTACCCGACAAACAAACATCTGGCCCACTTCGTAGAAAATACACAGATAAATAACGCGTATTGTCTTTCAGCCCCCCACCCCGCCCCCCAAAAAAATTTAAAAAATCAGATGATCTGCTCATCATCACGTTTTCATTCAGCCTGAATGTGCTGAAGCTTCGAGCCTAAAGAACCACAGTCTGGACCGCGTGTGATGTTTTCGATGGCGATTGATTGAAGGGACGCGTTGGCCTCGTTACTGACGCGATGCAGTCGAGGTGTGTTGGACTTCTCCTCCCTCCTCCATCTGTCTCCCTGCCTTCCCCTGCCTCCCGCAGCTCGTCTGAAATTAATGAGTCCCGCCCCCCTCGCCTCTACCGCCGCCGCCGGCAGTGCGAGCGTGTTTAAAGGAGGTTGACGGAGTAATCAAACCACCGGTAAACAACCGCACCGTGCTGCTCTGCCTGTGGGAGGTTACTCCCTGCTGGGCTCAGAGGAAGCGGTTTCAAATGCCAAAGTAAAGGTTGATGATCCCGAAACTACACTGAAGAGGGTGTGAGTGTGTGTGCGCATGTGTGTGTGTGTGTGTGTGTGGGAGGGGGGGTGAGTGTCAGGGTGAGTGTCAGGGTGAGTGTGTTTGTGTTTAGCTATACGAACCTTGTGAGTTATTTTTGGCAATGTTCCCTCTTGTCCCAACTACACACACACACACACACACACACACACACACACACACACACACACACACACACACACACACACACACACACACTTTCAGGTTCATCAGGCTTTACCTTGCCATTTAGAATTTACTACCCAGTCACCCTAGAAGTAACAAACACACACACACACACACACACACACACACACACACACACACACACACACACACTGGTGTGTCATGTCTGTACAAGAAGACTGCTACTTGAATGCCAACAGTGACGACTGATTAGTTATCTAATGATGAGATCATGTGATGAGATATAAACATATTTACATCCATACCAACCTCCCCTCCCACCTAGATACATATTTACGTTCCCACATTTATACAAGAACGGTTGATGCCGGAGTCTCTTTTGAGAACATTTTTACTGAGCGACAGTGGAACATTTAAAATGTTACGGTAATATTCGTAATGTTTCGGGGTCAGTCTGTTTCATGTCCTTTCCGTCACCGTCACCAACACGCGTTGACGTGGAAACAAGCAACAGACAAGAGGAAAACCTCTCTTCAGCTCTACCGGCAGAAATCTTCTGAAAGTCCTCCTGAAACGGTGCTAAAAGCCGGTCGCAGTGACGATCAAGTTCACACACATCCATCCTTCCACTCCCGAGTCGCCACCGACAGAAAACTGTTCCTGGTCGGGGGAGCAGAGTTACATAAAACTGCACTTTCCTCAAAGGTCACAAAAAAAAAAAAAAAAAAAAAAACTAGGGATGGGCATTTTGAACGGAAAAAAAATGCCGATAGAATTATTCGACATAACGTGAATCAGCATTATGTTTTCCATCAGCGAATCCAGCGGACACGTCCTGCTGTGAAAACGTCCCACGTGTGATCCGTGTTGTGTTTCTGTGACAGCGTGGGTCAGTGTAAGGAGGTGGACAACGCTGCGAGGACACGGCAGGCCCCGATGTCTCCCTCGGACTTCCTGGACAAACTGATGGGGAGGACGTCTGGATACGATGCTCGGATACGACCCAACTTTAAAGGTACCTACGCAGAGATCTGGGACTTCGCCTGTGAGGCGGTTTTGTGATTGTTTTGATTCAAAAATGTTTGAATTTTTGAGGCAGATTTTCTAAAAATTCAGTCATTCGGTCAGGAGTGAGATTGTGGTGCTAAAATTGCAGTTGCAAACAGTTGGTGGCTTTAATTCTGCACTCATAGACCATTAAACCGAAGAAGAAGAAGAAGGCGGATTGAGATGACGGTTTAAAAGAGTTTAATGTGGAAATATTCAGTCACTCCGGGATTTCACAGTTTTTGTCTAATTGTTACGATCCCAAAAAAATGTTTTTGCTATAAATTGCATGAATTTGGAAAAACTGCAAAGTCAAGGATAAAAAAATTTTTTTTTAAAGATTTGACCACCTCCCTGCTAAAGAGTAATCTGTGTTGACTTCCTGTGATACTAATCTTGCTGCACATCACAGAAATATTAGACTTGTAGTCTGTTTTTCTTTCTGTATTGAACTTAGAGAACCTCAAAGTGTCTAAAAGTGTCGTAGCTTCACAGAACAGACAGTCTGTGACTGTAATATAGAAAACAAAGGCTCCATCTGCTGTCACAATAAGAGCTTTAAATGCTTTTTAAATCACATTCATTCAACACTAAAACAAAGTTCAGTCTCTTCCAGCTGGAAGTGTGGAGAAAACTCATTCAACATATTCCTCATTCCCATCATAAGACCACATTTCCCACAAACCCCGTCACTTCCTGTTGTTGCGGTCAGCTAGCAGCAGTTTGTTTTGATGGTGAGAGGAGAGGGGGCGGAGCCTCGCTGGTCGGAAATGAACACTTAGTTTTGGTAATGAAGTCCGTTTTATTTTGAAAGGCGACTTTATGTCGTAATACTTTCAGCAGAGATTCTGTTCACGATGTGTTTTGCAGAAATCTTTTTTTTTTTTTTTTTTTTAAATCACACAAATTTAGCAAAATTGCAAACTGCTGCAAATAAGTATTGCAATCACCAGATCATGATTTCCTGGAGAGACTGACCAACAGTGATTTTTAGATTTATTTTTTTTTAGATTTTTTTTTTTTATTCCACTTTGTCTCCTCAGTTTTAGAAGCGATACAAACTCCATGTTTTATCAGATCATACATTTCGTATCTAAATCTCGGTAGATTTGATAACGTTTTCCTGCCTCTCCTCGGCGCTGCTCCGTCCCGCAGTTAAACGAGTCGTATTCCAGTAAAACTGTCCCAGAAGTTCCTCCTCGCATTTAAAATCTGCCGTTTTGGCCGAGCTCAGCCCTGCAGAAGGAGATTGAAGACTGAGGCGAAACACACACTGGACGCATTGTTTAATTGTTTAGCACAAATGTGCAATGCATCCCCCAAGGCTGCGCTGAGTGGGGTTTAACTGCCAGAAGACACAAAGAAGACACAACTTCAAGGAAACAGCTGGGGGAACACATCACTGTCTCATATATATATGTATATATATATATATATATATATATATATATATACATATATATATATATATATATTGCTTTTAAAAAAAAAAAAAGATTTGACCACCTCCCTGCTAAAAAGTAATCTGTATAAATATACTGTAATATTTCTATGATGTCCATGTGATCGGCGTGTCCCTCCCTCTGCAGGTCCTGCGGTCAACGTCTCCTGTAACATCTTCATCAACAGCTTCGGCTCCATCGCCGAGACGACCATGGTGAGTGGAGTTATCACGATGTGACGTACAGGTGTTGTTGTTGTTGTTTTTTCCCTCCTCCATCTTTAAATGGTTTGTGTGAATACACTTCTTTAACTACGAACCAGTCGCGTGTGAAACTGGTCATGGTTGAAACCGTGAACATGTGCTGACGTGCATCAGAGGTGTTTACACGTGTTACATGTTCCTGCTCCCTGCGGCTGGTTTCAGACGTTCGTCTTTTGACGGGATGAGATACATAAATCCGGTGAGTTGCGTGCCTGCGGCCGGACGCTCGGGGTTGTGATCAGTGACAGGAGGCCTTCGGGCTTCATGTCTGATCATCGTTAACCCAGAAACATGGACTGAGGCTATTATCGGTTATTCTCAAAGGCAGATTTCGCCATTTCATTCACTCTGTGTTGAAGGGAAATGTAGTCAGCGGGAGAAATAAATTCCTCAGTGCTGCCCTACTAATCTGGTTTTTCTGCCGGTAGTCCCTAAATCTCCCAGGATGCAACGCACACGGGCTTCTGACACCCGAACCCACGACCCGAACGATGCTGTTCGCATGAGAGCAGAAGACGTGTTGCCGCCCGATCACTGTAAACATCAAACAACAGAAACGGTGCCAAAACGACGACAGGTATTACATCTCTTTCCCCGAGACACGGAGGACATTTCACAACTGTCAAATTTTGAAGAGATGAATTCCACTTTATAGAAGATATATATATATATATATATATATAGTTATCAGTATTTGCAGCAGAGAACTGAGGTGGTGTTGGAGTGATCGACACGATTATTGACCAGTTAACGGGGGGAGGCGAGGTTCTCGTGATCAGCGCCCTCCGAAAGGGCCGAATCAGCTGCAGGAAGAAGACGGAGAACTGTGAGCAGACAGGAAGACGGTCTGACGAGCGGAGCTGAGGAACCGAGACGCAGATCAGAAGAGACAGACGATCGCACAGCCGGAGCAGATGTGCAGCGCAGACATTCACCGAGTCTGACAGCAAATACGTTAAAGTGACATGAAGTCGGTCGAGGCTGCAGACAAGCTGCTCCTACATCCATATAACGTGCACGCGCACGCGCGCGCACGCACACGCACACACACACACACAGCAGGGTTCATAGCGTGTTGCGCTCGTATTTAAAAGTACCTCAGATTAGTAAAAATGTTCCCAAACTGTGCAAGTGAGGCGAATTTGGAGCGACTTTGGTGCACAGGAGGAGAATCGCTTGTGAAAGTCACTCCGTCTCCTGTGGGACTGAGGAGAGCAGAGCTGTCCCAGCCTGTTAGGACTCCCCCGGCCTGCGGAGGCTTCACTGCGTGGCCACGCTGAGCGCTCTGCACAGGTGCTCTGTTCCAGGCAAGCGGCAACCAGCAGCGCGGTCACCCGTTGGTTTGTGAACGGCCGTTACGAAGCCTCCAGTTTCGGATTTTGTCACAGACACGCCCCCAAAAACACATCTTTTTTTTTAAACTTATTTTCTAATTAAAGACGGGATTATTTTCAGATGGACCGCCAGAAAAGTAATAAGAAGGAGTGACTTTAACTAACAACACTGAAATAACTCGTGGAGAAACATTTATTGACTTTGTATTTCATGAGAGAAGTTGAATGGGAGTCTATGGAGGCGGAGGGTTTTTGGAGCCAACCTCTAGTGGCACCCGGTGGTATTGCAGCTGAAGACACTTCTGCATCGGCCTCATTATTATAGAACCCGAGCTGAGGTAGACTGATGATCTGCTAGCTTCACTGCACAGACACACACAGTTTTACCAGAGCCTGGTAGTAACGTGTTTCTTCTTCTTCTGTTGGTTTATGGTAGTTAAAAAACTGTTTTCAGGTACAATACCGCCCCCTCTTGGTGGTAGTAACACATTACTACCAGATTCAAGTTAAAATGAGAAGACAGTGACGTGAACTGTTTTTTATTTTTTTTATTTTCAACGCCAATCCAAAATTCATGATCCCTTCGTACTTAAAAAATCTTCAGCACATAAAGCCAGAACACTGATGGTGTTTTCTCCGTCCTGTTGTTCTGTTCATTTATATTCAGCACTTTCCCATGAAATGCAAAATTAAAATATTTTTCTCAGACGCGTCCAACAAAAACGCAGAGTCACGGCTCGGTGGCTCCCCGAACGCGATGCGGAGCGAAGCGAGCAGCGTGAACACATGAATTCACTCCGCGGGGAACAAAGGAGCAGCGAGGTTCACACCTGTGGCTTCAGACAGAAACGGTTTCCGTCCCAACCCTTTGGGTTTTCATTCTCTGATTGATTGATTGATAGAAGTCTGAACGTCTCTGTGTGTGCTCGTCAGGACCGATTGAGCCTGTTTGTGATGCTCCGCCGCGCCCCGGCACCGCTTCACTTCCTGTCGCAATCCGCCGTAATTAGCCGAGTCGTGATCAGCGGAGCCCGACGGACGAGTGATTGAAGCGACGACGTCTAAGTGCTTCCTGCCCGGCTGGGAGTCGCTCTGATGGCGACGCGGTGTGTGTTTGTCTGTGTGTGTGTGTGTGTGTGTGTGTGTGTGTGTGTGTGTGTGTGTGTGTGTGTGTGTGTGAGTGTTTGCATGCCGAGCACGAACTGTCACCAGGAATTTCAGAATGTACAATATTGCTTTCATTTGACTTTTATTATTTATCAGAAGCACATGAATTTTTCATGACAGTGTGTGTGTGTGTGTGTGAGAGCGTGTGAGTGTGCCAGCAGTACATAACTGCAGGGAAATTATAATTGTAATGACTTTTATTCATGTTTTATGAATTTAGATTTAAACTTCGGGGCTTTTCATCGTTTCAGAAAGTCGCATGTTAAGTCTTTGTTTCAGTCTGAATGCTGCGGCGTTGCTTTGAGTCACCGGTCACGCTCTTGATTGTGAAGCAGTCTGTCGAGGCTCCTGCAGTGTGCTGGGTCCCCGTTATCCCTTCACACCCTGCAGGCTGACTGTTGTTTACAGTTTTGACGAGGAGGACGTTTTCAGACCTTCCTCTGTCCGGCTCATGGAGACACACAGACTGACTGTAATTTTGTCTCCGATCCACAGAGTGTGGTTCAGTTTGGCCCAAAAAAAAAATCTGTCTAAAGGAAGTCCCTGCAGAAAGTTGCAATCTTGCAATAATTACGACAAATTCAAGCAATCTCAAAAAAACATTGTGAACAGAATCTCTGCTGAAAGTATTAAATCATAAAGTCACCTTTCAAAATAACACTGCTTTTATTACCAAAACTAAGTGTTCATTTCCAACCAGCGAAGCTCATCATTAAAATCAACAGGTTGCTGTCACTATTCAGTCCCTCAAGGAAATTATTGTGATCACAATAATTAAAACAAATTCAATCAATCTCCATAATATTTGCAGTAGCTTGCTATTTTGCAAAATTCCCGTGATTTTTCTTTAAAAAACATCGTGAACAGAAGTCTGCTGAAAGTATTACAACGTAAAGTAAATCTTTCAAAACAAAACTGACTTTATTGCCAAAACTAAGTGTTAATTTCCAACCAGCGAGGCTCCGCCCCCTCTCCTCTCACCATCAAAACAAACTACTGCCAGCTAACCGCAGCAACAGGACGTGACGGGGTTTGTGGGAAATGTGGTCTTATGATGGGAATGAGGAATATGTTAAATGAGACTGAACTTAGTTTTTTGTGATGAATGAATATGATTTAAAAAGCATCTAAAGCTCTTATTGTGACAGCAGATGGAGCCTTTGTTTTCTATATTACAGTCACAGACTGTCTGTTCTGTAAAGCTACGACACTTTTAGACACTTTTTTTTATCACTTTGAGCCCCGTGATGGTTCTTTAAGTTCAACACAGAAAGACAAAAGCATTACAAGGCAAATATTTCTGGGATGTGCAGCAGGATTATTATCACAGGAATTCACCACAAATTACTCTTCAGCAAGGAGTTGTGGAAAAAAATACAAATCACAATTTGTATTCTCAACTTGCAGTTTTTGCTGATTCCTGATATTTTATTCCCAAAAACTTCATTTAAAACTCCCCAAATTACTTTACAGTTTTTGTGAAAAGTCTCTTTTCACTGCTGGTACTCGACTTCTCCGGATTTTGTTTTCCACTGCAGATGGCAACATCTCAATGTGGCGTTATTACTATAGCAACTCGCTGGATCCTATCATCATCAAACCGAACAAAAAAAAAAAAAAGAAATTGCGTGTTGATCACACAGTGGGTCCTAGTATCCTAATCAATGGTGGAAATATTTCCAGAGGAACCACCAAAACTCGGATCGGCACCTTTTTAGCACCGACTCGCTCTGAACCCGAACAGATGTGAAACCAAAAAAAAACGGTACCAGGCGCTACCCACAACTTTTCCCCCCAACAGAAACCAAAAGTAAAAGCGGAGCCGGGTCGGTACCGGGACTGAAAAAGAGGTGTTGAACACCGAGGCAAAGATCCAGAGTAACTTCTGAGCACATCAGACACGAGTCCAAAGCTCCTAATCCGTTAGAACAGCCGAGAGAAAGATGGTGAAGGGACTTTACAAACGGGCGTGACCAGAGAGCACGAGGACGGGGGACGAACGTACAGACCCAGAGACGTATACACAGCAGTCATATGTTACTGTAGGATTAGGAACTTCCTCTCTCTTTTCACCATCTGTCTTTTCATCTGCCCGCTCGTCTTCTCCTCCACAAACCAGACTCGCATAACACCTCGATAAACGCCTCGACAACGCAGCCAGATACGTTCTCCTGTCGTGACGGCGGGAAACGCAGCGGTAATCTGCTGCTCACGCCTCGGTAACAGACAACGGACGGATGTCTTGGAGCTTTTTGTGAGCCGCACTGTTGGATTAATGGAGATGTAGGTGACGCGTTTGTGATGCGCAGTCCCGCTGAGCCCAAAGTGTCCTCGTAAATACAAATAAATCCACACAATAATAAAAAAGGAGCAATTAAACGAGAAGTTGAGTCACCTTTATTCACTTTTAAGCGAATTTTAACCGACGTGGTTTTAAACACGCGTGTCATAAATAAAGGAGGAATATTTCGATTCTGAAAGCTGAATGTGCTGTGACGCATTTTTACCCGACTTGACTTTCCCATTACATCACCGAGAGGAGGAAAACGAAGAGGTAGAGATTCAGAGGTGATTTTTGAATATTCAGTCTCTCATACACACGCACACGCACGCACACACACACACACACACACGCACACACACCCACACACACACACACACAGGGCTTAGAGCCAGGTTGGTTCACTGGGGTCTGCGCTACACGCTATCCACGTTAAACAGATTTATGACCGTTAAACTCTCTTTTTCATTTGTTCCCTCGATCCCTCTTAATCCACTCCGTGTGTGTGTCAGTGTGCAAGCAGTATTTAGATGATCTGCCTCCGCCGGGAGAAATCATAATGCCACAGGTTTGTTCTCACTGAAACCACTTCCAGTTAAACCCTCTGACACAACAGTGGGTTTTTTTTTGTGTTTTTTTTACTGTTACCTGGATTGTGGCTTTAAAGCGTCATTTTTGATACTTGAGTTTGGTGGGGTTTTTTTAGTTTTTTTTTTAGGTCAAACGTTTTTGGGGCTTTTCCACATCGGCTGACTCGGATCATCATTATATGCAGGTGGAGTGTGTGTCTGGGTGAAAGGGAAAGTGGTTCTTCAGCTCGTCTCCAAATGTATGCCTGCTGTTTGCAGTGGCATACACAGTTTGTTCATCTGAATGCAGCTGAGTCTGTGGGCTACAAAAAACAAAACAATGAGCTTAAAGGCACACAAAAAAAAGTTCTGTGGATCGGATGGGAACTGAGAGGGGCAATCAACACCTTTAATTTTACACTTCATATTCAATGCATTATTAATATGAAAGTATTTAATGGTGCAGCTTTAACCTCCGCAGTTGGACAAAGAGAAAAACTCTGGTTTTGCCGCGAAGTGTAATAAATATTAACAACCTGAGGCCTGGCACAATTATTACATCATCACCTGATCGCAATTATTTTGCATCATCATTAAAATCAACATATTGTCGTCACTATTCAGTCCCTCAAGGAAATTACTGTGATCACAATAATTAAAACAAATTCAATCAATCTCCATAATATTTGCAGCAGCTTGCTATTTTGCAAAATTCCCGTGATTTTTCTTTAAAAAAACATCGTGAACAGAAGTCTGCTGAAAGTATTACAACGTAAAGTAAATCTTTCAAAACAAAACTGACTTTATTGCCAAAACTAAGAGTTCATTTCCAACCAGCGAGGCTCCGCCCCCTCTCCTCTCACCATCAAAACAAACTAGTGCTAGCTAACCGCAACAACAGGAAGTGACGGGGTTTGTGGGAAATGTGGTCTTATGATGGGAATGAGGAATATGTTGAATGAGTTTTCTCCACACTTCCAGCTGGAAGAGACTGAACTTTGTTTTAGTGTTGAATGAATCAACTTTCACTTTCAGGTTCTCTAAATTCAACACAGAAAGAAAAACAGATTACACTGCAAATATTTCTGTGATATGCAGCAGGATTATTATCACAGGCAGACAGCACAGATTATTCTTTAGCATGGTGGTGGTAAAATAAAAAATGTTATTCTTGACTTTGCAGTTTTTCCAAATTCCTGGAATTTTACAGCAATAAATCTCACTTAATACTTTTCAAATTACATTGAAATTCTTAAAAGCCGCCACAAAATCAAACATTTTTAATCAAAACAATCACAAAAAAACTGAAATCCCTGAAGGGACTAAATATTTCCACATTAGAGTTTGACTCTTGACATCCTCTTGATACGCCTCCTCCTTCTTCTGTGGTTTAATGGCATTTGAGTGTAGTATTAAAGCCACCAACAGTTTATGTTCTTATCCTCTGATGTTTGACCATTGCATTTCGATGAGCGCCTATTAAAGGAGGCAATTTGTCAGATTTTCTGCAAAAAAGCTGGCGGTTTATATGTTGACATAAAGAGATTAATAGTAGCTCACCATCTTGGAAAAATAACGGGTTCACAGTTATGACGAGGATCAAGACTCAGAGATGAAAACTCTAATATAAATCTTACTTAAGGTAAAAAAAAAAAACATTTCAGTTGAAATCATAAGTATGTTGGATTTTTAACCCAAAATAAACTGAAGATCAGTGAGTGTCAGTATTCTGTCTCTATATGTTTTAAATTTAAATAAGTGCATGTTTATTATTAAACAATATAAATGATCATTATCTTACACATATTTATTTACTCTCCGGTCACATCACAGGAGCAGAGAAATCCCAGCTCATAAAATTTAAAGTGCATGTGGACTCCACTGAGTGTTCCCGCCACACCTAAGTCCAACTTCACCACCTTTAATGTCATCAGCTGCGTCTGTGCCGTGAGCGCCTCGAGTGCGGCTCTGCAGGAAGTGCAGCGAGGTGGAAGGGAAGTGATGTCACTTCCAGTCAGTGAGCAGGGCGGCTCGTTGCATTTTTAGAGTGCATTCTGGGAATCTTTTTTATTTTTGTGGAGCTGAAATCGCAGTGCAGCGGAGAGATACTGGCATCGGGACACGCAGGTCACCGTCCAGGGACCATAGACCAGGGACCAGACTCCCCTCCTCCCCCCTCCCGCCACCTCCACACCCTCAGAGGGCTGCTTCTATTGTCAAACACCATTTAAAATAATTCCACAAATGGCCTGAATTTCCTCCAAAGTGTTGCTTTCTCCTCTGAAAGGAACCCTGGACCATGTATGAAAACATCGTACAGCACCCCCGTCCACCCCACACTCCCCCGCACCTCCCACCTCCTCCTCCACCTCACCCAGGCTTAGCTCCACTCATTGTCTTTAATTCTTGCTCAGATAATCGTCGTTTAACAGCTTAAAGCCACTGTGGGAGACCGCGTTTCCATGACGCCCCTGCTGATTACACACGTCTGTCATGCGTGTCATCAGAGACGTCTCCAGACGGAGGATTTCATACCACAGAAGGGTCAGCGAGTAAAGGATGTGAAGGTGTATTTCATTTCACAGATCAGAACCCCATCAGACACCTCGGGGACGGCCGGGTCCAGACTATGACCTGGTGGCTACTTGTTGGTTCACGCCCTCGTCTGCATGCACAGCGTACTGATGGTAACGGGGAGGCTGCAGCCGCCTACAGATGCGGTGGGAAGGTGTGTGCCTGTGCGTGCAGACATCCGAATCATCCGAATATTCGTGTTCAGTTTGGTCTCTGCGCTGCAGACGAACATCACAGCATCAAATGAATCGGCACCCCTCATCAGCACACACGTCGACACGCTTGCAATCAGGAGGGGAAGTGTGACGACTGTTTTTGGGAAGCTTACAGGAGTTACAGGAAATTACTGAATTTCTGTTTCAGCTAATACAGGAGGAAAATGTTTGTCTTCATTTAGGAACTTCACGTATGTACGAAGTGCTGTCAGTAAGTTCAGAGGGTGTTCCTGAACGCAGCACAGTGATGCACACGGAGCAGGAGGAAGCAGCGACCTTCATGAGGAAGTATTCCAAGTGTCGTCTCTTGATCGACTCCAGCACCTGAGTTCATCACGTTTTTGTGACCGCTGGTACGCGAACATTTGTGATTTCACCGTTGGACCTAAAACTGTAGCAGAGAAACATCAGATTTTGTTTCAAACTTACTGCCAGGTGTTCCTGAGCCCATGCAGTGATTTCCACGACAGACTCAAGGCTGCTTTTAAAGCAGTGACGTCTGAAGTTTCAGGTCTGCGGTGAAATCACGAATGTAAAAACTGATGTTGATCAAGAGACGACACTACAACACCTAACGTGTTTATAGCACTTTGTACGATATGACAACAAAACAGGTCTGGTAGCGTGACATCATTAAAGAACAGTGATGCACGCACGACGACGAAAAGTGTAGCATGTCAGAATGTTTTGCCCAGTTTGACGTATCCAACAACGTGTTGTTTGACGTCGACCAACAGGATGACAAGAGTGCATCACGCATAGTTCCTCCGTGGCCGTGATTGACAGCTTCTCGACCCTCCTCCCCGACAACACAAGGACGTGAACTATGATTAGTCCTGGTCGAACTTGCAGTGTTGTCAGTCTCTTAACCCTCCCGCTGTCCTCGGGTCAAATTGGCCCGCAGCTGTGTTCAACCAAGTTCTATTTTATTTTTATATTTTAGCTCACGACCTCCCTGTCACCAATGATCCCAAAAAAAAAAAAAATAGAACTTGGTTGAACACAGTTGCGGGTCATTTCGACCCGAGGACAGCGGGAGGGGTTAACAAAGACCCGGCAAGAATTGATGGCACTTTGATTTAATCTGACATGGTTACCATGGTGACAGACAGATGTATGATGTAGTCTGAGCTCAGCTTCACTTGTTTGATTATAGAAATGTTAAAATGCCTGTGTGTGTGTGTGTGTGTGTGTGTGTGTGTGTGTGTGTGTGTGTGTGTGTGTGTGTGTGACGTGTTCCCGTTATTCTCCGTGTCCGCAGGACTACCGCGTGAACATCTTCCTCCGTCAGCAGTGGAACGATCCCCGGCTCGCCTACGCAGAGTACCCAGACGACTCTCTGGACCTGGACCCGTCTATGTTAGACTCCATTTGGAAACCAGATCTGTTCTTCGCCAACGAGAAGGGAGCCCACTTTCACGAAGTCACCACGGACAACAAGCTTCTGCGCATATTCAAGAACGGGAACGTTTTGTACTCCATTAGGTGAGCGGTGGCGGTCGGAGCTGCCGTGCGACCTCTGATAACGGCTACGAACACGCTTTAATAATTTGACCAAAATGGGAAGTTACAGGGTCCTTTATTCATGAACCGAGCAGCGGAGTGCGATGTGCACACATGCTGATGCACCGTTAGCGTCTCCATGGCCGGAGGCACACAGTGAACCGCGGTACAGTCGCAGACAGGACGGGGTTTCTGAGGAATACAGATCTGTGGTCTGAATACATAACGTATGAGTACATAATCTAAAGTACTCTATTAGTGTATGATGGCACACACAGGGGACGCATCACTGCAATATCAACAGCATATTTGTGTCGTGTTCAAATATTACAATATCTCTCTCTCTCTCTCTATATACATATATATATATATATATATATATATATATATATATATGGGGGGCAGTTATCTGACTAAAACTAAGGCTGTACGAATCTGGATAAAAGAATAATTTTTTAAGAACATCATTCATCTGATACATATTTATATCGGACCGGCTTCCTGCAGAGTTCTGCCTTCCCTCCATGATGTTCCTCATGTTTTGGTCCATTTTGTCTCGACAGTTTGAACGTCACACATTTTATAACTACCCGATCTGACATAACAGGAGCTGTATTACTTTATCACTCAGTAACAACACTTTAAATCAAAGTCTGACAGGATTTAGACGGTTTTATCAGCTCTGTTTGTCGTTACTAATAAACCCTGACAGAGAAGACGACGTCGTCTTCAAACTACTTTTTCAGATCACTACAATGTCCGGTATTTTTCTTTGTAGCCGTTCACGGTCCGGCAAGCTGCATGCAGTTCACGACACATCAGCTCTGGACAACAGGAAGGGAACGCTCCTGTTTTAACTGCAGCAGCTTCATGAATGTGATACTGAACAGAAAAACAGTCCAGTTCAGGCTCTTATTATTATTAATATTATTAATATTATTAAACACAACTTTTTATTGTCCTGCATCTGAATAAAAATGCAGCGGAATCGTCGAGCATTTAGAAATGAGATCGTATGAATTGAGATTTTAGTACAGCTAAATTGTGCAGCCCTACGAAAAACTATATATTTTCCCTTCATTTTTATCAAACTTATCTTTTTTAAACGTAACTTATTTACCAAATTTATCTCAAAATAAAACCAATACTCACCCAACAACTAGGTGGCGGACCTGAGCATTATGATGGTGGGAAAACCCTGCAGACAGCAGCTCCTTGTTGCTGTCTGCATGTTTGTATGCAGAAGTTTTTAAGCTCTAAACTAAAAGAGGAAGCGGATTACTGAAAGCACTAAAAATAGCAGCTTGGTTGTTCTTCTGTTTTGGAGCTTCAACCAACCAGAACCAAAATAATACAGAAATATGTTTTGTACTTTTGTGACCTGTGACTCTGATCTTCTTTCTCTCTCTCCTCCCTTTCAGACTCACATTAACCCTGTCATGTCCCATGGACCTGAAAAACTTCCCAATGGACGTTCAGACCTGCATCATGCAGCTGGAGAGCTGTGAGTAGAGTAATACACACACACACACACACACACACACACACACACACACACACACACACTTAACAACAGAGTAAACTTGTGGTGGTGGGTGCCACGGTGCGTGACCGATGTGTACACAGGGACTCATGCAGTTTAGTAGGGGGAGGAGGAGGGGGGGTTCGAATACAAATACAGGCTTTTAATTTGAAAAGATCAGCCGATCAGCGGTGTAACTTGTAATCTCTCGCTCACTCAGTGACCGACACTCTTTATTGCTCCTACCTGCTTCATGAGCAGCCGTTTGTTTCCAGCTCAGTGTGAGAGTCTCTGCCGTGTTTCTGTCCTCTGATCTCTGTGTGTCTCACTGTGGGCGGAGCCCCATGTGGAGGCAGCGAGCGGAGATTGTCCACTCGTTAATAAATTGCATCGACAGCGTCGTTCTCTCGGACAGATTAAATAATAAATAAATGAATAAACAAATGCTGAAAATGGATCAACAAATACATCTGGGCGGTCCAAAGTAGTGTCAAAACTGTCAGTCCACAAAGAAATGCACACAGCTGTTATCCTGCCGCTGTGCCATTTGGACTTCCTTAGGTTTGTGATGTCACAGTAAGTTTGTGATGTCACGCTGTCCTCAGCACGGCCCTCTATCCAAGCTTTAATGTGGAGGAAAACACTGAGTGGTCGTTCTGTTGCAGAGCTATCACGCCACAACGTCGAAGAAAGGCTGCGATTGGCCTGGGCGTGTGTCACTCAGAAAAGAGTCAGCCAATCTGAGAAAAGGATTGCTGATATCAATGAGCCTTAAAGACACAGACGCAGATCAGCCTGTTGTTGTAGAGCTGCAGAGAGAAGCTGCAGAGACGAGATGGGAAACTATATTCAGATTATTTTTGGTTCTCAGAAACTACAAAAATATCTTCCGATGGAATCAACGTTGAAAAGGAAACAGGAAAAGTGTTGGACCTTTAACTTGGACGAACAACGGTGGAACAGCAAGCTCATCTGACATGTCCTCCTCCCCCTCCCCCCCGCCCTCCCCGGCAAATGATTGATTTCTGTCAGCAAGAAAACCATCACACCCATCCTTCACTTCACGTTACATGCAACTTCATGCTGATGTGTCTCTCCACTGTCATCACTTCCTCCTCTTAACCCGTAACCAGATATTAAGGGAACTGTTGACATAGTGGAGTTTTCCCGCGTCAGATGAAGTATCCGTCAGGGTCCGGTGACGGTCGGCTGTCACTCCCGAGTCACATGGTTCGACAGTGTCAGTGAGGTAGGTCTGTAGGTTAATAATAAGCTCCACCTCTCCTCCTCCTCCTCCTCCTCCTCCTCCTCCTCCTCCAGTTCATTATTCATCGTAGCTGCCTGCCTCTGCTGCTCGTGCCGTATGTGTGAATGTAGTTTCCATAGCTCAGTGACGCGTCAGCTCGGATCCGTCTCCGCGCCCACAGGGACTCGAGTGCAGCACGCCACCGAGTGCCAGCACGCTGTTTGGAAACATACAGGAAGCACCTACGCACGCGGGAACGTTGCACCGCGGCCGCACGGTTAATCCCAATCAAATCTTGACTCCACTCATTTCCAAATGACAACCGTTCTGACGCCTCTTGCATCAGCTGACTCAAAACAAGCGCTCTTCCGTCCTTCCTCGACAAATAACGACATTAAAAACAGGAGCGTTTCCTTCCTGTTGTCCAGAGCTGGTGTGTCAGACACCGTGTGCCATTTAAATATGATGTAATCTTCTTCGTCACGTTCATCAGTGATGATAAATCATCTGAAATCTGTAGTTTCTGAAGCTTTAAAGTCATCTGTGTTTTATTAGACCCAGCAGAAACATTTTACTGATGAGATTGCTCTGGAATTTACAACGTTTCCTGGATTAATCTCACTATTCATATTCTATTATCATCTGTGATTTTACTGTGATATCTTTGACTTGTGGTTAAGCAGAACTTAAAGTGGGTACCCTGCTCCATTTTAATATTTCTAAAACCCTGCAAATATTAAACTCTCTGACTTTCACTGATAAATAGTTAACTGTAAAAAAAAAAAAGTAAACAGTCCTCTTTGTGCTGGTTTAAAACTGGTTTAAGACAAGTTTTAGACTAAACTCCATGATATTCCAGGACTCGGGCGGGGAAAAAAAAAATCTAAATTTTAAACTTTAATGTCTGGAAGAGACTTTGACTCCAGGATATTCAAGGAATTCCAGGACCAGTGGGAACTCTGATGTATAGCTGAGAAAACCATGTGATTCCTGTCAAACATTAGTTTAAAAGTGTCATCAGCTGAGCTGCTGCTGAGTAAACATCCCCTGTTATTCCAGCTTGAGTCAGTGCGAACGTTTTTTTGTGGTTTGTGGAAAACGTAGGCGTCTGTATTTGTTGTGGGGTTTGGGGGTCCTAAATTGAAATAATGAAGTTTCAGATCATTTTTGACCATCATTATCACCATATGTGTCTAAAACTGCCTAAAAAAAAAAAAAAAAATGAGAAAAAAGCTACAGCAGATAATAAATAAACATAAACAACACCCAAAAAGCTGAAACCAAAACGTGACAACAACTACAGTTCTCCACTGTGACTTCACATTCATTCATTACGTGGTGCACCTAAGTCTTATAATGGCAGAGAAAACAACGTATGAAATTCTCACTGCTGAGATAAACCCAAGACAATAGAGCAATATACATTAGTATCAAAAAATATATCTCAGTCTCATAATTCTAATCAATTGTGTGTGCGAAATTGTGATTTCGTCCAGAATGTTGCAGCCTCATTAAAGAATAAAGAGATTTAGAATCCGTGGACGTCGTATTAACTGTGACACTGGAGGATCAGTGAAGTAGAAACATGTGGATAAAGAATAATATGAAGAACCACACATGATGACTCACGTTTCTTGCATCCATACATCCTCTGAAGTCTGTTTAATGTCCCCCTCCGCCTCCCCCTGTCCGGATGAATGTATTTGAGTGGACGTGTCTCTTTTTAAGGAAACACAAAAGTCGTGTTTAATAATGTTGATCGAGTTACGATGACTAATTCAGCCGTCGTCCAATCAGGAGCCTGGCTCGGCCTCGGGGGGGAGGGTGGTGGGGCAGATTACTTGTCTTCATTGGTGCTTGCAGTCCTCAGCAGCCCGCTGGCCGGAGGCATTACCATACTTAGACCTGTTTTTTCATGTTTCTATGTGTAGGAGATTAGTAGTGCGATTGCCATGCAGCAGAGAACACGGGACACATGAAGACACGCACATACGGACAGACACGGAGAAAGGAGGGATGGGGTGGGGTGGGGGTCACTGCAGTTATGAAATGGTGCATGTGATCCATCAATTCAATTTAACGTGACACACGACACACATTGCGCTCCGTGCAATGTGCGTACGGGCCGTCTCCCCCGCTTCGTGTGGTCTCCGTGTTCGCCGCGGTGAACGGGGGAGTGTTCGCGGCCGATGACCTGCCGAAGCTCCCGAGTTGACAGTCGGACGCCGTTTCCACCCGAGGCCGAGTGTACGACTTGAAACCATGCGGAGCCGCGCAGCGCAGATGCTCGTGTGGACAGCTGGGGGCAGGAGCTCTGCTGCTTTTATTTATTTATTTTTCTTGCTTATTTTGTTGTTGTTGTTTTGTTTTTTTTAACATGCACTCACTCTTCACACACTCTGAGCCCAACAATAAGAAGCGGGACAAAGTAAATCTTTTGGCTGTAGGCGAGTACCAGCGTGTACCAGCTGCTCTCTGCTCTCACCAAAAAAAGCCCCAAAGTGCACTGACTGGATGCATTTGTATTTCGAGTCTTCCTCAGACGTGTTTCTGAGAGAATCCCTTTCTGTTATCTGGCTTAACTAAACCTAACAAACGTGATCAGGCTGAGCAGTCACACGGAGATGGTTAACAACTCGATAATAAGAATGGGTCGTGATTTTTCAATATACTAATAGTCATTAAAAATGATTAAAAAAAAACATTTGTATAAGCGACTATCACTATTTATTTTTTCCCCTTGTTGTAATGTGTTCCTCCCGTCAGACGGTGGCAGTAATGCATCTAAAAGCTGTCTGTCAGCCGCATTATACAACGTAAAGAGATGAACAAGTAGTTTTGCCTGATCACAACTCGATAAATCAACCGAGGGTTAGCGAGCTCACATAAAAAGGGGCGGAGTTTGCAGCATCTGACCAATCACAAACATGGACAGCAGAGCGACATATTATACAAACAAACAGACAATAATATTAGACAAATATGAAGAAGTTAAACCCGTCCATCAAGGCTGTGAATGCATCAGTTAAAAGGTTTAAATTATATCTCTGACTGTAAGTATATTCCTTAAAATGAATGTGCACATTAGATGTATTCTTATGGTGTGTTTGACAGTTTTAGACTTTCAAATTAAACTGCAAGATTTTCCTCCCATTAATAAAGCTTAGGTGCAGCACCCAAACACAATACAGAGCATCCACATTAAATTACTTTTAATTCTTTGGCAGGTTTTAGTTTTTTTTTTGTCATTTTGGTTGTTGTTTGCTTGTCTTCTGCAACAGCTTTTCCAATTTTTTTGGCACAGATATGCTTATAATAATAATAATAATAATAATAATAATGACAAAAAATTGCAAATTTTTAATTGAAAAACCTAAAATTTGCTTCAAGGAGGACCCACAACAACAACCCACAGTAAATAGGTTCTTCCATAAACTGAGGGGAAACAAGACAGAGAAATAATAGTAGGCTTACTGTTAAATAACTACAAACTAACTACTGGGCTTCATTCAGTCTCTGTTGTAGGATGATGTCAGAGCACAAAAGCCCCATGAAATGTAATCGAGCTTTTACACATCAGTTACCACGGCGATGCGACGTGAACCCGAAGTTCCCTCGCCAACCGCAGATCCAGCTTCCTGTCACAGACTTCAGGGATTGCCGTAGATGTCATTGTGAACACGTGGGGGGACGGGAAGAGCAACACAACACACCTGCGTCCCCGAAACCCTCGAAGTCCTGCAAGACCGATCAACAAACACGCTCACAGCTGAGGCAGAAAGACCTCAGACGGCGACGCAAATCCCTCACTGCGCTGTCAAGAGCATCACTTCGGTTACTTCCGCTCCGTGACTCGATGTTTCATTAATCGTAGATGATTTTAGTTTTTAACGGCTATGTGTGTTTATGTGTTTACTTTTTTCCAGTCGGTTACACCATGAACGACCTGATCTTCGAGTGGCAGGAGAACGGACCGGTTCAAGTGGCCGAGGGCCTCACGCTCCCACAGTTCCTCCTCAAAGACGAGTCCGACCTCCAATACTGCACCAAGCACTACAACACAGGTAACGCGCACACGCACATACACACGCACACGCACACACACACACGCACGCACGCTGCCGTAAGCATCAGGACGCAGGTAACATGCACACGGGGTGAAACGGCTGCCGCGTCTCATCCGTCACGTTTGTGCTGCCGGGGAATCGAGTCGAGACCAAAGCTCCGCGGCAGAAACAAAGGGACTGACATGCGGGATGATTCGGTGTTTTCACGAAACAGGATCTGACCATTGGCAGCACACGAATACGGACGTGGCCTCTGTGACCCGGGGCGGCGTGCGGGGGCGGGGACACAGAATTATTCAGGAGGAGGAGGACGAGGAGGAATAGAGATATTTTGAGCCGCATACTGAGCACAATGCAGCTGGGAATGTATATGAAAGTGGACGTAGCTTCCAGGTCTGAAAAATGTGGCTAATGAGGAAGTGACTTGAAGTTAAAGTTAAAGGCTCAAAAAAAAAAAAAAAAAAAAAACTCTGTCTCCAATAGAATCTCATTGAAAAAGCATCAAGTTCTCTCTTGAAATACAAAGTCAGTAAATGTTTTCCACAAGTCATCACGGAGTCTTAAGATAAATTCCCTCCTTCTGATCAGTGTCCTGGTGGTTCTTCTGGAAATAATTCATCATTCATTACATAGCAGGACTCAAACACGGATATGTTTGGGGACGGGGCTGCTTGATTAAAAGGTCCGTGATGCGGTCAGGTTTTTGCTGAGTGGGCGGGGCATGGTGTCCTTAGATTCCCAATCAGATAGAGTCAGATCCACCGCTTGCTCCTCCTCAGCTCGTCCAAATTTCGGTTTCAAATTTGAAAACTTGAAGGTCCATAAAGAAAACAAGACGAGATAAAACCAGTGAAGTTCATCGTTCAGTTTAAATTTTAAATATGTAGGCTCGTACACAGTGCAGCTCTTTATGATTTTGGTAGCGGAATCTTTACTACGACTTTGATACTAGTTCCTTTATGAGACAGAAAATTATACATTACAGTACAAATCTTTAGTTTCTATGCAGTTTAGAGGGGGAGAGTGTAACTCTCAGGTTGGTTTTTTTTTTGTATCTACAATTAACAGATGTCTCTTAAACGCCTCACATGGAAGCCATCACGAGACGCCACAATTTACTGATGTTCCCTTAACGCCTCACATGCTATCAGTCGATGACAGATAACCTGCCACCCGGGTAGAGACTACGTACGTGAGACGTTGTGGTTCTCTGACGCTGATGAGGTTTACTCTCGTTTGTGTGGATGAAATCTTGATATCCAAATTTAGCCCTGAATCACAAAAACATTTTTGATATTCGATAATATCCGAGTAATTTGGTCCAAAGAGGCCCAGATGGGAGTCTAAAAAGCCGCTCCTGTGGCGAGGCAGCGAAGCCCTGAGCCTCGCCTGTCAGGTTCGGAGCTAAACGCAGTAGTTGATTTGGAGAACGACTGACAAGACTCTCATCCGTCACACGGAGCACCGTCAGGGAGTCGTGTGATCGTTTCATTCTGCAGCGTTTTCCTCAAACACCTTTTTTTTTTTTTTTTAATGAATCATAAATAAAAGAAGCAGATTCAAACTGGCCGTGCGTGTTTCCCGCCCCGAGTACCGTCTGCAGGTTGACAGCTGATTGTCGCGCTATAGAAATAAATCCAAGTTCTAAATATTAATCGCGACTTCTGCTTTGCTGCAGGGAAATTCACCTGTATCGAGGTGCGGTTCCACCTGGAGCGTCAGATGGGCTACTACCTGATCCAGATGTACATCCCCTCTCTGCTCATCGTCATCCTGTCCTGGGTCTCTTTCTGGATCAACATGGATGCCGCCCCGGCCAGAGTGGCGCTGGGCATCACCACCGTCCTCACCATGACGACGCAGAGCTCGGGCTCCAGGACATCACTGCCTAAGGTCTGCCTGTCTGTCTGCGTGCCGCCGTGAGGTTTGAATGGCTGTCTCGTCTGGATTCCCTTCGAGCGTTTCACGTTACACGACGCGTCTCGCCAAGCGCGACCGGAAACCGCAGACGAGCCAGCACAGATCCGCTGTGATCGGGGTGGCAGCGGTAACGTGGTGTTAAAATACAGAATAGAGAACATCTCCATCATCGCATAATTTTACACAAATTCAAGCAATCGCTGCAATATTTGCAGCAGCTTGTAATTTATTTTTCAAATTCACACAATTTTATTGTAAAACAAAACTCCCTTAAAACTATGCAAATTAAATCCGCTGCAAAATCAAACACTTTTGATCACAATAACTACAAAAAAAAAAACCCTCTTAAAATTATTTTTACACTTCAAATTTAAAAACTCAAGTTTGTTCAACAACAACAACAACAACAAAAAAAAAGGAACAACTTTTCCTTCCTGTAAGAGTCACCTCTGACTAACAATAACATGTCACCGTGAACCAGGAGATTTTTTTTGGAATGTCTTTCACTGCTGCAACTTCGGTTGTGAAACTTCAGGAACAAAATAAAAGTAGCTCCCGGAGCAGAGAGAAAGATAATGAAGTTAAAATACTACACTGAAACATAAAGGCTGTTCTTGCATTTGTTTTTAATCACTATTTATGACACTAGAAGTGGCGTCAGCTATAATTTCCATATCGATCTAAGCTCCTCAGAAACGCCATTATTTGGCTTTTAGACACAGAAAACATCAGCTTCGACAAACGGACAGGAAGTCAGATAGGAGCACAGAGAGTCCCGACGAGGACCATCTCAACAACTCAAACACAAACTGGACTAACTTTTACTGCAAGCGACAAGAATAAGCACAATTAAACCAGACAAAGAAGAAAACATTTAACTGTGTTCACCTACAAGAAGTCCCAAAAATGGAGGAAGAAGTGAACAGAATCCGGCTGACGGACCGTTTTGAGGCGCTGACGGTGGGAATGAAGACGGAACAAAAGGGGCCCGTTGGGATCCACAGATGAAGGACGACACGGAGGCAGCAGATACTACATCCACCCAGGTCTTAGGCAGTTTACACCCGGTGCATTCAATTAAACCGCAAAAAACACGCACAAGCGTGACGAGAAGCTGTCCGTGGTGCTGAACTCGTTAATCCGCCCGTCAACCAATCACAATCGACCAGGAAGTGGAGCGCCCGGGTAGTCGGGAGTCTTCAGGAATGTTCAAACTGTACGGAGAGCGGAAAAACAAAAAGCCGGTTGCGACACTGTTAAATCTATATTATTATATATCCTGGAGTTTTAGCCAACGGTGTTCCCATCATGCTTTGGGTCGTGTAAACAGGAAGTGTAACGTCGCTACGGGGGCTGTTTGTGTTTTGGTTTGTGGAGTTGTTGTCATTGCGGTGAATCTACGCCATGAGATGTCACGTCAAGCCGCAGCAGCTTGGAGCTGTTCCTGTTTCTACGGTAACCTTGGATGTACAAACAGATTGTTTAGTAGGTCAAACTCTCAGGCCTGTACCGCAGCTCACACAGTTGCACATGCAGTATAATATACTGTACATACACAGACACACTAATGAAGATGCTTCTGTTTTGCATCATTCTGAGTTCAACACAGAGAGATTTAATCCAGACGATAATCTCAGTTTAATGATTTGAGAAGTTGAAGAACGTCCCTGACTGTCGAAGTCTCTCCGTATCTGTGGACTCCAGCAGTCTGCATCACACCTGATAACCCGACACAAGGTGACCATGTTGTGTCTTCCTCAGTCTTCATCATTAGTGATCAGTGGGGTTGAGGTCAGGTGACCGTGACACTCAAAGTCCTCGTTCTTTGGTCTTCAGGGCTTTGAGGTGTGTTCGGGCTTGTTATCCTGCCGCAGGATTGAATCCTGCTCCACACAGAACAGACAGGAGGGTGGAGCCGGTCTCTAAAAGACATAGCAGGTCTCTGAAGGACGGAGCAGGTCTCTAAAAGACATAGCAGGTCTCTGAAGGACGGAGCAGGTCTCTAAAAGACATAGCAGGTCTCTGAAGGACGGAGCAGGTCTCTAAAAGACATAGCAGGTCTCTGAAGGATGGAGCAGGTCTCTGAAGGACAGAGCAGGTCTCTAAAAGACATAGCAGGTCTCTGAAGGACAGAGCTGGTCTCTGAAGGACAGAGCAGGTCTCTGAGGGACAGAGCTTTGATCGGCCTTATAAGGAGACTGACAATTAAACCTTTTAGATCTGAAATCAGCTGATTGACCGGCGCAATCTTCTTAGAGTTACACTTCAAGGCACTGCAATGTCTTTTTATGTAAATTTACGTGAGACTCAGCGGAGGCCGAGCGGGTCCCTCTCCCTCTGATGGAAAAGATGGAGTCTCTACCTGTCCAGACGACGGCAACGATGAGTCCTTTTAATTCAGGTTCTGAGAAGCCCCCAACACTGACGGATTGAATTCATATTTTTTTGTTGAAAATTCATATTTTTTTGTTGTGTGTGTGCGAGATTTGATTTATTTCCTCCTCTGAGATCTGAAATGGTGTTTTTTTTGTCTTTATTTTTTCTCCTCCATTATATTTGCATTTGTTTTGCATGGGTAAACACAACTATATGTTGATTACACACATCATCCATCTGCTGGAGCGTGAATGAAGAAGAGCCCCTTAGTCCTGTTCTGGTATCTTGTATGCATGAGAAAAATTCTGACATGGAGCACGAAGTTACGTAACCCTTATTAGCACACTCGTCTCTCCCTCACATGCTGTACACACACACACACACACACACACACACACACACACACACACACCTCGACAACTTGAACGTGTGTGTGTGTGTGTATGTGTTTGGAAGTTAGGAGGTTTCTCATGTTTCCACTGCTTAACAGAGCTTTGCACTCCAGTATGTTACATGTGTCTGAATGAGTCACGGCTTCACGGAGGAACAGGATAACATCTTCCTGATACCACGGGCGCCACCGGGGTGTGTGTGTGTGTGTGTGTGTGTGTGTGTGTGTGTGTGTGTGTGTGTGTGTGTGTGTGTGGAGGGCGGCAGCTGCAAATAAAGTCGGTAATTATTGCAGGAAAATATGAACGCAGTCTCTGCGATGTCACCTCAAATCTTAATGGAAAAAGGACTGAATAGCTTCGAGGAAGAACAGAGAGCCGGCCGGCTGAGACGCGTAACAGATTTACAAATCGGACGTCAGATCCACACCTGACTGAGTGTGTGTGTGTGTGTGTGTGTGTGTGTGTGTGTGTGTGTTTGCAGGTGTCTTATGTCAAGGCCATAGACATCTGGATGGCGGTGTGTCTCCTCTTCGTCTTCTCCGCGCTGCTGGAGTACGCCGCCGTCAACTTCGTGTCGAGGCAACACAAAGAGCTGCTGCGCTTCAGACGGCATCACAAGACCAAGAGCAAGGTACGTGAAAAATAAATAAATAAATAAAATCCTCCAGTCAGAGACCAGGAACACACAACGGGACACGTAAACTACACATCTACACACAGTATCACACAGGAACTTGCAGTCTCCTCTCCTCTTGAGAAAAGTATTCTTCTCTCAACTTTGGGTTGAGGCTGCCACCTGGTGGTGACATGTCGTTACTGCAGCGCGAGACTCAAATATCCTGAGATGATAATGAGGATACTAATGTTGACAGTAGGTGTAGAGAACCTGTGCATGTCGTCTCACAGTGTCAGTGCATGACTCAGCATGGCTGCAACTGCATCTGTGTGCTCTCATCAGTTCACAGCCACCGACATCCAAACAGAGGATGTGCCTGTTGTCAGTGCATGATCAGGATCAGCGTGGGCTATAAAACATCCACTCAGCATTCAGTCAACTCAAGCACACACGCACTCGCGCACCACGCACACACGTGCAGAAACAGGAAGCTGTTTGTCAGTCTGTCCTGCAGCCACACAAACTTGTGATCTTGTCCTCAGCTGCTGTCCGTGGTGCTAAACTCATTAATAAGCGCTTATCTAACAGCCTGAACTCTCCACCTATCAAACATCCAAAACAGCTTCAGACAGGCGACGCTGATCGCTGACTTCATGTCCAATAATGGCTGAACAGATTCAGAGAAAACGCAATGAGCATTTCCCAGAATCCCTTCTTCCTTTGGAACATTTGAGAATAAAACGACCAAATCTAATTGGCTTGATTCATGCAGGGATACTATTTATTTTTTACAAAACATGATGTTTTAGCTCATCTTTGGAACATTTTCCATATAAAAATACACAAAAAGCTCATTCAAGGTCAGTTTAAAAACTATTATATCAATCATTACAGAGAAATGGACAAACAGTAGTTATTGAAAGAAACAAGTGCCTCCAGGAAGGAAAGGAAAATCAGATAAGTAGCAACTGAGAAGAGAGGATTTCTATTTACGGGCTCATTCTGTTTTATTTCCTTGTGCTGTGCCTCTGTGGGTCAGGCTGACATTAACTCTCCACCTCCGCTGTAGCGATTCGGGGAAACGAGAGGGAAAACTCCTCGTCCCGAAATAAAGCAGAATGAACCTTCAGCAGCTTCACAGTTTAAATTCTGAAATGTCTTGTTTTCTTGTTAACATTATTTCTTAGCGATTCTATGAAGTGTTGTTAAACTCAGACCCTCACAAGACGACACGTGACCCGACACCTTGAACACACCTGTGTCGTGTTGACTGAATGGCCAGGTAGCCCCGCCCTGTTATTTTAGGGGAAGCTGTTTTTTGTGTCCTTTTTGGTTTCTGTGTGTTGACCACTGGTGTGTGCATGCTGTCGGCCGGTAGAACAGTGGAGGTGCAGTTGATCCAGAGGAGCTAGCCGATTCCCTCCGTCGTGTTAACACTGACAACGGCCTCAAACCATCAGACCCTGTGTACGGATCAATGGCCAACATCTACACCGCCAACCACAGGGTAATGCACCACTGCATGTGTGTCTGTGTGTGTGCGTTTCACCTGCATGACCTAACCAGTCCATTACAGCATGTCCTCCTCCATCAGTTTATATTTTATAAAGACAATCGCAGATGGTTGAAATGATAATTAACACAAAAATTATTGTCTAAACTATAACAACAATAATAATGATGATATTTATACAGCAGTTATCAAGCTACAACAACAGGAGACACCACGAAGGACTGATCAATAAATAATTTTGGTTTGGAGACTCTCATCCCCAGAAAGGTTATTATGATACAGGATTTATATTTTTTTTTTTTTAAACTTCTCCTGGAGGCCTGAAAGGGTCCCGAATGATTTTTCAGTATTTTTAATGAATAAGAAACAGCTCACTGTGGCTGTCGGCTAAAGAAGTGAATTTAACTAAAATGATATGAAAATCAAACCTGCAGATTGTTGGAAATAAAGCAGAAACCTTGTGAGCTCAGTGGAGGACTCAGCAGATGGAGCTCTGCATGTCAAGGGACCGCAGGGACCTTCTTTTGGAGGGCGATGAGAGGCCCATCAGGAGACTTTGTTTAACTTCGGCTGTGCCAGCAACTCGCTCCCGTTTCGGAGGCCAACGAGGCACAAAGGCACGGAGGCCATCCGAGTACACGCGAGTCTGGTCTGCCTCGTCCCCTGACGGTTATTTCTTATTTTCTTTTTCAGCTCTGCAGCTGCTCCCGTTACAACAGACACAGTGTTGACTTCTTCAGTCACATGAGCATGTCTTTTCTGTATTTTCTGTCATATACGCGGGTGGATTAAGAAGTTCAGAGGGTGCTCCTGAACGCAGCACGGTGATGCACACGGAGCAGGAGGAAGCATCCACCTTCATGAGGAAGCATTCCGAGTGTCGTCTCTTGATCAACATCAGCACCTGAGTTTCACACGTTTTTGTGACCGCTGGTAGGAGAACATTTGTGATTTCACCGTGGAAACTGGAGCAGAGAAACATCAGATTTTGATTGAAACTCTGGAAATGGTCAACAGAGACCCTTGAAATGCTTCAGAAAGTGTACGGCGATGAAGCGATGAGCCGCCGAGATGTTCTGATGACGTTCACATTTCAAGAGGGGCGGAGCTTCACTTCAAGACCGAAGAAGGCTTGTCAGGTCAGGAGACACCAGCTGGGTTTTCTTTGACATTGGCGGTGGTTGTGTCACCGTGAATTCGTCCCCCAGAGTCAGACTGTCAACACTGAGTTCTACTGGGACCTTCTGAGTCGTCTGTTCTGGTTTGAACTTCTTTTCTGCTTTGTAGTCTTCAGGTCAGTCTGGATTTTGTGCTTCCTGGTTGATTTTGAAATGACACCTCTTGTGTCTGTCTTTCTTTCACTTCCTGTCCTTTCTATGATTGTTGGCCCTGACTAGTTTCATCTGTCCATCGTTGTCCTTCCCTCCCTGCTGTATTTAGTCTGTATGCTCTTCTTCCCTCTTTAACCTGTCTGTTGCTGTGTCTTTTGAAACCCAGAGAACACAAACCACCTGAACTGTGTCGCCATGGCAACACGGCCGTTCATAGAGACACTCGCCCGTTTTCAACGCACTGTGACCGGGCGTGTTGAAGATTCTTGTTCTCCAAAAATTTGACCCAAAATCACCTTCAAGGGACAAGATCACAAACCGATATTGGATGTCTGTGATCTTCAGGCCCTCGGGCGGCACTGCTTTACAAACAGCCATGATTCTGTGGTGGAAATTACTGCACGGGCTCAGGAACACTTGGTTGTAAGCAGGCGTCTTGAAGATTTTTTTTTTTCCCCAAAAGTTTGACCCAAAATCTGATGTTTCTTTAAATCACAAATGTTCTCCTACCAGCGGTCACAAAAACGTGCAGAACTCAGGTACTGATGTTGATCAAGAGACGACACTTGGAATACTTCCTCATGAAGGTTGTTGCTTCCTCCTGCTCCGTGTGCATCACTGTGCTGCGTTCAACAGGAACACTCTCTGAACTTTAAGCTTGACGCTCCTATATAAAGTTACAGTGCCAGGTTTTCATATTAAACACAATCAAAATTTCAGAATAGGAGGCAAACGTTTATAAAAGTTATCCCTTTGAAAAAAAAAGTTCCTTCTGGGTCCTCCAAACCATCAAGAGGAGTAGGCGGAGAGTCACTGACGGGCTGCATAAAGAGCCAGAATGAGAATCATGCAAAGCTGAGTCCGAAATATTAAAACTGAAAATGAGTGTTTTTAAGACCGTCTTCTGGAAAACATTTATTTAGACTCCTTAGTTTCTTGTCCACACTTTAATTAAAGAAGAGAATAATAAATGATCTGATCTAAGACCAGCCCCCACCCCCTCACCCTCCCTGTCTCTCCAACAGGAAGGGGAAGCACACGAGAGCAGGCCGACCTCCACAGTCGCCGTGACCTCCACTCCCAGCAACAGCAAGGACTCGAAGGCCAGCGGCAACAATGCTGTCGCTGTGCCGAACAACCCGGGAGCCCCAGCGAACGCGACCAAGAATCCACCCGGAGCGCCCAGAGGCGGCAAAACCACAGAGGAGATGAGGAAATTGTTCATCGACCGAGCCAAAAAGATTGACACCGTGTCGAGGGCCGGCTTCCCTCTGGCATTTCTCTTCTTCAACATATTCTACTGGGTCCTTTACAAGATACTTCGTGCATGAAGACGTGCACAAGCGGTAGACGAACAGAGCACGGGTCGTTTATGTACTGCTTCTCGTACGAGGACACTTCATTAACTACCTTCATTTCCATGTTCCCTCACCCTGACCCGGAGGACCAGTTAGGACCACCTTAATGTCCTGAGACCTACATCTCTATTAGAAATGTGGAGAGTCAATTATCTACACGTACAGACCAGTAAGATAAAAAGCATTTAGCGGAGGGCATAAACACGAAACTGTGAACTAACCAAAAATAATAGTCTGCCATAATAAGGGTTTGAAAAAGAATCACAGATTCGGTCCTACCCCAAGAAAATGTTGTTTTTCCATTAAAAAAATGTGAATATTCACTATATTTTTTTCAACATTATTATTACCATATCTGTGTAAATCTTTTGCAAAATTTGGAAAAACTAGTGATGGTAAAAAAAAAAAAAAAACATTAACACAACATTTGCTAAAGAAGAAAACTGTGGGATAAATACACCCCTTCGATCTGGCAAAAGGTATTCACTTCATTTTCGGCTTTGGTGGTGACCAAAACGAAAATCTTAAAACAGGCAGGAAACCCCTGCCGATAATAAGTTGTAATTATAACCACAAAGTATTTAAGAAAATTCAGAGTAAACAATCTTCACCTGCCACTTTAGTAACACCAGAAGGTAGCGGTCCTCAAAAAACGTGACCCACAATGTGATCCCTGAGGCAGCACCGCTTTTAAAACAGCCATGATTCTGTGGAAATTACTGCATGGGCTCAGGAACACTTGAAGACTTTCTGTTCCCCAAAGATTCGACCCAAAATTGTACGTTTTTCTGCGCCAGTTTCAGTAAAGTGAAAGTTCTCACCCGGCGCCTGGTGGTAGCACTTTACTTACACCAGAAGGTGGCGGTAATGCACCTCGAAGCCAGGAGCCCGTTACTACCGGGCGCCGTGAGAATAGATGCTAGGGTGCAAACAGGCAGCGACTGACACATCTCTGTGTGGAGCTCAGGCGGGTAAAGATCGCAGATCATCGGTCGACAAACAACAGGTGATCCCCTAAGTTCAGTCATTTCTTTAGTGAAGCGGATGTCGTGTTTATTTTCGCTGACTGACACCTTCAGGCGTCATTAGAAAGCCGTCATCGTCATCAGACCAGATCTACGCTCTATTTAAAACTGTGGTGCTGCCAATCGAACCGTGAAAGGTGGTTTGATTGCGAGCCCGTGACACAGAAACAGAAAAACATGCCGCGGATGATCAGTCACCTGAAAACAGCGGCAGAAATACACACAGTGTTGGCAGCTGACAAAAAAGGAGCAGTAGGGAGGTGCTACTTTCATCTTACGGAGACATGTAGTCAGGAGTTATGCTGCCCTGCATGGACAGATTGATAGAAAAGTGATACTGACCAGAGGTAGTGTTTACTGTCCCTTTAAGAACAACAGCTGGTTGTTCAGGGTTGTTTTGTGTATTTTTTTTTTTGTCACATCTTCAGGTCTTTGGGATATTAACTTTAGTGCCGTGTCCTCTCTTCCACCAATTGTAACTGTACCATGCCCCCCCCCCCCCCCCACCACCACCCCACCTCCCTCCATCCTGAGAGTTTTTTTTGTTTTTTTCCCAAGACGTCCAACACTGTGACCAGCCTGGGAATAAAAGATCATCCGTTTACAGACAGGGAGCACCAGCCGCGCTGCAGACCGGTGCTCTGACGGACCTGTGCAGAGCAGCGTCGGACCGTAACACACAGGACCGTGGGATATTCAACACACACAAACTCACACTCGCACAGTTTCGCCTTCTCGTGTCTTACAGCTCAGCTGCCAATGGTGTGTTCCTCTCCTCTTTCAGCCCCACCTCGAAACTCTATCATCGCACCCACCCACGGACACAGCTGTCGGTAGCAAACGTTGCACCATTCGCGACCGTTTCTATCAAACTGTAAAAGGCCCACGGCGCCCGCTGCACAGCAACACATCCCCCGTTTACGCTGTGACTAATGCCACAACTCCTCCGGTACTTTCCGCTGCGCCCTGCTCCTCATTCATGCCACCGGGACGGATGTAAAACACACAACCAATCCTCGAACGTCACCGAACATCCTCTGGTCGTTTCTGTTTCTCCGAGCCGCCTCATCTCTTAATTTGCAAAAGAAAAGAACACGATTCTGTTCCACACTCAGGTTCGAGCTCCGCGTGCGCGCTCGTTGCATCAGTTTCTTTGAGTGTGACAGGTGTGTGTGGAAAGAGAGCCCCTCTACATTGAAAACAGATATAGGTCTGTAGTGGAAATCACTGCACGGGCTCAGGAACACTTCCAAAAAATATTGTCTGCATCCACAAATGCAGGTTAAAGCTCTACTAATCAAAGAAGAAACCGTAGATATAGGAGCTACGTGGGCTGATATTTTAACGCTGAGTCAGTCTGAAGTGTTGAAGTATCGCTTCAATAAAACACAGATTCCTCCTCTGTGTAAATTCAGCTCAGATCTGACAGGAAACAGGTACGCTGTATTTTCTTATCGGACAAATTCTGGTTGGTTTCTGGAGTTTTGACCTCGGAAACAGCTGTAACATCTGCAGACGCTGCAACAGTCAGTGTTTGTGCTTCGAAACAGGAGTGATGTGCTGCAGTATTACATCACATGCTCTTCACACTGACACGGCCACAAGCAGGGTTACCGCCCAAAGTCAAATGTCAAACTCTGACTTTTACTGATAAAAAAAAAAATCCAATTCATTGACCTATATTTAAGAAAAACAGTCTCCTTTGTGCTGATTAGACAAAATCCAGCCTCGTTCACAGGTTTTCATGACACAACTTTTTAACTGCTTCAACAACAAACTGATGAAAATATTTCTTCTTAAATTGGACCAGAATGAGTGAATGTCCAAAAGCTTCTCCTCCACTGGGCTGCAGCAGAGCAGCCATGGGGGCAGCATGCTTCTTACTGTTGGCATGGTAACGAGGGGCTCCCTCTCCCACATTTGAATACATCGGTAGTAGTTTTACAAACTTTACATCTGGCTTTTCCTGCATGTTTGCCTTTGTTGGCAGCAACAGAAAAAGCAACATGTTGACTGAAGTGATTGTTGACGA
Source organism: Embiotoca jacksoni (assembly GCF_022577435.1). Classification (NCBI taxonomy): domain Eukaryota; kingdom Metazoa; phylum Chordata; class Actinopteri; family Embiotocidae; genus Embiotoca; species Embiotoca jacksoni. Next base: position 1,850,485 of record NW_027185392.1, on the reverse strand, counting down.
GGAGGAAGGAAATAAATCCACTCAGGAAACGAGTTCAATAACACCAGATAGAAAAATACTACAGGGAGAATATTAGTCTGAAAAAATGGAAACTAAAATGGTTTTGGACAGTTTTTTGACTGATTTCGACTGGCTTCAGGCTAGTCCGAAACTGGTTTTTAGACTTGTTTTGACTGATTGTAGGCTGGTTTTAGGATTTGTTTTGGACTGGGGTTGGACTGGATTTTAGACTTGTTTTGACTGGTTTTAGGATTTGTTTTAGACTACAATTCAAACTAAACTTCCTGATGTTCCGGGACTCTGCCCAAAAAAAAAATATTCAATCCCCTGACTTTAATGTCTGGGAGAGATTTTTTTTTTTTTTTTTTTTTAATAATTCCAGGATATTCCAGGACCAGTGGGAACCCTGCATGAAGGCTTCATACCACTGACTGATCAGTCAGAGATCTACAATACTGCGAGGATGTGAAGTTTACAGAACTTGTGAGTTTACAATATGTAAAAGAAGCAGAGCTGTGTGATCGTTTGGACTTCCTGCTGTGACGGAAGAACGCACACAGTCTGCTGCACGCACTCGCATACCGTCATGTAGAACGGGGTCGAACAAAAACGCACCTCCAGTTAACCGATCAGTGATTCAGACGAATCGTTATGGAGCCGCTCGAGACTGTGACGCAGTCGCTGCCGTCCCTCTCTGGAGGATCATACGTGGAGCTTTGCATGTTTTACCTCCTTTACTGTGTTTGTCCTTCCGTCCAGGAAGTCATCGTGCAGAGACGCCGTTCACTGTGATGAGCTGTCCTTCCACGCAGCATCGCCTCACCGATTTTTTTTTTTTTATAGTTTTTATAGAGCGCTGTAAACAGAACGGGAGCGGTCCTGTCGGAGAATCAACTTTCCCATTGGAAGATTGCAAGAATCTGTTTCCTGGAAGGATGTTCACTTCGCTTGTTAACACGATTATTTACGCCACAGTTTCCCCCCCCACAAGAAATATTTGCATGATTCTGTTTTCATTTGCCGTGCCCTTTCTGTTGTCCGCTGACGATTCTAAAATAATCTGCATCTCAACGTCTCAACTTGTGTCCAAACTCGACGCTACACGCTAATAGTATACATACAGCATGTATACTTTATTTTGTTCAGTAAAAGTACAGGAAATACGGCTCATCTGAAATGTTTCATCAGCCTCAAATGTTTCATCCTTCATGTTTTGTGTTCATGTACGCTCACCATATTTAATAATAGGACTTCAACGTGTAATCAGATAAACCTCTCTGCACTTCACAGAGTTTTTAAATCTGCTGTCTGGTGAGACATTCCCGGGCTGGAGGGATGAATGCGTACTGAGCGCACTCTGTAGGCAGAGCCGGCTAACTTCCTCTTCAGCCCAATGCTAAACGCCACACTTTCTAAATGTTATCAGACAGTGAAACGAGTCATTTCACGCTCAGAACAATCTATGTCGTAACCATGACAACAGGGTTGTTGTAATCACTCTCTCTGACAGCAGGGGGCGACAGAGGTTCAGCACTAGCCAGTCTGGTAACTCGGCTGGTATTACGGCCACTCTGAGGGGCGGACCAATCAGAGACGAGTGACAGTGGTTAACCGCGCTTGTGCCGCCCCTTTTTCCCAGTGATTGGACGGCTGGTGATATTGACGAGCACAGCGTTTTCAACTCTAGTCACAAAAATTTAAAAAAAAAAAAAGAATTTTTAGCATGTCGTCAAGCTGCTTCATGAAAACAATTTAATAAATACGCTGTACTCAGGAAAAATCTCTTTGGTGGACACGGTAGGTAGTTGCAGAAGTGGCAGAGTGTCAGACAGTTTTGACGCATGATGATTGGTTAATAGGTCTAGGTCTGGTTCACAGCAGGCTAGTGTACTGACACTGTAGGTTTAAGTGAATCAGAATGAGTTCCCTGCTCACGGAGACAATGTTATTCTCAATGTACATTTCTGTTGTCGATCCATTTTTAAAACTTTTAAAATTTAAGATTCGTATCAGTCATGAACCTGAGCATTCGGTCCTGTGTGTTCTTTTTGCATCCGTTGGGAGGAAACGGATGACGAACACTTTTCTATGCCTTCTTTTGCTGTTTTCACAAAGACGGTGACATTACGTGACGATAGGCTACAGCTTCAGCTCCCTCACCAGGTTTCCACTGCAGTTCTCCCCCAATAAATAGATACTTACTGTATGTTTAAAAAAAAAAAAAGTTCATGGTTTCACAGATTTATCAAACATGAGTTCTCAAACTGTTATGTTTGTATTTATACTTGCTTTGTGGTTCAACTGTGTTGGAAGTGTGTTGATTTGTGGAGAATAAGTTCTGTGGAAATCACAAGTCCTAGTTCACAACGCTGTAAAAACGACATTGAACCCATCCCAGCGGGACTCAATCAGTGGGAGCTTTTATTTCATCCTCGCACCAGGTTGCAAGTTCTCCCTCAGAGTTACATATCTGAAACACAACACAACAACTACAGGAGCTTTTATACTGTCCGCTGAACTCTGCCATCATCATCATCATCATCATCTAAGGTTTAAAAGGTGACGCAGACCCCCTCGTGCATTACAGCTAACAGCACACGTGTTTTTTGTAAAATAAGATGTGCATATTTTACATTGTTCTGATGAAACTCTCTTGAATTTAAATAAACTTGGTAGACACTTCTTAACGTTGAACGTCTGTCCTTTCTCGTGTCTCGGTGAGATAACACACTGCCCGGCAGGGTGCTGGGGAAATACACTTCCTGAGCTCACACCAACCACAAACAGAGACTTGAGAACACACTGAAACAGGTGGAAAACGCTATGAGACCGACTTTGACTTCGACTTTGTTGACAGCCCAAACAGCTGCAGGCTTCAGAGAAATCACATGGACACTGACAGCCAGCGAGTCATCTCTCATAAATGAAATCTTTTTACAGACAGGCAGGACGTGAGCACAACATCTCATCCCGAACAAATCAATTTAACAAACCAAATCACCATTCAAAGACGCCAAAAGTTAAAAAGTGTTCTGTCCTTACCTTCATCAGCTGGAGCTTCAAACATGAACCTGTTGTCCTGGCGAATGAGTCCTGCTGCCATCTGATGAGAAACATAATCAGGATCAATCAGGCTGGAAGGCATGTTACAAGTGCCGGTAGGTTAATATTAACTAATCTTGTCAATTATCAAACGTTAGAGTAGATTCATTACATCCACCTGTGAGGAACATGTGGGATAAAAGACATTTTCTCTGAATTATCGTCGTATATTTGACAGTTTGTTTTGTGTTGTAGAATAATCACATATTAAAAGATGTGTGGGATAAATGAGGACATAAACAGACATCCACCTTGGACCAGATTTCCACCAATTACATTTTATTGATACATCTTTTGTTTAATTTTTTTAAATATAGGTGGTCTGGGAACAGACACAACCTCGATGGGATGTTGAAAGTTTTGGGTGAGTGACAGCTCTAAAGAAGCTGCAGAGGAGCGTGTCAGACTGCAACCCTGCATCCTGGCCTCAACCCTGGGATGTCAGGTTTTAGGGGTGTTAAGAGACATGGCCATATTTCTAGAAAGAAGAGCTGCACCATCCTAAGTAGGATGGATGCCGTCTCTCCAGATCAGACCAGGTTTTCCCCAGAAAGTATTCCAATTGTCAATGAAGCCCACATTGTTAGCGGGACCCCACCTCGACAACCAGCAGTGAAGTGAAGCCATACGGCTAAATGTGTCAGTCCCGTCTGTTATTTAAACAGGTTGCAAAAGACAGTTTTGTTGGCGACCCAGTTTGACACATTACAGAAAATGAGTGACTTACTGGTCAGATCAATACTCTGCATTTTAAGAGTTTGACCATTTTAATTTTGATTTGAAACCAGCCAGCACAGACGTGAAGAATCACGAAACGGTGCGTTTCTCTACTTTAAAACTCAGCTGCAAACCGTACGTCGAGCTCGGTGGTTGCACCGCAGGCTGTAAATAAAGATGGACGACAGAACAGCTCCCAAAACTGTCTGGATCGCCCCCTGGAGGCTGGTCGCAGTACAGGTCATAAGCCCCGCCCCCTCCATGTCAGTGGACGGGACATTAAATAAACCAAATCTGGTTTCCGTCATATCAAGTTCTTCTGATCATATCATTGATTCGTTATCTGATGCTATAAAAGGGTGTATGTGGTGATGATTGACAGCTGCTCAGAATAAGCCACCAAGTAGCTGTCAAGAATGCTAGTAAAGTGGCGGAAAAGAACAAGAGAAGGTTCAACAAAGTTATCCGTGAGTCCACGTTGGATGTTGGGGACCGGGTCTTAGTCCGCAATCTCCGTCTCAGAAACAAACACAAACTGTCTGACCGATGGGAACCAACAATATACCTGGTCACCAAGCAAAGGGGAGACATGCCTGTACATACTCTGAAACCAGAGAAAGGTGATGAACCACTGCGAATACTCTATTGAGATCTCTTGCTCCCTTGTGGCTTCTTTTCACAAGCAGAGAAAGAGGAACCTCAGCGTAACAGTAAGGCTCAGAGACCACAGACTAGACAGGCTGCAATCCAACCGGAAGGTTACAATTCCGCTGAAGAGGATGATGAAGTCTGTTTTCAGTTTGCACCATAACATAAGATGACAGAGACACGCATTATCAAAATCTATGATACACCAAAACCAAAAGCAGACAAATACAGAGAGGAACTTCAGAAACCTGGAAGTGAACCAAGCATGAACTTGACTTATTCAGGTCCATTGGAACAACTGGAAGCCCTGCCTTCTGGACACGACATAACATAGACAGTTACTGGAGCCCTTCACTCACCTGTAGCCCCTTCTACAGAGAGGCCTGATAATGAGGAGCTCAGCCAACCATTGACTCAACCTGAAAAAGAAAATGAAACAGAATCATACCTACCGGATGTGGAAAACACAACAGATGGGGAATCGGGAGTCCTTTTCCAGAAAGGACAGTTCCCCAAACTCACCTCCATCCATACCAGATAAACCCTCCAGCAGAGATGCCAGACCTACCTGAAAAGAACTCCATGCAGACCAGTCAAAAGAATGCTGGTTCAAAGACGAAATATCAAGTTACAGAACAATCAGAGACAGCGAAAAGCGATGACTCAGGAGCAACTCAACCCATCAGGAGGTCGGAGAGGAATCGTCAACCAATCACGACGACTCCATTATCCTGAATTTGGAAATCTCTTAGTAATAGTAGTAAAGTCACTATTCCAGGGTTTAAGTACAGCATTTATTGATTCACTGAATGCTGATAATAGGGATTAGCGATCACAAAATCAAGCTTTTGAAATGATAACACCCATTTTAGAGTAGTGAACATGCAGCGGGATGTGCATGACATTTAAGAGGGGAAGGTGTAACCCAGTAGTAAAACTGCACGGGTTATATATAGTATGTTTCCTTTGTTGTTGTCTATTGGCTAAACACAGTGTCAATCATAGCAATGCAGGTTTCTGATTGGAGGAGTACTTTAAGTCCCACCCCCAGGTAGCAGCCTCAGTGCAGAGAAGTGAAGATGGCATGAACAGACCAGCTCGAGAAGCTAAACACAGGATAGTAAAAAAAACTGTGTGAACAATAAGTCAACCTTTTGAGAGACATACAGTTTCGTGCGTGATGTTGTGTAGAACAGGCATGTCCAAAGTCCGGCCCGTCAGATTTCATACGGCCCGCAGCTTCGGTCTTATAATGTGTTAGTTATGGCTCGCTAGCTCTGTCAGAATAAATAAATCATACAAATGCAAAGATGTAATTCCTGCTTTCACCACACGGTGGCAGCACCGTTCTAATGCTATCTGGCTCTGCATCCGTGCCGCGAACCCTTCTCAAATCATTTCTGCCATGGCGACCGCAAAAAAAAAAGAGAAAAGTTGACAGTGAGGGCCGCCGCTTTCAGGAGCGGTGAGAATTACAATACTTCTTCACTGAAAATCGAGGCAATTGTGTTTGTCTAATTTGTAAAGAGGCGGTTGCCTTGTTTAAGGATTTCAACGAAAAGAGACACTACGAGACTAAACATGCTACAACGTACGACAAGCTAACAGGGAGTGGCCGCGCTGAAAAAGTGAAGCAACCCCAAGCTGCTCTGGCATCACAACAGCGATTCTTCACGCGGGCCTCTGAGTCAAAGGAAAACATAACAAAAGCCAGCTACGAAGTGGCCATGTTAATAGCTGAACATGGCAAACCTTTTACTGAAGGTGCGTTCATCAAAGACTGTGTCATAAAAATGGTGGAGAACATTTGCCCCGAGAAGAAGCAAGAATTTATGAATGTTTGCCTGGCACGCAACACTGTGGCACGGAGAGTTGAGGACATATCGTCAGATATTCAGAGACAACTGGGGGACAGGGGAGGGGCTTTTGATTATTTCTCATTAGCCTGCGATGAAAGCACCGATGCATCTGACACTGCACAACTACTTATTTTTTTTAAGAGGAGTTGATGACAACATGAACGTGACAGAGGAGCTGCTTGACCTCAAAAGCCTTCAAGGGCAAACCAGAGGAACAGATTTATTCGTTTCTGTTTGTGAAGCTGTTGATGATATGAAACTACCGTGGAGTAAAGTTTCTGGGATCATTACCGACGGTGCGCCCGCCACGGCTGGTGAGCGAAGTGGATTGTCCACATTGATCTGCAATAAAGTCAGCGAAGAAGCAAGTAACGCTATCAAACTTCACTGTATCATTCACCAGCAGGCTCTCTGCGCCAAACATCTCAAATGTGACGATGTTATGAAACCAGTGGCAAAGGCAATCAATTCTATTCGCTCTGAAGCTCTAACCCACCGACAGTTTCAGCAGTTCTTGCGTGACATCCAGGCTGAATACGGTGACGTAATATATCACAACGATGTGAGGTGGCTAAGTCGGGGGTCCGCACTGCAGCGATTTTTCTCTCTCAAAGAGGAAATTGGACATTTTTTGGGTGAGAAGGGACAACCAATGGAAGAACTGTCCGATCCTGTATGGCTGGCAAATCTGGCTTTTTTTGGTTGACATAACAAAGCATCTGAATGCGCTGAATGTTAATCTTCAAGGAAAAGATGCAGTGGTGAGCCAGCTGTACGCTCACATCAAGGCTTTTGGAACCAAACTGCAACTTTTCCAAAGACACTTGTCCCAAACCGAGCCCTGCACCGTGCACTTCCCAGCTTTGAAAGAGGTCATTGACAGTTTCCCACAGGACAACATCGGTGCGCAAATGAAGAGTTACGCAACAGCTATCGCATCGCTTTCTGTGGAATTTAACAAACGCTTTTGGGAATTTGCAGTTATTGAAAAGGACATGTTGCTGTTCTCTTCTCCCTTCTCCGTGGACCATAATAATGCTCCTCCACAGCTGGAGCTGGAGCTCATTGAGCTGCAACGTGACGATGAGTGCCACGGAAAACACCAGCAGTGTTCTCTTGTTGACTTTTACCGGCAGCTGGACAAAAGCAGGTTTCCAGAAATGCGGTCATTCGCTAAGAAAATGCTGAGCTTATTCGGCTCCACATATTTGTGTGAGCAAACATTCTCAGTCATGAACTTTAACAAGAACCGATTGAGGTCAAGGATGAGTGACTCCCACTTGCGAGACATTTTACTCATCTCAACCACTGCTCTCAAGCCAGACCTGGCCTCTTTACATAAATCTAGATCTCAGTGTCACCCTTCCCATAAGTGTCAGCAAGTTATCTGTTCCTTGATCAATCTGAAATTGAGTGTTTTGAACGGTAACATCTGTCACTATTAACAGTGAAAAGCCTAAAGCACACTAATGCACTTGGACTTATGGCACTTATGTTATTAAACTCTTGAATAAGATATGTGTTATAACTGTTGATGTTATGAACCTGTAGATGTGACACAAACTATTGCTTTCTGAAAGATCTTGTAAAAGACAAAGGCAAAATTCACTTGTTTTAAAGTTTAATGGTAACAGACCACTTCGCATTACTTATAACTCCTGTTTAAAATGTTCATGAGGCGAAGATATTTAACTCATGGAAATTGAAGGTATCCTATACAGTTTGTTCAATGTTATCTGACTGAATGAAAGGCAGAATTGTGTTTTTAGAGTTGTTCACGTCTGCCTGAGTGGCTTATATTTGGTTTGAAAAATAAAGGTAATTGTGACAATGAAAATTGTTTTATAACAGTGTGTATTTTCATGTAACTTTTGTGGTTAAAAAAAAATGTCAGAAGGAACTATTGCCCCCCCCCCCCCCCCCCCCCCCCCCCCCGGGCATCTTCACTTTATCAAATTTGGCCCTCTTTGCAAAAAGTTTGGACACCCCTGGTGTAGAAATAAACTCACCTCGTCAGTGGTATCTTCCTGCTCGGTGTTGTTAGCATTAGCTCCGTTAGCTTCCCGCTCTCTCCCCGAAAGACAGTCCACTGAAAGTTTTGGTTTGTCGCGGTCTGTCGTTGATTCTAATCCGCTCGGTTTCCCTCCTTTCCGTGGCTTCATACAGAAATCCGAATCCGGCTTTTATGGCGGACGGCATCCAGTTTTATGGAGCTTTTAAATGCGAAACTCGCTATTGAAGTCGCCATTTTGTTGCCGTCGCGCTATTTATCTTTGACGGTCACGTAACCTCTGAGCTTCCTGCTGACCTCAGACGTCACTTCCTGCCGGAACTAAAAGTTTGCTAACTCAGATCCGCTATTGACCACTTACTGAAATATAATTATGGAATACAATTATATGAATATAACATAATTATATTGTGAATATAATCAACAAAATAAAACGTTGTTTTTTTTTTTAAACTTAAAGTCATAGATGTGCAGGTCCTCTCCCGTCCGCCAGGGGGAACCCGCAGCCGTGTGAACGAGCCGAGCAGACAACGTAAGAATGATACTAACTCCTAACTAACGAACTATAACTAGTTCCTCGCTGCAGTACTAGAGAACAATGATGTTTCTTGAACAACATGTCCTCGGACAGGCTGACATCCTGACTGGAACCTGTAGTCTGTCAGCAGGATGTTACGTATTTAAAGTGAATTTTAAAGAGGATTATCACTTTAAAACAAGTCAGCAGCAACATGAAAACTAAGATGGTGTTTTCAGAGGAAACTACTGTTAACTGTCCAACTAGCTGCAGTCTGAAATACTGTTTCGGAAGTTTGAGTGCTGTCATAACAGACAGGAAAGCTTGACAGGTGAGTAAGGGAGCGTGGCTCCATAACTGTCACTTTATGACATAAGTGCTCAAACGCAAAGGCAGTAAACCGACAATAACTCCAGTTTTTTTACATTGGCAACCATTTACTCGGGTACAAATTCAAAATACGTACTGGAGTATTTTTCCTTTTATACTTTTAAACCATATTTCAGAGGCAAATCTACTTTTACTTCAGTTACTTTTAAGAGTACAATGTTTGCATCCTCTTCCTGTCCAGTGAATGGCATGTTTCTCCGAATTTGGTGATTTTAAATTTGAATTCTTCTAATAAACTGAAGGATTAAATGGTCCTTTTAAGGGTTGAGAAAATTCTCTTTCTTCTGAAATAAGATTAAAAAAAAAAAAAACTTATTGAATTTGCTGTAAAATGATACAAAGCTGAAAACAATTGTGATTTTTTTTTTCTCAGCTTCGTGTTTGATCTTATAGAATATGATGCAGTTCTGTATAAAGTAATTAAATTATCTTCAAACACCAAATATTTACCCGACAGTGTGTACTTTTTACCTTTAATACTTTAAGTATATTTTACTGATAATACTTGCATACTTTTATTTGAGTGAGGGTTTATTTTCACAATGTGGTGTTCGTACTTCTTCCACCTCGGCTTCCAGAGGGACACGACAGATCTCGTCTCCCCCGGGACAGGAAGTGTGTCCTCTGCATCATCGATGGAGACGGTTCTGATTTTCAGGTCCTGTTGGATTCCCAGAAATCTGCAGGACGACCGAGTGCACACTGCAGAACGGAGGAAGGATGTTCGATAAGCAGGTCAGAGGGAAGAGAGGAAGAGGATGAAAGTGAATATAATCATTTGCAGGATATTTAAATATACGTGAGCTCTTCGTCTCTTACTTTCCAGATGTTTTTATTTTCAGGTGAAACATCTGTGCGGAAGTTCACTCTGGACCAAAACCTGTATTTTGACATGTTTGCTAAGAAGCTGTTGGTTACCATTCATCTGAGCGGAGTGTGAAAATTAACATGCAGAGACTTGAGCGCCGGTGTGACGTATCGGCGAAAACACCACCGCCTGTTGTGTAACAGCAATTATACATGAGCCCCTTAAAGAAGCTGCTGTCAGAGACTTTTTCTTAAACAAACAGGAAGAGCTCAGGTGTGCACATTCAAAAACCGCAGGTGGGGGGAAGAGGGGTGTGTGTGAACCACAGCGTTCATGTAGGACGAGTCAGATTTAAACTTGTAATTATTATCCAACGGAGTTTACTTAACCACACTCTCCCTCTGACACACATGCTGTGTTTGTATGGACTGATAAGCAGAGACCAAGTGAGGTGGGGGGGAGTAGAAGAGGAGTGGGGGGGTAAGAGGGGAGGGAGAACAGCCTTGCTAAAAAAATAAAAAAAAAAACAGAGTGAAAACACACACAGGGGTGAGAAAAAAAACCTGTGATAGCACCACAGAGAGCAGAGAGGTGCGTGAACGCACGGAGAGAGTGGAAGAAGAGGAAGAGCAAGAAGAGGAAGAAGCAGAAGAAGCAGCTGCTGTGCCAGTCTGGGATCATGTCTCTGAAGGGGAAGGTGGCTCTGGTGACCGGGGGGGCTCAGGGCATCGGCAGAGCCGTGGTCCACTCTCTGCTGCTGAGCTCGGCAAAGGTCAGTGCTGCTTCAGTTTCTGTCCCGACGGCTCCAGCTCGACCTGCTGTGACCTCTGAGGGGCGTCCGGTTTACTTCTTTTTTTTTTTTGTAATTATTTCAAGAGAAGCGCATTTACACCGTCGCTCAAAAAAAAACTCCAGCGCGGCCGTCTCCCTGCTCCCTCCAAGGGTGCCTGCAGACGCCGCTGTTCGCTGACACATTGGGAGCTCATTTTCTTTTTTGTATCTTAAAGCCACAGTGCGTTTGAAAGGCGTCAAAAGAGCCGACTTAGTTTGTGAGAACAGGCTTCGACTGTCAAACTCGTCTAACCACAGGACTGACATGAAGAAGAAGAAGAAGTGAGCTCTCGCTCTCTCTCTCTCTCTCTCTCTCTGTAACACACATCTGTCCGCCAGGTGGTCGTGGTGGACCTGAACAAGGCCTGCGGCGACGAGTGCAAGGTCCAGCTGGACGCCGAGTTCGGAGACGGCAACTGCATCTTCGTCCAGTGCGATGTGTCCAACGGAGACGCCCTGCGAGGTGAGACGAGGGAAGGAGGTGTATGGGAGGGGGACGGGGGCACTTCACTGACTACCGCCTGAGTGACGCAGATGTCTCACTAACGCGTTCGGTTTCATAGGTTGTGGGGCTGCAGAGCATGAGGTCGAACTGTGACCACGCAACTCTGAACTTCCTGCTGAAGACTGAGGAAGTGACATCGTTAAAAATAATAAATAAATAAAGCAATCACTCTGGGACTATATTTAGCAGCGAGAGTTGCTAAAACAAAACATCTTTATCCACATGATCCAAGACGGCAGCGGAGTTACACGCGTACGATAAAAAAAAAAAAAAAATTTAAAAAAAAGAACACAAAAAACAAAACAAGATGTGGAAGAACATGCCCTTGTGGTCCAGAGAACCCGCAGCCTGTCGGGTCTTGTTCTGTTTCATGACCGTGTTGACATGTTTCAGCTGAATGAGCGCGCTACACATTTCTGCATGTGTGTGTGTGTGTGAGCGTGGGCGTTTCAGGGTGAGAGCGAGGAGGGGAGGAGTGTGTGTGTGTGTGTGTGTGTGTGTGTGTGTGTGTGTGTGTGTGAGAGAGTGAAGGAGTGTGTGTGTGGGCGTGGGCATTTCAGGGGGGACGACAAGGTTTCATTGTCTGACAGTGATGAGGTAAAACCCTGCAGGCGAACGGCTGAGGAATGCTGTGTGATGCGAGATAGTGCTGCTGTTGGTGTGGACACTGTATGTGTGTGTGTGTGTGTGTGTGTGTGTGGTAAAAATAAGATGAATCATGTTTATGTCTGCATGCATCTCCGCAAGCTGGCAGCTCTTTGCTGGTTTGTTTTTTTTGCATTTAAATCTTCTGTGTGTGTGTGTGTGTGTGTGTGTGTGTGTGTGTGTGTGTGTGTGTGTGTGTGTGTGCGCACGCGTGTGCGTGTGTGCGTGCGTCTGTCCTCTCACATGTGGAGGTAAACAAGCAGCCGGTGGCTCATTGTGTACGAACACAACGTATATCCCCCCATTCAGTCTGTTTATATTGGCCACATACACGCAGAAACCCGACATGTGTTCTGCAGCCCTGCAGCGTGGAGATCAGTCTGCGGGAACTCGGCGGAAAAAACACAACGACCAGGAAGTTCAAGTGCGTTTTTGTGGAACCTCTTGTTTATTAAACCGTTCAGACCTTTAATTCAGCTCCTCCGGCAGCGGTATCGTTCCTGCAGATCATCCCAGGCTCCGTCTGATTGGATGGAAGCGTCTGAACTTCCATCTTCAGGTCTCTTCTCACATGTTCTGTGGAGGTCAGAGACTCGTCCTGAAGCCTCTCCAGTGTCCTGCTGGCTGTTTGTTTCGGGTCACTGTGGTTCTGAAAGGTGAACTGTGGTTCCAGTCTCAGGTCTCTGCAGCAGCTTCTCTTCAAGGACCTCTCTGTGTTTACCTGCATTCAGCTTTCACTCAGTTCTGACCGTCCGTCTGTCCTGAAGAACCTCCACATCACGATGATGCCATCAGGTGATGATGATGATGATGATGATGCCACCACCTCCGTGCTTCACTGGAGAAGTTCTGCTCAGAAAGTTGAGTTTCCGTCTTATCGGATCAGAGAATCTTTTTCTTCGTGCTCTCAGAGTCTTTAAAAGTTCTTGAACAGTCGTCGTGTGTCTTTTACTCCGAGTATCTTCAGTCCGATCGACCATAAAGACCCGGTTGAAGGAAAGCAGCCGAGATGGTCGTCCCTCCGGCAGGTTCTGTCATCTTAATGGGACCGTTGGATCCTTCATGACCTTTTTGACCATCAGTGACTCAATCTGTTGGGACAGTCCACTCTACAGAGTCCTGGTTGTTTCACACTTCTTCCATTTGACAGTCATTGAGGTCACTGACCTCAGGACAAAACAAAGAGTCTTAATGCGTTTGTAAAAGAGAGATTTCAAGTATTGGTATTTTGTCAATTTGTTTAAAATTGCTTTCACTTTTGTCATTTAGGATTTTTGATTGTTGATTGATGGGGAAAAAAAAAGACTGAATTCCTTCTGGAGCAAAAAAAAAAAAAAGCAGCAGTCAACATCAGCGTGGTGCGTTTCAGTTGTGAGCTGAGGATGATGAGGCTAGTTGAAGACGGTGTGGTCTCATGCTGTGCGTTTCAGTCTTTCAAGCCGTGGTGAGCAGATCCCGTCTCTCTCCTGTCTCTGTAAAACAGACACCTTCCAGAGCAGCGTGGAGCAGTTCGGTCGCCTCGACATTGTTATCAACAACGCCGGCATCAATAATGAGAAGAACTGGGAGAAGACCATACAAGTCAACCTGGTAAGACGGCAAGATGCTGGAAGACACGCCAGTCAGCTACGGCAAAACGTGAGATAGAGACGCTTTGGCGTCTCTAGGTGTGACATTTTCACGTTTTGTGAACGTGGAACTCACACACACACGTAAACGCAACGTTTTAACAAGAGGGCGTTGGATATTTCTCCGATGTGGACGGTGATATCGCCTGTAGTGTCCGTGCTGCTGCAGACAGAAGCCGAGACACTTCAGATCAGTGTCTTCTGAGCGTGTGCTAACAGCCCCATTTAAATGTTACTATCTGTACTGCATTTGTTTAGGAGGAGGAAATTCCTCTTGATCAGATGAGCTCATCAGCTGTGGGCCCTCAAGGCTCCGTCGGAGATTCTCTTATTTACCGATTGTCAGATACGGTCTGACACGCGCACACACACACACACACCCGCTGCACTTTAAACACACACTCATCACCAAGTTTAAGGTGGACTTTGTTTTGGTTCAGTCTCTGTTTTCACCGTCTCTTCAGGAAAATGCAGAGACACTTCAAAGTCTGAGATCACTGAGGAAGTTCCTTCTATTTTGCATTTGTTTTGATTTTAATACAACATATAAACGGTTAATTTCAGTAGCTTTGGTGCCATAAAATCAGCTGTTTTGTTGCATGTTGGTTGGTTGACACATCACAGACTCCCGACAACCTCACAAGGATTCACACCCTACGTGAACTTTCACAATGAAATCATGATGTCCACCATGATGAAATAAATGACTGTTTGTTGACAACTTCCTGTTTGACTTCACGTGCTGCGCATTAGTGAAGACCTCCACTGTGACCGTGTTCCTCTTCCTCCTCAGACCTCCGTCATTAAGGGGACCTACCTGGCTCTGGAGCACATGAGTAAAGAGCACGGCAAGGAGGGAGGCACCATCATCAACGTTTCCTCCATGGCAGGTAACAAACACATGTGCATGACACAGACTGTATGTCAAAGTCGACATAGCTTCCAGGTCTAAAAAAAAAAGTGACTTTTTTTTGTTGTTTTTTGTTTTTTAAGCCAGCCCCTAGTGGCCCTTAGTAGTACTGCACTTAAAGTGGAGCCTTGGGTCTGAGTGAAGGGGGTGGAGCCTCAGGTCGAACAGGAGGGGGTGGAGCCTCAGGTCGAACGGGAGGGGGTGGAGCCTCGGGTCTGAGCAGGTGTTGGTTTTCAGGCTTTTGTGGTGGAGAAATATTTGTCAGTTTTCACAGCAGTGAGGACCGGTCGGTCTCTGCTGTTTGTGGAGATGAATCTCTCGTACCACTCTGGACGAATCAGAATTTTTCGTTTCAAAATTCAGACTGAATGTGGTAGGAAAGTGAAGCCGATGCGGAGCTGCTTCGTGCCGGAGATCTAAATCTCACTTTAAACTACGCGTTCGCGTGACCGGCTGTATCCTGCGTCTGTTTGGAGTGTCGGTCTTGCACGTCCTCGGAAATTAACGTATCTGCAAGACACAATATACACTTGACCTGTAGGGGCAGCACGGAGGCGTGAAACGTTCAGGGACCCGCAACACCTCATGGAAACAAGTCGGAGACCGTTACGTACGTGCACGGCGAGAAATGCTGGAAACGTAGGGCGGTCGACCTCACAGGACGCGGTCCGGCCTCAGGTTGGACGTAGCGACCTCCTTTATTTTTTAAAATTTTTATTTGACATGATTTTTCCTCCATTTGAAACTTTGTTTGCGGGTTTCAGGTCCGTTTAAGGAATGAAAAGTTTCACTTCAGATGTTCGCTGTTAAACAGACCGTTAATTTGTTTCCAGGCGACCAGAATGACTCACAGCAGCCTGTTGTTTTTATGATTCAGTTTCACTGAAGTTACTCAGAGGGTTTCTGCCGTGTGTTTTAATGTCTTCATCGGTTCAGAGTTCTGATTTCTGTTTCTGAACTGTTTCTCTCCTTTTGGCTCGTTTTGGAGCCGTTTGTCGTTAAAGTGCTTCCAGAGGACGTTCCTGCCGTCGGACATCATGTTGTAGATCACAAACAGTTTCAGCCTCCACTCAGAGCCGACATATGGGAATCATTTTTCACTTATCTCACTGCTGATAGCATCAGTGTGTGTGTGTTAGGGGAAAGAATGCGTGCGTGTGTGTGTGTGTGTGTGTGTGTGTGTAATGTCCACCATCTTTTAGATTGAGAGTTTATCGTCTTGTTTCTTTCTTCAACACGCTGCCTTCACGTGTTTTTTTTTTTTTTTATCCCTGTTAACTGGCTTTAATCAGGTTTCCACTTTTTCTGCCACTTTTTCTTTTTTTCCTTTTTTTCTCTTTCTTTAACTTTGGCCCAAATATTTGAGCTCCAACACCGAAGGAAAATACGATTCAGCTCGGAGGCCGAGCTGGCCGCGTTATCCTCGTGTTTCCCCGTGAACGTGTGATTGTCAGGACGGTAATGAAAAGCAGAGCGGACACCTCTCAACCAGCGAAAGAGGAGCTGAGCTGATGTTTGGGGGAGAGGAGGGTGACTAGAGGTCAAGAAACACTCTGCAGGAGAGTTTGATGTGAAGTAGGAGCAGAGAGGGATCAATGTGGCCACAAGACGACGGTGCGTCGTGTTTCTCTTTGGGAAAGTAAAAGCTGTAGTCTGAGGATTCAGCTCACTGACCTGACGCTCCGCTGGATCAGATGTCAGGTCTGTGTTGAGAAGCAGCTGCAAGCTGTGTTTGGGAACACGGCGAGGCGCCTCTGAACCAATCAGCAGCCGGCAGTGATGTCACCTGTTGGTTTGTGAACAGCCGTTACGAAGCCTCCAGTTCAGATTCTGTCCGTCACCATTTTGATAGTTCGGAGCGGTTTGGAGCAGGAAGTGACCATATTTGGACGAGCTGGGGGAGGAGGAGGCGGTGGATCTGACTGACCTGATTGGAAACCTGACGACACTACGTCCCGCCCACCGATAGCTGTAACCTGACTGCACCACAAGACCTGTCAATCAAACAGACATGCCCCCAAAACACATATTTTTGAAGTTTATTTTCAAATTAATGACGAGATTATTTTCAGATGGACCACCAGAAAACTAATAAGAAGGAGCGACTTCAGCTAACAACACCGAGATAACTCGTGGAGACATTTTATTGACTTTGTATTTCATGAGAAGTTGAATGGAAGTCTATGGAGGCTTTTTGGATCCGACCTCTTGTCTCTAGTATTGCAGCTTAAGGTTCTTCTGCATCGGCCTAATTTTTCAGACCCGGAAGCTACGAACACTTTTATATATATTTTATGGTCTGAATATAAACGCTCCTCATGTCCTCCAGCCTTCATGCACTCCCCTCACCAGCCCGTCTACACCGCCACCAAACACGGAGTCATCGGCTTCACCCGGGCGATGGCGGTAAGACTGACACACACACACACACACACACACACACACACACACACACACACACACACACACGGTACACGCTGTACAGCTCTCAGGACGTCAACTGACCCTCGTGTCCTCGCAGGACGCATCCACGCAGGGAGACTACGGCGTCCGCATCAATGTGCTGTGTCCGGCCTTCGTGGACACGCCGCTGCTGCACTCCGTGGAACACGAGGACAACATGGGGAAGTTCGTCAAGTTCAAGGACGACTTCAAACGCAGCATGAGCAAGTTTGGAGTTTTACAGTGAGGACACACTCACACACACACACACACACACACACACACACACACACACACTCACACACACACACACACACACACATACTCTCAAGTCCCAGAACGAGTCCTTCATGTCCACACAGGCAGCAGGTCCTCTTCCACAGAGCCCGGTCAGGGGTGATCACCTGGTGCTCGTGACCAAGCAAAAGTCTGCATGGATTTCTTTATTGTAACATATTAAAGTTATGTAAAAATTACTTTTTAAACTATTGTACTATTTTTAAAACCAAACCAGAATCTTCTTGTAACCCTGAAGAGGTTTTCTGGAGTCTGAACCAGATGCAAAACGTGACACAGAAACGGTGCCCTCTAGTGGACCGACACACATTGACAGGACATCAGGTTGCACCACCAGAAGACACTAAATCCAACAACACTGGTGCTCTAATTTATTCACACCTCCAGCACCAGCTTCTGTTTTTAAACTTTTTTTTTTTTTAATTCCAGCTCAGAAAAGTTGTAAATCGGAGAGTAATTAGATGGAACTGATGCTTTTAAACCTCTCGTCTGCCGAATCTGATGCAACACAACAACTCTTCATGACACGTTACACACTCTGAAGAATAATATTTTAATAACGGACAGCCTGCAGGGAGAACGGAGTGACAGCTCAGCAGCAGGAAGCTACGAAGGTCACAGGAAACTGTGGCCTGATGACTTCCTGATCTCTCTCTCACACACACACACACACACACACACACACACACACACACACACACACACACACACACACACACACACACAGAGAGACAGACACACTGACTGTCTTTCTAAATAAGAACTGCACAGCAGGTTTGTTTTTGTATTTTTAGGACAGGGGTTTGCAAGAAAGACATCACTGAGACCTGTGTGTGTATGTGTGTGTGTGTGTGTGTGCGTGTGTGCGTGTGTGTCTTTCCACTCTTATGTGGACCAGTTTAAACCTGTTGTTGTGAGGACATGCAGGCTGTTCTTCAGTTTTAAAGGGCAACTTGAGATTTCAGATCTGGTTTTAGGGTGGAGGTTAAAGGTCACAGGAATCCATGATTTTGATTTATTATAAAAACTTTATTTGAGTGTCTGAAGTCATTTTTAAATCCCACTAGCTCAAAGGGAGCAGGAAGAGGAAGACCAGCTTCTCATCAGATTAGATTTATTTAGCTTTATGCTAATTAATCATTGCTTTAATTCAAATCTAAGTGTTAAAATGACCTTAAAAGACACACTGTGGATTAATGATATAAATAATTTAGTGCTGTACGTGCGAATTAAAAATGTCATAATAAATTTTTTAAAAAGTATGAAAAACACATGCAGGTCGGGGGTTATGGCAGAGTTTTGTATTTATGACGATTTCCACGGCCATGTCGCCCCGCAGGCCGTCTCTGATTGCCGAGGGCATGATGAGGCTGATCCAGGACAGCAGTCTGAACGGAGCCGTGATGAAGATCACCTGCTCCAAGGGGATCCACTTCCACACCTACGAGCCTCTGTCCGCCTGACACGCAGCGACCCGTCACGTCAGAACTCTTCTTTATTTAATTATTCTGGTTTTTGTATTTTGAGACGTCGCGTCTCGTTTCAGGAAGTCTCGGCCACTCGACTCACGACAGTGTTATTATATTAAAAGTGTTATTATTAAGAAGCTTAACAGTTATTATTTTACAGCTGGTTTATATGTTTTATGCACAAAATAAAATATCCACTGGGATTGTTTGGAAAAAAAAAAAAAAAAAAAAAAAAGGGAGACGAGGACTTTTTTTTTTTTTTTTTTTTTTTTTTTTTTAGATGATTAAATTCAGGGAATTTTATCGGGAACACACAGAGAAACACGTATAAACAGTTCAAATCCAGAGAGGAGAGATGACAGTTTTGGAAAAGAATGATGGACGCAAACCCGAAAAACGGCAAAAGAAACAAAAAAAAACTACTTACGGAGGTAGAGAAGAATCTCGAAGTCCCGGCAAACGGTACTTTTCAATCCGGCAAAGGAGCAGCGGCTGACCAGAAGTATAAGGAGCCGAGTGGCTGATTAAAGGAGCGGCTACACCTGGGGCAGGAAACAGGTGAGGTGGGCGTGGCTTAGAGGAGGAAACAAGGCTGGGGACCTCTGGTGGCGAACAAATGATGATGATTTGTTATGTTTTTGTTTTATTGTTTGATTTTTCGATTTTTTTTTTTTTTTTTTTTTAATTTATTTTTATTTATGAAGTTTAAGATTGTCGTCGTGTTGCTTTAATGTCGGATTTTTTTTTGCTTGTGACTTCCCTTTAGTGGGATTCGAACTCGCGTCTTTAAGGTAATGTCTCTTACAAGGATTCACTTTATTTCCAGTCGCAGGTAGAAAGAGTCAAACGGACTGTTTTTCCGCTGAATCACGCTTGACTGCAGGCGAGTACCTGCTGCGCCGTGATCGCAGGTTCGAATCCCGTCCACTGCCGCTGATGTTGACGACCAAACATTGAAGGCAGAATGATCTCCTGCGAGGGGAAACTCCATTTTGTGCCGAACTTCAACCTTCACAGTTTTGTCAGAAACCCAGTTTAGGTATTATTAAGTTTTGGACCATTTTTCGGTTTATAATGAGTGTGTATTGCGTCAGCTGGAGTGAGTCATGTGACCGGTGTGCTGTCAACATCTGTCAAGGGAACTGGTATTTAGATAGTTGGCAAGATCCTTTTATTTATCAGCTTTATTGTTAAAAGAATCGACTCGCTTTTGACCAGTAATGCAGGTAAATTATTCTAATTTCATTTAATATTCACTCATTTCTGAGCTTTCTGTCTCAGCTGCCACAAACTTTATCCCCAAAAACCTTCTTTATATTTTGTTTTTGCTTTGACTGAGATAATGCGGTGTGCCCTCAGTTACTATTAGTGGCCTGACGGTGGCAGCAGAGCACCATTTATATAATAAAATGTTTTTTGTAAAACTTTATTTTACTTATTTGGCTTAAGTTTGTATCAAAATTATCACATTTTTTTTCCTGCTTTTGCAGAAACTACAAACTACATGAATTATCGTTTTGTCTCTTGTGATAGGCTCCGCCCCCCGGGACCCTGTCCAAGATAAAGCAGGGACAGCTAATGGACTGATGGGAAGCTAATTTAGTGTCATTTCAGTCGTGTGGAGTTTTTTTTTTTTGTAATCTATCGTTATTCTTTTGCCTTTCCTGCATCGCGTTAGCCGCCCGCTAGCGTGCTAACCCGTTAGC